>NW_028230443.1:4592112-5194391 GCF_043228905.1 Azolla caroliniana
CGGCCTCCCGGTTTACACACTCGACCTAACTGATCGGTCCCAACCGATCCGGTCCTCGGCTTCTTCAGCCGATCTGGCCGATGTTGAGCTTGTCTCTCAACACTCGTTTTGGATCTCCATGATGCGCTCGTGGATCCCTGGTTCCACCACACATTTGAAGCTAGAAATTTGTTTGAGATTATTGACGTCCCTTTGTTGCATCTCGTTCTGATAGGTAGCAAGAAAATCCGTGATGTTCTTGCCACGAAATCATCCAACTATCTCGATCGTACGATCAACAGCTTTGTCAATTAAAGCTTCTCGATCTCTCACCTTCAGCATGTAT
The DNA here is from genome assembly GCF_043228905.1 of Azolla caroliniana. Taxonomy (NCBI): domain Eukaryota; kingdom Viridiplantae; phylum Streptophyta; class Polypodiopsida; order Salviniales; family Salviniaceae; genus Azolla; species Azolla caroliniana. Next base: position 4,592,438 of record NW_028230443.1, read on the forward strand.
TCCACTACCGGCAACATGCCTTTCATTAATTCCTCTCCTTGAGTTCCGCTTGTGGAAGCCATCGTTCCACTTGATATCCTCCCTACCGCCTCTTTCACGTCGGGTTCACCGCTTAATTATGTCGTGAAAATCCGTCACTATGTGCGGATCGTGAGACGGAACCGTCCGGGTTCTGGACTAGAAGGATTTAGTGCAACACGTACAACACAAGCAAGTTTTAAGCATAAGACAAGTGGGAGAGACAAATCATTAGTTTATTGCAAAGAAAATCGATTCTTTATAATTTTAGAATCGTGTTACAATGGGTTGGGTATGGAAATGAGAGATTAATTTTTCAAAGAAAGGAGCCAACAACCATGCAAGGAGTGGTCTGATATGAATACCAGAGATAATTTTTGACAAGAAAGATCAAGTAAAACAAAGCTAGGAATTTGATATCAATATGTGAGATTATTTGTTTCTCGAATTCGAAAGGGAAGAAGAAGGAAGAAAAAAAAACTAGGAGGGAAGAAAATGGGACATATCTCCAGCTCTTTGTTGATCCCCCTCCCCAATGTTACTTTGCATGCCCACTTTTAGTTGCATAGCCTCTATTCTTAGTTGCGTGCTTCCATTTTTAGATGCATGCCTTTTACTTTTAGTTGCATGGCCTTGGGTTTTAGTTGCATGCGACCGTTCGTATAATTTGGCCAAATGACCCAATCATCCATAAAGTTTAGCCCGTGTGCAATCCGTACGTGCGTCGCAACCAAACTGTAGACGCGTCCGTGCGCAAAAGTCCCAACCGTGTAGTGTACACATCCACGCATACGCATGTCCCGATCGTGTCGTGTACGCATCTGCGCGGAAAAGTCCCAACCGCGCTGCAGTGTACGCATGCACGCGTCCCGACCGCGCCGTGTAGGCATCCGTGTGCTCGTCCGCACAGACGCGTCCATCCGACGTGTACTCCGAAAACGTCCACATTCGAAAACTTTACACTCACATAACTTGATACTTGTTTATCCATTTCATGCGTAGTAAAATACACTATGAAGCTCTTGAAGACATCTATTTATATGAAAAACCACATGACAACAGTCTTCCATTCGTGTCCCGGTCGGATCCACACGAGGTTATATGCTGCTCATAAGTCGATTTTTGTAAAAAACGTGGCACCATTTACATGTTCTACTTAAGTAATTATTTTACTAGTTTTCATATCGTGTGTGAAAAACCACATGACAACAGTCTTCCATTCGTGTCCTAGTCGGATCCACACGAGGTTATATGCTGCTCATAAGTCGATTTTTGTAAACAACATGGCACCATTTACACGTTCTACTTAAATAATTATTTTACTAGTTTTCATATCGTGTGTGAAAAACCACATGACAACAGTCTTCCATTCGTGTCCCGGTCGGATCCACACGAGGTTATATGCTGCTCATAAGTCGATTTTTGTAAAAACGTGGCACCATTTACACGTTCTAAAAGACTTGATATAAGGGGAAGTGCATACCTATTCCTGATGGTGACCTTATTCAAGCTGCGGTAATCAACGAAGAGACAAAGGGATCCATCTTTCTTCTTGACAAAGAAAATGGGTGCACCGGCCGAAGATTTTGAATGACGAATAAACCCGCTTGCCAAATTCTCCTCTATGTAGGCTAGAAGGACTTCCAACTCGGTTGGTGAAAAGTTGTAAATCGGTCCCCACGGTGGCTCTTTTCCTAGTTGTAAATCGATGGGACAATCATAGGGACGATGATGAGGAAGAGTACCGGCTTTTAACTTGTCAAATACATCGGCAAAAGGATTATATTTGGCGGGAAGTTGAACTAAGGATTCTTTCTTAATAGTGTTGGAAGAAGTATTGATATTGCAAAGGGCGAAAATTTCCGATGCTTATCACCAGTTGCAAACAGAGGACATTGCCGCCAGGGAACGACAACGGGACGCTTGGAGATAGGAAATTGACGAAACTGTAACTCAGCTCACCAAACATTACGAGCAAAAACAATCTCGCTCGTAATCGCAAAAGCAAAAGATAACCAAACTACTCTAGCGCTCCTCGTCCGCAAATGCCAAGAAGATGCCAAGGCCGCAAGGGAGGAAGTGGAAGTTCACCGAGCTAGCATCGGCATGGACGATACTAAAATAAAGATCATGATCAACAAGTATCGCCAGCAATTCACCAAGAAGATTGAGGAAACGCTCGATCATGTATGGCAGGAATGGTCAGCCCAAGCCGCTGAACTACACATATTACGCGCGGATGCCGAGAACTGAAGGAAGGAGGGCCGAGGGTTTTACAAGATGGATGACACCAACATCCAAACCCTCCGTGAAGACTTGACTGAGGAATATCATACCTTAGCAGCATCCCACGCCGCGACCATCGAGCAACTTCTAGAGGAATTCAACGACGATCAAATGATGTTCCGTTTAGAAGCTGAAGCTTACGAGGAGGAACGCCTAGCTACTGTGACTAACAGAGCACCCACGACCGATGAGCACGAACCCGAGCCACCCACCACGGAAGCCAGATAGGAGGAACCCGCCCCTACAGATCCCCACATCACAACCGAGCCACAAACTACGACCACGACCCTGCCTGAATCGAAACCAACAGAGGGCGGCACACGCTAAGACACAGCCATCCCCGACTCGGCAGCAAAACACCCATCACCAACCCCACGCCCCCGAGGATATCCTCGGCATATTAGAAGAGGATTAAAACAAACCCACAAGCCCCTTGTATAAATGGGTAACTTTTGTAAACTTTTTCGTTTTTGCAAAATCCGTGGTTATCCCTCCACATTGTCAATCGTGGGTCCGACGGACAAAGTCCTGTCCCACAGGCGTGCCAGGTGTTGTCCATAGGCCAGAAATATAAATACATAATATGTAAACTCGCCGGTAGGTTGAAAAGTAGGTGAGGAAATAGGTAGAACTAGAATAAGTCGAGTTTTTAGCCCTCACAATCAGCCGATGGCTCAGCTCTGTCTAAAGAAGAGAACTATATAAACCAAGATCTACATACCTCGAAGGGGGGATATCTAGATTATTTAGCAAGGTTAATATCGTAGCACTGAGCTCTGCACAAACTGTTTCCGGCCGAGAGCCGTGTATTGTAATCATTGTGAGCTTTCTCATTTAATATAAGGCTCGCTCTTATTGTTCCTTCATGTGTGTATTCTCCCCATACTCGTAAACCGAGCTACATCTATGTCTAACGGGTTGTAGCCCGTGTACGCTCCTCGTTCCCATAACGTCTTCTCAGTGTAGAAGAGGCTTCCACGTAACACAACCCCTTGATACCAATAGCTTGTGGGCTCATCGAAGGTGTTTCCCCCAGAAACGGTTAACACATAACATATTTTTTTGACATCAAATCCAATTTGCTTATCTGATGTCACCAAGTTAAATCTAGCCAAACGAATTCTTTGTGGGATTCTTCTAATATGCATAGGGCTTCCAGATTTCTCTTCTTGCATAGAAGTTGGTGTCACCTTGTTACTATCCAATTCTTTGTTGTGACCATCGCCCATGATATTTGATGTTTGATTGGCACTACCTTCATTCTCCGTATCTTTATTAATATCGTATTCTTCAATAGAGAACTCTTCACATGTGTTGTGGGTGAAGATGACCTCAGACAATATTCTTCGATAGAAAATGGTGAGTCTGTCGACAGACAATATTCCTCGATAGAAAATGGTGAGTCTGTCGACAGACAATACTCTTCAGTAGAAAATGAAGAGTCTAATGACAAACAATATTCTTCAATCGAGAACTGTGAGTCTTCACTCATGGCTTAAGGTCCACATAGAGCTCTTTAAGTTATGTGCTTAGGCTAACATAAAAAACTGATAAGCTCCTCTCTAAACATAAACTCCTCTCTAAACAGAAGCTCCCTCAATATAATGTCTATATTATTTAATATTATATTAATACAATAAATAAAGATATTATTTTTAATATAATAATTGTATTCAACATATTACTTAAACTAGTTTGTATAAAGTTAAATCAAGTAAAATATAATTACAATCATTACCAAGCCACATATATGTTGATTTAAAGTTAAAATCATTGCTTAATTAATGGCACCCATATTTAATATAGAACTTCTCGGTCATTGGTTCATTCATGCCCACCATTTTAAATATAAGACTTTTCAAATCATTGGTTCAATCATGGCCACATCTTTACTATAAAGCATTTAAGAGTCATAAAAATGTTGCTTTGAGTATTCAATCATTGGTTCATTCATGAACATCTATCATTGCTTCCTTCATGACCTTCAAAGTCATTGTATGTTAGTTTGACTATAAAATAATCATTAATATGTTAGTTTGAGTATTTAATCATTGATGCTTTATTAGAGAGTGATTGGTACACTCATGATTAGGTACTAAATAAAGTAACTTTGGTTAAAGTTATTGTGGTTACTAACTAACTAACCTTAAGGTTGCCAACCCTGGTTAAAGTGATTGTGGTTACTTTAACCATTGTGGTTAATCCCTATAAATAGGAAGACCTCCTCATATTTCAATCACACGAAGCACACGTTGTTGTAGTGTATTTCGTACACTACGTGAAAATAATATAAAATAACCGATTGAATAAATATGAAAAAAAGAAAAGAAGAAAATATCAAAATAAGCATTACATGCATAGGGCAAGATTCAAACCTTGCACCTCCATGTTAATAATGTAATGTCTTGCCATTGCACTAGCATTTCATTAGTGTTAAAAAGTAGATGTTCCACATAGAAAGGTTAGTTCACCTAGGATAAACTTTAGTTAAAAGAAAACGCATGCTAAAAGAAAAAGCTACGCATGCACATCTAGCGTGCATGAACGCTATAGTTGATAAAAAACGCACAAGTTAGAAAAAGCATGATCACTTTAGATAAAGCATATAGTCTATCTATAGGAAAAGCATGGAGTCTATAGTTAGAGAAGAAAAAGCATGGATTGCTAAGACTCCCTCATCACTACATAAGGATGGGGAGCACAATGTAATGGGGGGGGTGTGAAATATTTGGGAAATTGGATATATTTCCTAAAACACCTATAATTAATAAATTATATTCGGGGGATTCACGAAGGTTTCCATATCTCTCGCTTCCAATCTATGATAAATTGTAATTAGGATTCTAAATATTGATTAATCTAATACATTATACTTGTGGGATTCACAAGTTTCTATCTCTCTTTCTAATAATCTATCCATAACTATAAACTTGTCTCAAATTTTTCCTCCTCCTAGTCCAAAACCCCAGTGGTTCCCACCCGACTCACACAACAATCTGGCGCCGAAAGGCACAACAACGCACAGAACAAAGCACAAGAGCACAAGAGCACACAGAGCAAACAAAGCACACAGAGCACGAAGCACCAAACTGAGATCTCCCCCTAAGCATCGACAACGTCCACCATGTCTTCAAAGAAAATCAAACGCCAAGACTCTAGGTAAGCGTTTGACACTCTGGACATTTTTGTAAATATGTTTTAGTACTCAAGAACTCGACACGCCGTATCGAGTTCCTGTATAAAGTCCGTGTTTTATACAGGAACTTGATACGGCGTATCGAGTTCCTGTATAAAGTCCGTGTTTTATACAGGAACTTGATACGGCGTATCGAGTTCTTGTATAAAGTTCTTGTTTCATACAGGAACTTGATACGACGTATCGAGTTCCTATAAAAAGTTTGTGTTTTATACAGGAACTCGATACGCCATATCGAGTTCCTGTGTAAAGTATGTGTTTTATAAAGGAACTCGATACGCCGTATCGAGTTACTATTTAAAGTTTATGTTTTGCATAGGAACTCGATATGTCGTATTGAGTTCTTGTGTAAAGTATGTGTAACTCAATACCCTATATCGAGTTCCGGTATAAACACTAACTTTATATAGGAACTCGATACGGCGTAAAATTTAAATAGGAATATTGTGTCTTTGGGGGAACAATTTAGTATATGTGTGAAAAGATACCAAACTTTCTGTCAAAATCAGACTTTTTTAGTGACATTTGCCATATTTTGTAACAACTAGGGGCCTTACTTAAAAAGTTTTATGACCTAACCTACGAATTACCTTTATCATACCAAATTTAAGTCTATCATATGCAAATTCTCTACAATAAGGATATTGAATCAATATAAGCCATACCTACCCTTCAAGATGATATATAACCTTGTATACTTATTAAGATATATAATCTTCGAAGTTGAATAGCCCTTACTAGAATGGATTTTCCGAATAAAGGACTATCATGTTCACTCAATACATTATTGATATTTATAGTTTACCACAAATCGCTTGCTAGTTTTAGTCTTTGTCTAATTATGTATATTTTATTAAAAAACCTTAATCTACGTGACCACCTAACTTATGTTTTCGCATGTCCTTTCTTAAATAGGTCGTTTGAGAACTTGTCGAACTGACCTGTGAAGAAGATAAAGCTCTGGATACATGGCTCTCCAATTGAGACCCAGACCCTAATAGTTCCTGAGAACATGAAGAGAGGAAAAAAGCTTCTCTTCAACGAGGAGACAAAATGTCAACCATCCAATGAGGTCAGCCAAAAGAAAATGTTAGCAGCTACTAGTGGTGAGAACCTTCTTGACCGTGACCTAACAGACAAGGAATGGTGTATGCAATACGTCGACTCCAAGAAAAAAGTCGTGTTGTATACAGCAAAGAAGAAGGGCAACGATCAGCTTGAAAATGAAACCGCATTTATGTATGGCCGTATTCTAATATTTGACTACGAAGATTCAGATTCAGCCAACATACTTGTAATGATTGAGTGCTCTAAGGGAGTACGTAAAGTGTACCTTTCTGAAGATCTACTAATAAAGGAATCTTGTGGGTCGGAATCTTTTAAAAAAGATCTAGAAAGCTTACAAAACCTTATTGTCACCGTGAGGCCTTACATACAAGGCCATGTAACTCTAAGGGAGCCCTTGCCCTCCCCCATGAAGGACCCGAAAAGGGCATCTAAAGTGCAATCAAGACCAGCAAAAAAGAAGACCACTAAAATGTCGGACTCCGACTCATCAAGCTCAAATGAAGATGATGACACTAAGGGGACGCCAGGAGCATCGGGTGTGTTGTCATCCGAGCAGAATAAGATTCGAAGAGAGTTAATGCAACGTAAACTGGTCAGAAAAGGGCAAGTGTTTAATTTGCTTGTAACACACATCCATCAGCCCCCTATAGATGAAAAACCAGGATGAAGACCACTTGAGATCAGAGAGCCACACCAAATGCATGTTCAAAAAAAGAAGAAGAAAATGAAAATTAATCCACATGCTACCATTGTGCCTTTCATTGTTATGGTAGATCCTGAAGAATGTGAAACCATTGAAGATTTCGACATAAGAAAGCATGATCAATACAATTACTTTACAATTGGTGGATCGCATTCGGCGGAGGCACGTTGGCAATTTGTGAGAGAACATCCAACGACTTTCTTCTTCAAGTATGCTGAGTGCAAAATTTACGTGGGCCTCACAACTGAAGAGGCAAAGCTGTTAGCATGGGACCACAATAACGATAATGACTATAGGCAGAAAATGTCATCGATTGAGCGTATAAGGTTCTTTCACCACGAGTATTTGGACATCAAACAAAAGTTCGGTGTGAAGCTACATCCAGGCCTATGACGTCAATGCTTGCATGAAGTCGGCATTGTGGTGGATAATAATGTTAAGTCCGATGGTCTTCAGAAATATGAGTCCTGGTTTCAACTTGCCTTTAGAGATGGAGAAGTATGGGACCTACAAGATCAAATCTTCTCAATGTGGGAAAATAAGGAGGTCAAGGGTCAACGACAAAAGAAATGTAAGGTAGACCCTAAACTAGAATTAAAGTCACAAGCGGCCAAGAAAATTGATTTGACAATTGAAGAAGCGGTTGATGACATGAAGTTGTCTCTATGGAGAGCGATGCAAGGTATTAAGGACGAGCAGCTTCTTGTGTCTATTTTGTCAAGGGTTGTGGCCAAAGATTTAAGCCTTGAAGAAATGGTCACTGAGTTCAATAAGTAAGTATTTCAAATAATGATATTGAATTCAATATGGTGCAATTGAAAGTTCTAATCTCGTTTTCTAATTTCACAGTCATAAGGTGTACATGAAGATCCAAGAAGTTATGATGAAACAACTTGGATGTATAACGTGGGAACAAGTGACCAAGGATTATCCTCTAACGTCTTCATATAAGGCGTTATCTGAGTATTTTATTGCATTCAAGGATTGGGTTAGTATTGGTGGTTTTTCATTAAGCTTTCCTCATATGTAGAGGTTGTGTAATAATACTTGATGTCTTATTGCTTCTATTAGAAACCGTGTCGTGGCAAGAAACAAGGAGAAGTTAAGGATATACACGATTTCCCGACATCCTTCCTTGCACATCTCGAGAGAGCCAGAAAAGAAAAGGATCGTTGGTTAGTCAAGGCATATGAAATTGAGGAAGATGGCTCCTTCAAAAAAATTAGCCACAAAAAGGATATTATGAGAGATCTTTACTACAATGTGGTTTGCGTCGATGTCATTGACATGATCCAAAAAGTGCCAAAGAAGGAATATACGCTAATGATTGCAGATATTCCATACGGATTTCAAATGGCAGGGTCATCATACGACGATGAACCGTTTAGGTTTAAACAATTAGAGAAGATGGTCAAGGATTTTGCTGAGCTAACGATTGCATCCTTGTGGAGAATAGTTGCCTTTCATAGTATGAACCAAGGGTACTCGGTAGCTCAAGCTTTGAGATCTCGTTGCCATGGCATCGAGAACCTTGCATGGTAAGGATTATTTATATGTCTCATTCACTATATTGCCTTTCTTAAGATTGTTCAATCTATTCTTAACTCGATGTAATATTTGTTATAGGATAAAAACCAATGTAAATAGAGGGCCAACCTTTCAGTTCGTAAATGCTATTGAATACATTATGGTTGGCTACTTCAATGAAATTAAGAAACAAAGAATAGAGGAGCATTCTAATGAAGTGGGAGGTTCAAATCTGTTGGTATTTCCAGCAGTGACACGGAAATTGCGATATGTCACCACGACAAAATGGGGACTTGTCAACCCATACCAAAAACCTCAACGATTTATGATGCGCTTGATCGAGATGTTTTCTGTCGAAGGAGATTGGATATTAGACCTCTTTTCTGGCACAGGTATTCCTCGAACTAGGTTAACGATCTTGAGATAACCAAAACTGAATCTTTTTTGTTTGAAAAGTAATTCTTCATGTTAATTTCTTCACAAGGACAACGTCTACATGTGCATTGAAGCTCTTTAGAAACATAGTTGCATTGGAGAAGGACGAGGAGCAAGTTATATTTATAAACATGAGGATTAAGGCTTTGTGGGAGTGCCCAGACCAGGACGAGGAGGTCGGTGCAAAGAACCTCGCTGATACCGAAAGGTTTCAACCTACTTCGCGAGAGCCTATTCCTCCGTTAGCCGGGGAATCGGGGGAGCTAATAGAGCTTGATGATGAGCTTATAGAAGATATTTCGTTGGCTCGACTAATAGGGGAAGCCAATGCACATATAGCCGAAGAGAGTTCTATACAGGATGACGAAGAAAATGACATTGACGATTTGCTTGCTATGTAATAGACTCTTTTTAAAACGCAAAATGTATTGTTTGGAATTCACATTATTAATACAAATTTTGGGTTTTACTTGGTGGATTCTATTCTTTATAATCTTCTATATGTTTCAATTTTATTTTTATATACTTGGTTAGTAGACTTATGACATTGGTTTCACCACGTGCATTGTAGACTACCAAATTTATGGAGAAACATGAATTAGTTTAAATTGAGGCTGATTTTGGTCAAACTTTACCTTAACATAACATGGTCGTAGAATTGTTGCTATGACTGTCCATGTTGTTATTATGGATCTTTGTCTTCTATTGTTAAAACGATTATGTTTCTCTTCCATTGCTGCTTAGATTGTGTAGTGTGTTGATAATGGTTCCACTAGCGTTATCCGCATGTTTTTATACGCTTGTAGTTCCACTAGCATTTTCGTTCGGAGTTTGATCCCGTGTGAATCACCTAAGGAATAGATTAGATCAATTTTAAATACAAGTATGAAAGCCTTAATAGGTTTGTTATTTCCACCACAGTATCCTAAAGTTCACTATCTTACATTGTCTACAATTAAATACATATGGTTTGATCCCATACGAACAAACTGAGGAATAGATTAGATCAACATTAAATATAAGTATTAAATACCTTAATAAGTTAGTTATTCCAATCACATTATCCTAAAGTGCACTATCCTACATTGTCCACAATTATATACATGCGAGTCTGGGTCAAAGTATAAATTATAACTCATTTTATTAGTATGGTTACAAGTACACCTCATATTTTTGTAAAACTTACCAAATTAATATAAGTCTTTAACTTAGTGTTTCCCATGTCGCACATTAGTGACATATTGAGCCATTGTTGAACTTTATTATGCCTACATTAACTTATCAACACGTCCAAACTTATTTGAATTTCTAATGATCTCCACTCGTAGACCTATCATGTATTTTTATATTTGCAAATTCTAATCAAGTTGTGGAACATATGATACTAGTACATCCAATTTTTGTAGACAGGGTATATTTGGATAGTTTCAAGAAGATTCTACAAGTGGAATGTGCAATCCTTCCACTTGTGAACGCGAACGTTGTCGTGTTGTTACACTCTCGCGTGTGAAATGAGGCGGAACCGCGAGGGCCCTGAACCAAGGAGCGTGAGAAAGATGAGGGAGAGTGATTCACAGAAACACAAGGAGAGAGACGGGAACATAAGATTCAATTACAATGTCAACAACGATTACAACCGGCAAACCGGCAACAGACCCCAAACGGGGGTCCCACGCACACACACAAACAACACAGAGAACGCACGGTGGAGCCTCTGCTGGAAGCACACAGGCTCACACGCAGCAGAGGCAACCGACACAGAAACGTAGTGGAGAGCAACGGTTCAGGAGGAGAGAGCTCGGTTCCCAGTCCGACAGCACTTCGTCCTCGCCAAAACGCGATACCTATCTTCTTCTTCTCCCCTCCCTTTTATAAGTCGTCGAGGAGGCCGTTACATCAAAACACATCAACTTTATTTTGTTGATCATACGATCGTCGACAAGGAGTGAGAATGGTGTATCATCAGTGCACGGCTTAGAGAGCATGAGAGAGAGAGAGATTAAACCTTCATAACTTAAATTGCTATAAGGATTAAAGCTTAAATATAACTAAAATATCTAAAACTATAATGAGAAAGGGAGAGAGGGGTAGTCATTAAGTATTAATTAAAAAGACAAACAAATGTTACTAACATGTTAAGAGAGAGTGTGTGTGAGTGAGTGAGTGAGTGAGTGAGTGAGTGAGTGAGTGAGTGATTAAGAGCAAAGCTACTACTAATTATCATTAAGATTAGAAAAGAAAAGAAATTACATGGGGATATGGTCATGAGCAAACTAGTTTCGCCCACTATGGGGCTCATCAGGGCTAAAATGACCATTAGGGTTGGATAGGTTTATATAAGGAGTTTTAGGAGAGGGTTTAGAGAAATGACAATAGGGAGTGGGGGTGTGTGCTTATGGATATGATTTGGAAAGGGGAAGATTTGGAGAAGAAGGAAAAGGATATTATGAGCTTTAATGTGACAAGGGGGAGGTTTTGGTATAAGGAAATAGAGGTCATAATGTTAAGGAGGAATAAGAAAAGAGAGAGTTAGGATATGAAATGTAAAAGGAGGGGAAATATTAAAAGGGGAGTTAAGATTGAGGGGGAAATAAGGAAAATATGTGAGATGATGAGAAGGGAAGGAAAGAGGAAAGAGGAGAGAGAGAGAGAGAGAGAGAGAGAGAGAGAAAGAAGAAAGAAAGAAAGAAAGATATATTAACGTCTTCTAAGGCCAAAATTGGCCCATGAGACAAATGGTGTACAACAAAAATGGGATATTTACCCATTCATCGAAAGTAAAAATAAAAATAAGATAAAATAGAGTTTAAGCTAAATAGTTCTAAGAAAACAACAAACATGTTCTATATAAAAAACATGTTCTACAATGAGAATGATTCTATACTAGGCCTAATTTCATTTCCATCCAAGTCTCTCGAAGAGAAGCGGGGGGTCAAAGGGTTGCCATGATGTGGATGTGGCCCGTGGTCCCCATGTAAGAGGTACCCCAACCATAGCTTCGAGTCGACGTAGCTCACGTTCCCTTATCTTCTTAATCTTTTCTACTCCACGTTGACTTGTGTTGAAGCCCAACATCCGAGGACGTTTGGTTGCTCTTTGTATTTCTGCTTCCTCAAGGGAGAGGCCGAGCGGCATAAGTGTATCCACATTCATCGTCTCCCCATGTTCCTGAAAAATTACACTAGGTACATGTTGATGAGTAGTAAAAGGGTTATGATTAACACTTTGTAATTTATCCTCCCTATGTTGTTTTAGCTCTAAGATATACCTACCTAGTCTCTTTACACTCGGGGTATCTAATAGTTTGGAGAGGGTAGGAGAGGGTCCTAGTATGTCTTGGTATTCCGCCCGTATCTCGGCATAAGTTGGGCACTTGCATGTGAAGTGATACTCATCCTCTATCTCTATGTGGCATAACCTACATAGCCTTTCCTCTCTAGGGACTCTATTAGCTCGACCATTCTCAATCTCAAGTTGGTGAGATGATATCCTAAGTTGTCCAATGGCCACCCTTAGTGCATTTGATAAGAAAGTATCTAGGTATCTTGGTCGTGTAATAAACCCTAACTTAGAGAAGTGCAAGAAGTGTTCCTTATAGTACACCATTTTAGATGGGAGTGGCTCTCGTGGGGTGATCCATTTGTATCGAGTGTAGATTTGCCATATTTCTTGGCGTATCACTTTATTACGATCTTCACGAGAGATTAAAGTTTGATCAGTCCCATGGTTGTACTTAAGGGGAGGTAGGTTATTAATGTCTATGCCATTTGCAAATAACCAACTCACCACAATGCTATACCAAGAGTTGGTGTCTCCAGACACATGTAAGGATCGGGATGCCTCAAAGGCTCGACGGGATATCCTATCTTGTGGTTGACTATGTATCCGATGAATAAAAGCTACCACTTGAAAGAGTGCTTCTACTAACATCGGGGGTAGGCTAAACTCCGCTCTAATAATGTCATGTGGTACTGTCGATTTGCTTCGGAGTTGACGTGATAACATCACCACTAAAGGTCTCTCCAATTGCGTCCACATGAAAGATGGTAGACCTGGAGCCCATACTACTGATGCATACATGAGGGACGGGGTCACTAATGAGTCGAAAAGCCATCCCTTAGTCCGTGGCTCTTGAAAGTATGCTTGGTGGCATTGTCTCTCTAAGAGTGAGAGGGATGCATATCCTCTCGTTAGCCTATCTTTGGCTGCCTGGGTCATCGAGAATTTACCTGAGCGAGCACTAAAAGTGACTCCCAAGTATACATAAGATCCCACCACCTCAACTAGTTTATGAGAGAGGATGAGGTGACATTTACTCCTAACTAGTTTATGAGAGAGAGGGAGGGAGGGAGGGAGAGAGAGAGAAAGAGGGAAGGAGAGAGAGAGAGAGGGAAATGAGTAGAATAAGGGGAGTGAGTAGATCTACAAGGATCAAGGGTCGGAAAACGAGAGAAAAGTAAGAGAGAGAAAGAGGGTAGAGAGAGGAGAGAGATGCATGTGTAAACTAGACAAAGTAAGAAAGAGAAAGGAAATTGGAGAGAGGTAAGGGAGGGAGACAAGTGTGGGGAAAGAGGAAAAAGGAAAAAGAAAAAAGGGGGAAAGTTATAGATTTAGGAAGAGGATGGGGAGGGGTAGGGTAAGAAAAAGTAGAACATGGGTGAGGGTAGGAAAACAAAAATAGAAAGGTGGATAAAATAGGATAGGAAAAGATTTTGAGAGAGGGAAGGTATGGGGGTAGGGTGTTTAGTTTATAAGAAATGAGGGGGGGTGTTTAGGGGAGGAGTAGAGTGGTAATAGGAAAAAGTGGGAGGAGGGGTAGAAAGGTAATTTTGAAAAAGTGAGGGGGAAGGGTAGGAGGGTAATTTAGTGAAGAGTTGCCTCCTAATAAAGTGATGACCTTTGCGGCGGAAGCATCAGCGACACCAACACCCATCAAACCACATAACGCCAACAAACGACCCAATAAAATACTACGAGCTTCTATAAATTCCCCTACTAGACATCGTATTCTCCGAATCCGACGAAGCGCCAACAAACGACCAAGCAAAAGACCAAGGGCGCCTTTAATATCTCCAAAACTCTTGTACTCAAATAAAGACAAGGTAACTTTGTCGGATGCCACTCTTTATTCTAAACATTTTATTGATTATAAAGTTAAAATCATAGCCGAGTTTAAATCCCTTTATCGACGCTCTAAGAAAACCAAAACTACTTATACTCGTATTTTAAACCTAAATGAACACGATCTTACCCCTAGCTTAAGAACCAAACCACCTAACTTGAATATAGAACATAAGGAGTTAAATATTAGTATGCATAATGAGTTTAATACTATCACTAAACAATATAATAAAGAACTAACTCGATGTTATATTAAACATCTAGACTTACTCGCTCATAGCTATGCTAAAGACTTGGATGATTTTCCTAATAAAGTTATATTAGATATAAGTAAGATCGTTGAAGTCATTCAAGAGCCCTTATATTCGCAATCAATATCTTCTAATACTAATAGTAATACTTTTAAAGAAACCTTAGCATTATGGTAACAAACCTTTGCTATAGAAATTTTACAAGCATGTGATGATTTTGCAATGAATCACACAATTGAAACTGCCATACATTTAAATGCTACTAAATATAAAGAAAAATCACTCACAAACAATGAACTCCTAGAAAAAACACACATAAGTATTGCAGATACATCAGAGAAGTTAAACATTAGAAAAATAGATATAGAGATGAGTGAAGAGAATGACTATGAAGATTATTATAACAGTCCATCACACTTTACAACTCTCGATAACACGAGTAGTGCTAAACATAACAGTGATGTGCATGTCCGACCATTTGGTCCTAAAATGATACATCCTAACACATATCATAAGCTTAAAACCAACCCTATTACCAACCCTAAAAATAACACCAACCATAAGCCTAACCCTAAAAATAACACCAACCATAAACCTAACCCTAAACCCTTGCAACAAAAGCCTCTCCGACCAACCAATCATCACTCCCTCCCCCGATTTACCTACAATATAGCCACAAACGAAGTCAGTAAGAACTTCGTCCCCCCTTTCAACCTTAATGGCCCAAGGATCACATTTATTAACCAAAATAAATTTCCCTCACATCCCTATACCACAATCAGCGTCGGACACCATCCACATACTTCAGTACCGACATTCGACATGAACCAGCCACCCACTAACAACGAACGCCGACGCGACCAGTACCATTCACAATTACAAGCATGGCCGCCACTCCATCTTCGACCCGGTAACGACCATATCTATGGAAATGGAAACGGAAACCATCATACATACCCATTCTCCCCCTCCAATGTAAGGCTCCGGACTGTGTGTGAAAACCGGCCTATAGATCTAAAACCCCCCCCTCCATGGCATGATGCACGGGACTGCACAAGGCACCCGGCATGGATACATGCCCCCTCTCCTCCCAACCCCACACATGTATTATGAAGAAAACAATGTCTCCCACCTACGTAACCCTAATCTTCCCCACTCCTCTCTCCCCCCACACAACCTCTCTGTACAAACAACTCCCTCCTCCTCCTCCTCCCTCCCTCCCTCTTTCTCTCACTCGTTCCCCCATCCTCCTCCTCCTACCCCCTTTTTACTTTCTAAATATTACATGGATACCCCCTCCCCCTTTTTGTCTCATTCTTACTCTACCCACCCCCCTGATGTTGAAGAATTCCATTCAAACCCCCCACAATTTTCTTCCATTTATCACTCTACACCTCCCCCATTATCATCTAATTTTCATAATGCCCTTCCCCACCTTTTTTCAAATCCTTACCCTACCCATACCCCTTTAATTAGCCCACATCACTCTCGTTATACTTATCATTCCCGCCCAACACATCCTCCATATTCAACTCATCTCCCCCCTACACATCCTCCATATTACACTAACCCCTCCCCCCCTTTCTTCCTAACACAAAAACCCCCAACTTTTATTCTAACACTCCCTTTCTTCCTAACACAAAAACCCCCAACTTTTATTCTAACACTCCCTCACATAAAAACTATAAACACTATAAAAATACATCAAAACCTTGTCCTCCCCCAAAACCACTAGGAGACCCACAACCTAGTAGACCAAAAAACGGTTAGTTAGGCGTGCTAAACGCGTTAACAAACAGTTTAGACACGCCATACACCCTAGCAAACGTTTATTCTACCTAATTAATAGATCCCCCTCCACCCAAGACACATATATGTGGTTTGGGGGAAAACAAAAACTATTTCCCTTCCTTCCACACCCCAAATCCCAAAATAAAAAACCTAGAACCAAATTCTAGAAACCTCTTACTAGTACACAAGTAATTCATAGTAAAATCCATAACACCTTCACTTCCTCTCAACCCCTTCAAACTACCTAACCCTAGTTGGATGCCACCCACAGAATATCCACCCCTAGTCTCCATAATAGGAAAACACCAACACATCCTTAACCAAATAGCACACAACATTAAGCCCATAAACACTAGAATCCCATACCACCTCTCTAGAGCCTTTAAAAGACTCTGTGAAAGTGTTTTTAGAATCTAAGCCATTGAACATTAGGAGAATATAAAGTATAGATAATTCACCTTTTGAGGATAAGAACACGAACTAAGACCTTAGGGAAGAAGTCAAAAGTAAAAGTACGAGACCAAGAGAAAAGTAAAAAGAGAAAACGCAGACTATAAATAACAGTAAAAATAGAATGGTCATAACTCCCTCGTTGTTTATCCAAATATCACGTTTAAATATGGATTAGAAAGCTTGTAAAAAGAGCTTTCTATAGCTTTTTAAATCGCTTAATTTGGATATCGGATGAGGGAGATATGACGATTAGAAGGTCGATGTGTCATAGCTAAAAATAGGGAGATAAAAAGCTTCTAAAAATAGCATGAACGTGGATAAGAAGAGGAAGGTTATAAAAGAAGAAGTGATATTAGTGAGGAGGGGGCCAAGAGTGAAGGCCAAGAGTGGGGGCGAAGAGTGAAGGCCAAAGAGTGGATGAGGAGTGTTAGGAAGAAGTGTCTTTGTGGAAGAGGAAGTGTCTTAGAAGAGGAAGGTCTTTGGTTTTAGTTCAATGTGGAGTTTGTCTCCTTTGTATTCTCTTGATGTTGAAATATCAGAACATTCTTATTTCTTGCTCGCTTTCTCTATCTTTTTTCTTAGTTTCTTGAGTTATACTCTCTAATCATAATTACCTAGAGCTATATTATGATTTTCAACTCCATCTAATCGGTTTGGTCAAGCCCTCATATAGTGTATAACTATCTATTATCTTATACACCCTATCATTTTGGCGCTCCAGGGAGGGCCGATCCTTTCCGTATAGGAAGAGAAGTTATCATTTAATTGTGTTACTATATTACATTAACTTAGCTATGCAATTTGCATTTTCGGGTGAAAGAACACAAGATGCTGGTGCCTTTTTGGCATGCTTTGAGCATCATGCCATATCTATTGGACGCATCACCGACAACGAAAAGTTGCCCTTGTTGGTAGCTACATTCTATGGTCGTGCTCGAGATTGGTATGACTCTCTTCCGCAAAATGAACAAGGAGAATATCAATTATTGGTGCATCAATTTCGTACAAGATATATTCAATGGAAAAGTGCAACTGAGGTAAGGGAGGAGCTTTTTCAACTAAAGATGGAATCACCTTTTGGTTTTTTAGAGTATGAACGAAATTTCCAAGAATTGTGGACGACGTGGATTCGTCTTCGTGGTGGCACCGAAGACGAGTGGTTTAAGATAGAACAATTTAAGGTGGGCCTTGATATGCATTTCCGTTTGGAGGCAAGCTTGAAGGATCCAACGACTTTTCAAGCTCTTCTCCAAGTTTGTCAAGATTATGATCGACAAGTGAAGATGATGAGTTCCATGGGGGATCCCCAAATGACGGCTTTGGGTGCAAATTTGATGCCTCGTGCCAACTTTCAAGCCTTATCTTCAATTGTGCATGGTGGACAAGTGTTTCCAAATGTGTATACCACCACAACAATAAACCCAACAAGTATATCTCAAGAAGTGGAACAAGTGAAGAGTGAACAAGATACAATGGCGTTGGTGAATCGGCGCTTTGATGAAGTGATGGCCCACTTGCAACAATCCCAAGCAATTCGCAACACTATTCCCGATGGTGGTGGCTCTAGAGGGCATCAAGGTGTAATTTGTTATTCTTGTCAAGAGGAGGGACACTCAACAAGATGTCCTCATCGACAACAAAGAGGTATGGAAAGAGACATGTATGAAGTGCAACGGAATGGACAACGACCTATCAACAATGGAGTCGAAGGAGGCGAATCCATAACACTTCCAATGACTCAGGTTCCTACAATTCCTCATAATGTGAATCTTCTTAATTTTATTGATGATAGTGATAGTGCTTGTGAAGTAGCTCTTGTGAAAAGGACAAGAGCCTCGCAAAAGGAGAAAGAAGTTGAAGGAGAATCTAGTGACTCAAGACAAAAGAAGAAGTCTAAGGAGAATGAGAAAGAGGACAAATTGAGAAGGAGACACTCTAGAAGGAAGATAAAGATGGAGGATATTCCTATGGGAGAAGGTGTAGAATCTTTCAATCGGAAGCATGAATTGATATCGAGTGGACCAAGGATAACATGGCCGCAACTTCTCCAATTATCATCCACATTACAAAATGAGTGGGGGAGGTTTGTGAGTATTTGCCAAAGTCAAAAGACCGTGCATTACGTGGGGATCATGCGAGTAGAAGATCGAAAGGGCATACGTCCAATCATCCCTGTCTCCATCAAAGGGGTTCACATCAAAGATGCCTTGGGTGATAGTGGTGCTAGGGTAAGCTTGATTTCTGAATTTGTAGTAAACAAAGTAGGAATTCCTATTAGTAGGTCATCTTCAACAAGGGTGGTTGTAGTAGATAGTGGAGTGGTGCATTGCACAAGCATAGTGGAGGATGTGTTCATCAAGTGTTTTGGAATAAGAGGAGAAGCTTGCAACAAATACCACATCAACTTGAAGGAAAGTGTATCAATTTCCCCAAAGCTTCGGCAATTGAGTGTTGAACAAAAGGAAGAATTTATGCAAGAGTTCAACGCATGGTTACAAGAAAGTTCCAATTATAAGATGGAAGATTTGAGGTGTGTGCCACCTATAGTTTTGGTTCCAAAGAAGAATGAGATCAATTTCAAACCCTTGAATGATTCGACCAAACGAGATGAATTTTCACTTCCTTCTCGAGATGAGATTGTCGATAAAATGGTTGTTTATACAAAACAAGGTAGTGTGGACAATATGTTGTGCCAAAAAGGATTTCATGTGGATGATTCAAAGATTAACATAATTACAAAGATGACAATTCCAACAAGTCTTGAAGCTTTGAAAGTATTTGTGCAAAAGGTGCGCTCGCTCGAAAGATTCATTTATATGTTGACATGCTTACTGCTATCAAGAGTGATGTATCCCATGGCCCTACTAGTCTTTGGAGAATTAACGAAGACATAATGATTGTGGTAACCTCTTTCTTTGTGTTGACAAGGAGAAAGATGATGATGGAATTGTCAATGTGTGTGTGGGTGTGTCTAGGAGTGTGAGGTTTTTCCTACCGACTAGCGGGGGTTTTACTCACATAGTTTGTTTCTTTTTCTTCTCTCCTTCTTTGTCTATAGCCTACCATAAGGCGAAGGAGTTTTTTTTATTCTTTTTATCTTCGGCTCACCATAAATGGTTCGCTCAACAAGCAAGAGGGGGAGGGCTAAATGTGAAAGTGTTTTTAGAATCTAAGCCATTGAACATTAGGAGAATATAAAGTATAGATAATTCACCTTTTGAGGATAAGAACACGAACTAAGACCTTAGGGAAGAAGTCAAAAGTAAAAGTACGAGACCAAGAGAAAAGTAAAAAGAGAAAACGCAGACTATAAATAACAGTAAAAATAGAATGGTCATAACTCCCTCGTTGTTTATCCAAATATCACGTTTAAATATGGATTAGAAAGCTTGTAAAAAGAGCTTTCTATAGCTTTTTAAATCGCTTAATTTGGATATCGGATGAGGGAGATATGACGATTAGAAGGTCGATGTGTCATAGCTAAAAATAGGGAGATAAAAAGCTTCTAAAAATAGCATGAACGTGGATAAGAAGAGGAAGGTTATAAAAGAAGAAGTGATATTAGTGAGGAGGGGGCCAAGAGTGAAGGCCAAGAGTGGGGGCGAAGAGTGAAGGCCAAAGAGTGGATGAGGAGTGTTAGGAAGAAGTGTCTTTGTGGAAGAGGAAGTGTCTTAGGAGAGGAAGGTCTTTGGTTTTAGTTCAATGTGGAGTTTGTCTCCTTTGTATTCTCTTGATGTTGAAATATCAGAACATTCTTATTTCTTGCTCGCTTTCTCTATCTTTTTTCTTAGTTTCTTGAGTTATACTCTCTAATCATAATTACCTAGAGCTATATTATGATTTTCAACTCCATCTAATCGGTTTGGTCAAGCCCTCATATAGTGTATAACTATCTATTATCTTATACACCCTATCAGACTCCAACACAACAAACACATTATCATCCTCCCAACCGATAAAAATATGGGAGTATGTGTTCTAGATAAAGACACATACTACACCAAAGCCATAGAACACCTCTCGAATTCTACCACCTATAAGAGAGTCAGCCACTTCCCCTTGGAAGAGTTACTATACTGCCTTAATAACATAATAACAAACCACTTAGGTACACTTCCCCCAATTGAAGCTAATTTCATCCTCCACAAACCTAAAAAAAGATATCAAGTATCCAACCTCTATTTCCTCCCTAAATTACACAAAACACCTATGGGTTTTCAGCCCATTTGTTCATATAATAACTCCTTATTTGAACAAATATCGAAGTGGTTACACCACCAACTTCTCCCAATCCTCCTTCTCCAACCACAATATCTAAAAGACTCTCACACACTAATCCAATCACTAGAAAACCTACACCCACCATCTAATAGTTTCTTATTCACGTTTGACGTTGAATCTCTCTATCCTAGTATCCCCCCTAAGCTAGGACTCCAAGCCCTACGTAGTCTAATCACCCCCCACTTTTCCCCTTCGAAAACAAATCTCATCTATACCCTTAGTGCCCTTATTTTAGAATATCACTATCTCATTTTCGATGACGTAGTTTACCAACAAATAAAAGGTACGGCCATGGGTAGCAACTTTTCAGTCGTATATGCATGCCTCTTTTTAGTATATCTCGAAAACTTACAACCATCACCCCCCCATCTCTTCTACTTCACCCGCTATATTGATGATGCATTTGGGGTCTAGACAGGCCCAAATCTCAACTTTTAGAATATCTTGACTTTTACCCTTTACACACAAATAACTCCATCAAGCTTACCATTCAAACTTCCCCCTTTCGGCTACCTTTTTAAGACATATGAATCAACCTCGAAAATTCATCTTTTTTATTCAATTGTTTTCAAAAACCTCTCAATTCATACCAATACTTGCCTTTTTCATCGGATCATCCTTCCCATACGAAACAACACTTTATCACTAATGAAGTGAAGAGATATCTCATTAGAGAAAGCACCCCATTAGGTTTCTACCAAATGAAAAAACTCTTTTTCAATAGACTAGTTAACTGTGGTTACCCTCCGTCCTTTATACTAAAAAGCTATAAGAAAATACCTTTTAATCTTAGAAAAACACTCCTAAATCAACCCAAAACTATTACTTCCCTTAACCCCACAATCTTTAAACTTAGATACACCAAACATACCCCAAAACTAGGCATTCATAGTTTTCTAAAAAATCTCTATAGTGACTTAATGTTAGATCCCGAGCTTACAAGCATCTCACGCCCTTTCGTATGTTGGACAAAATCTAAGTCCTTACATGCCCTCCTAGTTAAGACTAAGTTTTCAAACAATCCACCAAAATCCCCCACTTAAAACTAAGTTTTCAAACAATCCACCAAAATCCCCCACTTAAAACTAAGTTTTTCAAACAATCCACCAAAATCCCCCACTTAAGACTAAATTTTCAAACAATCCACCCAAATCCCCCACTTAACACTAAGTTTTCAAATAATTCACCCACATCCCCCACTTAATATTATCCTAAATCCCCCTTTTTCATCACATTAAGAACTCCCCCCTCACCATCATCATTATACTAATTCCCCCTCTCTCATTCCCTATCACTTTCCTACACACATTTCTCTCTCTCTCTCTCTCTCTCTCTCTCTCTCTCTCTCTCTCTCTCTCTCTCTCTCTCTCATTAGTGTATGTTGCCTACTTTCTCTTGTTTAGCTTAAGCACCCTCTAATCATCGTGTGCCTATCCCTACGCACTCCTTGTTTGACCATTTGGTCCTAGTAACATACGCATCGATCCCCTAGACAATTAATACCCTTCCTAGTACATCTGTACATCAGTCGAACTATTCCTAGCTATGTATAATTCATAAACACACACACGCGCGAAAGGGATTGGATCACGCCTCCTCCCATTTATTCCTCCTAGGGGCAGTTTTCTCCACGACATCCACCCCCAGCAAACCGCACGTCCACCAATACATGCCAGGTAGGAACAACCTTGGCAGAAACCAGCCCTAGATCACTCGTCATTTTCCGAACCCTCGCGTTCCCCGATTCGGGCATCGCCACTGCCATCGCTCGCCGGGTCCGGTTCGTCCTCGTGCCGCTTCTTGAACATCTTGACCCTCTTGCCGGCCACCAGTACCGCTATCCACATGCCATCGAGCTCTGCGAGATGATACGTGCCATTGTCGTTCGTGCTTGTTACCATGTAGGGCCCAAACCATCTCCTCGCAAACTTACACACCGCCTTGTGCTGATTATCCAGGCTACTGTCGTACACCAACACCCAGTCGCCTTCCTCGATCTTCTTCGGTCTCTGCCGGTGTGTTTGGTCGAACCGGCCATTGCTCCTTTCACGTGCCGTACGCAACTTCGCCATCGCCTGCTCCACATCCTCCGGTCGTCGCTCGAGCTGCCGAATCCGCGCCGCCAGCAACTCTTCCCGGCTCATCTCGTCCTTCCAATCCACCGCGACCCACGAAGTGATCGTCCGTTCCACCAGCATAATCGGTTTTTGCCCGTACATCAACTCTGCCAACATGAACCCTGTCACCGAACTGTGCGTAGTCCGGTCCGCCCAAAGCGCATAGGGTAGAAGCCGCATGCAATTCCCGACCTACCCTTCACACGCTCGTAGTAAAGCCTTCCCGATCGGTCCGTTTCCGCGTTCTATCTTCCCATTCGCCTCCGGATTGTACACCATAGTGAGGGAGAGCTTGACCCCTAACCGGTCGAACAGCTCCTCAGCTTCTTGCGCGTCCAACTCTCTTTGATCCGCCACAATTTTCCCTACGCATCCATACCGGCACACTACCTCTTCGATCAAGAACCGGCACACCGTCGCAGTCTTCTTGTTCGTCAGTGCGCGGCCTTCCACTTGGTTCGTTAAATCTTCCCGCGCAAGCATCAAATACCACATTTGCCCTACTCCCATCGGCATCGTCACTAAGTCGACCATCCATTTGAATTGGATGGTCGGCAGGTAGGTTGGGTGCAGCTCGTCTCGATGCCAAATCGCGGAGTGCATCTGACCATTTTCACACGTCGTCATGAACTAGTACACATCCCGGTACAACCCCGGCCACCAATACTTCTCTTTCAATTTCTCGAATGAGGCCCATGTCCCGCGGTCCCCGGACTCGCATGGTACGCCGTAAGCAATGCGTTCTATTCGTCCTTTCTCACTACTATGCGGAGTGGGACACCACCTCGCTTCTTAGGGTGCCTCCATATGTTCCTGTCCCGTAGGAAGAACTGTTAAGCTTTCTTTCAAATCCAGTTAGCCTCTTCCTTTGTCCACGTTGCGTCTAGTGTCATTGTCTTCAGGAACCTACCGATCTGGAGCCACTCCCCGTCATACTCTCCTTCGTGAAATTCGTTAAGCGTTGGAGGGCTCCTCTCCCTCGTTATGTATGCCATCTCGAAGAAGTCTACGGTGACTTCCTCGTCCTCCGAAACCATGTCGTCCTCGTCGTCAAACCGTGCTCTCGAAAGCATGTCGGCCATGGTGTTGTTCTTCTCGGAGATGTGTCGTATCTCTGGATTTAGAGACTTGATGTATGCGATCCACCGGAGCATTGCCAGGTCCGGAGTCGCACATCCAGAAATCATACCGAGAATCGGTAGGCAGTCCGTCTCGATTATTACCTCCGTCCCTATAAGATAATCTTTGTCGGCCTTAACCGCCGAAACGATACCCCATAGTTCGCACTTAACTTGGGCGTATCCTCGTTGTCGCTCACTGAGAACCTTCGCCCCGAACTGGATCAGGAACCGCGCGCTGCTTTCGTCCTCCTGATTGATCACACATCCGATTCCGGTCAGGCTTGTGTCAACGGTTATGTAGATGGGGATCTCCTTGCCATAAACCACTTTCTTGAGAGTCGGTGTTGCGGTAAGTGCCTCCTTCAGTCTCCGGACCTACTTCGTATGCTCCTTGCCACATTCAAATTTGCGCCCCTTCTTCAGCAAACCCGTAAAGTGGTTCTGCGACGTGTGCGTAGTGCGGAATCCAGATGTGGTAGAATGTGCACGCACCCAGGAACCTCCGCACCTCAGTAACCGACTTGCACTCTTCCTTCATTACGGAGATGACTTCTATCTTTGCCGGAGACGGTTTCCGGCCATAGGGCCCGCATAGGTGACCGACCACTAGGATCTCCGGTTGGACGAACGCCAATTTCTCCCCGGAGAAGGTGAGCCGCGCGTCCTCCAGCCTTTGCAGCACCTTCTCGCAGTCATTAATGTGGTCTGCGACGAACCTCCGTCATCCGTCCGGCCCAACCGCCTCGTCCTTATCCTCCACCGGATATCCTTTGATCGGGATTTCGTCCAGGAATGGCATGGTGATGTCCGGGATGCAGTCCCTTAGCACCTTGTTCATCGCATTCACCATGTGCGCCACCGAGTTCGTCTCTCCTTGCAGCAGGGTACACATCCGCACTAAGCCGAGAGGGGTCCGCATCGTTGTGATATCCCTACTCTCCACGGCTAGTTGGAACTCATCATACCCCGAGTACAGATCACCGATCGAATAGATTGACCTTCCGACGAAGGCTTCCACGAACTCGTCTATCGTCGGTCCGATACCCCTGTTGACCGGTTGCAGGTCCTGAATGAAGCGCATCATGCCGTTCTTCTTCAGCACAGTAAACCACCGATTCGAATATGGGACGTTCGACGGTTTGAGGATGCCCATCTCCACTTCCTGCTTCAGTAGCTCCATCAACTTCGGGATGTGAGCTCTAGGTACCAGAATCGGCTTGAGATTCCACGGCACATGCGGCACTGTGAATATCACCATCAGCTCCACGATCGTCGGGTCTACGCACCCAATCTTCTCCGGCAAGAATGCGAAGGCTTTCCCGTGCTTTCGGAGCATCCTCCGAAACCGGTCCTCCTCCGCCAACAGTAGAAACCCACTCCCACCGACCTTGGGCTCCCGTCGCGTTATGTCGGTGAATCGGTGCCCTATGCCGACCGGTTGCTATAAACTTGGGTCCGATGCGACCCCCTTTATCCGTTATTCGTTATCCTCCGGAAAGGGTGTCGTGATTGGCCTCACCTTCCAATCCACAGTCTTGTACTTGGTATCCACTCGGGTCGTCCGACCTGACCCGAACCTTTCCCCACCACCAGCTCCTGCACGTCCCCAACTCGAACAGGGGTCTCCATAGTGGCCCTGGCCCAATGCAGCTTCGCGTAGTAGCTGTCCATCAACTCATCCTCTAGGGCCATGTCTTCTAGGTGCGTCGTCCACACCTCCACGGGCTTCTCCGGCTCCAACTCCGTCGAGAACCGCTACCGCTTCACCAAGTCCACAATGGAGTCGTGGAACTCCTTCGCAATTCCGAGCACCTCCCTCAATGAAAGCTCCACCTTGCTGTCGAGAATCCGCTCCTTGAGGACCTTCCACAGGTCCGTTGACCTCTCAATCTCCGTGCTCAGCTGGTAACCGGCCCTTTTCATTTTATCCGGCACCCCGGTGTTGCCAGCATCGTTCTGCTTTGTTCTAAACCGGGTCTCATACCGTTGTGAGGGACCGGCGCCTCCAGCCCTTCCCGCGCGCTTGTCTTCTACCAGAACCTCGTAGTTCTGGCACGCGGCCTCCACGAAGCCGGTCTTTTCTTCGATCAAATCGTCGCATCCGGTGACCTCCCGAATCCGTTGTTACGCGCGGTCCGCTTCCTCTTTCCTCAGCCGAACCCCAGAGAGGCCTTCCAGCACTAGCGGCCAAAATCCGGAGTCTTTCGCCTTCCGGCCCTCGTCGCCCCCGACACGGATACCCACCGACGCGGAGTAGTGGACAGCCTCTGCATGTCGCATCGCGGCTTCTTCCATCAAGCTCTTCATCCCGCCACGCCCAATGTTCAACTCTAGGGCTTTCCGCATGTCGCCGGAATGCACCCGCCCATTCCAGAGGTACACCACATTGGCCCGGAGTGGCTCTGCGAAATCCGCGCATTCTTTCCGGATGTGACCAACAGCGTCACACCACATGCATCGTTGCCCCATCAGCGACCTCCGGTCACGAGGTTGATCGTCGTTGTCCCTCCGTGCTTTTGCGATCTGGAGGTCGCGCACCATTTGCGTCAGCTCTTCCAGAGCCGCTCATCCGGAAAAGCCTTGGACCACTCCGCTCGAGGTTGGGCCCGTCTCGAGCCAATTCTGAGTCTCTTCCTTCCCAGTCGGCACCAATACTGACTCCTCAAGCTTCCTCGCCGAGACCGACCCCGACGCCGTCGAGCCCTCATCGCTCCATTCGTGCCACTTGTCAAAGCGGGCGCAGACCCCTTTGACCACGGCCCAATCGGCCGTGAGGCCTTCATCCATCTCCAATAGGAGACCCACCTTCTCCCGATCCAACGCATGCACCGACTTGATGAACAGCAAGACCTTGCTCGTGTCGACTACGGTCCAATCCAGCGCCGACAACCGAGCGAACCGTTGTTCGAATTCCTGGAGGAGCACCGACGTGTTCCTCCCCTTCCCAGGGCTCTCAACCCAAGCCATGAAGTCCCGCTTCAACAGTCGAAGCGAATCGTCGTACCCATACTTCTCGAGGAGCGGCCCCTCAAGCTCCACCCAAGCTCGGCATCCGGCCAACACCTCGAGCACCTCCGTGTGGATGCTCAACGTCAACACTCGAGGGAATCCCGACAGCCGCCTGTCCTCCAGGATGTCCCTCATGATCATTTCAGCCCGATAGGGCTCCAAATAGCTCGTGGCATTCTTCCCACCGAATCGGCCTATGGTGCTGACAATCGATTCTATGGCCCTATCAAGGGCACCCGTTCCCTCGCGAGCGCTCACTAGCCGGTCGACGGCTACTGCCATAGCTTCAGCAAGCTCGGATCCCCTCATCTTCAACTCCTTTACCGCCTTCTTTCACGTCGGGTTCACCAAATAATGTCGTGTTGTTACGCTCTCGTGTGTGAAATGAGGCGGGACCGCGGGGGCCCTGAACCAAGGAGCGTGAGAAAGATGAGGGAGAGCGATTCACAGAAACACAGGGAGAGAGATGGGAACAAAAGATTCAATTACAATGTCAACAACGATTACAACCGGCAAACCGGCAACAAACCCCAAATGGAGGTCCCACGCACACACACGAACGACACAGAGAACGCATGGTGGAGCCTCTGTTGGAAGCACATGGGCTCACACGCAGCAGAGGCAACCGACACAGAAACATAGCGGAGAGCAACGGTTGAGGAGGAGAGAGCTCGGTCCCTAGTCCGACAGCACTTCGTCCTCGCCAAAACGCGATACCTATCTTCTTCTTCTCCCCTCCCTTTTATAGGTCAATGAGGAGGCCGTTACATCAAAACACATCAACTTTATTCTCTGTCCTTTCGGACAGAGATACGCATCGATCCCCTAGACAATTAATACCCTTCCTAGTACATATGTACATCAGCCGATCTATTCCTAGCTATGTACAATTCATAAACACACACGCGCGCGAAAGGGATTGGGTCACGCCTCCTCCCCTTTATTCTTCCTAGGGGCGGTTTTCTCCACGACAACGTGTTCTCTTAGTATTGCTCCTGACACTCAACAAAGCAATGATACAAAAGATTAGTTGTCACTTGTAACAATGACGTTTGACCCTTTAAACACCAATCAATCCACAGTTGTTCTCCTATTTGTAGATGTAAGGGACCTTGCATCAATGCAATATTTTGTAGTTATTGCCAAATAAACCCATAATTAGGTGGAATGTACAATAATTGTCGTGCTTCAATAAACTCCAAAATTCTTTGAGATGGAGCCTCAACTATGTCTCCCACCTCTTTGACCCCCAAACGAAACAAACAATTAAATTGAGAGCACAATCTCTCATTTCCTGGCCAACATAATAATCGAGAAGACACAAGCAACTCTTTTTGCAAATAATTACAATGCTCTCTACTAGATGGTTTCCATACACATAACAAGAGTGCTTCTTGCCATGAGGTAACCAAGTGTTGAACACATGTAGAGCCCGGAATCCTAAGCGAAATACATCATTCAGTAATTGCCATCATGAAGCCGTAATCGTTGTCCTCCTATGTGTTAAACCCTTGTTCTCAATGAAATATTTAACAATAGATATCCATGGGAATGAGTTTGAACGCATGTCTTGTAATAATGAAAATCTACGAGCCATCATATGCTTAGATAAGTTCAATATTCCGGCTCCACCCAAGCGCTTAGGGGTTGCTAGATGATTCCATGCAACCCACGTGATTCCCTTCTTATCTCTCTTCTTCCACAACAAATATCGAAGAGGTTGCAAAATAGAATGCAACGCCTTCTTTGTCCATGGCAACAATGGCAAGTAATATAATATCATGGGTTCCATAATACATTGTACAACCTTCAAGTGTACATAAAATGGTCAAGATTGTGACTTCCAATACATGAACTTATCCCTCAACTTATTAGACATCCATTCAATCAATTGACCATTTGTAACATTCATTCCTAAGGGATAGCCCAAATGTCGAAAAATAGAGCCTTTCTTCACCACGGATCCTTGTCATCCTAAACATTCCAAATCCCTTTCAGTACATGATATGAGAGTAGACTTCCTCCAATTAATATGTAATCCGAAAGACAATGCAAATTGGTTCCTTACAAGCATCCCCTTCTCAAGATTCTCTCGTGAGGCTTGTAGAAACATGAAACAATCATCAGCCAAAGCCACAAGTTGCCCTCTAGATGGAAGGTGTAGACCCACAATATCACCATTTGTTGCAAGCCTGGATAGCACCACTAACAAGGGATGAGTAACAATAGCAAACAACAATGGACTAATAGGGCATCCTTGACGAACGGATATTGTGAGGGCAATATCTTATGTGGCTCCCCCATTCAACATTACTCAAGACACTACATCTTGTCCTAATAAAAATATGAGGCGAGACATACAATGTCCAAAGCCCATTGTATGCATTAACCCAAAAACAAAGGACCAATTAACATAATCATAAGCTTTCTCCAAATCTAATTGCACCATAATCCATTCTTGATGAGTATTTCGAGCATAATCCATGGCCATTTGAACATTCAACACATTATGCAATATATTCCTACCTACAATAAAACCATATTGGGAGGGATGTATCAACTTTGGCAAATACTTTTGTAATCTATTTGCCAAGACCTTTGTAAATATCTTATATAACCCCCCCATCAAAGAAATAGGTCTCTATTGATGAAATGACTCCGGAGATACCACCTTTGGAACTAATTTAATTAGACCAACCTTCCAAGCTGGAGGCATACAACCAGAATCCCAAGAATGTGTTAGGAATCAACCTGCCACAACCGGTTTCACGTTCGTATTCGTGTGCAAAAATCACGAACTAGTACACAGACCGACCGACGTAAAGACACAGAGACACTGATATTTTACTTGGAAAACCCGAAATGGGAAAAACCACGGGGGTCCACAAACCTCGAGAAATAGATCACTATAGTAGAGAGGAAGTACAAATACGGAACTCGGAGGCAACGACCTCAAGTTCTCCTTCGTCTGACAGACGGCTACAGAGTTACACTCTCCCTCTCTCACTCGCGGTTACAGAGGCAACTACCTCATTCTAACTATTTTCAATAATGATCAACTACATTCGTATGCTCTAAAGTTTGCCCTAGTTGCTTATAAACAAAAGCAACTTTTTGGTTATTTACAAGTATAACCCACAAGGCCTTTTAGACTATTTACAATTATAGTCTTCCAAAACAATTTCGATATCCGATTACGATTTCGGTTTCGGTTTCGGATTACGATTTCGGATTACAGTTTCGGTTTCGGTTTCGGATTATGATTTCGAGTTCGAGTTTGTTTTTTATTTCGGCCTCGGCCGAGATACTCACCAACACGGTCCTGCTCTTCCCATCCAGAGGGACATGTTTCCCAACAGAATGTTGAAACATCAAAGTTAAGGGCCCCTTTAAAATGTTTGAATATCTCTTAAAAACTTCATTTTTCAAGTCATCCCAACCGGGGCTCTTACCACTAGGAAGATGCCTTAAAACTGTGTCCACCTCATCCTCAGTGAAATCCCCATCCAATTCATGACTAATGAGGTCATGCACAATATATCCAACCACATCATAAAACTAATGACGTGCTTTACTCACCTCATTTGTCATTAACAGTTGTGAGTCAATCAACTCCTTAAAGTAATGAACACATATGTCAATTATTGTAGTAGGATCCACTATCCATTCATCACCTTGCTTCACATGTACCACATTAGATTGAGTATAAGTAGGATGTGACGCTTGGAAAAACAAATGAGATTGACATTGATTATTTATGAGCCCATCCCTCAATTGTTGCATCTTCGCATAACAATAACTTTGGCATGCAACTGAGAAATAATAACATGTAATTGACTTTGGATATACAAAAGCTCCTCATCTAATGGTGCATGTATCAATAATGCACTACACCTGGAGAGAACTTGTGAGAATTGTCGAAGAAGACCTCTTCTTCGTTGAGCATTAGTTAGTCCATACATACGATGAATGATCTTAATGTTTCGTAATGTGATATCCCATGCTTTAACTCCTTTAAGATTCACTTCTTGTGAAAAATTTACCAAAATTTGCTCCATGAGAGAATTAACGTGAGGTTGAAACCTTTACCTTTAAAGCACTTTCCTCCATTAATACTCGAAGGATGACAAGGTGACCAATGGTGCTATGGTGTTTTTGACAACCAACTTATTCATAAGCTCTCTTACCATTTGTTTAGACCATGCAGTTACTTTTGATTCCATTATACATCCTAATAGTTTTGTCATTAGCGAGCTAACCATTATGGTTTGATAGTTGTTTGCATTATTTACATCTCCATCTTTATGTAAAGGATTGATCCACTTTGTAGTCCAATTATACGGCATACCATGTTGCAATGCATCATTAAACATATCTCTTATCCATACATGTGCTTCCTTTCCCGTCCATTTGAGCATTTCAGCCTTTATACATTGAAGATCGCTTGCCTTTCGAGAGGCCAATTTCTTAATAAGCCTTATGTATATATCGTCAACTGTAAAGAAGGGAGACATATGTGAAAGAGAACCATAACACGTCATCTTTCCAATAAGAGATAGCTCATATAAATTCTTATAATGCATAGACAAGTCAAGAAAAGTTAAGTAACCATAACTCTCAACACGTTTCCCCATTAGATTTCCCCAAATTTTAGTCTTGCAAACTTAGAGAAATTGTTGAGTAACTTCCCATATTCATATATTTCTTTGAATAAGACGTGTACCCATGCAAATGCTTTAGGTAATTTTCTGTATCGTTGACTACATCCAAAATCATAAGGCACTTTCAAGCTTCATGGCATTCTTTATCAAACCATTTTTTTCTTTGAACTACATTTCTTGGTGCATTTCCAAGATGTGTGCTTAGTTGAAAAACATTTGTTTGTGCATCAGAGAAATAACTTTCTTAAAAGCTTCCCATTTGCATTCTAGTGTAGCACCATGTTGAACCTTTATCATTTGTAACATATCCTCAACATCTTGGAATACATGGGCGTTCGCTGAAGGTTTATGCTCAATTGTGATCGTTTATTATGTTTAATGACTTTCTCACAATCGAACCTATGCATACATTTGAGGTCAATACATAAAGTCCTATGATCAGATTCCAGTGTCCATTCACCAAGTGAGAATTTATGTATACGATCCAAAATACCTTTGGAAGTAGCACAATCAATCACACTATTTCCATTGTGTTTTCTACATGTAAAACCATTAGTGTTGGACCATAAGGATACACCGTTTGCAATTAATCAATCAGATACTATTGCACATTTGTAGAAGTAACTTCCCAAGTTGTTTTGGATCTTTTTCATCGCTTGAAGAGCGGTTATACATTTGTATATCCTCTTGCATCGAGATATGTGGCATGAAAGATTGTTGTGCATTAAGTTGGAAACTTCTTGTACGGGCATTCATATCACCAAAGACAATAACTTCCCTTTTGGATTGGAAATAAATAATATCATCTTCTTGATTGGCACAAAGTTGATTTTATCCAAACATGCATAAAAGATAGAATCCTAATGAGGAATGTAACATCCAACTACAAAAGTGGGCAAATTATTAGGTGTTTTAATTTTGAGCCATATGTAGCACTTATGTTCAACACATATTTCTTTATTTCCTTCTTCAATCAAACAAGCCACCCCTCCTTGTCCCCTTTGTTGTCTTCAATTTTTCGCCCATATCAAAGAGTGTACATTATAGTTTCCTAAACCTTGAATCCTTTAAGTATCATGCTCCCATATTTCAGTAAGAAGTGTGATATCCGAGTCATCGGTGAACTCTATGCCAAATCTCGCATTCTATGGGTATCCATTGCAATTCCAAAAGCATAATCGTAGAAGAGGTGGATTAGTCTCATAGGTCACGTGTTCTTATTTGTCTACATTTCGGTCTTTAGGCATATTGGTAACCTTTTTTTTCAATTTTTCTTCATATGCTTTACGAAGAACATTTTGTTGTGAGATAGTATCATGATCTTCACTCACAATTGCTTATCTCTAAGGTATACCCAACTATTTTTGACTATGATCCTTTGATTTGTATCATCCGTCACTATGCATACAATATGTTAGAAATATTGAGAATCGATTAGATAAGTATATAGAGTTACAGCCACAGATATGGATATATGAAAACAAAATTTCTATTACATATGAGAGTCGCTCACGATGGTAGTTCACTTGTGCGCTCACACCTTAGAGCTTAGATGGGATTTGGACCAGCTCACTACAAAATTAGTGGGGACTGATAATCGATCCAATCACTGTGAAAGAAGGTGGATTATATTCTATGTTTAGCTTGAGTATAACATTAAATGTGCAAGTCAATTGATAGTGGTGGAGATATTCCTTTTCTGTCAACTGAGTTGTCATTTAATATGACCCAACTTCCTAGATACAAGCTAATGCTAGATAGTACTTATCTTGAAGTCAATGGCACATACTTCAAGACTAAGTACATCTTAACTTGCCCACAAAATATTCTAGTTAACTTGATTAGCCAATCCTATTAGCCTACTTCGCTCTTTCCTAAATACATTGTGTCCTACGCATCTATGATTTCCTAGATTGACACCTTATCGACCATATGGTCAAGTTGCACACTAGTTGCTCCTCATTTGGGGCGCTATCACAAAATGTGCACTTAGAGCACATACGGGGATAGATTTACAACTTGGGGCTGATCATTGATTATATCTAACACGCCCCCTCAATGGTCAACCCATTGAGTTCACTTGGAATTGGGCCAACTCCTAATCGTCGAAGGTGTTGTTGTAGTTGTTCTGCTCCAAGCGCATTTGTGAAGATATCTGCAATGTTTTCTAATGTCAGACAATAAAGCTCCAAAGTCTCATCATTTATTAGCTCTCGCACATAACGATACTAAAACTCTATGTGTTTAGTACGTGCATGAAATATGGGGTTCTTGGCACTAGCCATGCAACTCTTATTGTCACACCTCAATACCGTTGTCCTTCTTAGAACTGCCACATCCATAAGGATTCTTCTTAGCCAAACTACCTCGCATGCCACTATGCATGTTGCTTTGTATTCTGCCTCCGTTGAAGATAGTGCCACTACTGGTTGTTTTTAATTACTCCATAAGGATTCTTCTTAGCCAAACTACCTCGCATGCCACTATGCATGTTGCTTTGTATTCTACCTCCGTTGAAGATAGTGCCACTGCTGGTTGTTTTTAATTACTCCATAAGGATTCTTCTTAGCCAAACTACCTCGCATGCCGCTATGCATGTTGCTTTGTATTCTGCCTCCGTTGAAGATAGTGCCACTGCTGGTTGTTTTTAATTA
This sequence comes from Azolla caroliniana, assembly GCF_043228905.1. Classification (NCBI taxonomy): domain Eukaryota; kingdom Viridiplantae; phylum Streptophyta; class Polypodiopsida; order Salviniales; family Salviniaceae; genus Azolla; species Azolla caroliniana. The sequence continues at coordinate 4,627,130 of NW_028230443.1, forward strand.
CTCCATAAGGATTCTTCTTAGCCAAACTACCTCGCATGCCGCTATGCATGTTGCTTTGTATTCTACCTCTGTTGAAGTTAGTGCCACTGCTAGTTGTTTTTAATTACTCCATGAAATAGCTCCAAAGCCTATTGAAAAACAATATCCAGAAACTGATTTTCTGGAATCACTATCTCCAGCCCAATCGAAGTCGCAATACCCACTAAGTTCGTCAAATTTTGGCTTGTAGAAGATTCCATAATTTAAAGTACGCACAATGTACTTTAATACATGTAGTGCAGATTTCCAATGAGTCTCCTTTAGCTTGTTGCTGAATCGACTCACCACACTAACTGCAAAACAAATATCCGGCCTAGTGTTGCATAGGAAAATTAGACTTCCTACTAGTTGACTATACTTTCTTATGTCAACCATTGGTGACGGGTCTTCTTGGGATAGCTTGCAATTTGACTCCATTGGAGTCGACTTCGACTTGTTGTCCATCATCCTGAAGGTCTTCAAGATCTTTGTTGCATACTTTCTTTGTGACATGAAGATGTCAACCGAGGTTTGCCAAACCTCAATTCCAAGGAAGTAGTGTAGAATCCCCAAGTCTGTCATTTCAAACTCAGTTTTCAAACACTCCTGTGTTTGGCCAATACACTCTTCATGGTCACCAGTAAGTAACAGATCATCCATGTAAATGATGATGATGACTTGTTTCCCATCCTTCATTTTGACATACATACTTGCATCCAAAGCACATTGCTTAAAGTCGATTGATTGTAAGAAGTTGTTAGTATCCTCTTGTTCCAAGCTCTTGGTGCTTGCTTTAGACCATACAATGCCTTCTTCAGCTTGTACACTTTGTTTTATGAATTTGGCATCTCAAACCTTGGTGGTTGTGTCACGTATACCTCCTCCTTGAGATGCCCATTCAGAAATAGTGATTTGACATCCATTTGATAAAGTGGTCATCCTCTTGAAGCAGCCAACGCTATGACCATTCGAATTGTTGTCATGCAAGTTGTCAGGGGAGATGTTTCTTGTACATCGAACCCTTTAATTTGGGAGTATCCTTGTGTTACTAGCTTGGCCTTGAATTTCTTAAAACAACCATCAGCTTTATACTTTACTTTACTCACCCACCTGGTGCCTATCAACTTCTTCTTTGTTGGCCTCACTACCAACTCCCACGTGTCATTTTTCATGATGTTATGGTATTCTAATATCATCACCTCTTTCCACTTCAGGTCGGCCATGGCTTCCTCCACCGAGGTCGGTTGACTCACTAAGCCTATGATGTGCACCATTAGAGCCATGTTGACAATGTGGTGAAAGGTTCTCCCTTGCTCATGTATTCTTCTTGATCTTTGTAATCCATTAGTTGAAGTTTCAGGAAACTCAACTTTTGGAGTACGGTCATTGAAGAGTTGTTGAGCCCACTTAGGTATTTTCGTTATTACATGTGGTGTTGAGAATCGACGCTCCGATTCACCTTCTTCTCTCGGCCACAACCGAGGAAACACACGAATCGTTGTTGCAGAAAATGGGAAATACATAGAAAGACACGATAACACAGGGATTAACGTGGAAAACCCTGTACGGGAAAAACCACAGGAGTACAAGACTCCGAACCAAAACTATGCACAGAGAAATATACAATGGCGAGCTGCAAGGCGACGACCTTGAGCTCGTTGTCCTCGCCACAGGCGGCGGTATTACACAGAGGCGTCGACCTCTTCCTCTCTCACGCTCTATCTCTCTCACGGCTGCTCTCTCTTCACTCCTCTAGAGTGGAAAAACAGAAAAATGAGTAGCAACATAAAACTGTTTGCCCTAAGTCATATTTATACACATATGACTTTCGGACTATTTACACATATAGCCTAAAGGGCCCTTGGCAAACATATTCACAAATATGTCCCCGCATCCGGATCTTGCTCCGGGTACATTCATCATCCGGCTCCGTAGCCGGGGTCTTCATCATCCGGCTCCGTAGCCGGGGTCTTCATCATCCGGCTCCGTAACCGGGGTCTTCATCATCCGGCTCCGTAACCGGGGTCTTCATCATCCGGGTCTTCATTCCTGATTCCCGGACATCCGACCATCCCATCCGGAGGGACCGTAATCCCAACAAACTCCCCCTTCACTTCGGCATGGGATGTCTTTCCAGTCCGACCCTCTTCCGGCACGCTTCCAGCTTGTCGGGTGTGAGCACTTTGGTCAGCATGTCTGACCCGTTCTCGTCCGTGTGAATCTTCGTCAGCACGAACTCCTGGTCTTCTATCCTTTCCCGGATCCAGTGATATCTTCGCTGGATGTGCTTCGTCCGGGAGTGATAGGCCGCGTTCTTCGCAAGGTGGATGGCACTCTGACTGTCACAGTAGAGTCGGTACTCCTCCTGCCGGATACCGAGCTCTCTAATGAAGTCCTTCATCCATATCATTTCCTTGCCGGCTTCAACAGCCGCCATGTACTCCGCCTCCGTGGTTGACAACGCAACCATCTTCTGCAGCCTCGACTGCCACGAGACAGCTCCCCCTGCATACGTCATCACATACCCTGATGTGGACCGGCTGGTATCTGCATCAGCCGACATATCCGAATCGGTAAAGCCGTCGAGTTCGGGCTTACCGGAGCCGAATCGGAGGCACACGTTTGCCGTGCCCTTTAGGTATCGGAGTATCCACTTGACCGCGTTCCAGTGCTCTTTGCCGGGATTGCTCATGTACCGGCTCACCACTCCGACTGCATATCCTATGTCCGGTCTTGTACACACCATTGCGTACATCAAGCTTCCGATGGCAGAGGCATATGGTACTTTCATCATGTCCTCCTTCTCAGCCTTTCTCTTGGGGCTTTGCTTGCTGGACAACTTGCAGTTTGCCGGGAGAGTTGATCCGACCGGTCTTGCTTCCAACATGTTGAACCGATGAAGCACCTTTGTCACGTACTTCTCCTGTGACAGCCACAATTGCTTCTTCTTCCGGTCCCGGATGATGTGCATCCCTAGTATTTGCCTCGCCGGACCCAGGTCTTTCATTGAGAAGGTTCGGTGAAGAGCCTTCTTCAGCATCTGTATCTTGACCTGGTCTCGTCCGACGATCAACATGTCGTCCACGTACAGGAGGAGTATTAGAAAGTCTCCTCCTTCGAACTTTTTCACAAACACGCAGTGATCGGACTGCGTTTTGTGGTACCCTTCGTCTGTCATGAAGGAGTCGAACTTCCGGTACCATTGCCGGGGAGCCTGCTTCAGACCGTAACTTGGCTCTTCTTCAACCGGCATACCAGGTGCTCCTTCCCTTTCTTCTCGAATCCTTCCGGTTGCTGCATGTAGATCTCTTCTTCGAGGTCACCGTGAAGGAATGCCGTCTTCACGTCCATCTGTTCTACCTCGAGGTCCATGCTTGCCGCTATGCTCAGCACCGTCCGGATGGAGGTCATCTTCACTACCGGGGCAAATATCTCGTCGAAGTCGACGCCCTTCTTCTGCTGAAATCCCTTCACCACGATCCTGGCTTTGTATCTCGGGGGGTTTCCGGCATCTCCCGGTTTCAGCTTGAACACCCACTTGTTACGGAGTGCCCGTTTTCCTTTCGGCAACTCCACAAGTTCATATGTGTGGTTCTCATGCAGGGAATCCATCTCCTCCTGCATGGCACTTAACCACCTGCGGCTATGGGTGTCAAGCTTTGCTTCTTCAAAGCTCTCCGGCTCCCCCTCGTCGGTTAGCAGCACGTGCTCTGGTTCCGGAAATCTCCGGGGGGGCCTTCTCTCTCTTAGAGGATATCTCCGTTCCGGAGCTTCGGTAACCGGTTCTTCCGATTCTTCTTCATCCGAATCCATTTCGGGATCGGGGCCGGTTCCGGTATCATTTTCATCTTCTTCGGCCGGTTCTGTTTCTTCACCGTCTTCGGCCGGATCTTCGAGTGTTAACCGGTCCCTTGCCGGTCGGGACTGCTCTTCGTAGAGTCGATCCTCACCGGTCGACTTGGAGCTCTTCATCTTCTTCTCCGACTCCCAGTCGGCGAGTGTCTTGTCCTCCATGAAGATGATATCTCGACTCCTGAATATCTTCTTGTCGACCGGGTCCCATACTCGGTAGCCAAACTCGTCGTTGCCGTAACCGAGGAATATGCATGGCCGGGTCTTTGGATCTAGCTTTCCTCTCCGGTCCTTTGCCACATGCACATATACGAGACACCCGAACACCTTCAGATGCCGGTAGGACACTTCCTTACCGGTCCACACTCTCTGTGGCGTGTCTCCGTCCAAAGGTACTGAGGGTGATCTGTTTATCACGTATGTCGCCGTCGACATTGCCTCAGCCCAAAACCCCTTGGGTAATTTCGCATGCGCCAGCATACTCCGGACCCTCTCCATTATGGTCCGGTTCATCCTCTCGGCCAGCCCGTTCAGTTCCGGCGTCTTCGGCACAGTAAACTCGAGCCGGATTCCCTTCGAGCGACAGTACTCCGCGAACTGCCCCCGGTATTCCCCTCCGTTATCCGCTCGTATCGCTTTCAGCTTCTTGCCGGATTCCCTTTCTACTCTCGCGTGGAGTTCTTTGAAGACGGACAAAACTTGTTCCTTTGTCTTCAACGGTGCCGTCCACAGCTTCCGACTGTGGTCATCAATGAATGTCACGAAGTACTGGGCTCCGCCATGTGACTTCGTTTCTACTTGACACACGCCAGTGTGCACCAACTCCAATGGTGCACTACGTCTCGTCGGTGGCCTTGAGTGGAAGGAGGCTCGGTTCTGCTTACCGGCCAGGCAGTCGGTGCACTTCTCCAGGTGCACATGCTTCACTGGAATGAGGTTGTCTTCTGCAAGCCTCTTCATCCCCTTCTCACTCATGTGGCACAGTCTCTTGTGCCACAGCTCACCGGCAGTGTCAACTGCCACGTTCAGCTCCTCCGGACATAGCCGGGAATTCATCAGGTACAGTGTGTTGATCTTCCGGGCCCGAGCTACTATCAGGCTCCCTTTGCTGAACTTCATGACACCGTTCCGGATGCTACCCGTGTAGCCTTCATCGTCTAGCCTCCCGGCCAAAATCAGGTTCAATCGAACCTCCGGAACGTGTCGGACATCCTTCAGCAGCATCTTGCATCCGGTTGATGTCATCAGCCACACGTCTCCTATGCCGGCAATCCGGCATGTACCTTCATTTCCCATCCGAACACAGCCATGCTCACCGGCTGTGTAGGATGAGAAGTATCTTCTTTCCGGGGTCAGGTGGAATGATGCTCCGGAATCGACCACCCAGGTCGTCTCATCGCCGGCAATGTTTAGTTCACCTTCTTCGGTGATGAGCATTATCTCTTCTTCACTTGCCGCGAGTGCCGTCGTTCCTTTCCGGTCCTGCCCTCGCCGATCCGGACCTCTCCGGTCCGTGGCTCCTCGGTATGCACCGTTTCTCTCCGGTGACTTCTTCGAATCGGTGTCGTCGGCTCCGTTGTCCTTTCGGTAATGCCGACAATTCTTCCGGAAGTGCCCCGGCTTCCCACAGTGGAAGCATGTGGGTCTTCCTCTTGACTGCGACCGGGTCCCCGACTTCTCCCGTCTTTGCGGACTCCGGTTCCATTGTCTTCCCCGTTCCGATTCGGTAAGCAGCGCCTTCGAGTCGGAGGCCGGTTCTTTATCTCTCCGACGCGCTTCTTCGTTCAAGATACTTGTCTTTACCGTTTGTAGGGACAAGTTATCTTCGGTGCAGGAGGTGCTGAGAGTCACCACCAAGTTCTCCCAACTTTCCGGCAATGTACACATCAGAATGATGGCTTGCATTGCATCCTCCAGCGGGAACTTGATCGCCGCAAGCTGGTTCACGAATCCCATGAACGTGCTTACGTGTTCCACCATACTCTCGCCGTCCCGGTACTTGAGGTTCACTATCTTCCTCATCAGGGAGGTCCGGTTCAACGCATTCTTCCTCTCGTAGAGGCCCGACAGCTTCCGCCACATCTCATATGCGTTGATGTCGTTCGCCACATGTTGTAGAACGCTCACGTCGACGTATTGCCGAATGGTTGCAACGGCTTTCCGGTTCAGAAGCCTCCATTCCGTCTCAAGTACCCCCTTGGGTATTTCCGACCTGTCAATCGGTTCGTACAGGTCCCGAACAATCAGAAGATCCTCCATCTTGATCTTCCAGTCGGCGTAATTCTGCGCATTCAGCACCATCATCCCCGGCTGCCCGCTGTCGCCGCCTTCCATTTTCTGTGTTACCGTCGCTCTGATACCACTTTGTTGAGAATCGACGCTCCGATTCACCTTCTTCTCTCGGCCACAACCGAGGAAACACACGAATCGTTGTTGCAGAAAATGGGAAATACAGAGAAAGACACGATAACACAGGGATTAACGTGGAAAACCCTGTACGGGAAAAACCACGGGAGTACAAGACTCCGAACCAAAACTATGCACAGAGAAATATACAATGGCGAGCTGCAAGGCGACGACCTTGAGCTCGCTGTCCTCGCCACAGGCGGCGGTATTACACAGAGGCGTCGACCTCTTCCTCTCTCACGCTCTATCTCTCTCACGGCTGCTCTCTCTTCACTCCTCTAGAGTGGAAAAACAGAAAAATGAGTAGCAACATAAAACTGTTTGCCCTAAGTCATATTTATACACATATGACTTTCGGACTATTTACACATATAGCCTAAAGGGCCCTTGGCAAACATATTCACAAATATGTCCCCGCATCCGGATCTTGCTCCGGGTACATTCATCATCCGGCTCCGTAGCCGGGGTCTTCATCATCCGGCTCCGTAGCCGGGGTCTTCATCATCCGGCTCCGTAACCGGGGTCTTCATCATCCGGCTCCGTAACCGGGGTCTTCATCATCCGGGTCTTCATTCCTGATTCCCGGACATCCGACCATCCCATCCGGAGGGACCGTAATCCCAACATGTGGCACTAGCATAGGCTGAACTAACGAGTCATTACCATCAGATGGTTCAACTTCCTTATTTGGACAGTGGGTTAGGATTGGGTGTAATAATTCTTCTGTTGATGAGATAACTTGAGAATCTCTCAACTAGTTGTGGTCGTTCCTCATTGAACACAACATTGCGGCTTGTCAATATCTTTCTTGCCTCTGGATCGTAGAGTGGATAGGCCTTTGACTCTTCACTATATCCGAGAAAGGTACACTTCTTGCTTTTAGCATCCAACTTCTTTCTGTTCACATCAGGAACATTTGTGTAGCATGTACACCTAAAGGTTCTGAAGTGCAGCACTAAAGGTTTCTTCCCAGTATAAGCTTCTTGGGGTGTTTTCCCTTGAAGTGCCTTCGTGTAGCTCCGATTGAGGATGTAAATTGTTGTGTTCACTGCTTCAGCCCAAAATGGGTTGGGCAAAATTTGTGCCTTCAACATACACCTAGCCATCTCGACAACTGTTCGGTTTCAATGTTCGACAACGCCATTTTGTTGTGGAGTGTAGGCAGTTGTATGTTGGCACTTAATTCCATGCTCTTTGCAATACTCATAGAATTCTATTGATAAGAATTCTCCACCTTGATCAGAGCGTAACTCCTGCACTAACTTTCCGGACTCCCGCTCGACAAACTTATGCCATCTTTTGAAGATTTTAAAAGCTTCAACCTTCTCCTGAAGAAAGTAAACCCACATCTTTCTACTGAAGTCGTCGACGACTAGCATATAGTAGAGAGATCCACCCATTGTAGGAGTTGCCATTTTTCAAGAGAGGTCGATGTGTGTTAGTTGTAGAGGAGTCTTTCTCCGATTTTGACTCTCTTTTGGAATGGTTGATCTTTGATGCTTGCCCATCATACAAGCATCACAAACATGACTTAAGTCAGATAGGGTTGGCAACCCAACTACCATATTCGACTTCTTCATCTCCTTCAACACAGCAACATTGAGATGCCCAAATCTCTTATGTCATTGCTTTGTGTTAGTACTTATGTTGTGTTCAGTAGAAATTGTAAACACGCTTAGCTCATAGAGAGTGTTGCGCCCCCTATTCCTACAACCTTGCCAGCAGAATCTGTTATTTGTACACCCGACTTCTTGAATTGAACATCAAGACCCTTGTCGGTCAGTGCAGAAATGGACAATAGATTCATCTTGAGATCAGGCACGTACAACACTTGAGAGAGATGCTTTGTCCCGTCGGTCATTGTTTTGAGGGAGACAGTTCCGGTTCCTTTGGCTAGAAATCGAGCATTGTTCCCAACCACAACATTGATGGGCTCTTGTAGAGGTGTCCAAGAGTTGTACCAGTCACGATTATTGGTCATATGTCGAGATGTTCCACTATCAAGAATCCAAGAGTCATCGACAACTTGAATGTCAACTGAAGAACACACTTCTTCAGTTGCGAGTCATAACTCAAGCTCATCTATGACATTGTTGGCGGACTCAAGCTCTCTCTAAGAAGTCTTACTAGAACCAATCTTCTCATCCGCCATCTTCTTCTGACAATCCTTAATTGTGTGACCCTTCTTGTCACAGTAGAAACACGATCCATTGAACTTCTTCTTCTTTGGTATCCTATTCGCATTGTTTAAATTGGATGCCCCTTTACCCTTATTCCTAGAGACAAATGTCGAATTTTCCCTTCCTTCTCTTGTCTTCAGCTGAAGCTCCTCTTCAAGTAGCATTGCACTTAGTTCATCAAATTTTAAAGGAGTGGGTCGAACCTAAGTGTTCAATGTTGTCACAATGCCATCATACTTGGAAGGAAGGTACTCGAATGCGCCGATGAGCCATATCCTCTGGAGAGACGACTACTCCAACAACAGTCAGCTGATCTTGAAGATCCTGAATCCTTTTTACAAAGGATTCTACTTTCTCTCCATCAACGAGCTTCTCTACAGCAAGCTGATTTTCGAGGTTTTGTATCCTTGTATAGTTTCTAATCTCATACTCGTTGGCCAATATGCTCCAAGCTTCATGTGCCCCGGTTGTATGTTGCACTAATCTTAGTACAGAGTCACATACACTAGTGATTATGGTAGACAACAAATCAGCATTCCTTCTCTTCTAGGCTCGAAGTAGATCAACATTTGGAGGGATTGATGTGGTAGGGTGTGCAAGGTCAAAGGTCACTATGGACTCAAGGTCCCATGATTGTCTCCAACAACTCGTAGGAGTCAAAAATGGCAGACATTTTGAACTTCCATAGAGTGTAGTTGGGTACCATCTAGCTTTTCATTAGTCAATGGAGGTGGGCGAATGCGTAGTGGAGCAGTTGCAACATTCGTGGACAAGGACATTGAAACTCTCTCTCTCTCTCTCTCTCTCTCTCTCTCTCTCTCTCTATTTCTTTGTATTGCTAGACAGCAACTACCCGTATATACCTAATCTTGATCAACCTCTCAGCTCTGGTACCATGTCAAAAATATTGAGATTGATGCTACGAGCCAAGGTATTTATTTGGAGAGTTATGGTTGGAGCTTTACCATTGGGGGATGCATTTCAAAAAACATAGTAGGCATCGATTTATTTCATGCCTGATGGCAAGGATGGTTTGGAGGTGTATCAGTTTAGTGTGGATGTCTTTAACCGGAGTAAGTCTATCTTCCTTTAGTTGGGTTTTGGCGCATATGGAGAACAATGAACCAACGCCTCATTTTCAAATTATTTTTGAGTTCTTGAGGTATTGGGGGCCATGGTTCAATTGGAATATGCAAAATGCCATCATTTTTTATTCGCAAGTTAGGGTGAGAAAATATGTTCTAAAGTTAAAAGGACTTCTTTTGTGGCAATTGACAGTGCTAGAGAAGTCACGAAATCTCAACCAAGAAGAGAGAGAACTCTGCAAGGTCACATATCATCATATTCGCCATTTGAATTGGTGTGTAGGGTGGCATTTAGTTTGGAGTCGTAGTAGTCTTTAGGTCCCTAGATAGAAGGGTTCTTTACTTTGTAGTAAGTTAGTCATGGTGGTGTTTTATGAGAGAGAGAGAGAGAGAGAGCTCAATTGGTAAGGTTGCCTAATGGAGACCAAGAGGTCATGGGTTCAACCCCTACATTCCACAGTGGCATCTAGTGAATTAAAAGAGATATGTATGAAGTTAAAGAGACCTTAGATAGATGTAGCTCAGTTGGTAAAGTTGCCTAATGGAGACCAAGAAGGTCATGGGTTCAACCCCTACATTCCACAGTGGCATCTAATGAATTAAAAGAGATATGTATGAAGTATGTAATAGAGAGGTGAGATAAATGGGTTTTGAACCCAAGACATGATGCTTGTAGTGCAACAACTTAACATAAAAAATAAAAAGAGCACAAGATTCATTAAGGTAATGTATTAAGCAAAATGAGATTACATTTGTACAAGAGACGGAGTTGGGTAAGTAACAATCAGCAACAGTTTGGTTTGGTTCAAGAGTGTCAAAACTGAACCGTTTAAATTTTTTGAAACTTGAACCAAAGCAAGCCGAACCACGAAATCATTTAAACCGAACCGTTAGAAAAAATCCAAACCGTTAAAACTGCAATTTTGTGGTTCGATTTTGGTTTTCAACTTAGGTCACAATTCAATTTTAAAATTTTTCATTATTTCAAAATTTTAAAGATTTCTCTTAAAATGTGAGAATTAGGCTTTAAAATAAAAGGTTTGTTTAAAAAAACTATTAAAAATATTTGAAAACCATTAAACACTTTAAATTGTTTAAACCGAACCAAATCGAATAGTTCACCCCCCAAACCAAACCGAACCATTAAAAACAACTTGAACCTAAACCGAACCATTTGAACCGTTAAGTCATTAAGCCACAGTTTCACGGTTTGGTTCGATTCAAACCGAACCTTTGCCGATTGTTATTGGTGAGCTTGGTTTGTGCAAGTGAGTGGGATATATAATGTATTTTCTTTATTCAATGGAAAGGCATTTTTAACACACACGTGCCCAAAGGTGTGTGTCGTTGAGTTTGTTGTTACCTCAACATCATGAACCCAATTTCAAATCCCATATACTACTTAAACTTTATTATCAGAATTTTCCTATTGCATGTACAAGTGATTAGTGAAATCATAATAAACAGTTGCTTGCATTTTGATGGATTACATTATCAATTATGTTGTGGATCCGTGTTGTCCATCTCATAACTTTGTTAAGATATCACAATTAGTTGCGATCAATGATAATTTCAAAAGTTATTTCCATGTGATAACAAGAATCATTAATTAAAATGGTTCAAATATTTATGCCTTCAGGAGATAAATTATTGAAATTTCTTTATAGGACACATGGAATCAACAAAGCACCCAACATATTTGCTAACACATCACAACCCTTTTTTTATCAACAATCACTCACTATATTATTAACTCTTGTGATAGTAACATTCAACATATCCCTCATACAATCATTGCTATTGCAATCAACACACCTTTAATTTTTGATAATGACAAACAATGGTATATACATGTGGCACAATGAAACATGATCTAACACCCAATTTGTATAATGTGAACTTATTGCTTGATGAGTGCATTAGATTAGCTTTAGTAAAAGTCATGTAACATTGTATGTAAAGAGTTGCTCACAATTTGTCCTAATCGAAGTCAACCACCCACCCACAACTAATGCCCTAACTTATAAAACGATATCCATGGTGGACCCACCCAACACATACATGATTATAAGCTATCATTTTATGTGTTCAATTTGGGCATGAAACAATATGTTCGTAAGTCTCATTACTTATTCTTAGCCTATTTCAACTTCAAGGGGTGGAGAGATGTTCCAATAGCTCTAAGTGATCTCAAAGGTTTTGAGAGAAACACCACAAGTAGCCCACACAAAACACAATAAGGTACAAATCTATGGATCAATGAGTTAAATATAATAAACAGAAAGTACTCAGCAAAGGAGTTCCCATCATAACACTTTACGTGCATAGTTTGGCAAATGACAAATTTGAGAAAAGAGGACCCCACCTCTTGACATATTTTATACATACTTGGAAACAACTAAAATTCAAGGGTGAATATTTGGACTTCCCAATTATATTTGTAGTCAAATACTTTGTATTTATTCGTGGGAAACATACAACCTCATGTTTTGATAAAAATATATTGTCTTTAAAAAAATCTTTATGAATTCATGTTTAAATTTTCAACATATCGTCAAAAGGTAATATCTAAATGATATGTCACACAACTATGTTTACAACAACAATGGATCGTCACCAACCCACTAGTGTTTTTTGTGATGATAATGCCGACATATGATAATATAACAATTAAAAACTCCGCATTTGCATCTTTCTTAGCGAAACTTTTGAGGCTTTCAAAATTTTGATGTGTGGTGTCTTCACACCCTTTTCTTAAATAGGTTTGACTCCACTTGATTCATGTAGAAGATTGTCTATAGAAATATCAACAGCATCACGGAAGTTGGGATGAGAAATATTGTTATGAGGTAGTGCATAAACCAAGTGAGGGATCATACGCACAATTTCTTCTTGCAAACCACGAAGCCTTTGGGCATCATTGGCAATGTGGGTAAGGGTGTCAAGAATGTCGATTCTATGGTTAATAACATCATCTCCATCAAAGAGGACAGAGTAGAGGCTACCATTCTGTGGGAGGTGCCACAAATATTGGTCGTAAGCTGAGGATTTCGAGAAAAGAACAGGTATACAACCCGCAATTAGGCTATCAAAGAAGCTTTTGCGAGTAGGGGTATCACCAGGGGGTTGGAAGCAAAATGTGGAGCTTAAGAAGAGCCTAGTCAATTGGTCAGGACGTTTTGTGCAATCTATTGTGTTTGGAAGCCAATTGCCGCCGCACATGACTTGCTTGCACGTTCCATTTCCAGCTCTCTCACATTGTGCAGATAATTCTATTCTCAAATCTTTTGTCCATTGATTTCCTCTTGACTTTGAGCCAATGAAGCTACATAAGAACTCCCTCTTAGATGACCGCACCTTGTTCTACAATATAATATAAGCAAAGTAAGTTTCATTATCTATTATTATAATGTTTCAACATTATTTAGTCTTTATAATGTTTGAACTTTGAACACAATTCGATGTTTCCCATTAACATGATAAAATAGAGAACCATCAAGTCTTAGTACCTACCCTATGAGACCAACTACATGATGTTAGATATGATTCTTTCTAGTAATTGCAATGTTAGAGAAGTGCATATATTATAATTTTGTTTTTCTATGAAGAATTCAGTCACTATCCATACCTTGTTATTATTTTTTAGGTAGAAGAATTTATATTTCATCAACTCAACCAATGACAAGTATTCTAGTTCCCCCCAACTCTTTAGAATTGTTAGCTACTTTAAGACCCAGAAGGGTAAATTCTTTACAATGAACAAAATTCAATGTAAGTGTCTTTTTGACTTGTCTCCTCTATTCCAATATGATTTGATTAGCAATGATGGCCCGAAGCTTTGTCATGAATCTTGTAATTAATTTTTGCAATGGAATGTAGACTATTTCTTACACTAAAAGTCTTTTTCACATTCACGACAACACCAAATTTTTTTGGATGTGATGGGTAGTATACATTTACACATTATTTACATCGCGCACATGTGATGATATAACATGTTCACATGTAACATTATATTTTGGCATGGTTTAACAAATTGGCATTAGTAATCTAAGTTTGAGTATTTTACGTAACATGATGAAATAATAATTACCAAGTGTTGGATGGACATACCTGCCATATCTCTATGTCTTGTTCCGAGGACGGATGGAAGGAAGTGGGGTAAGGAATGCCAACCTCATCTTGTTTCCATGTATTCCTCTCAATCAACAACTTAGTGACATGGGATAACTCAACTTGGGCAGAGAGAGAAGTTCCCCAACCACCATCCGAGTCCTCACTCCTACTAAAGTCCCACGTGGTTCGCCCAAGCACCATGAAATGTTTCCTCTCCTCCTTGAACCGGTTCCACGTGGGGTTTGCGGTGAGCCAACCAATCAAACGTTGTGTGAGACGATCACGGAGTTGTAGGCGAGGCGAGAAGAGTGTGAACGCAGAGTCCATAGCGGCATAGAAAGGTATGAAGAAGAGGTGTGCCGCTTGAGGGTCACTTGTAAGGCAGGGGTACGATTTCGCCAACCTATGGTGGATTAGGAGCTCCCCAGAGAATTGCTCCGTGGAAAACCAAGCATGGGGGGGGACTAAGATGTTAGTGTCACTAATGTCCGCGGTACTTGTAGTTAGATTGAACATTGGGCCATAACCATAGTTATCGAGGTTTCCACACATCGAGTCCCAAGTGTTGGTTACGCGTCCACACTTGTCCACTAGGTCCTCATTGAACTCCCTAGGGAGCTCATATATGTACAAATACCTACCATTGCACCCTACCTCTTTTTCATTGTGTCCCTCCTTGGATGATTTCTCGTGGTCACCCACAAGTCCTAACTCGACATTCTTGGACGAATTCGTGTCCCTCGGGCCACCGGAATCCGATAAATTCGGCACATTTTTTGCCGCCTTCGGGTGATGATGGCCCATTAGCTCGACCTCACCATGCTGTCCCGGATTAGGCTCCGTGATTTGGCCGATTCGGCGGGTTTCGGATAAATTCGAGTCAATGAATTCATTTGGGCGGTCCTCGATTGTGGTGTTTTTGGGCAGGTTCAGTTTGATTCCTTCGACTTCCACGGGTTCGTGATGACTACTATGCGGGGTTCGGAGATGCCCCGATTCGAAAGCTTCATCTTCTCTGTGGGCATTATATTCTTGGACAATGACCACCACAGGATTCTGTAGCCGTTTGCTTGGGAGGGAATTGAATGGGATTTGGCCAGATTTAGAGGAGATTAGACACACAGAGAAGACTAAACCTAGGGTGATTAGGGAGAAGACTGAAGAGGTGATGGCCACTCTTTTCTTCAGAGCCATGGATTGAATGAAATAAATGAATGAACAAATGAATGAATTTCTGGAGCTTTCTAAGGAAGGCCATGTGTGTCTATATATACCCACACATTATTACTTAAGCAAATTATTTTATTCACTCTGTGCTTTGATTTGGTCTAACTTTTTGGCTTGTTTTTTTCCTTTAATTGTTTACAAATGAGTAATGGTCTTCCCCACAAAACTAGGATATTTGTTGTTTTGTTTTTGAAATATTTACAAAGTTGACCCTCCACACACTCTTCATCTTCATACTTGCATACATACATGTGTATGTATGTATGTATGTATGTATGTATGCATGTATGTATTTCTGTATGTATGTACATGTGTATATATGTCTGTATGGATAGATGGATGTGCATGTGTGTGTATCTATGTATCTATGTATGGAGTATATGTGTATATATGGATGGATGTACATGTGTGTGTGTGCGGTATGTATGTATGTATGGATGGATGTACATGTGTATGTATGTATGTACATACATGTATGAGTTATATTTATTTATTTATGTATGTATGGCTTTTGGATTATGTAGTTAAGAGACCCATACAATTCATGTTCTACATGTAGGTATGTATGTATGTATGTATGGATGGATGGATGGATGCACATGTGTGTGTGTGTGTGTATTTATTTATTTATTTATGTAGGTATAGCTTTTGGATTATGTAATTAACAGACCTCCCATAAATTCCATGTTCTCCATGGGGTCCTCTGCATATGGGAGGGTAGGGGTGTTTGTGAGGTTTATAACGTTTAGAAAGAAGTGCGAAAACCCACCACACCTAACTAACTACTCTCCATCACCTTCGGACCCCCTTTCCTTTACCCTTCCCAACCCCCTCTCACATCCTTTGAGTTAGTTGACTTGTTACATACATCCACATATTGCATGTGTGCTTCACTTCACCTTGTTTCCTAGTTAATGATGGCATTAGCATGTGAGCTTCGCCTTGTTTATTTGTGATTGATGACATTTTTCTTTGGAGGGGACTCTATTTGTCCCGTACATCCGAACCGCCCATTGTTTCAGGTCAATTATCTATAGATTTGAACCACCCGTTCCTTTGTTTTTTTTAATTAATCGAATTTAGTTTGCTTTTCATGCATGGACAAATATAACAGGACATATGTCAACAAAACTTTGGGCCACACACTTTAGGAGCAATGAATTAATAAAAAGTTTCCATTTACTAATGTTTTCGACGAGCAAGTGTTCAAATTCTTCATCACCACTTTTTGTGATCAAGACCACCTCTTTCTAAAATGTTCATTTTTTAAAATCATTGTTAAGACATTCGGCCTTGAACTCTTGAATAATCAAGCATCCCAAAACCTTAATGCATCACGATTGTGTGGTAATATCATAGACATTGAATCCCCAATATCGGATTCACTATCTCCTTATAGGAACACAATTAAGCATTGAAACACTAATGTGGTTCTATATAGATACTTTATCAAATTTCAATGATTCGAAGCGCGATACAAGTAAAATTTGGCTATAATGCAATGATTAGATGCTATTATACTAATTAACTTTGCAACCATCAGATGCCACTCTTATTGAGAAATCAATCATCAAAGAAAATATTTAAAACACTTTGAGTATGTAGAGGAGAAAAAGGAGCAATGACACTTTGAGTATGAAGATGGGAAAAAGTCAATCACGCTTTGAGTATGCACAAAGAAAAAGGGTGTTGATGAAGTTAAAACAATTATATTCTTCTTTCTTTTGATGGGAGCTTGTGAGCTAGCTCCCAAATCAGTCTTGCTTTTAATGGATGCAAAAATCGCTATCATGAAACATAGTTACGTAACACAATTGCAAAACAAAGGGCTAATTTTGTCTAGCTCCCCTTAAAAGATTCCCTACGCTTAGTCAAAGTTTCTCAAAACATTATATATATCATAGATTATGAGAAACATCAAATTTAACATGATGCGAGTGAATTTTGGAAAACCTCAAACCTAGTGTAAAGTTCATGAAACGAAATATGATTGAAAATGTCAAACAACTATGTATGTATTATATATACTCATTGCCACTTTAAAAGATTTAATACACGAGTAGCCTATAATGGTATATTAGCATAATGTTGATATTTAATTTTTTCGGGGTGCACATGTTGTGCCAATGCTTTACATTTGGTAGAATATGTTTTTTCCTGTATCCCGTATGGAAATTTTAATGTGTAAAACTTATTTGGTTTGAACGAAGTTTGAATGTCTAAATTGTAAACGCTTATGAAATTTAAGAACAATGTCAAGTTCGTGTGTTGGTAAAGTTTTGGATTTGTAGGTTAGAATCTCGACAGATCCAAAAGCTTAATTATGTCCAAATCAAGCTACTCTTTAAGACAACTACATTTTTCATCTTGCATATGCCATGTTGGAGCTTACAAGAGTACGATATTGGTTTAACATAACAAATTTATATATCAAATCCAAAATGTTATTTATGTCCTATCAAAGCATCTCTTGGAGGCCAATTATCATTTTTCAACGCCTAAGGGGTACACCTTGCACATGCTCGCAAAGCTTAGGATAATGTTAACATTAAAACTAACATGACAATCATAATCATTCTCTATTTATCATACACAAACATTGACTGCACATTCCAAATATGGCTATGTTAAATCTAGTGGCAATAGGCTTGAGAGCATAACCATATGAAAGCAGCACAATCCAATGTTTACCATTTCTTAGAAAACACACTCTATAAAAGATATTGCTTCTAATCATGTCATGTACAAGGAGATGTAGTCCCATTGTCTATAAATGAAGGTTTATTCTTGTATCCTTCATTTGGTTTAAACCCATTTCATAACATTCTTTGGAAAAAATATATTGGAGATCATACAATATATGAGGCAATGACACACAATTTCCAGTGGGGACATGCAATTTTTGCTAGTTGATCGATTGTAGTTCATATGACATCATGCACACCATCGTTTGTTCATAGAAAGCCCCAAATCCATATACATATAGATGTCATGAGATAGATGAGAGAGGCTTGATGTGTTTCTTCTCACAAATTTTAACAATATTTTCTTTCCATGAACGTTTTCTTGCATGACTATCATAGTACCCGTCTTGCAAGGTTGTGCTTGGGTTACAAGATGTTGCCCTACACTAGAGACATCAAAGATACTAAAAGCGAACATGATGGATATAGGGAGGCACAATATGGTTCTTCTCATGACTTTAATGTGGTGGCGGAAGTGCAATGTTACATGTTGCTTTCCATGATTGTGGTTTGTATGAGATCATGAATGCCACCATTTGTTCATACAAATCCCCAAATCCATGAACATATGTGTCATGAGATCTATGAGGGTGGCCCAATGTGTTTCTTCTCACAACTTTTAAAAATATTGATACATAATACAATCATACATGCTTCTTTCCACGAACACTTTCAAGCATGACAATTATAGTACAACAAGTCTTGCAAGGTCATGCTTGGTGTATGAGATGTACACAACACTAGATACATCAAACGTTGAAAGTGAACAAATGATTGATATAGAGAGGACAAGGTTCTTATAATGACTTTAATGAGGTGGTGGAAATGAAGTGTTACATGTTGCTTTTCGTGAACATATTGAAGAAAATAATTGTTGGATATCCTTGTTAATGGGCACACACGTTTTATTATCATATTGGTGGCCTAACAACACCAAAATTTGATAGTGTCCAACACTAATAGCATGAAGACTCTAAAAAGAAAATAGACAACCATTGTCTTCAAAGCATTCGATTAAGATGATGGTATTGTTTCCAACCTTTGGGTTGTGGCAAAGTTTTAGAACTAACAAGCAATACCATGTTTTAGATTTTTAAATTTTAATTGCGTGAAGTTATTAATCATTGTTATATTGAATAGGTATGGATGACTAATGTCTTGTATGATGCATAAATACAATGCTTTCACATTGTGATCTAGGATGTAATGCCACTTGTCAAAAATGTCTTCCCTTCAAAGTCCTAGGAGGTGAAAATTGACTTTGTGACTTTCTGAAGACATTTTTCAGAAAAAAGGTTTGATGCATATGATTTGCCAATAAAGCCATGTATTTAGGAGAAGGGTTTGTTGCTTTTCTATAGAAATTAATTTGATGAGAAATGCGTCTATGTATTGATATAGACTGAGACATCTACTGTTTGGAAGTGAGCACATGTACGTTGATAGAGACAATCTAGTGTGTGAAAGTTCCATATATCAAGGGCTATATAGTATGCAATAAACCTTGCAACTTAATAGGAATTGGCCCAAGAAGTCTATAAAAGAATTGCCATTGTGGCATAACTCAATCAATCTATTGTCATGGCCCTTGGGCATTTTAACACACATTTTTGAACTTGTAGGAGAAGGGTGTAAATTGGATCTAGAAACTTGCAAGTTATTTATAAGACCATATATTTCAGACAAAGGGGTATAGGTGTGTACAATGAACAAAAAGGAAAAAATAATAATGAACATATCCTAAACACCATCGCTTTACATTTGAGCACGAGTTATCAAGCTTAATCTTACCAATTGTAATTTGTGTCTCTAAGGGAACTTCTTTTGCTATGCAATGTCGTATATGAACTTAATTCGGGAGGTAAGCTTCTTTATATGAAGACAAGTGTTTGCCCAAGATTGACGAGTTTTTTTAAAGTTTGTTTTTCCCCCTCTCTATGGCCCATCCATTGTGCATTCATGACCATGGATGACCCATCAATAAACCTGCATGATTCATCATCAAGAACCAAAGTTTCAAAGTCAACCTTTATGTTGTAGGAGTCGTCCAAATTTCATATCGAGTATATACCCTTCACTTTAAATTTTGAAATTTGAAATTTGAAATGCAATAGGAAATAGTTATAGAATTTCTAGCTTTATATTTCATATCATTAGAACTTATTCAAACTAAACCAATACTTGTATCATTGGCATTAATCACAACATAAATACATCATTATTTAGTCTAATTATAAAACTAACATTACAAAGTATAACTAAGAATTCAAGGAGGATGAATTTACATATAATATCTCCTCAAATGTGGCATGGTACATGCCCAAGAGGTGATTAACAAGGATATTTATGGTAATATTGAAAACATAATTATCAACAAAACCTTGCCTTTGTATATAATAAAATAAAAACAAAAGTTTTGACATGAATTAAGAAAAATTGCTTGTCCAAAGGGGTTTTGCTTGTAATCCAACGAGAACTTATTTAATATTAGATGACTCGAATTGTTCAATTTTGTCAATAGGAATTTGATGACCCCATATGATATATGGTTAATGAATACATAAGCATCATGGCTTCACTTGGGCTTGAACCCAAGACCTTGTAATACATAATCAAAAACTTAACCACTAGGATAACATATGGTTATATAAAAGATTAAAAATGACTTATTGTAATAGATTAATTCTTGTAAATGTTCTAGAACATTCTAGAATATCCTAGAACATCTTAGAATATTCTAGGTCTAGAACATTATAGAAATCACTAGGCTATTCTATAGGAACCTATAAATATGGACATATAGTTATTCTAAAACTAATTTGAAACAACACTAGTCTTAAGCTTTCATCACCTTTCTTGTATCCATCTTCATTCTATCTTACTAATACATTCATTCTTCTCTTATCACTTCATTCCTCTCTTCTCGTGATCTCTTTACATCTTTCTTCTACCACTCTATCTTTTCTCTTGGTTCTGACAAATTGATTCGAATTTTCTCTCTCTCTCTCTCTCTCTCTCTCCCCCCCCCTCCCTTATCCTCCTCTGTAAACATCACGAAACATGGTTGCCATCAACTCGGAAGAATATCTCACCCTTGTTGCAAAAATGGAGAATATTAAATCCAAGTTCACATCTCTTGAATTAGAGAATCAACGTCTTCTTGGGGATCTACAAAAGGTTATTGTTGAGATGCAACAACAACAAGAAGAGCTTACGCGATGGGTGCAACAATTAGAATCGACAATTGTAATTTTACAACAACAAAGGGTCGAAGGTCAAGGAAGTATTAAGGAGCCCAAAATCAGTCTCCCAGCTAAATTCGATGGTTCAAGGGTGCATTTCTGAGGTTTCTTGAATCAAGTGCGGTTGGTAATCCAAATGCATCCCACGCATTATCCGACAGATGCATCACGAGTCGGGTTAGTGGGCACCTTATTGACTAGCATAGCGTTGTCATGGTTTGCTCCATTACTAGAGACAAATTCCCCTCTACTACATAATTTCGAGGAGTTTGTCAAAGAATTTAAGGCTTGCTTCGGAGATACAGATGGGGAAAGAATGACAATCAACGACACTACGTCAAGCTGATCAACCAACCTCAACATATGCAGCTAATTTTCGTCTCATTGCAAGCGATATTCCTTGGGATGAACAAGCCCTAATGGAGCAATTTCGTTCCGGTCTTTGTAGTGATGTGAAGGACTTACTTCTTACCTTCCCCGAGGATCCAAAATCACTTATAGAAGCTATTAGTCGAGCAATACGGTGTGATAATAGTCTTTTTGAGCGTCAATGTGAGCGACAACAACAAATAACAAGATCAAGATACACACCAACTTATGCATCAGTAACGGCGCAATCGTCTCCAAGGCAAACGATTGATTTAAGATACATTTTACAAAGATTGATTTAAGGGGTGCATATAATCTTGTTCACATTCGACCGGGAGATGAGTGGAAAACGGCGTTTCGCACTCGGTATGGTCATTTAGAGTATATAATCATGCCTTTTGGGCTCACAAATACACTCATAGTTTTCCAAAATATGGCAAATGACATTTTCCGGGATTTTCTGGATATCTTTCTCATAATCTATTTAGATGATCTATTGATTTACTCTAAAACACATGAGGAGCATGATATACATGTCTGGAAAGTACTTGAATGCTTAAGGAAGTATGGTCTGTATGCCAAACTTGAGAAGTGCAGTTTTGACAGCGAACAAGTCGAATTCTTGGGTTATACTATTTCATCTAAGGGTATCTTCATGGATCCATCAAAAGTCAAAACAATATTGGAATGACAACCCCACGTTCTGTTCGAGACATCCACTGTTTCCTCGGATTTGCTAACTTCTATCACAAATTCATACGAAATTATTCGAAGATCGTGTTGCCTCTCACCCAACTCACCAAGAAGAATCAAGCGTTTGTTTGGACTATTGAAGCGGACACGACCTTTACTTAGATCAAAGAGGCATTCACATCATCTCCTATATTAGCACATATTGATCCCGAAAAGCCATTTACCATTGAAGCGGATGCGTCAGACTTTGCATTGGGGAGTATCCTATCCCAACTAGGCAAGGATGGGCAGTCCCAACCAGTCGCGTTTCACTCGAGAAAATTTACTGCTGCGGAGATAAATTATGAGGTGCATGACAAGGAGTTACTAGCTGTGGTTGACTCTTTCGAGTAATGGCGACATTTCTTGGAAGGATCGCCTCATCAAATAATCATTTATAGTGATCACAAAAATCTTATGTATTTTCAAACGGCTCGAGTGTTAAATAGGAGACAAGCTCGGTGGCTCGGGGGCTTCACTGTCAAAACTTGTATGATAGCACGCGAGTTCATCAAAAGGGGTTTTAATTGACCACTGTATATATATAAGGGTATAAATAAATCTTTAAAAATATATCTACCTAAGGGTATTATCAATTATGCTAGAGAAAAAAAATACATAAGCCCATGAAATATTAAATATTTCAATGAGATAGTAAAGAATATATTATGCAAACAATGCTCAAATTTGGAGTAACATATATACATTATACATACATATACATATGTGCATGCATATATACCTACATTTAAACATTACATCCATGAATATGTATATACACACATTACACCCATTTATACATGCATAGTGACTAAACATGAATATATTATATTTGTAGAAATATGTATTACCATATGTAAATATGTACATAAATACAATACATACTACATATATAAATACATGCATACATATCTAGACATATATAAATGCATACATTCTTCATACATATTAGAATAAGCCATATATATTGACATACATATATGATATATACATAATGCACACATTAAAATTACATGTTACATATATACATACACATTCTTACAAACTATTTTATATATTACATATTACACACATATATTATTATACACACAAATCACAATTATATACAAAAACATGTTGTGGTGTGCATGTGTGCATTTCACAATATATACATACCAAACACAAAAAATTTACATACATAAATAAATTACATATTATATATGCACATACACATACACATAAATATAGAAGATTACATATTATATTTAATACAAATCTACATACATACAAACAAGTTACATATATTTCACAAGAGTTAGTTGGGAGCTATAGAGTCGGGGTAAAATAGGGTTTATTTCAATTTTGCTTGAGTTAAGGATCGGTTGAGTTTTTTTGTTGTTTTTGTTTGATAGTTTTGGAGTTGTTTCTCCAAGTTGTATATGTTGATCCCATTGTGGATTTGGACAAACATTGTTGTATTCTATTTGCTAACTAATGCGAAGTAGTGGTTTTTTGGGAAAAAAAAACAAGTTACATATATTACACACACATAAATAAATTACAGACTACATATCATATAATCCATACATATTATATGATATACAAATTTACATACACATACATACATACATAGATACGTACATATTCCACATATCACCATATATATAGGCTATACGAAACCATACAAAATACAATACTTACATATATATACATATATACATTCATACACACACATTGGATATATGTATACTTACACATACATCGGATATATACATGTATATTATATGCATATTACAAACATACATCCATATATGAGCTATACACATACTAAACATTAAATACACCGAAAATAAAGATACATAAATACATTACATATATACGCATACATACATTCATATATTCATTCATACATTGCTACACGTATATACGTACATATGCCTACAATGTCACACATATAAATTTTATAAACACACATACATACATTACATGCAAGCATACACATACATACATTACATGTATGCATACACATACATATATTACATGCATGCATACACATACATACATTCCATACATATGTACATATATATCACCACATACACACACACATAGCCATACACACGACAATAGTACATATATACATACATGTCCATACATTAGCTATATACATACATATTAAAAGCACACATCCATACATATTGAATCATGTACATTGACATATGCATAAACATATATACATAAATTACATATGTTAATTTCGGGTTATTTTAGTGTTTAGTATGTGTATGGGTCATATCTAGATGTATGTTAGCAATATGCACATAATATGTATGCATATTCCACATATCACCATATATATAGGTTATACAGGGTCATACAAACTACATTCCTTACATATATCGATACACATGTATACACATACATTGGATATATGCATACATATTATGTGCATATTGCTAGCATACATCTAGATATGACCCATACACATACTAAACACTAAAATAACCTGAAAATATACAACCATATATACACATATGCACATTTGTACATGGACATACATACATTCATTCATACATTGCTACACGTATATATGTACATATGCCTACAATGATACACGTATAAATTTTACAAACATATATCCATACATATACACACATATATACATTACATACATACATACATACATACATACATATTCCATATATCACCATATATATAGGTCATATGGGGTCATACAAACTACAATACATACATATTACAAACACACATCCACACACACATGTATGCATACACATACAAACATACATACATTACATATTACATATATACACATATGTACATGCATACATGTACATACATATATTCATTCAACACATAATGGATCCAATATACACATCTAAACTTACAAACATGCCATATATACAATACATATATGTACATACATACACACATCCCATACATACAATGCATATGTATATACAATAGATACATCGTACAATTAATACAATACAATATGTACATACATACACACTTACATATGTACACATATCACATACATATATATACATGCAATACAATACATATGCATGTATATATAGAATAGACACACACATATATACACATGTATGTACGCATAGACATATGTATATAGAACATACACTCACATAACACACACATACATATGCACATGCCATACGAATAATACATACAAATTACAATACATCATATGCACATGTACAGAACATACACACAAATAGCACATACATACATATGCACATGCCACACATACAACACATGGAGTAGAATATGTACATACATATGCACATGTATAGAGCATAACACACACACACACACACACACACACAAATATATATATCCACATACATAAACATGCACATGAATAGAAGATACATACACACAGTAGAACACTCTTTTTAAAACGCCTCTCAAAGGGATGCTAATTGTTTTAAAAAAATGGGGGAAGAAAGGGGGGGAGATTATATATGTGATGTGCTTTAGTAAAAATTGGGGGGAAAAAGGAGATAAATAGATAGATAGATTATATTATCGGCTTCGGATCTCAAAGGAGAGAGAAAGAAAAGAAAGAAAGAAAGATATATTAACGTCTTCTAAGGCCAAAATTGGCCCATGAGACAAATGGTGTACAACAAAAATGGGATATTTACCCATTCATCGAAAGTAAAAATAAAAATAAGATAAAATAGAGTTTAAGCTAAATAGTTCTAAGAAAACAACAAACATGTTCTATATAAAAAAAACATGTTCTACAATGAGAATGATTCTATACTAGGCCTAATTTCATTTCCATCCAAGTCTCTCGAAGAGAAGCGGGGGGTCAAAGGGTTGCCATGATGTGGATGTGGCCCGTGGTCCCCATGTAAGAGGTACCCCAACCATAGCTTCGAGTCGACGTAGCTCACGTTCCCTTATCTTCTTAATCTTTTCTACTCCACGTTGACTTGTGTTGAAGCCCAACATCCGAGGACGTTTGGTTGCTCTTTGTATTTCTGCTTCCTCAAGGGAGAGGCCGAGCGGCATAAGTGTATCCACATTCATCGTCTCCCCATGTTCCTGAAAAATTACACTAGGTACATGTTGATGAGTAGTAAAAGGGTTATGATTAACACTTTGTAATTTATCCTCCCTATGTTGTTTTAGCTCTAAGATATACC
This sequence comes from Azolla caroliniana, assembly GCF_043228905.1. Taxonomy (NCBI): domain Eukaryota; kingdom Viridiplantae; phylum Streptophyta; class Polypodiopsida; order Salviniales; family Salviniaceae; genus Azolla; species Azolla caroliniana. The sequence continues at coordinate 4,653,270 of NW_028230443.1, forward strand.
TACCTAGTCTCTTTACACTCGAGGTATCTAATAGTTTGGAGAGGGTGGGAGAGGGTCCTAGTATGTCTTGGTATTCCGCCCGTATCTCGGCATAAGTTGGGCACTTGCATGTGAAGTGATACTCATCCTCTATCTCTATGTGGCATAACCTACATAGCCTTTCCTCTCTAGGGACTCTATTAGCTCGACCATTCTCAATCTCAAGTTGGTGAGATGATATCCTAAGTTGTCCAATGGCCACCCTTAGTGCATTTGATAAGAAAGTATCTAGGTATCTTGGTCGTGTAATAAACCCTAACTTAGAGAACTGCAAGAAGTGTTCCTTATAGTACACCATTTTAGATGGGAGTGGCTCTCGTGGGGTGATCCATTTGTATCGAGTGTAGATTTGCCATATTTCTTGGCGTATCACTTTATTACGATCTTCACGAGAGATTAAAGTTTGATCAGTCCCATGGTTGTACTTAAGGGGAGGTAGGTTATTAATGTCTATGCCATTTGCAAATAACCAACTCACCACAATGCTATACCAAGAGTTGGTGTCTCCAGACACATGTAAGGATCGGGATGCCTCAAAGGCTCGACGGGATATCCTATCTTGTGGTTGACTATGTATCCGATGAATAAAAGCTACCACTTGAAAGAGTGCTTCTACTAACATCGGGGGTAGGCTAAACTCCGCTCTAATAATGTCATGTGGTACTGTCGATTTGCTTCGGAGTTGACGTGATAACATTACCACTAAAGGTCTCTCCAATTGCGTCCACATGAAAGATGGTAGACCTGGAGCCCATACTACTGATGCATACATGAGGGACGGGGTCACTAATGAGTCGAAAAGCCATCCCTTAGTCCGTGGCTCTTGAAAGTATGCTTGGTGGCATTGTCTCTCTAAGAGTGAGAGGGATGCATATCCTCTCGTTAGCCTATCTTTGGCTGCCTGGGTCATCGAGAATTTACCTGAGCGAGCACTAAAAGTGACTCCCAAGTATACATAAGATCCCACCACCTCAACTAGTTTATGAGAGAGGATGAGGTGACATTTACTCCTAACTCTGGGCGATGTATGAAAGATAAGGACTTTAGTTTTCGCTAGATTCACTACCAGTCCTCGTTGTGTACAAAAGTCATCTAGGGCATTAAGATGCTTTTGTAGGTCGTGTTCCGACTCCGAGAGCAAGACAATGTCGTCTGCGTAGAGTAAGAGACTAACTTGCGTATCCCCAATAGCCACTCCTTTGCCTCCCTTACGAGCAATAAAATCAGTGATCTCATCAATGTAGATCCCAAAAAGAGTCGGTGATAGGGGGCAACCCTGTTTTACACCAATGGTGCTAGTGAAACAATCGGATAGGCCACCTGGGCATCTTACGCGCCCATAGAGTTGCTCATATAGGGCATAAATGGCCCAAATCATGTCATTTGGTATCTCCAAGCTCTTAAGTCTATCAAACAACCTCTCCCTAGGTACTGTATCAAAGGCTTTACGAAAGTCCACAAAGCAACAATATAGTTTCTTCTTACGAGCCTTTGTTTGGTCAATTAAGCACCTAAGTGTGAAGATGTGGTCAATAGTGGAGAAGGCTCGTCTAAAGCCAGCCTGCTCAGGTGCTCGAAGACTTAATGTTTCCATATAATCACTGAGCTCCGCTTCCATTACTGCACCATATAGTTTAGCAAGCGTATGACCTATCATAATGGTCCTATATGTATTTGGGTCCATTGGGTCCCCTCCTTTATGTATAGGGGCCACAGTGTTCATGGCCCACTGTGGTGGAAAACCCTCGGCGAGGGCGCGGTTGAAGATTAGAGTGAGAAGGGGATCTAGGCACTCTCGAGCATATATGATGTGCTCGGCTCGCAATCCTGTGTGGTCCATGAATTTCCTATGTTGTAATTTTTTTATGACCTTCGTGACCCTAGAGGTCGTGAAAAGTGTCCCCATGGTAGGTCGAGGTGTGGAGGGCATTGGAATGGGTGGTTGGTTCGGGACATGGTAGAGTCTCTCGGTATATGTGTGCCAAATATTGGGATCCTCGATGGGTGTTTGTGGTCTCGGTTCCCGTAGTCTCTTCCATGCAAGGGCACAATCCCTACTCATGAGCATATGGTAGAGTTCCCAATATTGAGATGCTTCCCAAGCTCGTCTTTTACGACGTGTCATCTTGCGCATCTCTTTGCGAGCCTGTACTAAGGAGATAGTACCACTGAGTCGCGATACTTTAAGTTGTCTATACAACTCTCTACAATCCTCGTCATACCACTTGTTTTGTGGCATAGACCCTATTCTACTATGATTGGAGTCTTTCGTGTATGGGAAGCTACTAGTGGCGGCTGAGTGAAGGATGTGTGTGAGTTCTGTAGTGAGGTTCTCTAAAGGCAAGGAAGAATCAAACGAGGAAAGATGGGCTTGAACATGTCGAGAGTAGATGTCCGCGAGCTCATGCGTGAAATGTATTATAGTGTGATGGGTTGGTTTACTAGAGTTGGTGGTGTGGGAGGTGTCACATTTTAGCTCAAAGTATAGGAAGGTATGGTCTGCCCCAATGGGGCATGGGGCCACCCGGAAGGAGCTAACCATGTGGGTAGCTTCAGGGCGTCCTATTAGATAATCAACGGTGCTTTCCCCTCCTCCATGTGGGAAACATGTGAGCTCTTCCGAGCCCGGCCACTTGGCTAAGCCATTATATATGATCATCTGGTGTCGGCTTCCAAGTTCAAGCAGATGATGGCCAAAGCTTGTGGCATCCGCACCTTGATCCTTCGATGTACGTGTTATGCCTAAGGCTAAAGGGTCGACATTCACCATTTCTAGGTTTCTATCCATCTGAAATATTGTGCATTGTCGGGACTGGGTTCTCGCATTGAAATCTCCTACCAGGAAGACTTCCCCTTGAGAAGAATATCGGATTATGTCATCCGACAAAGGTTCGTATGGAGAAGGCCCATGTGGCGTTCCTTCATCAACTATACTCGCCTCTCCAGCCATATTGTAGCGGGACCCTTTCGGGGGGAAGTAACAAACTGCGATAAATATCACCTGATCCTTACTAGTGAGGACTTTCACCCACATAAAACGGGCTTCTGGGTCTGACTTTAGTATTTCTATCCTATTATTTATCTCTTTCCGAAATAATATCGCAACCCCCCCAGACCCTCTAGTAGTGTGTCGACGTGAGGTTTGTCTAAAGACAGATTCCCAACGAAAACCGTCAACTCGTGGCAGTCCTCGATTTGGGCTTTGATGTGTTTCTACTACAAAAAGTATATCAGATACTTTCAAAATCTCCTCTAGACGGCCAGGATGTGTCCAAAGTGCGCCGTTACAGTTCCATAAAGTGATCCTAAGTTTATTATCTGTCACATGGGCCACACGCCGTCAATTGGCGGCACGATCATTTATTATGACACGTCCGTCCCGGTAGAAAGCACGATGCCCCTCTTTACGAGCTTGTATGACTCGCGGCATACAAGTTTTACGATGCTCAATTTGCATCTTGGTCAAGTCTTCATCGAGGTAGATAGGCTCCCCGCCCAAGCCTCGAAGAATTGGTCTCTTTTTAAAAAAGGCGATTCTAGATTCTGAGTCCTTAAACTGAAGGACTAAAGCTCTTTTCCTAGTTGTGTCACGCCCTACCCTCCAGGTTTTAGTGATTGGTAGGGCTTCGTACCCTAACATTTTCCCTAATGTTTGTGCATCTTCATCCGGAGATGCCCCTTCCTTGAGCCCAGTAACTCGTACATTTAGGCGTCGAGCTTGACGCATTTTTTCTTCCTCGAGGGTGGTGTTTACAATGTTTTCATCCTTTAGTTCTTTTTTAATATTACGTTTTACTACATCAACCCACCCAGTCTTTGTCTCCTCTTTCACCCCCCTCCCCATCTCACAGCTTCCATGGCCGTTGTAGATCTCGAGTATCGCTGCTTCATTGGAGGTCTCGCATGGACCATCGATGATCGTAGGATACTTCAACGAAGTTGTCAACTCCAAGGTTATCAATGACCATGAAACGGGACGATCACGAGGCTTTGGCTTTGTGACATTCTCTGATGAGCAAGCGATGACAGGTGTGATTGAGTCGACGAATGGAAAAGAGCTCGATGGAAGGAACATTATTGTGGACTAAGCTCAGGCAAGATCGGGTGGGGGTGATGGAGGCTATCGTGCCTCCAATGGAGGTGGTGGTTCACAATATAACAGGGAGAGATCAGATGGAGGAAATAGTGGATAGTGGTTGTGCCGATGGCTATAATGATACCAATGGTGGTGGAAATGGTGGCTATGGTGGTAGCAATCGCAGTGGTGGTTATAGTGGGGTAATAAAAGGTATTCAAGAAGTGGCTTGGATTAACAGAATTGGAGGAAGTAAACAAAATGAAGACTTTACAAACTTTTGTTTATAAATTGAGAGAGAGAGAGAGAGAGAGAGAGAGAGAGAGAGAGAGAGAGAGAGAGAGAGAGAGCCATGAGCATGATCGACCTCCTCTTCGAAGTAGTCCTCTAGCGAGCAAGGATGTGCAAGACGAGCTACAAGAAGGTGCGAGAGTTTTTTGTTTTTTACATTGATTTCTTCATTGTTCTCTATATAATCCTGAAATGCTTAGGATTGCTAATTTTGTAAACAAAACACTGATTTTAAGAATTATCTGGTTTTCTTTTCTTCATATGTAATTTTTGAATTGATTTTTATAATCTTGCATCTTGAAATTGTACTATAACAACTTTTGCTTTTGTTGAAATTTTATTGTTCTTTTATTGTTTCTTTTTATTTAACTTTGATTTCTGTATAGCCTTGTATATATTATCATGTTAATTATGTATTAAAAACTTTTGTCTATGAATTTACTTTGCAAGGATACCCAAAAAAGCAAATCATTTGGAGGGTCTTATGGAAATATTGTCACTTGATCTATGATAAAACAAGTGTTTGTGGTGAAGAGGGGAGAAGGAGGAGGATATAGGAAATAATGATGCCGAAAACATGAGGGAAAGTGACATTGCAAACATGAAGGTTCTTAGTTTAGTACCATATCAATTTAAAACTATGTTTGTATGAGTATGTGTATGCATGTGTGCATGCGTATTTGCATATGTATGTGCATGGTTGTGTTTGTATGCATGTATGAATGCATGCAGAAATGCGTTTACAACATTCTCTTGCATACTTTTTTTGCCATGTTACTTTGTGTATTTGCTATTGTCATTTCACATGAAAGATGAGCTCTTTCGGTCTTGAGAAACCTCATGTAGCTTCAAGAAGCGATTGACAATAGAGGCGAGAGATTCTAGTGAGAATCGAACAAGAGTTTGTTGTGATTTGTGCAAGCTTTCGTGCGAATGCAAGCTCGAATCCATATCTACCATGCTCTAAAAAAGAAAGAAGGCGGACCAATACAACTTCTAAAGAGGAATCCATATCTACCATGCTCTAAAAAAGAAAGAAGGCGGACCAATACAACTTCTAAAGAGCTTATGCCATACCATTTGAATCTTGGTTGACCAACACTGAAGTGCACATAAAAAACACTTAATTTATTTTGTGATATCTTTGTTGGAAAGGCTGTAGATCTTGTTGATATGTGTTATATTAATGATACTCTTAATCTGGTAACCCAAACATGAAGTTCCATTCTCTTGTTTCGTTTCCAAATTTCTTTGTTATGCAAGGTGGCACGATAACATAGGAACAATGGAAGAGATTGAAGCATGTGTATATTTGGGCAAGAAATGACATATATGATTGTGCCGACCTTGAATAACTCTTGCAATGTTGGAGTTTCTTTGAAACTATATGGAAGTAGGCTTTGTTAATTCAAGCTTCCGGAATTGATGGCTTGGAGAAAAGGGAGGTCATCGAGGCAAATATAGTAACACGAAAACCACAAAGCATGCATCCATACACGATTATAAATATATATACATACATAGTTATGGGCATGTACATGAAGCTTGTTCATATAAATTACATTGATGATAACCCAACACTACTTTTCTTGCGAATTTCAAATTAAATGTTCTTGATGTAAAGCTCTGTGGGTTCCAGAGCCTAAATACTTTGTTTTTGCTGCAGAGAGATTAATGGCTATGGCTGTGAAAGAGAATATGTTTTATAGATTAAAAGTGTTGTGTGTGAGTGATTGCATTGTAACAAGTTAGGGACTCAAATGCTCAATTTTTCTTAGCGAAAAACTCAATGTGTGTTTGTTCTAGCATTGCAACATTTTTATCCAATGAAGTTCTTGCTCAAGTTGAATGTTGTGAATGATTCTTGAACATCTCATAACACAGTATTCTTGTTATATATATGCCCTTTTAGATATATTGTTTTTCACTTCCATGAAGCCACAATATATGCATTGTTACATAGGCATGTTAGAGAAGATGGCATGGAATGAAGACAACCTTTCATGCTTATTGATTAGATGGCGATCCTTCTTCGAAGATGATTTGAAGACACATATGCTCCACATCAACATACATGCAAACAAACAAACATACATCGATACATAAAAACACATTTTTTTAAAAAGAAATAAAGAGAAGAAAAAAATTTATTAAAAAAAGTAAAAACAAAATTTACTCTTTTCAAAAGGTGTTGCACAATGATGGTATATGTGCAGTGCCAATAGCAGTGTGTTTTGGCATCACTACTAGCTTATTTTGTTGTAGTGACATGTATAATACACGTTCACACATGCACATATATAGAACACATGCACACACATACACAAACATACGTACATACACACACACACACACCATTACACTTATATGCACACACATGCACATGTAACACATAGATAGATACACACATGCCATACACATAAAATATATACAACACATGCAATACAATACAATACATGCATATATAAACATGGAATACAATACACTACATATGTACATTTACATGCAATACAATACATACATGTGAACATACATACACATAACCCATACATAAAATATATACAACACATGCAATACAATACAGTATGTACATACACACATATATTGAACATACATGTGTTTTCTATGTAAGGGCATTTAAAATGAGTTGTTGTCAAAATATATATTTGCACTAAGCGGTATTTTTATTAACTGTTTTTTTACAAAAGGGTCTCTAAAATAATAAAAAACATGCGTATAAGGGGTTTATAAAAGATGCCGTGAACGCACGTGATACAACCTCTTTATATATAGTGGAGCCCCCAGGCTCGGTGGGCACAATTTCTAACTCATTTTGATTTCAAGATCGTTTTCCACCCTGAGAAGCAACAAGGGAAGCCAGATGCTCTATCTCGACGTTCATATCTCGCACCTCGACCTGGAGATCCGGCCTTCGACAACCAAAAGCAAATTCTACTAGGGCCATCAAAGCTACAAGCAAGAACAGTTTATGCGACGCCGCTTCATTCACGCCTTGTTGATACTATTCGGCAACAACTTCACTCTAATGATTTCGCTAAGGATGTCTCAGCCCACATTAGTCCAAGCCATTCATCTTGCTCCACATTGCAAGATTCATCTCAACATTATCAGGACTTCAAGTGGCAAGATGGATTACTCTTTTACAAGAATCTCCTTTACGTCCCTGATGGATCACCCCGCCTTCAAGTATTATAACATTGTCATGATGCCCCTATGGCTGGACATTTTGGTATTGCCAAGACCATGGATGTTACGGGCATGACCATATAATATCCCGTGGTGAGAATTTACCGTAGTATTCTATACACGTGGATAAGTGTGAGGGTTAAATGAGAGTGTAAAGAAGGGGAGGATTACTTTTAATCCTCGGGATTGAGACAACCCATTAGGCCAAGTGTGAACTTGCCTAGGGGCCTTGGGTTTCGCTATAAATAAGAGGCCTAGCTACCCTCATTTGATTATCTTGTTGACTACGTCAAGACTCTGTCTTGTGGTGGGTCAACTCTTGTAGCGAGCGCACTAGCACCAGAGACGAACTCGAGCCTCAATCGGTGTCCCATACCACCGTTGTGGCGTCGAGTCGTACCTAGTGTTGGCACGCTTGCTACAAGAGTTGACTCACCACAAGACAGAGTCTCGACGTAGTCAACAAGATAATCAAATGAGGGTAGCTAGGCCTCTTATTTATAGCAAAACCCAAGGCCCCCAGGCAAGTTCACACTTGGCCTAATGGGTTGTCTCAATCCCGAGGATTAAAAGTAATCCTCCCCTTCTTTACACTCTTGTTTAACCCTCACACTTATCCACGTGTATAGAATATTACGGTAAATTCTCACCACGGGATATTATATGGTCATGCCCGTAACAATGGAGTTGGTGAAGCACTTGTTTTGGTGACCTCATTTGCAAAAATTTGTTGAAGATTATGTTCATACATGTGACACCTGTTGTCGAGCCAAAATACCAAGACAAAATCCTTATGGCTTGTTACAACCAGTACCGCCTCCAACCAAGCCATGGCATTCTATTTCTATGGATTTCACTACGGATCTGCCACCTTCAAAAGGATTTGATACCATTTTAATAGTAGTGGATCGATTTACCAAGTTGGCACATTTTTTACCATGCATAAAGAGTATCAATAGTTAGGAAACCGCAGATATTGTTATGCGTGAAGTATTTTGCCATCATGGTCTTCTAGATGATATAATTACTGATCGTGGTCCTCAATTTATCTCTCACTTTTGGAAGCACCTATGGGCAGTGTTACCGGCCGGCAAAAGAGTCCAGAGTGGGAAACGGAGAGCTAATTAAGTAGTAGGAATGTGGTTGTAATTAAGCTATGAGTGTGGACAGACGGACCGGAAACGGTATGCCGTTCCGGATCCGGACCGATCCCGAATAGGTGCGGATGGCACCGTTTTGTAATACAGACCGGAAACCTATTTAAAGGCCCGGATACAATGTAATAGTTAGCGGTTAATTAATGAAAGCTTAAGCGTTGTTATCTTTCTGTGTTAATTGTCGTTCTGTCTTAATTGTTATATCTTACGCGTGTGTTATGAAAGACGATCATAATAAGTAACTTAATTAAGTCGGATTAAGTGTTGAGGTCTAATCCGGTTGCCGTAACACCCTTTGGTGAAGTGTCTCCCGTTGTCGAGGTATTCCTCGCGGATGCGTGGAATGAGGCGGGACCTCGGGGGTCTTGTACCGAAGAGCAAGAAAGAAAAGAAAGAAAGAAAGATATATTAACGTCTTCTAAGGCCAAAATTGGCCCATGAGACAAATGGTTTACAACAAAAATGGGATATTTACCCATTCATCGAAGTAAAAATAAAAATAAGATGAAAAATAGAGTTTAAGCTAAATAGTTCTAAAAAATAACAAACATGTTTTATATAGAAACATGTTCTACTACAGTGAAAATGGTGTTATACAATTGTTATTTTCATTTCCATCCAAGTCTCTCGAAGAGAAGCGGAAGGTCAAAGGGTTGCGATGTGGATGTGGCCCGTGGTCCCCATGTAAGAGGTACCCCAACCATAGCTTCTAGTCGACGTAGCTCACGTTCCCTTATCTTCTTAATCTTGTCTACTCCACGTTGACTTGTTTTGAAGCCCAACATTCGAGGGCGTTTCGTTGTTCTTTGCATTTCTGCTTCCTCAAGGGAGAGGCCGAGCGGCGTAAGTGTATCCACATTCATCGTCTCCCCTTGTTCCTGAAAAATTACACTAGTTACATGGTGATGAATACTAAGAGGGTTATCGTTAGCACTTTGTAATTTATTCTCCCTATGTTGTTTTAGGTCTAAGATATATCTACCTAGTCTCTTTACATTCGGGGTATCTAATAGTTTGGAGAGGGTGGGAGAGGGTCCTAGTATGTCTTGGTATTCCGCTCGTATCTCGGCATAAGTTGGGCATTTGCATGTGAAGTGATACTCATCCTCTATCTCTATGTGGCATAACCTACATAACCTTTCCTCTCTAGGGACTCTATTAGCCCGACCATTCTCAATCTCAAGTTGGTGAGATGATATCCTAAGTTGTCCAATGGCCACCCTTAGTGCATTTGATAAGAATGTATCTAGATATCTTGGTCGTGTAATAAAGCCTAGCGTAGAGAAGCGCAAGAAGTGTTCCTTATAGTACACCATTTTAGATGGGAGTGGTTCTCGTGGGGTGATCCATTTGTATCGAGTGTAAATTTGCCATATTTCTTGGCGTATCACTTTATTACGATCTTCGTGAGAGATTAAAGTTTGATCAGTCCCATGGTTGTACTTAAGGGGAGGTAGGTTATTAATGTCTATGCCGTTCGCACGGAGCCAACTCACCACGATGCTATACCAAGAGCTAGTGTCGCCAGACACATATAAAGATCGAGACGCCTCAAAGGCTCGACGGGATATCCTATCTTGTGGTTGGCTATGTATCCGATGAATAAAAACTACCACTTGAAAGAGTGCTTCTACTAACATCGGGGGTAGACTGAACTCAGCTCTAATAATGTCATGTGGTACTGTCGATTTGCTTCGGAGTTGACGTGATAACATCGTCACTAAAGGTCTCTCTAATTGCGTCCACGTGAAAGATGGTAAACCTGGAGCCCATACTACTGATGCATACATGAGGGACGGGGTCACTAATGAGTCAAAAAGCCATCCCTTAGTCCGTGGCTCTTGAAAGTATGCCTGATGGCATTGTCTCTCTAAGAGTGAGAGGGATGCATACCCTCTCGTTAGCCTATCTTTGGCAGCCTGGGTCATCGAGAATTTACCTGAGCGAGCACTAAAGGTGACTCCCAAGTATACATACGATCCCACTACCTCAACTGGTTTATGAGAGAGGATTAGGTGACATTGACTCCTAACTCGGGACGATGTATGAAAGATAAGGACTTTAGTTTTCGCTAAATTCACTACCAGTCCTCGTTGTGTACAAAAGTCATCCAGGGCATTAAGATGCTTTTGTAGGTCGTGTTCCGACTCTGAGAGCAAGACAATGTCGTCTGCGTAGAGTAAGAGACTAACTTGCGTCTCCCCAATAGCTACTCCCTTGCCTCCCTTACGAGCAATAAAATCAGTGATCTCATCAATGTAGATCCCAAAAAGAGTCGGTGATAGGGGGCAACCCTGTTTTACACCAATGGTGCTAGTGAAACAATCGGATAGGCCACCTGGGCATCTTACACACCCAGAGACTTGCTCATATAGGGCATAAATGGCCCAGATCATGTCATCTGGTATCTCCAAGCTCTTAAGTCTATCAAACAACCTTTCCCTAGGAACCGTGTCAAAGGCCTTGCGAAAGTCCACAAAGCAACAATATAGTTTCTTCTTACGAGCCTTTGTCTGGTCAATTAAGCACCTGAGTGTGAAGATATGGCCAATAGTGGAGAAGGCTTGTCTAAAGCCAGCTTGCTCAGGTGCTCGAAGACTTAATGTTTCCATATAATCACTGAGCTCCGCTTCCATTACTGCACCATATAGTTTAGCGAGCGTATGACCTATCATAACGGTCCTATATGTATTTGGGTCCATTGAGTCCCCTCCTTTATGTATAGGGGCCACTGTGTTCATGGCCCATTGTGGTGGAAAACCCTCGGCGAGGGCGCGGTTGAAGATTAGAGCGAGAAGGGGGGCTAGGCACTCTCGAGCATATATGATGTGCTCGGCACACAATCCTGTGTGGTCCATGGATTTCCTATGTTGTAATTTTTTGATGACCTTCGTGACCCTAGAGGTCGTGAAAAGTGTCCCCATGGTAGGTCGAGGTGTGGAGGGCATTGGAATGGGTGGTTGGTTCGGGACATGGTAGAGTCTCTCAATATATGTGTGCCAAATATTGGGATCCTCGATGGGTGTTTGTGGTCTCGGTTCCCGTAGCCTCTTCCATGCGAGGGCACAATCCCTACTCATGAGCATATGGTAGAGTTCCCAATATTGAGATGCCTCCCAAGCCCGTCTTTTACGACGTGTCATCTTGCGCATCTCTTTGCGAGCCTGTACTGAGGAAATAGTACCACTAAGCCGCGATACTTTAAGTTGTCTATACAACTCTCTACAATCCTCATCATACCACTTGTTCTGTGGCATAGACCCAACTCTACTATGATTGGAGTCTTTCGTGTATGGGAAGCTACTAGTTGCTGCTGAGTGGAGGATGTGTGTGAGTTCTGTAGTGAGGTGCTCTAAAGGCAAGGAAGAATCAAAAGAGGAGAGATGCGCTTGAACATGTCGAGAATAGATGTCAGCGAGCTCATGCGTGAAATGTATTATAGTGCGATGGGTTGGTTTACTAGAGTTGGTGGCGTGGGAGGCGTCACATTTTAGCTCAAAGTATAGGAAGCTATGGTCTGCGCCAATGGGGCATGGGGCCACCCGGAAGGAGCTAACCATGTGGGTAGCTTCAGGGCGTCCTATTAGGTAATCAACTGTGCTTTCCCCTCCTCCATGTGGGAAACATGTGAGCTCTTCCAAGCCCGGCCACTTGGCTAAGCCATTATATATGATCATCTGGTGTCGGCTTCCAAGTTCAAGCAGATGATGGCCAAAGCTTGTGGCGTCCGCACCTTGATCTTTTGATGTACGTGTTATGCCTAAGGCTAAAGGGTCGACATTCACCATTTCTAGGTTTCTATCCATCTGAAATATTGTGCATTGGTGGGATTGGGTTCTCGCGTTGAAATCTCCTACAAGGAAGACTTCCCCTTGAGAAGAATATCGGATTATGTCATCCGATAAAGGTTCGTATGGAGAAGGCCCATGTGGCATTCCTTCATCAACTATACTCGCCACTCCAGCCATATTATACCGAGATCCTTTCGGGGGGAAGTAACAAATGGCAATAAATATCACCTGATCTTTGCTAGTGAGTACTTTCACCCACATAAAACGGGCTTCTGGGTCTTTCTTTAGTATTTCTATCCTACCATGTATCTCTCTCCAAAATAATATCGCAACCCCTCCAGACCCTCTAGTAGTGTGTCGACGTGAGGTTTGTCTAAAGACAGATTCCCAACGAAAACCATCAACTCGTGGTAATCCTCGATTTGGACTTTGATGTGTTTCTACCAAAAAAAGTATATCAGATACCCTCAAAATCTCCTCTAGACGGCCAGGGTGTGTCCAAAGTGCACCGTTACAATTCCATAAACTCATCCTAAGTCTATTATTTGTCACATGGGCCACACGCCGTCAATTGGCAGCGCGATCATTTATTATGACCCGTCCGTCTCGGTAGAAGGCACGATGCCCCTCTTTACGAGCTTGTATGACTCGCGGCATACAAGTTTTACGATGCTCAATTTGCATCTTGGTCAAGTCTTCATCGAGGTAGATGGGCTCCCCGCCCAATCCTCGAAGAATTGGTCTCTTTTTAAAGAAGGCGATTCTAGATTCCGAGTCCTTAAATTGAAGAACTAAAGCTCTTTTCCTAGTGGTGTCACGCCCTACCCTCCAAGTTTTAGTGATTGGTAGGGCTTCATATCCCAACATTTTACCCAAGGTTTGTGCATCTTCGTCGGGAGATGCCCCTTCCTTGAGCCCAGTAACTCGTACATTTAGGCGTCGAGCTTGACGCATTTTTTCCTCCTCGAGGGTAGTGTTTACAATATTTTCGTCCTTTAGTTCTTTTTTAATATTACGTTTTACTACATCAACCCACCCAGTTTTTGCTAGTTCCATATCACTTTTAATCTCTTCTTTAACTTTTTTTATCTCGTCCTTAATATCCTCTAGAGAAGATATTTCACCATCTTCCCTAGATGTTTCAAGGTCCTTAATTCGTTTTTGAAGGTTTACGTTATCTACCTTAAGTTTCGCTACTTCAGCAATAAGCAATTCTCTTTCTTCCTTATCTTTTTGTTTTTCAGCTTCAATTTCTTTCACCCATTTTTCCATTTTAACGAACCGGTTAAGGACATCTAAAAAATCTTCCTTACTTATAATTTCTTCGTTTGTTTCCTTATGGTTTCGTCGAGAAGTCATCTTGTAATTCAAAAGATAAAGAAAGAAAAAGACAAAAGGACAGAAAAAACTTAGCCGAGCATCGACGTCTTTCGCGCTAGATATGAGTGTAGAAGCACATGTATGCTTGTTTCAGCCGGTGACGTCGTCCGGTAAGTGAAGTACCACGATGAAGGGCAACGGCTACACACGATAAAAGCGGCCAAGAATCGAGGACGAGAAGGGAGAAGAGACCCACTACGTGCGAGAGTAGATTCACAGGGACACGGCCCTTCGACACAAAGACGCGAGTGGGACAGCGACACAGAGAGACACGAATGTATGTATGTATTAACAAAGACAAACAACAAAACACGAGGTCGGTTACAACCGAACAGGCCGGCGAACAGATGTCGATACCTGTTCATAAACACACAGAAAGGAAGGAGTAGGTTGGAGGTGCTGCCGGAAGCACTCGGGCATTCCTCAGAGCAGCGCGAGCCTCCCGAAACCTGCACAGAAGGAAGCTATGGAGCTTGCGAACCAGAGAGAGAGAGAGAGAAGCCTTCGCACACAAACCGACAGCACTTCGTCCTCGACTCTCCGCGATCCCATCCCCCTTCGCATCTCCCTCCTTTTATAGGCAAGGAAGGAGCCGTTTCCCCCTTTACTTCCTACCCACTAAATCTACCTGCCTAGGATCTTCCATGGACAACATTCGAGAAGAGCCGGTTCCTACGTTCCTGTGCACCGATTCCGCTTGTGGACGGTTTTCTTCACGACATCCGCCCCCACCTAACCACGCATCCACCGGCATGCGCCAAATTGAGTTGGGACGGAGAAAACCGGTCCAGCCTTCACTCCCCGCTCGTCGGTTCTTCCTCGGTTTCGGATCGTTCGTCGTTGCGGTCCAGGTCAATCGGATCCGGCTCGTCGTCGTGACGCTTCTTGAACGCTTTGATCCGCTTCCCCGCTACCGGTATCGCCATTCTCGTATTGTCGAGTTCCGCCAGATGGTACGTCCCGTTGTCGTTGGCGCTTTGTACCACGTAAGGCCCGAACCACCTTCTTACGAACTTCTGTGTCGCTCGGTGCCGGTTGTCAAGGCTGCTATCGTAGACAAGCACCCAGTCGCCTTCCTCGATCTTCTTCGGTCGGAGCCGGTGCGTTCGGTCGAACCGGGCTTTGTTCCTCATCCTTGCTTCCCGAAGCTTTTCCGCAGCCTGCTCCACGTCCTCCGGTCTTCGCTCGAGCTGTCGTATACGCGCCGCCAACAGTTCCTCCCTGCTCATCTCGTCTCTCCAGTCCACGGTTGCCCACGAGGAGATCGTACGTTCCATCGGCATGACCGGCTTCTGCCCAAACATGAGTTCTGCCGGCATGAATCCGGTTACCGAACTGTGCGTAGTTCGGTCCGCCCACAACGCGTAAGGCAGCAGTCATGGCCAGTTCCCGACTTGACCTCCGCATGCCCGAACTAACGCCTTGACGATCGGTCCGTGTCTGCGCTCCACCTTTCCATTCGCCTCCGGATTGTACGCAGTGGTAAGCGAGAGCTTGACTCCTAGCCGGTCGAACAGCTCCTCGGCCTCTTCGGCGTCCAACTCCCCGCGATCAGCCACAATCTTCCCGACGCACCCGTACCGGCATATCACGTCCTCAATCAGGAACCGACATACGGCCGCGGTTGTTTTGTTCTGAAGGGCCCGGCCTTCTACCTGGTTCGTCAGATCTTCCCGAGCCAAGACCAGATACCGCATCTGTCCTACTCCCATCGGCATCGTCACCAGGTCTACCATCCATTTGAAGTGGATGGTCGGAGGGTACGTAGGGTGAAGCTTGTCCCGGTGTCGGACCACGGAGTGCATCTGACAGCTCTCGCAAGTTGTCACGAACTGATGCACATCCCGGTACAGTCCCGGCCACCAGTACTTCCCCTTTATCTTCTCGAACGTGGCCCACGTTCCACAGTGTCCAGCCCAAGGGCTGTCGTGGTAGGCCGTCAGCAGCTCCTTCTGTTCTTCCTTCATCGCCACCACCCGGAGCGGGACGCCGTTCCTCTTCTTCGGGTGCTTCCATAAGTATCCATCCCGGAGAAAGAATCGGTAAGCTTTCTTCCGGATCCGGTTGGCCTCGTCCTTCGTCCATGACGCATCCAACGTCATTGTCCTCAGAAACCCACCGATCCGGAGCCACTCGCCGTCGTACTTGCTCTCGTCGAAGCCGTTAAGCGCCGGAGTGCTCGTCCCATCGGTTGTCACATACGCCGCCTCGAAGAAGTCCACGCCGACTTCTTCATCCTCCGAAACCATGCCGCCCTCGTCATCAAACCTCGCCCTTGAAAGCATGTCGGCCATGGCGTTGTCCTTTCCGGAAATGTGCCGTATTTCCGGATCCAGGGACTTGATGTATGCTATCCACCTGAGCATCGCCAGGTCCGGTGTTGCGCATCCGGAAACCATGCCGAGAATTGGCAGGCAATCCGTCTCGATGATCACTTCCGTCCCGATCAAGTAGTCTTTGTCGGCCTTTACTGCCGAAACGATACCCCAGAGTTCGCGTTTAACCTGGGCGTACCCTCACTGTCGCTCACTAAGGACCTTTGCGCCGAATCGGATCAGGAACCGAATGTCGTCCCCGTCTTCTTGGTTGACGACCCATCCGATCCCGGTCGGACTTGTATCCACCGTTATGTATACCGGGGTACCCTTCTCGTAGACAGCGTTCCGGAGCGCCGGTGCTGCCGCAAGAGCTTCCTTCAGCTTCCGGACCGACTCCGTGTGCTCGTCTCACCACTCGAATTTTCGCCCTTTCTTCAGCAACCCGTATAGCGGCTCCGCAATGTGGGCGTAATGTGGGATTCATATGTGGTAGAATGCGCATGCCCCCAGGAACCTCCGAACTTCCGTAACCGAGCTACAGTTGGTCTTCATCACGGAGATGGCTTCTACCTTTGCCGGAGACGGCTTCCGACCATACGGTCCACATAGGTGCTCGACCACCAGGATTTCTGATTGCCCGAAGGCCGATTTCTCCTCGGAGAAGGTGAGCCTCGCATCCTCTAGCCTTTGTAGCACCTTCTCGCAGTCGCCGATGTGAGTTGCCACGAATCGCCGGCATCCGTCCGGCCCGATTGTCTCGTCCTTCTCTTCCACCGGGCACCCTTTGATAGGGATGTCGTCTAGAAACGGCATGGTGATGTCCGGGATGCAATCCCTCAGTACCTTGTTCATTGCATTCACCATGTGGGCCACCGAGTTGGTCCCTCCTTGCGGCAGGGTACACATTCGCACTAGGCCGAGGGGAGTTCGCATCGTCGTAATGTCTCTGCTCTCCACGGCTAGCTGGAAATGGTCGTACCCCGAGTACAGATCACCGACCGAGTAAATCGACCTCCCGGCGAAGGCCTCCGCGAACTCGTCTATGGTCGGTCCGATTCCTGCGTTCCGAATGGTCACTCTGTTGACCGGCTGCAGGTCCTGAATGAAGCGCAATGTTCCGTTTTTCTTTGGTACGGTAAACCATCGGTTCGAGTATGGCGCACTCGACGGTTCGAGAATACCCATATCGACTTTCTGCCTCAGCAGCTCCATCAACTCCAGGATGTGAGCTCTTGGTACCGGAATTGGCTAGAGATTCCACGGCACATGCGGTACCGTGAATATCACCATCGGCTCCACGATTGTCGGGTCCGCGATCTCTTCCGGTGAGAATGCGAAGGCTTTCCCGTGCCTTCTGAGCATTCTCTGAAACCGGTCTTCCTCCGCCGGCAGTAGGAACCCGCCCCCACCGATCTTGAGCTCCCGGAGCGTCCCGTCGGTGAAGGTGTGTCCAATGCAGGCCGGATCTCGTAAACTGGGGTCCGACGCCACCCCTCTGATTCGGGACTCGCTGCCCTCCAGCAAGGGTGCCGCGACTGGCCTTACCTTCCGGTCCACAGTCTTGTACTTCGTGCTAACTCAGGCCGTCCGATCCAACCCGAGCCCCTGGCTGAAGTTCGCGATGACTTCGTACATCTCTTCGGAACATACCGGTGTCGTAGTGTATTTCGTACACTACGTGAAAAAGTAAAAATAATATAAATGATTTAATTACATATAAATAAATAAAATAAGAATATCAAGATATTTATCACGTGCATAGGGCAGGATTCGAACCCTGTACCTCCACGTAGCCAAACCTCAACTTTACTATTATGCTACCTTATCTTTAGTGTTTTATAAATAGATTTAATAACTATAAGTGCTTTATTTGCGCCTACCTTTATTAAAAGGTAAATCATGTATATTTAGAGTGCGTGAATATTTTATAGAAAAACGCAAGCAACTAAAAAGTGACTCATGCACATCTAGCGTGCATGAGCACTATATTTAGCAAATAAAAGCAAGGATTAGAAAAGCATCACATGCACATTTAGTGTGCATGAACATATTAGAAAAAAAGCATGTAGCTATGCTTAGTCTCTCCCATCACTATATAAGGATGGGGAGCACATTGTAGTTTTTGTTGATTATTTTTCTATAATGATCAATCAATCTAAAATATTCGTGGGATTCACGAATTTGCTAAAAATAATTCTCTCTTACTACCTAAATATTGACTAAATATACTAAACTCGTGGGATTCACGAGATTCTTATCTTATAACTCTTTATACCTATTCTTTACTAGCCTTATTTGTATTTTTCTTTCTCCTAGTCCAAAACCTCGGCGGTTCCCACCCGACTCACGCAAACGATCCGGAGCCGAAAGGCACGACACAGTTGGTGAACCCGACGTGAAGGCGGGTGGCAAGGAGATGGAGAATCAACAAGAGGCAATGAGCATAACGATGATGATGATGTTCGAGCGGATGCTACAAGAACAACGAGCGATGTCGGAGATCACGGGGGCAGTAAAGCGGCTCGTACAACGAAATGGACAATTCAACGGAAATGATGTGTCACGCTATCTACGTGACTACAAGGCAGAGATGATGCGATGTGGGATACCGGAAGAATTGCAAGTGATATCCTTTAGTCGGGTAGCCACGGATGAGCTACAAGAGAGAATCCACAAGATACGGCAACAAAACTCGACATGGGGGTCATTCGAAGAAGCTTTACGAGAGGCATATGATTACAAGAGATCGAAGGGAAAAGATCGGCGAGAATTCGACGAATGGGTGGCATCGGAGAAGACCCACCGAAGTGCAACACAAACATTCCTAGAGTTCGAGCATCGTTTTGCTCGACTCTCGGAGCGGGAACAACGGTTGGTGGGGGAGGATAAAGTCCTAATGTTCGTAAAATCGATCGATCGAAAAGAAAGGATGGACATCGGGATCGAACTCGAAGACGATGACGGTGCGAACGGTCTTACCGAGGATTGGGCCAAAGTCGAAAGGGTATGCCGGAGACATGATGAGAGGAAGATGAGAATCTTGTCAACGACATGGCCGATGAAGGATGGTCGATTGAAGACAAACGATGGAGCCAATATGAAGGCCGAAATACAACATGATGGTCCGACGGAAGAGGGTGTAAAACAAGCTACCCTCTTGTCTTGCGAAAGAACAACGACAAAGGATAAGGCCGATAACCCAAGTGTAGAAGAAGATTTCAGAATACAAGTGTCCGAAACATCGGGTGAAAAAGGGGTAAGCATAATTGATGTTTGCATAATTGATGCAGTGAAAGAGAGAAAGGAGGACTTGATTGAGGAGGTCGCCACGAAAGATGACATCGAATCGAAGGTGGCTATGGACGAATCAACGACGGATGGCCATATCGAGACTTCCCCACCACTGATTCTAGAGACTCCGGCGGTTGCGTTCGAAAGGCAACGTGAGACCGAAGAGACGGAAGGTGGCGGAGAGAAAACAAAGGTCGAAGTCGATGCATACGACGGAGAGATAGCCGAGAATATGGCTATGGGTGAAACAATGGAGGATGATAATACCGAGGATTCCTACCCACTAATCCTAGAGACTTCGGCGGTTGTGTCTGAGAAGCAACGTGAGACCGGAGAGACGGGAGGTGGCGGCAAGAAAGGTAAAGTCGGAAGCCAGTTAGGATGGAAGGTGATATGGACGGGATTCCGACCCGAAAGAAAACCGAACCGGGCGAATGAGGATTCGACGGAAAGTCGACCCGAAAGAAAGTTGAACCGGGCGAATGAGGATTCGGCCGAAAGACGACCCGAAAGAAAGCCGACCCGAAAAGGGGTCGACTCGGTCAAAACCGATCGACCGAGTCTGACTTGGCCGAACGCGAATATGGATGGAAGCCGACCTAGCCGAAAGCCGATCGGACGAGACCGATCCGGAAAGAAGCTAATCCGACTCAACTGGAGGTTGGACCGGTCGAGGCTGGTGAAAACGAGGAAAAGAAAGCCAACCGAAACCGAAACCGATAGATCGAAACCGGGCCGGAAGGAGACCAACTCAATCGAAACCGAACAACCGATTCCGATTCGGCCGAATACGAATCCGATTGGAAGCCGATCAAACCGAAAGTCGATCGGACGAGAGCGATCCGGAAAAAAGTCAAGGTTGATGAAGACAAGAAAGAGGCCAGTAAAAGACACTACCACGAATGACAAGGGCCAAGAATATGACGAGAGAGAACAAAGAATATGGTGGATCGGATGGCGACAATGGTTCGGGTGGAAAGAATGGGTCTACTCAAAATGGAGAGACAAAGTGGACATAGCGGGACAAACGGAGGATGAAGGGGAGACAACGAGCATTGGCAACTTCGGCACATACCGGAGGATGTGCGGGTTCGGAGGGGGCGAGTGTTGTAGTGTATTTCGTACACTACGTGAAAAAGTAAAAATAATATAAATGATTTAATTACATATAAATAAATAAAATAAGAATATCAAGATATTTATCACGTGCATAGGGCAGGATTCGAACCCTGTACCTCCACGTAGCCAAACCTCAACTTTACCATTATGCTACCTTATCTTTAGTGTTTTATAAATAGATTTAATAACTATAAGTGCTTTATTTGCGCCTACCTTTATTAAATGGTAAATCATGTATATTTAGAGTGCGTGAATATTTTATAGAAAAACGCAAGCAACTAAAAAGTGACTCATGCACATCTAGCGTGCATGAGCACTATATTTAGCAAATAAAAGCAAGGATTAGAAAAGCATCACATGCACATTTAGTGTGCATGAACATATTAGAAAAAAAGCATGTAGCTATGCTTAGTCTCTCCCATCACTATATAAGGATGGGGAGCACATTGTAGTTTTTGTTGATTATTTTTCTATAATGATCAATCAATCTAAAATATTCGTGGGATTCACGAATTTGCTAAAAATAATTCTCTCTTACTACCTAAATATTGACTAAATATACTAAACTCGTGGGATTCACGAGATTCTTATCTTATAACTCTTTATACCTATTCTTTACTAGCCTTATTTGTATTTTTCTTTCTCCTAGTCCAAAACCTCGGCGGTTCCCACCCGACTCACGCAAACGATCCGGAGCCGAAAGGCACGACACCGGTATCGTCCGGTCTTCGTTAAGGTCTTCTCCGGCTACCTTCCTCAGCATTCCCAAGGTGTCGTCGAAGGAGACCTCCTCCACGGCTCCGCTGATTTCCTCGTCCGGGCCGAGAACTCCGCACGCTCGAAGTCGCACTTCCGCCCTTGTCTTTTCTCGGCCGACGATGCCGACTATCATACACCCTCCGTTGTTGGAGAAGCAAAATTTCCTACCCATCGTACAGTCGTGGGGTCTTTCCCAAGTGTCCGGGCTGTCTCGGCCCCACGCCTTGGCAACCCTCTCAAAAAATCCTCCCGGCTCTCGCCACCGAGGGATTCGCGGTTTCTCTCGTGGTTTGGCCGCACCGTCAGAAATTGCACCGAATGGCGCCCGTCCTGGCTTTTGACCCTCGCGTAGGCCGAACCGTTGTCCAACACCTTGGTCTCCATTCTCGCCGCCGTGATGTATGGTTCCCCTAATATGACCGGATGCGAGGACGTCTCCTGTACGAAGAAGTGTTGGTCAATCTCGACGTTGCCGATCTTTACTCGCACATTCGGGCAGGCCCCGTGCAGTTCCTCGGTGGCGCGCGTCGCCGCCCGTATCTTCCACCCGTGCCTTGTGTTGATCGGCCACTTTCCCTTCTTATAGAAGTCCATGGACATTAGGTTTATTTCCGAACCGTGGTCCACCAACGCCACCACCGGTTCCTGAACATCTCCGATCTTTACCGGGGTCTCCGTGGTCGCTCGGGCCCAGTGTGGCCTCGAATAGTGGCTCTCCGCCCACTCATCTTCCAGCGCCGAGTCGTCGATGTGCGTCGTCCGCACCTCCACCGGTCTTTCCGGTTCCGTCTCCGTCGACAGTCGCTTCCGTTTCACCAAGTCTACAATGGAGTCGTGGAACTCCTTCTTGGCGATCCCTAGCACCTCCCGCAATGACAACCCCACTTTGTTGTCGAGGATCCGTTCTTCTAGGACCTTTCGTAGGTCCGTAGTCCTTTCTATTTCCGTCCCCAGTCGGTACCCGCCCTTCCTGGGGTTATCTCGCGAGCCGGACCCACCGGCATCGTTCCGTCGTTGCCCGAATCGGGTCTCCTACCGTTGTGAGGGCCCGGCCGCTCCGGCTTTCCCCACTCGTTTTTCTTCTACTAGAGCCTCGTAGTTCCGGCAGGCGGCTTCTACGAAGCCCGTCTTCTCCTCGACCGGATCGCTCCACCCGGTTATTTCCCGGACCCGTCTCTCAGCGCGGTCCGTTTCATCTTTCCTCAGCCGTGCGCCGGCGAGGCCTTCCAGCATTGTCGACCAGAAACCGTCTTTGCTCTCCTTTCGGGCCTCGCTGCCCCCGACCCGAATACCGGCCGACGCCGAGTAGTGGATGGCCTCCACGTGTCGGGCCGCTGCCTCTTCCATCAGTCTCTTCATACCTCCTCGCCCATCGTTTCGGTTCAGGGCCCTCCTGGTGTCGCCAACGTGCACCCGGCCTTCCCACAGGTACACCACCCGGTTTCTCAACGCCTCTGCGAAATCGCCGCAGTCCTTCCGAATGTGGCCGACCTCGTCGCACCACATGCACCTGTTCCCCGCTGTCGGCCGTCGGTCACGAGCCGGTTCGCCGCCTTCCCTTCGAGTCTGGGCGATCTGGAGATCCTTTATCGCCCACGTCAACTCCTCCAGCGCTGCTCCTCCGGACGAGCCATTGACCATGCCGGTCGAAGCCGGACCGGTTTCGAGCCATTCCCGGGTTTCTTCCCTTCGCACTTGTGGTGCCGGTTCAAGCCTCCTTGCTGTGACAGAGCCCGCACCGGCCGCCCCGTTGTCAGCCCATTTCATGAAGTCTCGTTTCGAAAGCCGGAGCGCGTCGTCCAGCCCGTATTTTTCCAGGAGTCGGCCTTCAAACTCCTCCCAGGTACGGCTCTCCGCCCGCGCCTCGAGCACCTCCGCATGGATGCTCGGCATCGCCACTCGAGGAAACCCGGCAAGATGCTTCTCTTCCGGAATGTCCCGCATCAGCATTTCTGCCCCGTAGGACGCCAAATACTTCGTGGCATCCTTTCCGTTGAACCAGCCGATCGTACCAACGACCGCCTCAATGGCTCTGTCGAGGGCGCCGAAGCCCTCGCGTGCGCTCAATATCTGATCCACTGCCGAAGCCATGGCCTCCACATGATCCGACCCTTTCATTTTCTGCTCTTCTGCCGCCTCCTTCACGTCGGGTTCACCAAAGATGTCGAGGTATTCCTCGCGGATGCGTGGAATGAGGCGGGACCTCGGGGATCTTGTACCGAAGAGCAAGAGAGAAGGGAGAAGAGACCCACTATGTGCGAGAGTAGATTCACAGGGACACGGCCCTTCGACACAAAGACGCGAGTGGGACAGCGACACAGAGAGACACGAATGTATGTATGTATTAACAAAGACAAACGACAAAACACGAGGTCGGTTACAACCGAACAAGCCGGCGAACAGATGCCGATACCTGTTCGTAAACACACAGAAAGGAAGGAGTAGGTTGGAGGTGCTGCCGAAGCACTTGGGCATTCCTCAGAGCAGCGTAAGCCTCCCGAAACCTGCACAGAAGGAAGCTATCCAGAGCTTGCGAACCAGAGAGAGAGAGAGAAGCCTTCGCACACAAACCGACAACACTTCGTCCTCGACTCTCCGCGATCCTATCCCCCTTCGCGTCTCCCTCCTTTTATAGGCAAGGAAGGAGCCATTTCCCCCTTTACTTCCTACCCACTAAATCTACCTGCCTAGGATCTTCCATGGACAACATTCGAGAAGAGCCGGTTCCTACGCTCCTGTGCACCGATTCCGATTGTGGACGGTTTTCTTCACGACACTGTAGACACCCTGTGTTAGGCCATTGTCCGGCCCGAAGAGTTAACAGGCAGGCCTCAAAATCTCCTACAAACTCTCTTTGGCTTATCATCCACAAACCAATGGACAAGCAAAGTGCACAAATCAAACGCTCGAGCAATATCTTCGATGCTTCATTAGTTATCAACAAGATGATTGGAGCAATATTCTACATCTTACTTAGTTTGCATACAATAACATGGTACACTCTTCTACCAAGGTTACACCTTTCTTTGCCTACACCGGTAACCATCCTCAATGGTGTATCTTGTTGAGAAATCGATGTGGAATAGATCACAATAAACGAACTACGTGCTAAAATACGAATCACAGAAATGCCAGATAAACAAGACACACAACAGTGCACAGAGATTTACGTGGAAAGCCTAAAACGGGGAAAACCACGGGTGAACAGATTTCTTCACTATACAAAGTGGATATACAACACCGAGAGGAATACAACACTCTGTCAAGTGTATCAGCCGCACAGGGCTCTTCGCGTTTGCTGTTACACACACAGCTATGGCGCGGCTCACACTTCTCTCTCGCACGCTCCCTTGCATTTTACAACTTCTGCACTACTTCCACATGGTTAAAGTTTGCCCTAGTTGCATATATACTTACACAACTTTTCTGGCTATTTACATACCTAGCCCACGTGGGGTGCACATCTAGACTATTTACAATTATAGTCTCCCGAGTTGGCTACGTACATGATTCTGGTTTCACTCATCAACTCGGCTCCTCTCTCTTTCCCATCTGGAGGGACTTGTTTCCCCACATCATCATCATTATTATTTCTATAATAATAATAGTTGAATCTTCAAACAATCGACTCACTGTTTTCGACTCTTCAACTGTCGGCTTTCCGAACAGTCAGATCTTCCTTGTCATCGACTATCGGCTTTCTGATCAGTCAGTTCTTCCTCCCACTAGAGGGACATATTCCCAACAAACTCCCCCTTCACTCCTGTGGGAGGAAATCTGTCAGTCCTGTATTTTGACGACAGACTCTGAGTCTGTCCAAAGGTAGGTTCTTCGTCAGCATGTCGGATCCATTGTTGTCGGTATGGATCTTCACAAGGAAAAACTCTCCTTCTTCGACTCTCTCCCACAACCAGTGATACCTTCTCTGTATGTGCTTGGTCCGGGAGTGGTATGTCGCGTTCTTGGCTAGGTGTATGGCGCTTTGACTGTCACAATGAAGCAAGACCTCCATTTGCTCCATGCCTAGTTCGGTGACAAAATTTCTCATCAAGATCAACTCTTTTTTGGCTTCTACAGCTGCCATATACTCTGCCTCTATAGTTGACAAGGTTACAAACTTCTGCAGTCGTGATTGCCATAACACTGCTCCCCCTGCATAGGTCATCACGTACCCTGACGTGGATCGGCTCGAGTCGACGACTCCTGACATGTCCGAATCGGTACAACCTTCCAGCATAGGTTTTCCAACACCATACCTTAGGCACACCTCCAAGGTGCCTTTTAGGTACCTGAGTATCCACTTCACTGCTGCCTAGTGCTCTATGCCTGGATTACTCATATGTCGGCTTACTGCTCCTACAACAAAAGCTATGTCTGGTCTCGTACAGACCATAGCATACATTAGGCTGCCGACGGCTGAGGCATATGGTACCTTCTTCATCTCAGCCTTCTCCCTCTGTCCCTTCGGACATTGCTTCGCATTTAGTCTGCAGTTTGTCGGCAACACGGAGCCGACCAGCTTTGCATCTGACATGTTGAACCTCTCTAGGATCTTCGTCACATATCGATCGTTATTGTCTTACATCTCCTTTTAAGGTAGGTGACCAACTATGGTTGCTTTGTCGTCACATCAAGACTACCCGACCATGTGAGAAGCTCAATTATTTGCGCTTAGGTCCTTTTCTCATCACTGCGTGTATTAACGATGCCACCTTTCGTCTTAATCTTCCAGCACACATGCGGCTTCACCTAGTCTTTCATAGCTCTCTTTTGGAACCTTGTCGCACCTCTTCTATTCCTAATCGTGTCATGCCACCTCCGCCCTCTGTCCAACTTGTTGACGGCCTTGAATATGAGGTAGGCTATATTATTGTACGAAATAAGCTCTATTATCTGGTTGATTGGGTTGGCTATCCTCCAAGTGATCGCACTTGGGAACCCATCAATAATGTTTCTAATGCTCAAGCTCTTGTCTAATACTTCCATCATCGTTATCCAAACAAACTGGGCCCTACATTGTTAACAACGACTTCCACTCGTCGTTCTCGAAGGGAAGATAGTGTCATGAATACATAAGCATCATGGATTCACTTGGGCTTGAACCCAAAACCTTGTAATACATAGTCAAGAACCTAATCATTAGAATAGCATATGATTATATAAAATAATAAAAGCTACTTCTTGTAATAGATCAATTATTGTAAATGTTCTGGAACATTCTAGAACATCTTAGAATATTCTAGGTCTAGAACATTCTAGAATATTCTAGAAATCACTAGGCTATTCTATAGGAACCTATTGTTGAGATCTAGATATGAGATATCTTCTAAAAATAAGTCTTATTGAACGGTGGGGGTAAGCCCCCTTTATATAAGATGAAGCATGCGAGCATGTTTATCGTATAATAATAAATGATACATATCATTATTATAAGTTCTATAATATATAAAGGAAAGATACAAGGTTCAAATCCCAATGTGCTTGATCCTCAACACTCCCTCTCAAGCACATTAAGATCATAAAGACCAAGTTTTCTTCTAAACTTGAAAAACTTCTCTTTTGGTAATGGCTTGGTGAAGATATTAGCAACTTGATCCTCTGTTTTGATATGTCTCAAATCAATGAGGCCTTCGACTATCTTTTCACGAACGAAATGATAATGAACCTCAATATGTTTTGTACGAGCATGAAAAATAGGATTCTTTGCTAACAAGATTACACTTATGTTATTACAATAGATAACTAATTGTCTTTGTATTTTGACTCCAAGATCCTTTAATAACATCTCTAACCATGTAGCTTCACATGTAGCTTGGGTTGTAACTCTATACTTTGCTTCTGCAGTGCTCAATGCAACAGTTGGTTGTTTCTTTGACAACCATGACACAACTCCACTACCAAGTGAACAACCTTATCCAATCGTACTTCTTCTTGTCTCTTTATCTCCAGCCCAATCTGTGTCACAAAAGAAACTAGGAGACACCTTATCATTAGAATACAAAAGACCATATTCTAATGTTCCTTTTATGTATCTTAGAATTCTTTTTACTATCACCATGTGCGATTTCATAGGCTCTTGCATATATCTACTGACAATACCAACTGAAAATGCAATATCTGGTCTTGTTATTGTCAAGTAGATAAGCTTTCCAACTATCTGTTGATACATCTTGACATTTGTAAGAGCATCATTTTTAGTAGCATCTAACGTCATTCTTTCTTGCATTGGTGTTTGCATTGGCTTACAATCATACATACTAAATTCTTTTAGCATATCAACCATATACTTTTTCTGAGAAAGCATCCAACCATTAATACATTTAATCACTTCAATGCCCAAGAAGTATTTAAGCTCTCCTAAATCCTTCATCTCAAACTCATTTGACATATTATGTTTTATTTTTTGTACAAGTTCATCATTATCACCTGTTATAATTAGATCATCTACGTATAAAACAATAATGATTTTACCATTTGTACCATCATTCATAAAAATTGATGCGTTTGCACAACTTTGCTTGAAATTCATACTTTTCAAGTAGTTTCCCAACCTTTCAAACCATATTCTTGGTGATTGTTTTAGTCCGTATAAGCCCCTCTTCAATTTGCACACATAATCAGGGATAACATTATCCTTAAAACCATGTGGTTGTTCCATGAGCACTTCTTCCTTCAAAATACCATTCAAAAAAACATTTTTTACATCCATCTGATATAAATTCCATTTTAGAGATGCTGCTAAAGAGATAACAACCCTAATAGAGGTCATTTTAGCTATTGGTGAAAATGTTTCTTCATAATCTAGACCATATGTTTGAGAATAACCTTTAGCCACTAATCTTGCTTTACATCTATTCAAAGTACCATCAGAATTGAACTTAGACTTATATATCCACTTACAACCAATTACCTTTTTATCATTCGGTCTAGGCACTAGCTCCCGTGTATCATTCTTGTATAATGCATCAATTTCTTCTTGCATAGCACACTTCCATTCTTTATTCTTATATGCATCTTCAAAACAATTAGGCTCAATAAAATCATTAACTTTTGCCATAAAGAGATAATGTTGTGCAATGCAACTATCATATATTAACCTCTAAACAAGTTTTCTTATTCTACTAGATCTTCTTAATTGTGAAGTTGTCCCACAATTTATGTCAACTTCTTCAACGTAATCATCTATTTTCTCATTCTCGGTATCAACATCATTTTCATGATCCATGCTACTTAGCTTACTTGACAAAGGCATTTGCACATCACATTCTAATGTTTTCCTATTTTGCATTTCATCACATTTTACACTCTTTGAGATGTAAAACTTCTCATCATCTATATCAAAACATCTATATCCATTTTTTATGACATCAGTACCTAGGAAAATACACTTTATAGCCTTTTCATCAAGCTTCTTCCTTACTTGACTAGGAACATATACATAGCAAATACATCCAAAAACTTTTAATGTATCAACTCGAGGCTTTTTTATTATAAAACAATTCATAAGGAGTATTATTACCAATTATGGTTGTTGGCATTCTATTTGTCAAAGTCACTGCATAGTGACAAGCATTAGCCCAAAACCTTTTTGACAAATTTACTTCAAATAGCATAGCTCTAGTTGTCTCTAGTATATGTCTATTTTTCCTTTCTGCAACTCCATTCAGTTGAGGAGTGTATCTAGGTATGACTTGCCTTATAATACCATTTTCTATTAAGAACTTATCAAATTCATTTGACATATACTCAGTTCCTCCATCACTTCGAAGCATTTTTATTTTTCTATTACATTGATTTTTAACCATTTGCTTGAATTCAATGAACTTTGTAAAAATGTCACTTTTCTTTTTTACAAAGTATATCCACACCATTCTAGAATAATCATCAATGAATGTTACAAAATACCTTGATCCTCCAATGCTTGCTACTTGTGAAGGACCCCAAACATCCGTATGAACCAACTCTAATGGGTGCTTGAAAGTTGGATTCCTCATCGGCATTTCCGTCCTTGTGAACTTTGCTTTACAACACGGCTCACAAAATGGTAGAAGAAAATCTCTATTAAACTTTGGCAATCCATGAACCAAATCATTATTACTCATATTTAACAATCTTTTTGCACTCACATGTCCCAATCTTTTATGCCACAACTCAAACTCATTTTTTTTCATTTGCAATCATGCATTTCTTTTCTGTGTCATTCAATATGAACATTTGTCCTACTTTTCTTCCGGTTACAAGCACTTCTCCCGTGTTTAAACTTGTTATTGTACATCCATACTTATTAAACAATACATCCATATCTTTCTCAACTAGTTGACCAATAGAAATTAAATTCTTTTTAACACTAGGTGCGTACCACACATCTTTTAGCTTTTTGGACATGTCATTCGACAAATGCAATTGAACATCTCCACAACTTTTTACATCATAACATGTATCATCACCCATACAAATTTCAATTGGAGTGGACAAACCCTTTGTTGCGTCAAACAAACCACAATCTCCAGTCATGTGATTTGAACAACCAAAATCAAGATACCAAGCATTATTTGCATTCTTACCAATTGTAACTGCAAGTGCATTTTTATCACATGTATTCTCATCATGTTCATCTACTTGAGTAATACTACTAGATACATAATTACTTTCACTATATTTTCCATTATTTATATCACTTTGTCGAATCCAACAGTCTTGCACATGATGCCCAATCTTATTACAATAAAAACACTTAATACTTGAGGCTGAATAACCATGAAAATTACCTTGATTATTCTGAAATTTTCGTCCTCTTTGCATTCTCCCTCTCCCTCTATTATTATTGTTATTGTAGTTCTCACCTTCTTATTTATTTTCATTGTAAATTTATTCATTTTGCCATATTCCACGAGCTTGATTTCTTCCTCATTGCCACCTTCCTCCTCTTCCTCTTAAAGATTTTCCTTTATTAGCATAGAAAGATGGTTTTTCACTCCAATCCTTACCACTCTTTGATGAACTCGTAATTTGTTCTTCTTGTAGCAGCTTCGGAAACAACTCATCAAATGATGGTATTCTAGCAACATAAATGGATGTTTTAAATATATTAAAGTTTGATGGCAATCCTTTCAAACATACACACACAATATCATCATCATCCACAATACAATCTATCAATGCCAAATCATGCACAATTTTCCTAATTTTTCCAACATAATCCATGATTGTCATGTTTCTATCCATTTTAACATTTTGTAATTGCTCTTTTAGTTGCATTTTTCTAGCCAAAGATACATTCGAAAAAATCTTTTCTTATGTTTTCCACATTTCCTTAGTAGTATTACAATGCTTTATATGTGGAATCAAAGATGATGAAAGAGTGTTTGAAAGTGTTGAGAATGAAGCTCAACTTGTGTGAACATGTGCTTATGAAGAAAAGGACGATGTGTGAAAAAGTGTGTGAGCACACTTTATTGTAATCCGTGTAGTTGTCGAGTGTTAGTGTGGTCAAAGAATATTAGATATTCTTATGACAAAATCGTACTCAAGTGGATATCTTGGTTAGATTCCACCAACACATTTAATAGGGCAGTCCCTTGAGGACTTGTATATAAAACCCCCTTTGGCCATTTAGTTTAGTTGATGATCTTTAGATAATTAATATAGCTCTCTTAAGTGCATAAGCTATCATTCCCCTATTGTGTGTTTTCTTATTTTTCTGGTTATTCTCTGTAATTCCTTCTCTTGCTTATACATTCACTCTCTCTCTCACTACGCTTCTGAATACTAAACTCTACTAGAGTTAGATTCTTCATATGGTATCAGAGCGTGAGGGTTAGAGATCCTTCACTGAGCTCTACCATTGAAACTGTGTGAGCAGCTAGAGACGTTGTTTTAAAACCTGCTATCGTCGCTGCAGTTTTGCACAGCAAGAGGCTCACCTTAACAAGATCATACAAGTCAAGCTAAATCAGAAAAATGAATGCGCAAATGGGTAGCGCACTTCCAAAAGAGAAGTTGGACAGGCACAACTACACATCTTCGGAATATAAGATGCAGTAGTACTTAGTTGGGCAAGGGTATTGGAGTTATATCGAGGGAGCTCAGGAAACAACCCCCAATATTACAAGTCCCAACTACCCCACATGGCAGCAAGGCGCTAGTAGGGTAATGTATTGTTTGGCAACATGTGTGCAAGATCACATATTAAGCTATATTCAAGATGCGAAAGCCCCAACAGAAGCATGGAAAAACTTGAAGAAGATTTTCGCAGCTTCAACCACAACGAGAAAGCTTCAACTTCGGCAAGAGTTGAACAATATTTGGCAGGGGGATATGTCTGTGACGGACTATACCCTCCGGATGAAAGACTTATGCGATTCACTTGGCTCCATCAATGTTGTAGTTGATGATGACGAGATGGTGCATATCTGTCTTGGCGGCCTTACACAAAAATATGCCTCATTTCGAACTGCCATAATAACAAGGGAGAACCCCCCAAGCTTTTTCTACTTGCAATCCATGCTAATGGTTGAGGAGAACCATACACGGTCGAAAAGCACAGCATCTGATGGGCAGATGCTATATACACATGATGATCTTAGTCGAGGTCACAGTCGTGGTCGTGGAAATCGGGGGAGGAATGGCCGAGGAAGAGGTGGACGAGGTCCACAACAGTTTAATTCCAGGCAGCAAGAAGGTCGAAACAGTCGAGGGAATTCCGGTAGAAAGGGTAGCTTCCACCAGCTTGCATAAACCAGGCAAAACCAGCAAACCGAGTGTTGGTATTGTGGAAAGCCTGGCCACTTTGAAGCCGAGTGTCGGAAGAAGAAGAATGACTCAGTTGCCTCACCTCGGCAGCAAACAAACTATGTTGTGATGGCTGACCTAGAAAACAAAGTGCCGATGTTTATTATCCGACACCGGGCGAATAGCATGATAATAAGTGTTTCCCAACCTGATGATGTATGGTTCGTGGACTCAGGTGCCTCAAATCACATGACAAGTCATCAATAATGGTTCATGAATTTGAGGGAACTCGAGAGACCTAGCGTGGTGGAGACCGATGATGACTCCACACACATGATTGAGCACATTGGAGATGTGGCCCTTAACAATCATGACAACAAGGGTTACATGAAGGATGTATTGCATGTCCCGACAATCACAAATAATTTGGTCTCGGTTGGCCAAATTGTCGAACAAGGAATGCAAGTGCCATTGAACCAGGAAGGTTGCTTCATCGAAGATAAAGGCCAACTTATCGCTCATGCAAGAAGAGAAGGTTGCATGTTTATTCTTGATGCGACGGAGGTGAACACAGCAATGTATGCAAAGGGACTCAAGGCGGAGTCTGATATTGAGTTGTGGCACAAAAGGGTTGGCCATGTAAACCTCGGTAAACTCCGATCAATGCAAACAAAAGGGGTTGTGCACGGATTGCCACAATTTACTTCGAAACATCCTGATAATGTATGTGAGGTGTGCCAACTAGGCAAGCAACATAGGCATCCATTCCTAAGCGAAAGAAATGTGAGTAAAGGATTGTTGGACGTCATCAACTCAGATGTATGGGGCCTAGCTCAGACAACGACAATCGGTGGGTGTAGGTACTTCGTTACCTTCATTGACAACTATTCATGACATACCTGGATATGCTCGATGAAGTCGAAAAGTGAGGTCTTCTTCCACTTTCTCAAGTTAAAGAATTGCATGGAAAATGAGACGAATCGCAAGATTCGATGCTTACGGTCTGATGGTGGCCAAGAATACTTCTCAACCGAGTTCAAGGCCTTTCTATAAGAGAAGGGGATTCGCTGGGAATTCTCTTGCCCATACACACCACAGCAAAACGGTGTTGCTGAGCGGAAGAATCGTACAATTCTTGAGATGGCCCGTGCCATGTTGCATGAGAAGAACATGCCCAAGATCTATTGGGCAGAGGCAACAGTTACGGTTGTGTATCTCATCAATAAGTGCACAACAGAGGGTGTCCATGACATCACCCCTCACGAGAAGTATTTTGGGACAAAGCCAAACCTTTCGCACTTGAAGGTTTTTGGCAGCATTGCATTTGTGCATGTCCCCGATGAGAAGCAGAGAAAGCTTGACCCAAAATCAAAGAAGATGATCCTCGTTGGTTACTCACTTGAGCAAAAGGGTTACAAGTGTTTTAACCCCATCACTCGACAGTCACGAGTAAGCCGAGATGTGGTATTTGATGAGGTGACATCATGGTATGGCCCAACATCAGTGACCCCCATTGTGCTTGAAACAAGCAGATTTGGAGTAGATTCTCAGAGTGAAGAAGAAGAGATGCTAACGACCATTATGGGTGGGGAACCAGTAGAGAGTCTGCCCACACTCCAGCTGACTGGACCTGAGGTGTCATCTAGCAATCAGAGTCTTGCACAGCATGAAGAAACCTCTAATGTGCTATCACCTTTGTGCTACACCCGTAGAAAGAAAGAAAAGGGCAAGATGCTTGAGCAAGAGGCCAAGGACATGACATCTAGTGAAGACTTAGATCATTCACCCCGATCAGTTCACAACAAGTATGAAATGAAGAAGGCCCCGGAAATGACCAAAGGAAAACTCCGTCAATCGAACCGACAAAAGAGCCCGATAGTTAGGTTCGGGTACAATGAGTACATGGCCCACCACTATGCATTCATGATGAAGGTCGCAACAGACCAAGAACCCGAGACTTACAAAGAAGTTGCCCAAGATCCCCGGTGGATCGAGGCAATGAGGGAGGAGATGCGCGTGTTGTTTGACAACGATACTTGGGATTTAGTCCCATCCTCTGAAATCAAGAAAAATCCAATTGGTTGCCAGTGGGTGTTCAAGATAAAGCATAATACGGATGGCACAATCAATCGATTCAAGGCTCGGCTAGTCGTCAAAGGGTATGCTCAAACCCATGGCATAGACTATGAGGAGACATTTGCCCTGGTGGCAAAAATGACCACTGTGAGGACAGTAATTGCTCTCGCAACATCGAAAGGATGGCACTTGCATCAAATGAATGTGAAGAACGCATTCCTCCAAGGTGAGCTCGAGGAGGAAGTTTACATGATGCAACCACCTGGCTTCGAATCAAACAAACATCCACATGCAGTTTGCCGATTGAAGAAGCCGCTCTATGGACTGAAGCAAGCCCCAAGAGCATGGCATTCAAAGATCACATCATATCTTCACGACATTGGCTTCCGGATGTCAAAATCTGATAACTCATTGTATGTTCAGAACAATCTCAAAAGCCCCATCTTCTTAATCTTGTATGTCGATGACCTTGTCATCGGTGGAGAAAGCCTCACCAAGATACAAAAGATTAAAAAGTTGCTTTTACAAAAGTTCGAGATGAAGGATCTGAATGACTTACATTATTTTCTCGGCATCGAGGTCATTCAAACTCTAGACGGGTTCCTACTCTCACAACAACACTATGTGTTGAACTTGCTCTACAAGTTCAGAATGACTGAGTGTAAGTCCATCTCGACACCCCTTGATCGAAATATGAAGCTAACTGCAGATTTTGGAAAATTCTGCGAGCCAAAACAGTAACACCAAATAATTGGGAGACTTATCTACCTAACTATCACTCGACCAGACCTCAGCTATCCGGTCGGGGTTCATAGCTAGTTCATGGCAACCCCCCGCGACACTCACATGGATTGTGCTAAGTGAGTGTTACGTTATATTAGTGGAACACTTAATTATGGTATCTTCTATAAGCATGGAGCACCACTTCGACTCGAAGGCCTCACGGATGCTGATTGGGCAAGCAATGCATTTGATAGGCGATCCACTTCGGGATTTATGTTTTCCCTCGGTAGTGGAGCAGTCTCTTGGAGCAGCAAGAAACAACCAGCAGTTGCTCTATCGAGCACTAAGGCAGAGTATAGGGCCACAACTGTAGCTGCTTGCGAAGCTGTATGGCTTAAAAGACTGCTAAAAGACTTCAACGAATTGGTGAACAAGCCAATACTAATCCACTGTGAAAATCTCAACAGCATCCAGCTTGCAAAGAATCCGGTGTCTCACGCTCGGACTAAGCACATCGAGGTGCACTATCATTACATCTGTGAGCGCATATTGGCCGGTGACATTAACCTCCAATACGTTGGCACCAACATGCAAGTGGCTGATATTTTCACTAAGGCACTAGGTCTCAACAAGCTACGACAATTCTCAGTGGATCGAGGCCTTAGACCACTCGATATGTTGAGCTTGGGGGAGAGTAAAAGTACAAAGACGAAGGAAAACATGGAGAATCAGCACGATACAAGAGGAAGAGTGAGACTGGCATCGGCAAAGTAAGGCTGGCACATCTAATCGACTTGACCTGACAAGTTAGAGGAAGACTTTCCAAAGCCCGGAATTTTTGAACCTTGAAATTTTGGATTGGCAAGATCAACATTGCTAGATCAAGATCGAGTACATAGGAACAATGGGAAAACCACGGTCTAGTAGTCCGACCAACTGCAGTTGGGTCTTCCACTACACCAAGACACTCAAGCTTAAGAGGACACACAATTGACCTTGAGGGGGCGTGTTGAGAATGAAGCTCAACTTGTGTGAACATGTGCTTATGAAGAAAAGGACGATGTGTGAAAAAGTGTGTGAGCACACTTTATTGTAATCCGTGTAGTTGTCGAGTGTTAGTGTGGTCAAAGAATATTAGATATTATTATGACAAAATCGTACTCAAGTGGATATCTTGGTTAGATTCCACCAACACATTTAATAGGGCAGTCCCTTGAGGACTTGTATATAAAACCCCCTTTGGCCATTTAGTTTAGTTGATGATCTTTAGATAATTAATATAGCTCTCTTAAGTGCATAAGCTATCATCCCCCTACTGTGTGTTTTCTTATTTTTCTGGTTATTCTCTGTAATTCCTTCTCTTGCTTATACATTCACTCTCTCTCTCTCACACACACACACTACACTTCTGAATACTAAACTCTACTAGAGTTAGATTCTTTATAGAAAGTATTACCATGGCTTGTGCATCCTTTTTATTCCAATCCTTTGCATCCTCAATAACACCCGATTCTTTTTCCTTTCCCTTTCTATCTTCTTCTTTTATTATAGGACTAGGTTTATCATTAACAACTATATGCCACAATTCTTCTGCTTTTAAAAACAACATGACTTTATACTTCCATGATGCATAATTATCTTTAGTCAAATTTTCAAGTTTCGCTACTTGAACAAACATATTGAATGCAAGTACATAAGGATCTTAATTAAAAGTGTTTACCAAAAAACCGTTGTTGTTGAAGAGCTTGCGTGTTCATGATAGCTTGATGCTTGACGGCCTTTCGATATGTCGTTGCGATAATCGAAGAAGAAATCACTTATTGTTGAGATGTTGATATTGATAGTTGAGATGAGGAAGAAAAGGTTGTACAAAAGTTGGTTATGGTGTTGAGATGTTGATATTGATGGTTGAGTTTGTGGAGAAGTAATAGAGAAATGATGGGAGATTCTTTGGCAAAGAGAAACGATTGATTATGGCTCTGATACCATGTTGAGATCTAGATATTAGATATCTTCTAAAAATAAGTCTTATTGAACAGTGGGGGTAAGCCCCTTTATATAAGATCAAGCATGCGAGCATGTTCGCCACATAGCTTCATGTATGCATGACATTCTATGCATTACATGCTAGTATGTTTATCGTATAATAATAAATGATACATATCATTATTATAAGTTCTATAATATATAAAGTAAAGATACAAGGTTCAAATCCCAATGTGCTTGATCCTCAACAAAACATTCTATAACATTCTAGAAATCACTAGGCTATTCTATAGGAACCTATAAATATGGACATACAATTCTTCTCAAACCAATTCGAATCAACACCAGTGTTAAGCTTTCGTCACCTTTCTTGTATCCATCTTCATTCTATCGTACTAATACATTCATTCTTCTCTTATCACTTCATTCCTCTCTTCTCGTGATCTCTTTACATCTTTCTTCCACCACTCTATCTTTTCTCTTAGTTCTGACAATATGAAGAAATTTGACATGAGCGCATTAAAAAACCAAATAGGAGTTAAGGGAGAATATCGAAATAGTAAGAGAGATAGGCACATAATCTATCTCCATCACCACACTCATGAAAAGCCTTGTAAAACATCTCATTTGAGAGGATGACTCTTTGGAGGGTTATTATTACATAATATTCAGTATAATCTCGATTAACTCCTTATGCCCTTTCTTGCGCATATTTTCAATGGTTAATTAAAAGAATATGAAGTGTTTAATAGTAAACAAAATATACAATAATACATGTTTCCTAAGTGATTACATTGCCAACATATCAAGTCACAAATAATTATGTACTCCATCAAACTACCTCTAAATTACTAATCAATGTGTCTAATCTACTTTGCAACCACAAGGACAATTTATACCTTGACCAAGTTTTGGTTGACCTCCTCGATAGTTGAGCCAACCTATTGACACAAAGATACGTGCATGTATGTGAAGTGAGAGCAAGACCATTGGGGACTTGAACCAGAGAGGATGGAGTGGACTCAAGTTGTCTCGTGAAGTCATGTGCTCAGAAATTCTTTACTTCTTTAATAAGCTCGTGTCCACAAGTGGGAGTGTTAGTCTGATAAATAAATATACATAATTGTGTATGCCGATCTAAATAAGAAGACATAAAGGTGTAAATATTTGCTCATGAGCATGCATGTGAATGCATATGTGTTTGAACTTAAGAATATATTTGTAAATGTTTATATATATGTATAAATGTATATGTGCAAATGAAACGTCCAAGTGTTAGAATGTATATGCATTTGAGAGTAGGAATGTGCGTTTTTTAATGTACCTATCTATGTGCATGCTTTGTGCATGCATATGCTTTTGTATCAATGCGTGGGATGTTTAGGAGTCGGCTTGGGTGACATGGTGAGGTGATGTAACCCGTAGGTGTGGTATGGAGAATTAAGGACGATGGAGTTGACGTATACAGACATCAATGACGAAAGTTGCACTGCTGACAACTCCCGGGGGCTCCACTATATATAAAGAGGTTGTAACACGTACGTTCACGACATCTTTTATAAACCCCTTATACGTATGTTTATTATTATTTTAGAGACCCTTCTGTAAAAAAACAGTTAATAAAAATACCGCTTAGTGCAAATATATATTTTGACAACAACTCATTTTAAATGCGCTTACATAGAAAACAGATATATGTTCAATATATGTGTTTATGTATATATTGTATTGTATTGCATGTGTTGTATATATTTTATGTATGCGTTATGTGTATGTATGTTCACATGTATGTATTGTATTGCATGTGAATGTACATATGTAGTGTATTGTATTCCATGTTTATATATGCATGTATTGTATTGTATTGTATTGCATGTGTTGTATATATTTTATGTATACGGCATGTGTGTATGTATCTATGTGTTATATGTGTCTATGTGTGCATGTAAGTGTACTGATATATGTGTGTGTATATGTACGTATGTTTGTGTATGTATGTGTGCGTGTGTTCTATATATCTGCATGCGTGAATGTGTATTATACATGTCACTACCACAAAATAAGCTAGTAGTGATGCCAAAACACACTGCTATTGGCACTGCACATCATAGTTCTAGCCATACATCCCATTCGTGTCATACTCAAACGCCAATATTCGTATCATACTCATACGTGAAAAGGCTCCAAGTATGATTGAAATCCATACACGGTACATAGATATATTATATATACATATGGTGTATATGGTGTACATAGTGTGTGTGTGTGTGTGTGTGTGTGAGAGAGAGAGAGAGAGAGAGAGAGAGCGTGTGTGGTCTAGAGAGAGAAGCCCTGTTTTGCATGTGTGAGGAGACAGTGATTGAGTGTATATCTAGACTCTAGAGAGAGAGAGAGAGAGGAGCTATGGGTTTTGTCTGTGTGAGGGAGTATGTAATATGTATATTAGATATCTAGATTTTGTAGAGAGAGAAAATCTGTCAGTTCTCGTGTGAGAGAGAGAGAGTGTGTGTATGTGTGTCAGATGTCACTTCTATTCACAAAATATTATGAATATAAAATAAAAAAAACCAAAAAACAATCAAAAAAAAAAAAAGCCAAACGAATATCGCGTATCATACGCGTACGTTTGCAAACGTTCGCGTACGTCCAGTAAATTGGACGTACGCGAATATTAGGAACTATGCTGCACATATACCATCATTGTGCAACACCTTTTGAAAAGAGTAAATTTTGTTTTTACTTTTT
Organism: Azolla caroliniana; assembly: GCF_043228905.1. Taxonomy (NCBI): domain Eukaryota; kingdom Viridiplantae; phylum Streptophyta; class Polypodiopsida; order Salviniales; family Salviniaceae; genus Azolla; species Azolla caroliniana. The sequence goes on from NW_028230443.1 coordinate 4,692,958, forward strand.
TTAATAAATTTTTTTCTTCTCTTTATTTCTTTTTTAAAAAATGTGTTTGTATGTATCGATGTATGTTTGTTTGTTTGCATGTATGTTGATGTGGAGCATATGTGTCTTCAAACCATCTTCGAAGAAGGATCACCATCTAATCAATAAGCATGAAAGGTGTCTTCATTCCATGCCATTTTCTCTAACATGCCTATGTAACAATGCATATGTTGTGGCTTCATGGAAGTGAAAAACAATATATCTAAAAGGGCATATATATAACAAGAATACTATGCTATGAGATGTTCAAGAATTATTCACAACATTCAACTTGAGCAAGAACTTCATTGGATAAAAATGTTGCAATGCTAGAACAAACACACTGAGTTTTTCGCTAAGAAAAATTGAGCATTTGAGTCCCTAACTTGTTACAATGCAATCACTCACACACAATACTTTTAATCTATAAAACATATTCTCTTTCACAGCCATAGCCATTAATCTCTCTGCAGCAAAAACAAAGTAATTAGGCTCTGGAACCCACAAAGCTTTACATCAAGAACATTTAATTTGAAATTTGCAAGAAAAGTAGTGGGGTTATCATCAATGTAATTTATATGAACAAGCTTCATGTACATTCCCTTTATCATAGTCCTTATCAAATTTGACATTTGCAAACCTACACACAAAAAACACGTTATTTTACTTCTTTGTCGAGCACCATCATTCAATAAGTTGAAAACCTATACAGTAGCAATAAGAAACCAAAGGTTAATATATTGTGCGAATGAAATAACATGATCAAAATGATAGTTGCAAACAAAAGATGTAGAGTAATAATCAAGAAGCATGAATCTTTATACCTTCTCCTCTTAAGTAATGCTACAATCTTGATCCCATGCACAATAAGTTCAACTCTTTTGGTCCATAATATAATCTGCAACAAACAAAAGATGTAGCGTAATAATCAAGAAGCATCAATCATTATACCTTCACCTCCTAAGTGATCCCATGCACAATAACATCAACTTATGTGTTCCATAATATAATATGCAACCCATAACTATGTATGTATATATATTTATAATCGTGTATGGATGCATGCCTCCTGGTTTTCGTGTTACTATATTTGCCTCGATGACCTCCCTTTTCTCCAAGCCATCAATTCCGGAAGCTTGAATTAACAAAGCCTACTTCCATATAGTTTCAAAAGAAACTCCAACATTGCAAGAGCTATTCAAGGTCGGGACAGTCATATATGTCATTTCTTGCCCAAATATACACATGCTTCAATCTCTTCCATTGTTCCTATGCTATCGTGCTACCTTGAATAACAAAGAAATTTGGAAACGAAACAAGAGAATGGAACTTCATGTTTGGTTTAGCAGATTAAGAGTATCATTAATATAGCACATATCAACAAGATCTACAACCTTTCCAACAAAGATATCGCAAAATAAATTAAGTGTTTTTTATTTGCACCTATGTGTTGGTCAATCGAGATTCAAATGGTATGGCATAAGCTCTTTAGAAGTTGTATTGGTCCGCCTTCTTTCTTTTTTAGAGCATGGTAGATGTGGATTCGAGCTTGCATTCGCATGAAATCTTGCACAAATCACAACAAACTCTTGTTCGATTCTCACTAGAATGTCTCGCCTCTATTGTCAAATGCTTCTTGAAGCTACATGAGGTTTCTCAAGACCGAAAGAGCTCATCTTTCATGTGAAATGACAATAGCAAATACACAAAGTAACATGGCAAAAAAAGTATGCAAGAGAATGTTGTAAATGCATGTGTGCATGCATTCATACATGCATACAAACACAACCATGCACATGCATATGCAAATACGCATGCACACATGCATACATGCATACACATACTCATACAAACATAGTTTTAAATTGATATGGTACTAAACTAAGAACCTTCATGTTTGCAATGTCACCTTCCCTCATGTTTTCGACATCATTATTTCCTACATCCTCCTCCTTCTCCCCTCTTCACCACAAATACTTGATTTATCATAGATCAAGTGACAATATTTCCATAAGACCCTCCAAATGATTTGCTTTTTGGGTATCCTTGCAAAGTAAATTCATAGACAAAAGTTTTTAATACATAATTAACGTGATAATATATATAGGGTTATACAGAAATCAAAGTTAAATAAAAAGAAACAATAAAAAGAACAATAAAATTTCAGCAAAAGCAAGAGTTGTTATAGTACAATTTCAAGATGCAAGATTATAAAAATCAATTCAGAAATTACATATGAAGAAAAGAAAACCAGATAATTCTTAAAATTAATGTTTTGTTTACAAAATTAGCAATCCTAAGCATTTTAGGATTATATAGAGAACAATGGAGAAATCAACATAAAAAACAAAAAAGTCTCGCACCTTCTTGTAGCTCGTCTTGCACATCCTCGCTCGCTAGAGGACTACTTCGAAGAGGAGGTCGATCATGTTCATGGCTATCTCTCTCTCAATTTATAAACAGAAGTTTGTAAAGTTTTCATTTTTTTTACTTTCTCCAATTCTGTGAATCCGAGCCACCACTTGAATACCTTTTATTACCCCACTATAACCACCATTGCGATTGCTACCACCATAGCCACCATTTCCACCACCATTGGTATCATTATAGCCACCGGCACAACCACAACCACTTTCCACCATTTCCTCCATCTGATCTCTCCCTATAATATTCTGAACCACCACCTCCATTGGAGGCACAATAGCCTCCATCACCCCCACCCGATCTTGCCTGAGCTTAGTCCATAGTAATGTTCCTTCCATCGAGCTCTTTTCCATTCGTCGACTCAATCACACTTGTCATTGCTTGCTCATAAGAGAATGTCACAAAGCCAAAGCCTCGTGATCGTCTCGTTTCATGGTCATTGATAACCTTGGAGTTGACAACTTCGCCGAAGTATCCTGCGATCATCGGTGGTCCATGTGAGACCTCCAATGAAGCAGCGATACTCAAGATCTACAACGGCCATGGAAGCTTTGAGATGGGGAGGAGGGTGAAAGAGGAGACAAAGAGTCTCTCTCTCTCCCCCCCCTTTTTCCCTCCAATTTTTACTAAAACACATCACATATATAATCTCCCCCCCTTTCTTCCCCCATTTTTTTAAAACAATTAGCATCCCTTTGAGAGGCGTTTTAAAAAGAGTGTTCTACTATGTGTATGTATCTTCTATACATGTGCATGTTTATGCATGTGGATATATATATTTGTGTGTGTGTGTGTGTTATGCTCTATACATGTGCATATGTATGTATTGTACTCCATGTGTTGTATGTGTGGCATGTGCATATGTATGTATGTGCTATGTGTGTGTATGTTCTATACATGTGCATATGATGTATTGTAATTTGTATGTATTATTCATATGGCATGTGCATATGTATGTGTGTGTTATGTGAGTGTATGTTCTATATACATATGTGTATGCATACATACATGTGTATATATGTGTGTGTCTATTCTATATATACATGCATATGTATTATATTGCATGTATATATATGTAAGTGTGTATGTATGTACATATTATATTGTATTAATTGTACGATGTATATATTGTATATACATATGCATTGTGTGTATGGGATGTGTGTATGTATGTACATATATGTATTGTATTGCATGTGTTATATGTATTGTATATATGGCATGTGTGTAAGTTTAGATGTGTATATTGGATCCATTATGTGTTGAATGAATATATGTATGTACGTTTGTATGTGTATGCATAGGTTTGTGGATGTGTGTTTGTAATATGTATTTATGTGTATGTATATATTATTTATGTACTGTAGTTTGTATGACCCCATATGACCTATAGGCTATATATATGGTGATATGTGGAATATGTATGTATGTATGTATGTATGTATGTATGTATGTATGTATGTAATGTATATATGTGTGTATGTGTGTATGTGTATGGATATATGTTTGTAAAATTTATACGTGTATCATTGTAGGCATATGTACATATATACGTGTAGCAATGTATGAATGAATATATGTATGTCCATGTACAAATGTGCGTATGTGTATATATGTATGTATATTTTTGGGGTATTTTAGTGTTTAGTATGTGTATGGGTCATATCTAGATGTATGTTAGCAATATGCACATATTATGTATGCGTATACATGTATATGTATATATGTAAGGAATGTAGTTTGTATGACCCCGTATGACCTATATATATGGTGATATGTGGTTCAATATGTATGTACATGTAACATATGTAATGTATGTATATATGTTTATGCATATATGCATATGTCAATGTACATGATTCAATATGTATGGACGTGTGCTTGTAATATGTATGTATATATCTAATGTATGGATGTGTATGTAATATGTAATTTATTGTGTGTATTATATATATATGTATGTCAATATATATGGCTTATTCTGATATGTATGTAGAATGTATGCATGTATTTATATATGTAGTATGTATTGTATTTATGTACCTATTTACATATGGTAATACATATTTGTACAAATATAATATATTCATGTTTAGTCACTATGCATGTATAAATGGGTGTAATGTGTGTATATACATATTCATGGATGTAATGTTTAAATGTAGGTATATATGCATGCACGCATGTATATGTATGCATGTATGTATGTATAATGTATATATTCTACTCCAAATTTGAGCATTGTTTGCATAATATATTCTGTACTATCTCATTGAAATATTTAATATTTCATGGGCTTATGTAATTTTTTTCTCCAGCATAATTGATAATACCCTTAGGTAGATATATTTTCAAAGATTTATTTATACCCTTATATATATACATTTTGTATCTCAATGGTCAATTTAAACCCCTTTTGATGAACTCACGTGCTATCATACAAGTTTTGACAGTGAAGCCCCCGGGTGACAACTACAATGGAGATAATGGTAGCCATTCAACAATAGTAGCTACAGGTAGCATGGTGATAGTCATTCCGCAACAATAGTTACTAGTGATGAGGTGATACTTGTACGACAACTATGGTGGCGGAAATGAAGATGATCCAAGCTTAAAATCTAGGACTCAACCCTTGATTCTAAGGCTTGAATGAGGGATTCATATTACTTGGAATTTCCAAAGGGGGGGTGGGATGTTATAAAAATTACGTTTTTGTACTCCCTTGTCAAGCGTCGTTCGATGGACAAGACATCGACTTCATTTGGTGTAGCAAGTTCGACTCTGCCATCCGAAAAATTACACGTTGACTTTGCAACTTTTTGCTTGGTAGTCAGTATCAAGATCCAAAAACTTTCTCACAACCCTCGAGGTGAAATCTTCGTATTAATGAGGCGAGCTTTTCAATGTCGTATTTCGATGATTTAGTTCCAAATTGCGTAACTTTGCTCGAGCTCAGATTTCTAAGCCAAAAAGTTTGACGTGTTCCTAGTTTCACAAATAAGTTTAGATAGAATATTTACATGAAATAATTATATATGAATATTAAGATTCTCAAATTGAGTAGTTACAACAAGGTAAATTCAACTCTGTTACATGGAGTGGCTTATAAGGTAGGAAAATAAGATAGAAGAGAATATATTTTGTGAGTAGAAGGTCAAAGGAACGTCCCAATAGACAATGGCTTCATTGCCTCTTGACATTGGTGGTCTTGCAGGCCCTCTTGATTTTTAGCCCTGAACTCATTCGAAATTCCAACAACACTTCCATCTTGGTTCCAAAATTCGACCTAAACAATGACCTTTGAGCTCCCTTTTATAGGCCTATAGAGATCCTCATGCATACACTCACTTCTTTTCTTAGAGCACTTGGCATGAGCAAAATGCCAATATCCACATCTGTTTGTATCTGTCTCCTTCATCCTATCAACGTCCACTTACCTCTCATAGTCTAGAGATGAATCAAACCCTTAACCTTTCATCCTTAATTTAAACTCTTGACGATTGAGCTACATCTTTTTGTTATCTTGATTTTCAACTTGTTCAATGACTTTTGCTCATCTTTATATCCCTTAGGTTTGATAATTTCCATGTTGAGCGGACAAGCTCAACCGGATCCGAATCGGCTGAATAAGCCAGAGCTAGATCGGTGTCCGGAACAGAGAACCGGATTGGAGTGCAAATTGGTAGGTCGTTGGAGGTCTATAATTCTAGACTACTTGGTAGTTATCCTAGGAGTTAGTGTCAGTCGCTCGTATGAGCATTGTACCTTCTTGGTGGAAAGGTTGAAGCACATACACTTTTTGCTCGAGTGAGTACCGTATGAGTATACATTTCTCCGACTTGGGATCGAGCTTCTGCCGCTTCTCGTCGGGAATATGTACATATGCTATTGAATCGAATATCCTGATGTGGGATAGATCCGGTTTCTTCCCATAGAACCACTCAGGGGGGGTAACATCGTGCACTCTTGATGTTGTGCAACAATTCATCAGATAGACGACCGTATTCACCGTTTCAGCCCAATATGACTTTGGCAGATGTTTCTCGTTCATCATTGCCCTTGTCACCTTGAGTATGTGCACCATTATGCTAAGGTGTGTGTCGGCAAGTAAACTCCCACCGGATTCCTTCTTGTTGAAGGTATGTTGTAACTGCGTCGGAGAAGTATTCTTTGCCATTGTCCGATCGAAGGCATCATACATGATGATTGGTTTCCTTTTCGACTTCGTTCTTGAATTTCTAGAAGTGCGAGAAAACTTCACTCTTCTGCCGCATGGGATAAATCCAGGTATGTGTAGAGAAGTCGTCGATGAACGTTACGTAGTACCAGAAACCACCAAATGTTGCAGTCAGGGCTGGTCCCCATACATTTGAATGTACTACATCTAAGATCCCTTTGCTTATGTTCCTCTCCTTTGGGAATGGTTGTCGGTGTTGTTTGCCTAATTGGCAAGCTTTGCACACGCCTGCAATTTCCTTTTCAGTGAAGATCAGGAGTCTGGTGACAACTCCTTTCGACTGCATTCCTTTGAGCTTTTGGAGATTGATGTGGCCTATCCTCTTGTGCCACAACTCTATGTCGGCGTTGGCTCTTTGGCCCTTCGCATACATTGCCGATTTCATCTCGTGAGAATTGAGGATGAACATCTGACCTTCTCTCCAACTACGAGCGATAAGTCGACCTTCTTTTTGGATGAAGCATCCTCCATCGTTGAAGTGGACTTCCATGCCTTGTTCGACTATCTAGCCAACTGAGACCAAGTTCTTTGTTATTGTAGGAACATGCAAAACGTTCTTGATGTAGGTTTGGTTGCCTTCTTCCCCAAATGGGACATTGCCGACATGTTGAATGGGGCGAATTGTGTCATCCCCAATTTCCACATAGTCGGGTCGTTCGGGCTTTCGTAGCTCTTTGAACCAATCCTCGTGGGATGCCATGTAGTTGGATGCACCCGAGTCAACAAACCATACATCTTTTGGTTTGGAGATGTTGGTCGGGTTGGAGGCTGTCATCGAGTTCACTTTGGGCCTCATCACAAACATTCTGGCACGATTGTCGTAGTTGGAGTTGGAGGAATATTTTGTGAGTTGTCGGCTTGTGAGAGCCGACTCACACTTCTTTTTGTGACACTCTGCCTCATAGTGGCCAAACTTGCCACAATATCTGCACTGGGCGGAGTTATTCTGTCGGCTCAGTCCAGCATGATAGCTCCCCCTTCTACCTAATGCTCCGCCTCACGCGTTCGCAGCGTCTTGTCGATAGGTGAAGTTTTGTTCTCTGGGTTGCCTTTGATTTTTCCAGCCTTGGCTTGCTTGACCCCTTCTTCTGTGGCCTTGTCCTCTTCCTTCGTTCGAGTTTGTGTAGAGCATTTGTCCATCAGATGCGCTCCCTCTTGTTCAAACATGGTTTTCTTCTACTAGGAGCATTGACTAGAGATCGAAGAAGGATGGAGGATTCTCCCTCGTGAGGACAACCGACCATATTGTGCCGAACCGTGGTGCCAAGACACCGAGGCATATTTGCACCATTTCGTCGTCGTCAATGTTGACATTGATCGACCTGAGAGAGTCGCACAGCTCCTTGATCTTCAAGGTGTAGTTGCTGATAGACATATCCCTCTGTTGAATGTTGTTCAACTATTGTCGTAGTTGAAGCTTTCGTGCGGTTGTGTTTGCCGCGGATATCTTTTTGAGATTCCCCCATGCCTCTTTTGGCGTTTTGGCCTCTTGGATGTAGTCGAGCATGCGATCATGAACGCATGGTGCTAGACAGTACAACACACAACTCGTTGCTTGCTCCCAAGTTGGATGGTCGACATGTGCTGTGTTGGGTTGATTTTCGTTTGCTCCTTCGACATATCTCCAATAGCCATGGCCGACAAGGTATTGGTGCATCTTGTACTCCCAAGATGCAAAGTTGTATCTGTCGAGCTTCTTGGTAGGAAGAGCGCTTCCCATCTGAGTGTTCTGGTGAACTTCTTCTTCTTCTTCTCTTTGATACAAACTGTGCAGATTGTTGCTACATTGATTAACCAGTTCTTTCCAAGCGCGGGCTTGGGCACAACACACGTAAAGGTGATGGGCTTGGATCAAGCTACCACGTGCTCTGATACCATGTAAAGAATCGGTGATGATTCTGTGTAGCGGAAGAACTATGTGTGTGTGTGTGTGTGTGGGAGAGAGAGAGAGAGAGAGAGAGAAACTATATTAACTATGCCCAGATGGATGTAGCTCATTGGTAAGGTTGCCCAATGGAGACCAGGTGGTCATGGGTTCAACCCCTACATTTCACAGTGGCATCTAGTGAAATAGAGATATGAAGTATATAATAGAGAGGTGAGGAAATTGGGTTTCAAACCCAAGACATGGTGCTTGTAGTGTTATCGACTTACCACTAGGGTAAGCTAATTACGATAATAATAAAAGAGAGAGAAACTATATTAACAAGGAGCAAGAATAAGCCAACAATTACAAAGAGAAGGAGAAGGTGCTTATGTAGTCACCTTCTCTCTAGGTTCTCTCACTAGAATCGCCTATTGGGAAAGAGGTCGAGTCTTAACTGCTTAAAGAATATGTGTAATAGGATATTAACTTCTATGACACACAAATTACTATATAAGGAGGTGGGGTGGTCACACACTTGAGTATTCTAGAGTGTGTTCCCACACATAGGAAGTTGAGTTTGATTCTCAACAATTATTAAGTAACATTCAGAAAGTATAGAAGTACATATCAAGTGATTAAGTGTTTACACTTGAGTATTCTAGAGTGTGTTCCCACACATAGGAAGTTGAGTTTGATTCTCAACAATTATTAAGTAACATTCAGAAAGTATAGAAGTACATATCAAGTGATTAAGTGTTGTAATACATGTTTCTCAAGTGATTGCAAGAGAACCAACATATTGACATAAGTATGTATTCCAACCGGCTTCGACTTACTAATAAATGTCTCTAATCTACATAGCTACCAAAAGGGTGGGATGGTTTATACACATACTAGGCAGTGACTAGCCTCCTTACTAATTCAAGACCAAATGTTTCTGCCCAAAAGTTGTCTAAGGGTGACCTAACATAAGACCACAAAAGCTTACAATTTGGCATGAAATAGACTCATGTCGTTGATGCATTTGCCACACATGCTATGACCAACCATAAACATTCTCTGACTGTGATATTTTTTTCTTATTGACATATGAATAAAGCATATCTTCTACAAAAACTTTTGGGTTCTTTATTGTTGTTTTAGCAGGCACAAATATTACCCACTTATAGTAACTTGGTGAGTTTACAGGCGACCACCAAAATGGCATCATCATTTCTATTGATAATTGGCAAATGAATGAGCAAAACATTCAAAAACTCTATTGTACATGGGAGCTTCAAGTTTCTACCTTACTAGAGTCCACTTCATTGTCCATGTACCTTTTCACAGTTTATCCTTACCCTCTAAAGAACAACATATCGCATGTTGCTTATGAGTTGTTTAATCACCTACTTTATTGCCATCATTTCCATGTGAGTAGGAGGAGCCTTAAGCTTGGACATGCAATATTCAGGTAGTTTTGGAGATTAATCACGCATACTCCCGCAAACATATTCTAGTACATTTCCTAGTCTATGGTTTCTTGTCCCCTCCCCCTCTCTTAACCCTACTCCCCATATGTGTTAGACCAAAAAATGTAAACAATTCGTTATACAAAACTGTTATATTTCACTGAACATGTAGAATTGTAAGAGGTTGTAGGTAAAGGAACCCATCGAAATTCTCACTCTCTCACTCCCAAGGTCATCAAACAAGAAGAATGGAAAGCGAATGAAGGATTTCTTGATCGATGCAAGTTCTTTGGAGCATTCGAGTGTTACTTATATTTTGCTTGATTTCATATAAGGTTATTGAAGCATAAACAAATCAATATAAAAAATAATCAAAGAACAAAACCAAAAACCAAAAATAAAAATTGTTAAAATAAAACAAAAATAAAATGAAAAATAAAAAAAAATAAAAAAATTGAGTACCCACAATATAGAAAAATAAAAATATGTAAAAATAAAAATAAAAGAATATGTATGTATGTATGTATGTATGTATGTATATGTAGATGTAGATGTAGATGTGTATATACTATATATATACATATGTATGAATTGTATAGAGCAGAGCAGGGGAGGAATCATCAGGAAGGAACAGAACAGAAGACGACGACTGAGATATGTCATAGATCCTCATGTCTCCATTGATTCAGGTATTTCCGTTTTCTTTTGCTCATTCAACACTCCATCTGTTTTTTGTCTTTTTTCTTGCTCGCATCTCAGAGCAAAGTATTTTCTCATGAGAGAGAGAGAGAGAGAGAGAGAGGGATCTTTTTGGAATCCGCGGGAGGCCAATTTCAATCCATGGGATGGGGCTGAGCCCATTGCGAGGATTGAAATTGGGGTGGGTCGCTGAATTTTATTGACTTGGAAGCTCTGGTGTAAACCACCAAGCCGAGAGAGAGAGAGAGAGAGAGAGAGAGAGAGAGAGAGAGAGAGAGAGAGACCCTACGAAAAGAATAAGAAGATGAAGAGGCTTTCCAAATGCTGGACATGTGCATTCACACTCATTCCAGTGGCTCAAGCAAATTCACAAAAATACCATGCTTGACCGAAATGATTCCCTCCTCCACTGGCTATTTGACTAATCAGGGAAATATCCTGCATATTATGTCATTTCTGTTAACATAAAAAAGTCAAATTTAAAAATTGCACATGAACCACATAGATAGCCCTGTCAAACAAAAAGTTTGGGATTAAAATAAAACAATTTAGAGGAGCCTGGGTATAAGGTGTGTGTCAGTAATACTTGGAGATATGGAGAGAGATAAGACAAGCTTGTGGCCATTCTCATGCAATGATGCTGTATGACATCAATGCCCTCCATAGTGAAATTCTTGGGAATTCGGCTATGATATTTGATATCTTCTTATGCAGGTACCATCAGGGTATTCAAATCCTTGAGATTCTGGATTGTACCAACTAAAATGTGTTTGGTCAACCAATATCTCCCTACATTCTCTACTAAGTGAGTGTTTTTGTCCTTGGCTACGAGCATCTGGAGCAAGCCAAGTAAAGTGCATTGGCGACAAATATCCTTACATCATCAGTCTCTATGAGATATGGGCTGCTCTGGCCTCTCAGAGGTCTTCTAGTATGACAATATGTAGAAGTCTGACATGTTCTTTTGTGCTATCGCTCTGTTGTCTTGGGCATTGTTGTTAATGTCATCTTTTTGTGCCCTCTTCCCTGAAGAAAATAGAAATGGGAGGGAAGTATACCGATGGATATGGCAGAGGTTGCTGGTGTGGCACATAGAAAGTAGCTATATACTCCCACCATGTAGAAGGTGATGGGTGGAGACAGAGAATGGTCCGTCATGACTCAATGAGTCACAAAGATTCCCTGGAATCATGATTCATGAAAAACTTGTTGATGTCTCTCTCCAACTGAGATAGAAAGACTTTCCTCTTTCGTCATATGGGAGAATAGAAGACAATGTGTGACTCAGAGAAGTGAGCCCCAAAGACACCCCTTTTAATCTCCTCTCTCTATACTCATCATCCTAGGCAGGACACGAGCTGACCATGATTTACCTATCTGCTCGGTATGTGGAAAGGTTGTAACTGCGATGTTGTTTAGAACCGGTGCATGCTGTGGTACAGAGTCTTTAAATGAAACCATATTTTCTTTTCTTTCGGAGCTCAGGAATTCATGGATTAGTTTTCTCCTAAAGCTAATTTTTCTTGTGCTAATGCAAATATATGCCACTATTCTTTGCAATTCAATTTCAATAGATTTACTTAATATCTATCTTGTAAAAGTTTCTAATGGAATGCAAAAACTTGTCAGGCATAATAACAGTTAAAAATTTAGAATTGAGGATGAAGCGCCGCCCTGGAATTGCCGGTTTGCAGACAGCCGCTGCTGCTCGGGTTGTTTATCTGCATTGCCACCATATTTTTTTGTTTTATTTCTCTTGCCTGAATAAATTTCTGACTTTCACATACATTGAATGCTGGTAATATTTTGTAGGGACAATACAAATTACTAGGAGAAAATGTGGCCAAAATCAGGACAGATCTTATGATGGAGCAACTTAGCACATTCAAGAACCAGCTTGAAGAATTTGCCAGGAAGCATAAGGTTTGATTTGCCATTTTTTAAATCCAAAACTAGTTTTTTGCTTCGTACTCTATCCTATTTCAAGGATTCAACCTGATGAGTGCATTGACCGTGCATTTACTAAATTGTTCAATTTTTCTGCTTGGTTTTTCTACATCCTTTCCTTTTGAGCATCTTGTTTGTTCATGTAACTTTGAACAAATGCTATTCAGATGTAAGAATGGAATTTTTGCAATAAAATAAGATCGTGCTATCCAATTTCTATTGCAAAAGAGACCAGGGGAGGGGGTTTTTTACTTCACATACATAAATTGGCATGTAGTAGAGATTCTTGTTTGTTTTATCTTAACAATTTTATCTTCTCTTAACAAATCTTTGGTGTATAGTTTAGCAAATAGGAATATTTGACCTGAATTCTACATGTAGGATAATACAGTTTTATACCTTTTTTCTTAAGTCCTTTATAGGGCAGGGTAGACACCTTATCAAAAACTTTTTGAACATGTTTGGAGTTGGTTTTACCTGCATATGGTTGGGAGAAGATTAAGAGTTGAAAGGTCACACTTTGCTTGCTTGCCGAGATGTCATTCAGTCTTCCATCCCCAGATAGGTAATCTGCTCTCATGCTTGCTATAAACTTCCATTTACGGGAGAAGTGGCATTCAATCCGGCCTGACCATAATTTGCCTATAACATTCTCTTTCGTATTTCTCTATCTGGAAATTTGAACTTACTTTTAATCATAGTAACATAATAGATCCATATGCAATTTGATCGTACCATATTCCCTTCTGTAAAAGAATAGTTTCTCAAATAAATGTTGAATTTTCAGTTATCTAACCAGAATATGTAGGCAATGTATACATTGGGCATTTGGAGTTGGTATTTCATCTTGGCTTAAATGGCTAAATTTATGTTGGGGTGCATTATTTAACTCAATTCCTTTGTCTGAAAATTGGAGTAGAGCTCCAGATTATGGATTCATTATTGAACCATAATGTGCCTATACCATTTTTTTTTTGTATTTCTCTCTCTGGGATTTTGGACTTACTTTTAATTATAGTAATATAATTAATCAATATGCAGTTTGATCATACCATATTCCCCTTCTACAAAAGAATAGTTTGTCAAATAAATGTTGGATTTTCCGTTATCTTACCAGAATATGTTGGCAGGTCATCCTAATGTAAACATTGGGCATTTGGAGTGTATTTCATTTTGGATTGAATGGCCAAATTTATGTTGGGGTGCATTATTTTAACTGAATTTCTTTGTCTGAAAATTGGACTAGAACTCTATATTATTCTTTAAATTCTATATCTGTGATTGATAGCAGAACTGGATTTGAGTATACCTTTTTATCTTGTAATGTGGAACTTTGTTTTATGTAATATATGGAAGTACAGAATGATATCAAGAAGAACCCTGCTTTCAGAGCCCAGTTTCATGAAATGTGTGCAAAAGTTGGAGTTGATCCATTAGCGTCTAACAAGGGATTTTGGGCTGAATTGTTAGGAATTGGAGATTTCTACTATGAACTAGGTGAGTGCAAAATATGGCCTGATATGATGCTTTTGAGAAATTAATTTTTTATAGATTCTGAGGGCATCATATTGAAGGCTAATGTTTTCAAGTTATTTACTTGTATTTGAATACTATTATCCTCTAACAAAACATTGTGTGGGTAGCTGTACAAATTATTGATTCACAAAGGCTAACATTTTCTGATTATTATCTTAAATTTGTGTACCACATTATCATTTAGATCTTTTCTTTCAAGTTCAAAACTTATTTTGTGTATATAGGTGTACAAATTGTAGATATTTGTCTTGCAAGCCGGCCTCATAACGGAGGTTTAATTGATTTGGAAGAATTGTGCACTTTACTTTCTAAAAAACGCAGGGCATCTCGAGAGCGAATCACAGAAGACGATTGCCGCCGTGCTATAGGGAAACTTGAGGTTTGACATATGCAATCTTCATTCTATTGTTTTTAGAAGCCTAGATTAAAAAGTTACTGTGAAGTCTATATCTATGAAGATGAAAAAAAAATTATTATTTTACTTATGATATATGCATGATATTTATTTATGAAGCTTTATTTATGACCATCTCCCCTATATGTTTCTAAAAGTTAATTAATTCATGAAATGCTGTATGGTCATCAGTGAGTAAACTTGGATGTTTACAGTGGTTGTAAAAAAGTGCATTCTATTTTAAACGTGGTGTACTGTCTGATCTTTATTCTTATTAGGTGCTAGGTAGTGGGTTTGAGGTGTTTTCTGTGGGCAAAAGGAAGATGGTGCGTTCTGTTCCGACTGAGTTGAATAAAGATCACAACCGAATCTTGGAGATAGCTCAGGTATATATATGTATATTACACACAAATATACATGTATACATGTATTCATACAATACGTATGTATACACACACGAAATTCATACCTACATAAATAATGCATATTTATTACACACGCACACATATGAAACACATACACATTTGTTTTCTAGCAATGGATCATATCGCTGGCAGAACTTCAATGTCATGTTAAAATCCTACCAAAAATATTTACAATATGTCAGATTAGAAGCATTCAACAAAAAAGGGCATAAATATGTCATGAGAGAATATGTAAGAAACTGATACAGATCAGAAGCTGATTGCCCGGCATTCTGCTTATTACAAACAGTCTAGACTGTACATGAAGGCTAAAATCGAACTACTCTGGACATGTCCTGATACAATAGTTTACTTGAGGCAAGTTAACAGGGGGCCTCTCATCTTTTCTGCACTCAGAAGGATTTCATCTACATGCTCAAACATGCTATAAATTGCCATTATTGTAATTACAAGAACTATCCAAGTAGACATGACCAGAGAAATAGAAATTCCTTAAGAGGCAATGGATTCTTGCAGACCCATTTGATTCCCCATACCAAACATCTTTACTGAATGTCTTCAGCAATGGTTCCGGCTGCAATCCCATGCACACACACTTGTCTTGCCGGATTCACTGTCGAACTGTTCATTTATTTATTTACCTGTTATGGATTTTTGTCATGCGTGTAGGTTCGTGGATATGTAAGTGTGGAGGAAGTAGAAAAAGAGTTGTTATGGCCATTGGGCCGTGCCATCGATGCCCTTGAAACACTACTTAAGGTATGTATGCATGCATGTATGTATGTATGTATGTATGTATGTATGTATAGATGAGCTTGAAAGAAAGTGATAATCGTCTCCATTATTACATATTATGCTTTGTATAGGAGGGCCTAGCATTGGTGGATGATGGCCATGCTGATGGAAAGCGGCGATATTGGTTTCCTTGTGTTGGCTCATTTTCTTCTGATGCCATCGAAGCAGATGTTGGTTCCCTTGTGTTGTAGACTGTATTATATGATGGCTGAAAAGTGGTCAGAAAC
Source organism: Azolla caroliniana (assembly GCF_043228905.1). Lineage (NCBI taxonomy): Eukaryota > Viridiplantae > Streptophyta > Polypodiopsida > Salviniales > Salviniaceae > Azolla > Azolla caroliniana. Next base: position 4,708,978 of record NW_028230443.1, read on the forward strand.
CTTGTTTTCCATGAATATGTACAAATATAAACCATACACAAAGATGTAATACTTCCATATTTGCAGCTCTTTACTAAATTTCGAGACCGGTAGCTCTCAGAAAGGCTTAGGTTCTGATGCAAGCTAGGTGTGAGAAATTTGGAGTCCCGATTTTTTGTTTTATAGAGAGTGACAAGTCTTGTTGGGGAAAACATTGTTTGGATAGTGTAACTAATTTCTTTCTTTACAATAATCATTTGACAGACTATATTTCTTTCATTCTTTCCTGATGAGAGAAAGCAACGTTGGATGGCTTGAAACTTCATTTAAATGAACTATATATTTCTCTTAGAACTGTGAGTGTTTGTTTCTTAGGCTTCTAATGGCAAGCTCGAATAAAGAGCGACTATAACATGTCTCTTCGAAACTGCCAAAGCTTGTATGATTATGTGAATGTCTATATGGAATGAAATATTAGTAAATTGTCTTCATAGAATTGTAGCAAATTGATGAACCTTTTGGCCATACTAATATATTAATACTAATGTAAGAGGTGCTTCATTTTGTAGATTTGTAACTCTCAAAGACCTCTCCCTTGCTCTTTATGAATTTTTGCATACATACATATGTGTCTATATAGATAGATAGGTAGATGCATGTAATGTATGTATGAATGCGGGCATAAATATGTATAATTTTAATCTAATCAAATTCTAAATCAAGGTTACAATGATCAAAGATAATGGTAGTGGAAATTAACATTAAATTGTTGGGAGTAGATACGATTGAGAAATAATATATATTGCTTTTAAGCCCTTGGGTTCACCTTGTATGTCTATGCGTTGTATAGGATACATTGATATCTATCCATTGATCACCTAGAGTGGGGATTCTAATGAACATAGTAAAATTCATACATATATATCATATCTATACATTGATCATCTAGATTGGGGGTTCCAATGAACAAAGTAAAATTCACACATATATATACCTATACATTGATAATCTAGAGTGGGGATTGCAATGAACATAGTAAAACTCACACATATATAACATCTTTAGTAGAAATCTCTACAAATGTATTCAAATGGAGGTACTATTGGGGATGCCTTTTCCTGTGAGCCCCTCGGAAGAGAAAGGGGAAAGAAGGGTGTATGGCACTTTGACAGATCCATGTCGATTGTGAAGCGTTGGGTTAGCATTACGAGCTATAATATTCTTCTCGATGATCAAAAGTTGAGCCTTAAACCGCTTGAAAGCTTCTATAGCCGCTTCATTGGCTATCCAAAAAGGTGCACGATCTCCCAGATACTCCTCGTCATCTGCATGGGTGGACAAAATCTCGATGATGGCCATCACGATGATGGCTTGAGTCTTGGTGGAAAGAGATGTTAAAAAGTCAGGATGATGTTCCCCTAGTGTGTAACCATTCTTCTCATTGTCAATGACATTGTCCTCTTCATAAAATGGTATCAACTTTCTCGCAGATGTTGGTTTGTTTGGCATGAACCCTGCGTATGCATATTGTCCAAAATTTACCGCTGCATGATGTGCTGATGCGAGCCATATGATTGTAGTTAAAGCCTCCCCCAATTCATCGACCCCTTGCATTACATTTATCCACCCTTCTTTTTTGTCCCCATGTCCCACCCCTAACACTTCATCCCACCATCTTTCCAACTCCACATCCTTCTTTAAAGCCTCTTCTCCATCACCTTTGTAGAAAATACTTAGGTATTCTCTCACCCACTCCTTGATCGCCCACCATATCTCTAGCCCGTCCACTGCAAAGGGATAGTCTTCTATCAATAGCCTCAACCCATGTTTTGATGTAGGATCCTCCACTGCCATCCCCCTACAATGATGAAACAACATTAACAACTATATTTTGCAACATATAAGCATACACATTACATTCCCTACACCACACTATTAGAGTAGGCCCAAGTGACTATTTTTGACAAATTTTGGATGGCTATAGATGGATTTGGTCTTGGCAGAAACCTCTATATATAGGTCTCAAACTAAAATTGCAAATAACAAAATGCATCAACTAGCTGAATTTTGCAATGGACAAGGTTTACTACTAGACTATCAACTATTTCATAATTTTGTCATAGTATAGAAAGAACTCATGTATAATGGGTTAGATATTAAGGTTGGGGTGAGCCAATTAGTTAGTAGATTGACTTTGGTCACGTTTAGTCTACATGGATATGCTTCATACATCAATCTTTGGTTTTATAAGATGAGGATATAAAAAGGCTAGCTAAGGTGCATTAGCTAGTCTCATTATGAGATTGGTTGACAAGAAAGAAAGAAAGATATATTAACGTCCTCTAAGACCAAAATTGGCCCATGAGACAATTGGTTTACAACAAAAATGGGGTATTTACCCATTCATCGAAAGTAAAAAAAAAAAAAAAAAGAATAGAATAGAACTTAAGCTAAAGAGTTTTCTACATGTTTTATTACCTTTTGAGCAAATCAGCTGGCAAGCCTTGCTCATCGAACCGCCAACTTCTATACCCTACCGAGCTCATCTCCATCGAGTATTTGTTAGAGAAAAATGTTCTTTCAATGATCCCTCCAATCAAGAATTGACCGGTGTAGGCATTGATCAATATTTTCCTCGCAATTGCATTTATGTTCATTGTATTTTTGAAATGTGGCACAAGCAAAACATGAAGAGGATGCATGGCACTAAGATGCCTATGTGTGGCAATGATAAAAGGCTCTATGGAAGCATGGGTACGAAGCCTACAAAATGTAAAACAACATATAATTTTCAATATTGTTATGTAACATGTTTAACCAAATAAATCCCTAAGAAAAAATGAAAGTGAAAAAAAAATCCTTCTTACCAATGACTAATGAGTTGATGATAACCTGCATCATTGATAGATACATGTGCTTTGGCAAGATGCCACCAAGTATGGTTTTCGTTCGGGTCATGTGGTGGAGTAAAAACTCTATTCAATTTTTGGGGGTCATCCTTGTTGGAGTTAGTGGGCAAACTTAGTTCTATTGCAAGCAACTTGAGTGTCCCATTTTCTGTGAGGAAAACCACGGTTCGAGATGCATATGCCTTTACTTCCTCCAAGGCATTGATCTTCCCTATGTAGGGGAGGAATACATCATGGTAGTCTAGTATGTACAATCTATTTTGATTGATAGCCTAACAAAGAAAAGTAATTGCAAAGCATTAAAAATCAGAAAACACATATGTTTACAAATGTAACATGAAATGTATAGTTCTTGTGTATATTTATTTTAACTTGTTGCCCCATTGTATATATTCCTGGACTTGTATATTTCTTATTGATTAACTCATCACTACATTTGCAAATAGTAAAGAATACATCCAAATTGTGCAATGAACACAATGTTGTGTTTTGAATGTAAGCCAATATTCTAAAAATTGATAGATTCTTATACCTCTACTACAGAGAGGCCGTTCATGTTTTTCTCTAAATCGTATGATGTTATTGAAGACGTTGTTGGCCCGTAAACATTTGGATCTAGTTTGGATTCAATGGGGAAAGCCTAGTAAAGTAGGAAAAGTGGTTAGTATCACTAAAAAAGCATTATATAAAACCTACATGATTTCAAATAAAAGCATTATATAAAATCACCTTTAACCGTTGAATGACCATTGGATTCAGTCCGGCCAACATTTGACGTGCAAATTCATCATCTTGAAGCCAAGCAGTGTGGTTGGCTACAAGGAGGAAACACCATGCATTTTGATAAGATATATGGTTAATTAGCAAGACAAATGACTAAGAATTGTTCAAGAGAACGAGGTTTTGCAAGTAAAAAAAGAGTTATTGAATGGAGATCTAGGTGACATATTTCCTTGGAAATTGTGACTAGTTTTTAGATTAATTTGTAGAGCAAGAATGATTGATGAGCAAAGGAATCTCGATTCTCCACCATCATTTTTAGATGATTGGTGAAGAGGTTCAATGGAATCTTGTTGAAAACTTACAAAGTTAATAATCGTGGCAATATTGAAAAACAATTGTGTGTGTGTGTGTGTGTGTGTGTGTGTGTGTGTGTTATCTTACCTTGTATTACTTGGGGTACTGGGAACTTGAGAAAATGCGTGTCTCCAGTGCTAGGATCAATGATTTCACGAGCTAGTTCAAACACATTTTTAAGCCCTTTTTCTATTTCCTCATTGGATAAGGGCACAATAGCACCAACATCGATGCCAACACCCTTGGAATAGAGCTCTTTGACTTCATCAATGTGCGTAAATGTCTTCTTTCCCTCGATAAGCCTCTCAAGCACCGTTAATGTTCCATGAGCAAACGACTTTATCGAGGATCCTAAGAAATCAGACTTCTTGATACGTTGAAATCGTTCGTCTCTTGGCACATATACTAACTCTAGAAGCTCCACCGGCCTTTCCGATGAGGGGTCTACCTTATTCATCAACATCAAGTTTGACATTGTGTTATTATTTTGACATCAATGCATTTAATGGAATTAGGATACTCATAAAAATATTTTGTCTAGGAGCTTTACCTATCTCGGTCCTATCTCGGCCTGTTCTACACCTTCGAGGGTAGGGGAACTCTTTTGAACCACCTAGAATGGTTCTAGAGTAGAGTTGATTATCCTTATCTGGGTCACCAAGATCATTGTACACATCATAGTCATATATCCGGTCATGCCTCCATCTTTTTCCCCTACCATTACCTTGTAATTGTTCAAGCTCAGAATATCGAAGATCAATAAGACCATCTGGAGTTTGGTTTGGGAGGTATACCTACAGATAACAATACCATCATTATATGCAAAATGCCTAAGCTTTCCAATTGTGAACGGGTTTAAATGAATTAAAATATACTTTTATGAAATGGAAAGACATGCATGTCACTAGTATGGGTATACATTATGATCATGCATTTATTTATGCATGTGCTCATGGATGTATGTGAGATTTATCATATCATTGACTTGAGTTTTGTTATAGCATATATTGTTTGTCATTTATGGTATTCACATGTTATATTGGACAATGTGTGGAGGTTCAAAATATATGACAACCCGTTCCTTTGTGTCTCTTCCCAATGTCATTGGATTACATGTTTTGAAAAGATTTTTGTACGATTTGGTCCAACTTCCTTTTCATGCATGAAAATAATATGGAATTATGAGAAAAAACACTCACATATTTATAGGAACTTGGTTTAAAGACTAGGCATTCTTTTTCCTTCCAAAGATATTTCCACTCAGTGTTTAAATAAAGGAGGACACAAGTATTGCTACGAAACATCCAAATGCTGGAAATTTCAATGATTATGTTCTGTTTTTTCAATTGAAAATACAAGTGAAATGTTGATAATTATACGTGCACGGTAGTGGACTGTTTCTTTATCTTTCTCTTGTGGGGTGGCACATGCCATCTTCATTACATGTTGGTTATTGATTTCTTTCTTACTTTTAGATTATTTCCGACACAAGAGTAGAGCAATGTTCTTGGATGCACAAGCTATTAGTGTGCCCACACACACAATCAATACATTTCTTTTGTTCCCCACTATGCTCTTGCCCCACATAAACAAGGAACTTTTGATGGGTGAATGCTTTTAGAATCATTTAATATTGACTTACCATTATGGCACACATACAAAAAAACGCTAGTAAAATTGCTTAGAACTACATACATGACACTATTGTAGTAGATTTGTTTAAATGTAAGGGAAAGCATTTCCCTTAGGTTGATGTTCTTTCTCATGCACGCATGTATGCAATGTGTATGTGTGTATGCACATGTTTGTTTGTATGTATATGTGTCTATTTCAGCATTTCTATTTCGCAAGTGAAGGGTCAATAAAAGGGATGAGATCGAATCTTTCGAGGCTTTTTTCTCGCGTGAGAAAACCTTTCTCTTTCTTGAAGTAACACTATTTAATCAATGGGGATAGATTAACCAATCATCACTTATATTATGTACTACTTGTAGATAAGTTTTTCCAAGAGAGATTGGAGAAATATCTTCACTAGTTAGGGTTGAAAAAATCAAGGGGAATTGCTATGTGGATAGGCTCCATTTTTCAAAGATATAATGTCTTTCCAAAAGATCGAAGAGATCCTATATCGATTTAAACGTTTTGATAATTCGGTGGAATTATTAAGATGGAATGGGCATATAGGTCGTTTCCAAACATATGCATCTAAGATATATTTTAGGCGCGTGTGTGTATGTATGCATGTATGTATGCATGGATATATGTATGTGTGTGTGTGTGTGTGTGTGTGTGTTTGAACTTCGCGCACATGGGCAACTATGAGTACACATTTGTATGTGTGTAGGTTTGTAAAGCACACACCTGGTTGGTAAAGAAGACCCTAGGGGCACCATCGTAAAGGTGGTGGTTATAGACCCAAGAGTTGCAAGGGAAGTGGAGTTGTTGAACATTTTGAGAAATGGCAAGAGGGAGGTGGAGAGTGATGGATGAGAGGAAGAAATGGTATGGGTGGTGGCTCTCCACGAGGATGGCTCCCGGAACCCCGAAGTCTTTTGGAACCTTGAATGTCGCTCGATATAACTTCTCCCCTTCATCTGCCGCGACGACACTAGTGTGCGTGGAGACCCACCCTTCCACATCAGCCTTGTGGCTCCTCTTACCCAATAATGTTCCTAATAGAAAAAACAAGTTTCATTCTTACTCCCTTGCGGTAATACATGTTTTGTAAACCATGGGCCTTAGTTCGTATCTCGCCAATCATATTGTATAGATAAATGTTGGAACTAAATCAAATCAGCGAGCTAAATTTAAGTTAAAAATCTTAAGCATCATTCATCATGGGCTTTTTGTTGGTGTAGAATTACTTAATAATTGGCTAGATGGGGTTTTCTATAATTAGTGATGGCCTTTTGTTTGGTCTAATTAAACAAACAATAAAACCCAATTTAAACACAAGAGCTCTTAAATCATATGGATAAGCCAAATAAAATCCTAACCAAATTTCTCAAAAACAAAATGAGAGCGATTTACTTTGATCTGTCTCGACACTAACAAGTTGTAGCTCGATGTTCCGTCCGACCGCATCAGCTGTGGCATCGATCACATGTGCAAAAGTGTCGTCGAGATCGAACACATTGTGGCGTAGAATCGAGATCGACGCCTCGATTTCCACCATGGGCACTCCTAAGTTCTGGCCCATTATAATAGCTCGAGGATGATGACAATAGTTTGAAAAAGAAAACAATAGCAAAATCTGTATAGATGAGTGTTGAACCTAAGATCTACAAGACACAAGTTTCTGGTTTATGATAATAGAAGCCCCTACTATTTCTAAGCCAAAAGTTATAAGGGTATGGGGTTTCTCGATATAATGTATACCATGTGCAAGAACAAGTCTAGACTCTAGATATCTTATAGAGCTTTAGGCCCTCTTTTATGGGTCTCACGTTGGTTCTTGCCCTTTACTATTCATTTGCTTCTCTCTCTCTCTCTCTCTCTCTCTCTCTCTCTCTCCATTGGCCGTCCTTTTAGTTCTTAAGTCTTACTTTCGCATTTATGCCGATGCCCATAGACTTCATGTCGACCAGCCATAGTTTTAGAACATAACACAACTTGATGATGATGATGGGCGCATTATAACTATAAACTATCTCCAATCAGTTTGGTCTCTCTCTCTCTCTCTCTCTCTCTCTCTCTCTCATACTTTACTTCATTTACTTGATACACTACAAGTTGAAAAAGACTTTTACTTTTAAGCCCACATGTACCTTAAGCTCATCCTATCATGTACAATGATGCACTTGTAAGCAACTTAAATGTATTAAAGGACACAACATTTAAAGAATAGACTTATCAACATTCGAAAAAAAGGTTTTAGAAAGAGAGAAATTGAAACGGAGGGTTCGACTCTATCCAAGTATGTTTTGTATGATATTAAGCTCAAATGCAGCCACATCAGAAGCCAAGTTTGAAAACATTGTTTTATGGGCTAAATCTTTTAGTTCAAAGGGGAATCAAAAGTAGCACATGAGTTTTGACTTTAGTGCTCAATATATTTGGGAGTTATACCACTAAAGAAACGCATACTTGACTTGTTCTTTCTTTATGTTTCAAATCATTGAAGAGAACAACATTACATTTTGTTTTGGCATGTCATGTCATGTTTTGAAGATGGCAATCTCCCACAAATCTTCAAAGGCTTGGAGAATGGGGCATTTTATCTATGGTAAAAGATAAAGAACCTTGTGAACTTCATTGAACAAAAATGGTTCATGAATACGGTAATATATACAATGGGTAAATATATTGTCCAATCTCTATCAATAACTTGTTGGCTAATATATGAGTGGGTAACATTAACTATTCACCCTGAAGTTATTATCTAATATTGGGAGTATGCCTATGTACCATTTGGACTATCTTGTGTTGCCAAACAAATTTGTCTTTCTATACTCTTGAGTCTTGATCAATCGCGCGTTTGACATTTGAATGTGAATTCTCATCCAAATTGCTCATTACAAATCATACTTCTTATCGATTAGACGAAAACTATTCAAAGTTTGTGAGTAATACTTTACATTAAATAGAGCAATCATGTTTTCAATTAGATGCGGAGCCTTCATTATCTATTATTGAGAGCATGCATTCATATTGTTTGAATTATCTTGTCTAACCAAACAATCTCGTTTTTCTTAATTCTTGACACTTGATTAATTGAGAAATTGATATCTGAATGCGAAGTCCCATCCAAATTTCTCACTATAAATCCTACTTCTTACAGATGCGATGAAAGCTATTCAAGTGCGTGAGTATTGTATTACATTAAATAGAGCAATCATTTTTTCAGGTAGAAGTGGAGCCCTTAAATGTACTTCATGTGTGCAAAAGTCGATATTTGAGAAACATATCATCACAAGATTTCTGAAGAAAGGCTTTCATGATGATTTAGCACATGCCATCTTTAGTCACATGAATACGAATCATAGAGCAAACACGTACATCAAGCTTGCATAATGTCAAAGGACACATGTGAATAAGCCTCCTAAACTTTTTTTATTACCATTAGTCTTCGGTACTAAGGATTGTATGAATGTAATAAGTAGTTATAAAATGTCCACGCTACGTATAAGAGCTTTGAAACATCCACTTCGGGTTTCTAAGGGCATCGATACTATGGATTGATGCAATTAGTAGTTATAAACATGTCCACGCTACATATAAGAGCTTTGAAACATTCGCTTGGGTTTTCTAAGGGCATTCGTGTGGCAATATCCAAGCATAGTGTGCCAACATATGTATCAATAAACATATTCCAGCTTATCATTTTAGTTTTATAAAACCATTCCCATTTACATTGGATATTTACAAACTAACTAAGTTAGTCGCTCAAGCACGTGCATGCACACACATTTATTTCATCATCTACCATGTAGGAATCAATAAGCATGAGGAAATGTCTTCATGGACCCACATTTAATGCACTTTCACGAGGGAATAAGTTTCCACTACCAACTAGAAGACACACCTTTTAAGATAAGTACATATATACAAAATTATAATAAGTTGACATGTTCAAGATAGGTTCAACCCACCTTCTATTAAAATATGTCAATGGGTGTCGTTATATGTATTGACAAGGATACAAAGAGAAGGAAAATTTTCTCTCTTTTCATGCTAGAAACTCTTCATTTGTCTGAAGCTCTCAAGTATAGATGTTTGCTTATGAGGAAGATATACCTATCTATCTCAACAAATCGATCTAATATGTGGCTTTTTTCCCTTGATTGGGATCCAAAATTCATGTAGTTTATTAGTCTCAGTTCAATGAGAGAATACATATACTCTTCATTAGAAAGTGTGCAAGTATGGTGCTTTACCAATTGTGGCATTGATATATATGATTTGTTTTCTTGTTCATGCTATATGAAGAAAGAGAGGAGGAAGACACTCCTTTTTAGAAATGATTTCTAATGCAATAATTTGTTTTATTCAAATACGTTTCCCTAATATTCTCCAAACAGTTCAACAATAACCATGTCAACCTCCCGTTCCATGATGTCTTTTCCCTTTATTCTTTGGTTGCATTTTATATGCATAATGCAATATTTTATTTTGTGAGATAAAAGGAGCTTATGACGATTTCAATAATCAAACTCTCCTCATTGATGTTGGAAGTTCCAAATGGTTTTAACTTTCGAGTGAAATTGTGAATGTTTAGAGTGGTATAGGCTAGTCACTCAATTAATTTAATGACATTTACACATGTTGGGGCTGATATACATGGTTTGCTCTATAACATCAAGCTCCTAAACAAATGCATGATTTGGTCTGTTGCACTTTAACTAAGAAATGGGGATCATGTGAGGATACACTTGGATATCCATGTCTTTGATATATATATATTGTAAACATGATCACATTGTGGTTGTATCTACAATTATGGTATTAGTGGATGGAGTAGCCCTTGATGTTGACCAAGTTTTATCTTGAAGACATGCACCCATTGCTTACAAAAACACAAGAAGTCCCCTCTTTAGATTCTATGCACACACTTTTCCACAAAGAACAAAAAAGAAAGAGAGATTTCATTTCATTTTCTTGATTTTCGTCGAATAAAGTGCTCATGGGAGTGATAGCCCACCATTCCTTTTGGGACATGCATGGATTATACAAAATATTATACTTATTGTATGGACATAAAAACCATTGATGGTGATTTGAAGAACAAAAACCTCACCATCAGCCGGCTTTCTCGTTTTTGCGGCAATAAGAAATCTTTTTCTCGCAATAGCAAGCATAACCAAAAGTCTTAAGATTTACTATTAAACAAAACCACAGAACACGCATTCTCCTCGAATGCACATCATAAACATATCATGCACATTTTTAAAAAAGGGCGGCTATTCATACCTAAAACGTGGACAATTTTCTTTGCACACACATCCTAAATGCAACACATTTTTACACAAGACATGTGATTATTCACATGCAAGTCGTGAACAAATTTCAGTCCTCACAATATACACAAAGTCATTATTCATACCAAAGACATCTACACTATAGGCCAAGCAGGGAAAAATTACATTCTCCATGGTGACATACATGTTTCAATCCATTTAACACATAGGATCGACCCCCTTTACAAACAATGGCCACTTCCACATGTTGCCATGTGCCAGCACAACCCACCATAGAATTGTGCACTCAATTGATCTCAAACAGTTTTCATGCTTATAGATTATCGACCCATGTCATGGTTGCAATCTTCATTCATTTTTTCACCAAACTTCATTGTTTGTATGGACTCGATTTTGCAACCCCACACATAAGATTGTAATCTTGATCATCTATTGCCTAAACTTCAATGTACTCAACTTTTTGGAACCAGTTTGATCACACTAATCATGTGCGATGAATTTAATATGGCAAACCAACATGAACCGTTATGTGATGAATGTGACATGGTGAAGCAATATTAAGCACTATCTGAACAATTTGACATGGTTAATGAGCAATAATTGCTATTTTGATGTTGGAAGCCCAAATCCATACATGTGTATCTGCAGGATAACTCAAGGAAACCCCAATAGTAACCATATTAGGATCTGAGCAGTTCATCTCAAGTTTAATGATATCAACCCTAACAAATTAGGCCACCGGCACACACATGACCCTCTTGTTAAACACACACATATATAATGCTAATTAATGACAATGTAGAGCCCCCAATATGCAAAAACCTAGTTTATGTTACCTTAATGCATAACTTTAGAAACTATATTTTGCTTTTATCTGGAAAATGTAGTGTCAAGCAAAGCTATTAGATACCAATGTCACTACTAAAACATTAAAAGAAATACCTACTTTGACATACCAAAAATAATACAGAAGGTGGTATACAATCTTAACAAGTCAGGCTATGTCCATGGTGACAATTCAAGCAGCGTTTTCACATTTTATTTTCACCCAACACTTCTTCAACGAAACTAACATCACCTGAATGCTAAATAAGAGGAGTACCTCCTCCAGAATTAGCCTAAAGGCAATCATAATCCATGGTTCCTCAGGATATTCCGATGAGCCTGGGGAGCAACTAGAGCTAGATTGGCAAGTGGGTGAATTCCTCCACCTGTTCTACTCAGAAATTTCCCCACATGCCCCATGAGCAACTCGTGTTAAGATAGACATCCATACCCATGATATCACAAATACAATGCAGCAGTAACATCGATAGTATTTTGTTACACCCAGCTTAAAGAAATGAATCAAGCTAATGGTTGGATTTACGATCGGGTTATCCTGGTTTTAACTGAACTTACAATTACAAAAATGTTGATGTAGATCACTTTCACGAAAATGGATTAGATTATACGCAAATACAATTCGAGATTAGACTAGTGTGAAAAAGAGAGAGTGATTGAGTCATACACAAACACAATGTAAGGATGACATAGATACTGTGTCAATCAATCGTGAGTGTTTACAAATTTAAAACTATGAGGCCAGCGATGATGTATGTGATACTATTTTGCAAAGGTAAAACACTGGAGAGAAAAGAAAGGAATCTTGATGTCCACTAGATAACAGGCCAAAACTGGCCTATCAATCGAATCATGTACAACTGTAAATGTGCTCGGTGGGCAGTGGGAAGAAACAAAGGAAAATGACAAGCCACAACAGGGATGGATGATCACTAAGGAGTGTATTGCGTACGGTAGGCGGAACGGGGAGTCTTAAACCAGGAGAATCTTCCGGAAAACATCAGCAAAATAACAATTGACAAGGTACAAAAAATAGGTCATGTTCCATCCCCACCAAAACAAAAAAAAATGAAACGATGATTTTTGAACGAATACAGAGATTTCTAGGAGTGAAAAGGGCTAAACTACATTTGGTGGTGGTGGGGGGGGGCAAAAGACTGCATCTTAAACCAGGAGAATCTTCCGGCAAGCATCGCCAAAACAACAATTGACAAGGTACAAAATAGGTCATGTTCCACCCCCACCAAAACAGAAAAAAAACCAAAGATTTCTGAAAGAATACAGAGATTTCTAGAAGTGAAAAGGGCTACACTAAATCTGTCCCACAAAGATTTTTGAAAAAGAATACAGAGATTTCTAGGAGTGAAAATTACTAAACTAAATCTGTCCCATGGGTGGGGGTGGGGGGGGGTAAAAGGCTGCATCTATTACAAGGTGCATTGAAAATGCGGGGGTACGTGAGGGATGGAGCATTGCGTGACATACGTTCGGAGTAGAGATTCGGATCCTCCTCCTCCAGCGGAGATCAAAATCTCACATAGACAACCCAATGCCGTGACTCCCACTAATTCCCTCACCCCCTCGCAACACGAGGCCGAGGGATCGGCCGCCATCGATCCGTTGTCCACGCATGGGGCCACGAGACCCAGTGCTCCTTGCTCCTCTCCGCCCCCGCATTTGCTCTTCTTCTTCATCACTTCTTCCGTAATGCCCGCACGAATGCCTCCCCCACTCGATCCGTCCGCCACCATCACTACTAGGAAACACACAATCGCCGCCATCTGCATACATACGTTGCTCATTACAATCACCAGCCTGTCAACTATGGATCTAATACACCCCTCGGTGTATAAATTTGAAGAACCCCTTAACAAACCCTAACAATATGGTGTTAAACCCTAAACCTAGACCTTAAAGGATCATATGAAGCTTACAAAATGCCTTTTAACCATCGCAGACCGTAACCCTAGATATCAAAGTGTCACATGATCATCACAACATAGCCTGGCCAAATATCATTGCAAATTGACATGATTACCACATGAGTCAACACCATTTGGTTAGGGCTTGTTAATCATGTAAAGCTTACAAAATGGCTTTTAACCATCACAGACCCTAACCGTAGAAATCAAAGATTCCCATGATCATGACAACATAGCCAGGCCAAAATATGGTTGCAAATTAACATGATTACCACATGGTTCGATCTCAGACGCCCTAACCCTAGAAATCGAAGCACCACAGAACACATCACGGTCAACCACATGTCTACACATCTCAAGCTCCGACACTAAGAAATGAAGCGTCACATCCACATTGTTGACCATCAGGTGACGGTTACCAAACACGAGAGAGGGAAACAACCTGCATTATCATACAAAAAAAAAGATCATACAAACATACATTCGTTCATACCTTAAAGCAATTGGCCATTGATGAGAGGAAAAGAAGGAAGTGAAGACTGACGGAATAATGGATCCCATGGTTCATGCAAACGATCCATATATGCAGCTCAGAAAGGCGTTACACAGGCGAATCTTTGAAAAGAGTTGGTTCTTGGCCTCTTATTTCGATTTCAATCCGTTTTGATAGTATCTGACAGTTAAATGTCGGAAAGAAAGATCGAAGTCGGGTAGAAAACTGAACAGGATTTCTCATCATCAAAGCCTAGGGTTAGGGCTTTTCTAGGACTGTCGCTTCTTTAGAGTTTAGGGTTTAAGGTAAAGGCTTACTAGAGTTTAGGGTTAGGGTTTATACGAGGTTGTCATCATCAAAGCCTAGGGCTAGGGCTTTTCTAGGACTATCGCTTCTTTAGAGTTTAGGGTTTAAGGTAAAGGCTTACTAGAGTTTAGGGTTAGGGTTTATACAAGGTTGCGGTGGCAAGCCGACGATTATGTAATGTTTACTAGGTTCGCTCGATCAAGAAGCCCTAGATTTACTAGATTAGGGTTTATCATGCCCTACTGATTATGTTTTAGGGCTTATTGTTCATGGTTTTTAGAAGGTTTTCGCGTTATAGCTTCGAATTAGGTTTTCAGCACATCAACTTCTAAAGGTTTCATCTTTGTTTATGGTCGATGCCTATTCTTTTGCATCGAAAATATTCAATTCAAAATGTAGAACGAGTTCTTTAAGGGCAAGGGTTAATTATTGTTTCTTTTTAGTGTTAGTGTAGGGATTAGCATTCAGATTATCAAGGGTTTTAGGGTTTAAGGTTTAACTAATGTTCTTATGATTCATGTTGTATTCAATGCTTGCATGCAAGGTTTGATTATTGATGTGTTATGATTCAGGTTGTATTCAATATTTGCATGCAAGGTTTGATTACCATTGCCTGCAATCATGAATTCAAATATGAACTTGGTGCCTAGAATTAAGACACAACAAAGGTGATTTCTCCTAACATGAATACCATCTTTCAAGGATACCCCGCATAGTGATCCCAAGATTAAAAATGCATTCAATTTGGCATGGTTTACACCTATGTCTGCTTGGAACCATTATTTGCCATACAAATGTTGCTTTTTACCCTTTACATTTGAAAGAATTGGTCATAGACTACTATTGGTAATAATGGTGTGCTGATTTCATCATGTGTCTTTGCTTAGCAATCTGTATGTAGTATAGTAGGGTTTTTTGCTGATGGTCACTGTATGTGGTATGCTCAACATAGAATGAAACAATGTTAGACTTTGAAATTCATACTAACAATACCCTCTGATTTATCGATGGCATACATTTTCGCATTGGCTAAAAACAATTAATAATTTTATTCTCATCTATATAACAGTGTCCTTTCTATGGTCCTAAGCTTCAATATATCACTATAAGTGGAAGTATATTTATGTGCTCGTAAATAAGATGAATTGTCGCAATACTAAAAAGGGCCCTTAATTGGTCTTGCAAGCATTAAAAAATATTTATCACATATTCTACTACAATTGTGTTTTCTACTCTCATAAGTTGATTCAGTCAACAATATTTAAATTCCCTCAATCAACTTTGGGGTGATGATATCTAAGCCATAGATAGATCATAGCAAATCTTCGAATTTCATTCACCATGAGGTATTCGAACACCCTAATATATCAATTACCTCCATCAAAAGCAAATTGAACTATTTTTTACACATCCACTCGTCTAATGAGATTTGAGATTTGACTACCCCCAGAAGAGTTTGCTTTATGTTAAAAGCCTATCTAGCAATCAATTATAAATAGAATACCAAAATATTATATGTCAAATGAGTTGTGTAGCATAGATAAACCTCTATATCCTTCTGTATTCATCCCCACAGTCTCCAATTACAGTTAGGAGATCCCTGCCCTTTTTAGCTACCTGTTTTATATTGGCTTCATCATCCTCATCAAGATTCAAGCTGAATATTGCTTTTGAATCTTGTACATGTTCAGAAAGGCCAAGTCGAACACCTATCATCGATGCTGCTACTCCTCGCTGAAAATTCATAATACATTAAACAAATTTCATCTTTTTCTAAAAGTTTCATGGTTTAAAAGTTGTTTCAAAAATATAACTGCTATGATATTTAACATATACATATAAGCAAGCATCTATGCATTGATATAAACATTGTATCTCGCATTGTAGGTGAATGATATACAACATTATATATAAACATTATATTTGCATGATATATAATGTGTGCATGCATGATACAGAAGTGGAGGTTTATTTTGGCAGTTTCTGAGAAATTGCCGAAATTGAGAGAAAAATAGCAAATATTGGATCAAGAATCTCCTAATTGCTGAAATTAAGTTCCTTAAAAGTTTCTGAAAACTCAGGTTTCTTTTCCTGCTGCTTGTAGGGTTTAGAGAAGCAGAGAGGGGAAATGTAGGTGGTTTCTCTGTTAAATTATCCATGAAAAAAATGTATGCATTATGCTATAAGGAAGCATGAAAATAATAATAATAGAGGACATCATATACAGATAAATAAGTGATATATGAGGTCCAATAGATAGCATAATAAGACCTCAACTCTCACTGGATAAACTCACTAATAAATTGTTCAACCAACAATATATAGTACGGTAAACTTGGTGAGAATCAAATTAAAAGTAAAATAAATTTCAAACTGAACTACCTGATTAAGAACATATTTCACTGCAACAGCAGGAATAGAAACATCATGTTTCAATGATATTTTCTTCAATGTCCTTAACATCTCCTGGAAAAGACTCCATCCTCCCCACGCATCAACCATCTGATTGAGATTGATTACCAAAAAACTGTTTGTTATTCAAATTTAGACATTAATAATTATGACAAACAATCACGTGCAACCCTCAGAAGACCCAATTTGTCCATTGTTTATTGATTGATTCGTTAAAAAGGTGCATCATTTCAGTGTAACATGAAAAAATCCAGATATTTCTATTTCCTCCCTTAAGGGAAAAATAGGCAAGTTATCAAAATGCCAGTCAGGTTTACCATAATTCCCAAAATGCAACAAAGTAATGTCTTAATACAATATCAAATCTACGTGTTCTTTCATCAACCAAATCCATTTACTTCCAAACTTCTGAATCTTAACCTTGCAGAATTAAGATGACTAGTTACTAAAACCCAAGTACAATTATTTAAGCTATTCACGTCATTAATGACTGATAATTAGTTGCCTTAATTAGCTCAGAATAATAGTTTCAAGCTTTTTATTTTCAGGATTTTTGGTTTTGGTTTCAGCACATACACAAATCACACTTGTATAGTTCATGGAATTTTAGAAATTGGTGAGCCTGAGTGGCATCCTGGGAATCATAATAAACCAGATTGGCATTCTGGTAAGTTTACTGAAACCAATGATCATAACCTTAAATCTTAAAATCCATTATTTCATGGTATAGCAGGAATATGGCGAACCCCAGTGGCATTTTGGAAATTCTACTAAACCAGAGTGTCATTTCACAACTCTCACAAGTTAAAATGCTCACCTGTTTGTATTTGTTTAAAGATGGAGTGTTTAGTGGAGGTCCTGAGAATGGGATTGATATATTTGTATCTAAAAACTTCTCAGACAGCAACCCACCCATCACTGTTCCATACCTACTCAAAGCAACCAAAATGTTACCATCATCAAGAATGAAAATAAAGAAATGAAAAATACAGTTGAACAAAGGAATCACATAAGATGCATGGAAAAACACCAAAATACCCCTAACATTTTGGATATTTACCAGAATACTCCTAAGTTCTTTAAATTTTACCAGCATGCCCCTCTGTGATAGTAGATTTTGCAATACAGTGAAGTATCCACATAATTTATTAAGGCGTTGGCAACAAGTTAGTAGTATTTTGGCATAATGGAAAATTCCGTACGTTATCAATTTGACCCCAGTTAGTTCACAAAGTTCTGCCATTCTGCGGTCCGGGCGTGTATCCACCAAAGAGTACTGAACCTATTGATAGCCAAATCATAATATGAATAAGATAACAGCAATGACACAAAATAAAAGAAAATCAAATCAGTTAAATCTTACTTGGTTGCTCACAATAGGTATCTCATTTCCCAGTATTAGTTGCAACCGTTTGGTGTCAAAGTTAGTCAAAGCTAATGTCTTGATTTTCCCTATAATAGCAAAAGATACATTCTGCAGCAACTAATGAGAAGTTACGTTCCAATTGGGTCTCGGGATTGTGCACAAATACTCAACAAATGACTTCACACACCACAACCAAGGAATGTATAAATATCATTGAAAACCAAGGATCTCAGATTGAAAATTTCCAGACAATTAGAAGTGTCATGAATCCAATGAGTAGGATGTTAAATCCTATAAAATCCTGACAAAGGGTTCGAGGCTGATCAGAAATCAACATAAGAAGAAAATAACGAGTGCAATCTTCAATTCTAGAACGCCTAACTGAAGAAGTGCAAGTGCATAGACTAGACAAAAATGTCTCATATCTACTCACATCATAGGTGCAGGCTCAAAGAGCTTCTAGAATAACTAGGATTGTTATTGGCAAACATGACCATGACAAAGGCTAGCAAAAATCAAGAGACAATATAAATATACATACATATACAAACAACACTCACAAAAAATAATAAATATACATGCATAAACAAACCGTGGACAAAACTATCATGTTGCTGTACTAAGGAAAAGAGACAAACATATAAACCTTCATAAGACCAAACCTTCAATTATTGCACATATACCCAATCAAACAGATGAACCAAATATAGGAGATCTTTTGCAATCTTCTTAGGAAGACAACCCAAGAAACCATCAACATACCTTCCTCCTTAAGGTCTGTTAAATGCTTCAATGCATCCAAATAACCTTTATTTGAGTAATCCCACCTGAATGAGACCCATATAAATTAAGAAAACAGTAACTACAGTATATTAGGCACCAACTTAAAAGACCATGAAACAATTATTAGACGAATATGTACCAGTGGAACTGAAGCATATCCAAATTCTTAACGTCCATTCTTTTTCGAGATCTATCGATATTTCCTTCGACATATGCTCGTGTCATCTTCACGGGTGGTGGTACCCATTTTGTCAGCCTATTGTCATCACAAAGTTGGAGGTGTCATCCATAAAGTTCAATAGTGAAACCCTAGCCAATGAGACCTGCTGTGCACAATAAGATTGCAATTTTATAAAATTTTATTTTCTTAATAATAATGCAATAAGGGAAATTTACCAAAATACACCTTACTTCAAGAACTTCTCTCTATATATAATTTTAAGACTGCAGAGAGAGGAATTCGTATAGAAGACCACATTTAGAAATTCAAAAAAATGAGAGATGTTCGGGGAACTTTGAAAATTCTAGGTTTATCTTTTAATTTTGTGGAAAACTAAGGGTACTTTGGTAAGTTTCCCTAAAATAAGGGTTGCTGTTAAAAGAACATGCATAATGTGAGAAGATATGCACCCCTTAACATTATACGCAAGCTCATCTCCTCGCTCTCGACGAACTCTATTTATGAATAGCCCATATAAATCTTCAGCAGGACCATCTGCATAGAAATATGTCATAAATATAGAGCTAGAATGATAGGCACAGATGTGTAAGCTACTTTAGGTATAATTATAGTAGCATAACACTTAAAATACACAAGTATTTTAATGTTAAGACAAACATCTATAAACTACTTTAGCATACATCTATATTCTGTGGAAACATAAAACATGAGACAGCATGGTTCTTCAAGGTTTCCCTGCATCTTCAATCAAGAAGCCTAGATAAAATCTCCTCACATGCAGTGAATGTTTGGAATAATATACCTCTAGAATACAACATATCCAACCTCACACAACTCTTTCTCCTTCAAAGAGCATGAATGTTGAGCAAAAGAGAAGAATATTGACCAAAACAAAGTAGTGAAACAGAATTCGAAAACAAATGTAATAAAAAGTACACATGTTTTACAAACCAATCTGAGAGGATGAAATACCTATCTCAAGAAGCATGCAACTACTTCTTTGGCATCAACACTCATGTCATTACCATTCAAGAGTACGAAAATTCACATGAAACAATGCTAAAATAAATGGATCAATGCACTATGTTTCTACCATTTCTCTATAGAGTGATGGAAACACTGAGTTATGATGGAGTCCAACACTAAATCAAACTGTGTACTTTATTCTGTGAACCATAACACTAAATCAGACAAACTGCTTATGTAGTCTGTACAAGAGACTGACTATGTAAACAATTGCGTACAAGATTGTATACAAGCAAAGAAGAGCAAGTTATAAACAATTCATCGATGTAGAAGAGTGGAGACAAGTGGAAAAACACACGAAAAATTTATTCAAATATTGAAATGTGCCTAATCAGATAATGAAGAATATGTCAACAATTGGATGATGAGAAACAAAAATGATCAATGCAACCAGTCAGCCTGTCCAATGTGGGAAACAATAGTGTGAACGTGAAATAAATAAGTTGAATACCTACATAAAAATATGCACGAAGATGGATATATGAAGAACCATATCCACTGTGAAAAATACTTATCACAATCAGGTATCTCTTTGGAAACAAGTTAAAAGGAAATCTAAGCAAATAAAAAAAGCATGATATCATATTTCATAATATAAGCCTTCCTAATAATATAGCTCCAGCATACTTTAGTTACAATACTTGACCTTAAATTGGTACCTTCAAATCAAGCATTATAGCTCCAGCATACGAGAACTATGACTATGACTCATAAATTAGAGCTTGTGTAATCAAGCCCCATTGGATGTTCCATAAATAGGACAACTATGTTAATATATGTACAGAAATTGTTTGCCGGGGAATTTAATCCAGATAGAAAAATATTCATGTGAATGCTTCCTCATTGCTAAGGGCTTGAGAAGGATCTCTGTTATGATCAAGATTAACCAGTTGCTTGACTAGATATTTATTTTTAGTAGGTATATGTTGTTGGTCACAAAGCTAATTTGTCGACAAGATGCATATTTCTCACAGCTATACATACTTCAAGAAAACAGAATAAAACGTTGATGATTGACCGTGATCAGCATACTTTTCACAAGAATTGATCTTCTAGTGGGCACTGTTTTTTTATCTAATTTCTCTCTAAACACACTCAGCTTCAAAACATGCCTTCTTTCTCTCTATATATGTGGCACACTATGGACTTCATTGTGGTTCACTTTTTTTACTCAAAACTCAATGACATAACCAGGCATCTCTAAGTAAGTGTTATTATCCTGGTACATTTACCTTATATAGCAAACTGAAAACGACATTTGTTTCATGATTCCTCTCTTCACCATTCTTATAAAAAGACAATTTGATAATCATGGCTGTTAGTAAGCATAATACAGATATGCCCGTATAGGACTTCCAATGACACAACTCTTAATAAGATCCCATTCACAAAGCTGACACCTTTCATTTGCAAAATGTAAATAAGACAATGCTAGTGTTCACAAGAGTCACAATGCCAAGTTGTTACGTAGGGGAAGCCCTAACTCTCATCATTCGGAATCAGGTTCAAATCACACGCAGCACAATTGCAGTATGTGTCCGCATTGAGTAGAATTTGTCCAGTCGGATCAAAATCATGGCCAATGTTATAATCCTGGGGTATAAGCTATGCAATGCTATACTTGTGGATGATGGCCAATGTTATGTTTATGGTTTATCGATAAGCTACTGCCCTTAGTATTTTGAGACCAATGAGATGTCGCCAATGGAGCACCTTGCTCCCTTTTTCCATGGTTTGCCATTCCTTAGTACTGTAAGTGTTCTTATACCATGCTTCACGTTAACATCGGAAAAGCCTAATTATAACAAAGAAGAAAGAAAAACATAAACAAGAAACAACAGAGCTTACAATGATCATCCATGGTTTGCCATTCCTTAGTGGTGTAAGTGTTCTTATGCCATGCATCACATTAACATTGGAAAAGCCTAATTATAACAAAGAAGAAAGAAAAACATAAACAAGAGACACAACAGAGCTTACAATGATCAGCCATGTCGAATGTGAAGAAACCTCCATCCAAATATCTAAGCATAGAATCAACAGCGAGTTTAGGATCGATCTTCCCCCATCCTCCACTGGTCTGCCACATCCCATTCACAACTCTACATATCTCAAGCGTATCCTTCCCATTCTGCACGGTAGCTTTCCAAGTGGGGTCACTTTGTTGGCAAGTAACCACAGATGATGGTGATGGTGATGGTGATGGTGATGGTGATGGTATGCTGTTTCTTGATAAAGAGGAGGAGGAGGATCGTGGAGGTGAGGGGAAGCAGTGTAAGCATCTAGAGCTCCAGAGCAGAGAATTAGGGTTAGGGTACAGTCCACAGTAGGAAGCCATGTGGTCTGCACAGGCTGATTGATGTGTGTGGTGGATTTCAGTCTCTGTTGTTATCTTAATCCTTAATCTCTGTTCTTATATCTTAATCATCTTTGATTAGTGCTTAAACACTCTTTATCTCAAGTGCCCTTAATCGCCACTTGAATTAGCACTAATCTTAGCTAATTGATGCGCAGTGTTTTTAATTACTCCCTTGTGATTTCCTTACTATGTTTTGTTTCCGTGGGTAAATTAAAAAGCTTAACCCTTAATCTATGTTCTTATCTTAATAATCTTTGGTTAGTGCTTAAACACTCTTTCTCTTAAGTGCCCTTAATCGCCACTTGAATTAGCACTAATCTTAGTTAATCTTAATTGTTTTTAATTACCCCCTTTGTGATTTCCTTACTATGTTTGTTTTGTTTTCGTGGGCAGATTAAAAAGCTTAATCCTTAACCTATGTTCTTATCTTAATAATCTTTGGTTAGTGCTTAAACACTCTTTCTCTTAAGTGCCCTTAATCGCCACTTGAATTAGCACTAATCTTAGCTAATCTTAAATGTTTTTAATTGCCCCCTTTGTGATTTCCTTACTATGTTTGTTTTGTTTCCGTAGGCAGATTAAAAAAGCCTTTCGGGCGGCTTCGTTGTGGAAGAAGGCTTTCATTAGGAGGCCTTTAGTTAAATGTGGGTAGTTCATTATTAGTGAGGTGTTGATGTGGAGAAGGAAGGAACAACCAAGAAAGATGTTTGCTCAAAAAAACACCTAAGGATTGCATAGATGCGCACTCTTTTATTGTAAAGAAACATTCATTGTTTGTCAAGCTGAATTTGGAGAGTCTGATCATTTGAGTGACATGAAACTGCCCAACCAACCAGAAAATATTGGTATAACTGGCATTGTTTTATAAAAGTATGGATGCTTCGCTTTAATCGAGCTTTTAAGGTCGTAATGATATAATGATATCCATGACACATTAATGAATAATAATTGCATGTTGTTTATGAGCAAGAAATCATCAACTCAAGAAATCGACGCACCTCTCCTCTCAGAAGCATATAGATTATTTGCTATCTACAAAACTTATTAAGCAAGAGACAATATTTAAGACAAGAGGCTACAATTACATCCAATGATTGGTGACAATATCATTGAGATCAACTAGGGGAAGCTCCTTCCATTCCATACAATTAAAACATGGAATGCACATCATCACATGTCAAGATTCCTCAACTTCTCACTATACCTTTCTAGCCCTTATAACAACCTTTACAATATTGATATTCCCCACATGTGTGTATAACTCCTCGGTCATTTGTGGCCATGACATCATCTCCTCCTCTATTGGCGACTTCCAAGAGGTGTAGGCTTTCAAGGATAAGAAAGATAAAACTCTTTGTGGAGGTGGTTGGTGGCTTCCCAAGTGGGTTTAGACAATGGGTATCTTTTCTACAAGACTAGATATTGGAAGAGTTGTGTCCAAAAGTATCATGAGGTGTATTCTAAGACGTCTCTAGGGGTGGATGTAGAACATGCATCGTTGCCGTTATGCATGTAGGTGGGCCCTATAGTTGGATAAATTGAGTTTTCCCGAAGGGGCCGATACGGCTCATATCATGGAGTGTTGCATTTCCAAGGGTCACTACCGAGACTTTAGAGGTCACATTCCTCGTAGTGGGCTAACTAAGGGATTGGGGGACATCACTCTTCAACGGCAAAGACAACATCATACATCAACACATAAAACACACTTACTTTGACACTCCATGCAATTGTGCCTTAAAGGCTTCTAAAGTTAGTCTAAATTTAATACAGACCTAATGACCACATTGATTAAGAAATATGTTAGTCTTAAATAGATAATTACTACATAAAAAACATATGAGGGGTCATAATTAAATAGATAATTGTTAAATAAAAAACATGTATATCTCAATTAATTAGTGTGAAAAAACTACATGGAAAAAAGTGGCTCTTAATTATTGCAAAGGGGAGAGACCGATGACCAAAAGGTAGCCCCAAAGTTGGGGCACCCAAAGGCCGATTTTACATGAGAGTTGTTGCCCCTTTATACAAGTTGGAAACCCCAAAGGGTCCCATTCACATTGCAAGCCCATTTGTTATTAATCATTCCGACTTAATAAAGGGGATTTCCCCACAAATTATAATATGCCTATGTTTCCTATATACATTTTTCCTATGACCAATAGTTTATATTGGAAATACTAAACCTTATAGGGTTGATGAGCCTAAATAATCTAACATCGTTTCCTATAACATTGGGTGTATAACATAGTGGCCATTATGCAATGATACCATGTTCATCATCACAACAACTCTAATTACACACACACATGTATACATAGAGACAAATTGATTATAGAACGTTTTATGGCAAAACCATGTCAACTTGAACTCAAACTCTAGGCAAACCCAAACTTCAACATAAAGGGACAAGACATACCATATATAACATAACATGTCGATGACCTCAACATCACAACATTGCATGCCGATTGGATGGATCCCATCAATCATGAACAAACATGGATCCAATTCATGACTGAGTTGTAGATGGTATTAGAAGGTATGTTACTACTTGACTTGAGCCACAATAAATCATCTCTATTGTATTCCCAATTATTGTACAGTTGGCATACGAGTAACCTACCCTCCAAATCAATAGTCATTCATAAGTGGGATATTGTTACGTGCATAACCATAATTGATCACGAGATAAGTTTTTCGTAGTTTTCCATAATCTTGTGATGAGTACATGTAGGTTAATTCTGAAAGGAACATTTAAGGTATGAATTGTAATATTTAATTCTATGGTGTGGGATAAGTGTTAAGTGTGTTATCACTTATCCACTTCAAATAAAGGAGTCAAGTGTGAACACTCTAGGGCTTAGGGTTTCTGCCTGTATAAGAAGGCTAACGACCTTCTTATCAAGGGAGGCTTGACTTATGTTGAGACTATGATAGTGTGGTTATGTCCCTTGTTAGTTAAGCATGTGTGATCCTTGTAGGACCCAAGGTACGACTTGCATCAACCCGTGATGGTATGGGATATTGAGGAGGTTTGAGTTTGTCTCACACCGTTGCAAGGGGGTGGTCGGGTGATTTGGCATTCCTGTTTCCTTTCTTTGGTTTATAATTCCTTATATTTTGCTTAATTAATTAGTTAGACTCTAATAGATATCCCTCATGTTCATGTACTTTTTTAATGTAGACGTTGTTGTTGTGCATATATAGAACAACAATCCCAAAGCCCATCAAAAGTCTATTAACTTCAATAAAAGGTCTCCCAAATTAGGTCACTTGATGGGTAATCTAGTGACTACAAACATAAGGCAATACTCAAATTTGTATATTATGAATAGGTGGTCTAGTATTATGCTCTCTAGGCCTTTGATTGAACCAATAGTCATGGGTGGTTTCATCTCTATGAACCGATATTCACACAGTAGAATTATGAGAATCCACGCAAAGCTCCAAGGGCACACTATATGTGTAAATTGCCTCCTAGCAAAGAAACTAGTAGATGTGGAGGGTCCCTGCCCATTCCATGGGTCCCACAAGATTGCTTACCGGTATCAACGATTATGAAAAAATGATTGCATGGTATTGATTATGTCAAACTCAAATTTGATCTCATCACATACTTCACAAGCAACAACTAGTTTAGAAACATGATGTGGTTCAATGGTTAGCCATGATGTGGTATGGGTGAAGTGTTAATCTCGTGAATGTGATGAGTAGAAGATTTTGATTAGAGTTTGCTTTAGTAGTTAATGTACACATTAGAAAATCGAGAATAGTCAACAACTACTCTTGCCAATCTCTCTTACTTGAGAGTATTGGACAATGGTATGATCCCACACCATTACCTTGCAAGACATCATGAGTAAGATGTGATCTTAGTAAACAACCTAAGGTTACCATAAGGATTGAAGCTAAATTAGCAAAGTAGACATCTCTCTTGGTTCAAAATCCTTGCAACAATGAAAGATGATATCATCAAGTCAATAAAATGATGGGATAATAAGAATGATGGTGATTGTGGAGAAAAATAGGAAAAGGAATCAATAGAATTGTAAAAGTAGCAAAACAATTTGATGGAAGAAACGTCAACATGTTTCTTGAATTTTACAAAAGGGAAATGTTGTAGAATGGTATTCCTGAAATGAAAAGTGTTACTTGCTTCGATTATGTTGTGTCAATTGGGTCACAAATATCGTGTTATGTGCATAACCATAACTGATCATGAGTTGGGTTTTCCATAGTTTTCCTTAATCTTATGATAATCTTATGATGAGTGCATGGGGTTTATTTCTAAAAGGAACATGGGTATGAATTATAATATTCAATTCTATGGTGTGGGATAACTATTAAGTGTGTTTTGACTTGACCACTTCATATAAAGTAGTCAAGTGTGAACAGACTAGGGGCCTAGGGTTTCTACCTATATAAGAAGGCTAACTACCTTCTTATTGGGAGAGGGTGTGACTCATGTTGAGATTATGACAATCTCTTGTTAGCTAAGCATGCGCGATCCTTGTAGGACCCAAGGTACAACTTGTATCAACCTTCGATGGTATGGGATATTGAGGAGGTTTGGGCCCATCTCACGTCGTTGCTAGCGGTGGTCAAGTGGTTTGACACCCCTCTTTCTTTTCTTTGGTCTATAATTCCTTATGTTTTGTTTAATTAATTAATTAGTCTCTAACATATGGGTAGTGGAACTATAATGTAATAACACTACTTGAGTGGAGTTTGAACTAGCTTTGCTCATAAATTTTGCACCTGATGATACCACAAAGGTTATATGATAAAATCTTTTCAAATGGGTGGACCGTGGAAGCAATGGGAAGTGTAACTATGGTTCTTAGTGAGTTTCAACAACAACTAGCTTAACTCTCATTGCTTAACTCTAAACAACTATAATTCCTTATGTTTTGTTTAATCAATTAATTAGTCTCTAATATATGGGTAGTAGAACTATAATGTAATAACACTACTTGGGTGGAGTTTGAACTAGCTTTGCTCATAAATTTTGCACCCGATGATACCACAAAGGTTATATGATAAAATCTTTTCAAATGGGTGGACCATGGAAGCAATGGGAAGTGTAACTATGGTTCTTAGTGAGTTTCAACAACAACTAGCTTAACTCTCATTGCTTAACCTGGGGTTGTTTGGGCTAGACAAGGTTCTACTTTTTATAAAATAGTGAATCAAAGGGGATGAATGGAAGTGGGGATTTTATTAGAGGACAATGAAAACAATAATGGCCTCACAAAATTGTCATGAGGTGAGGTGGGAAAGTGACCACTAAAACAAAAGAAGGGAATGGTTTGGGAGCATAAATGCCATGGGTTGAATGTATCTCTCACATAACATAAATTCAAGTACCATTGATGTTGACAAAACATTGAAAGGTTTGGTAAATATGGATCAATGATACTATACTATCTTCACATAATAGTTTATTCAATAACATGTCATCAGTCATGGAAGTACAATGCATGTTAGGACTTTGTTGCTTAAAGAAACGTGTGGCTATTTATTGTGGAGGCTTAGAACCTTGTCCCAAGAGGGTCGAGAAGAGATGTTTTTCCACCAAGAGTTAACATGCTTGCGAGAGGTGATGACATTACCTCGATTGGCAACATTGACAAGGTAGTGGGTGAAAGGTAGATGAGAAAGGTCGGCGAGGCTAAAGAAGTTGCCTGCTAGGAATTGATTGCCAGTGTGAGCAAAGTGAGCCTCATAGACATCGAGAACCTTCTCAAGCTTTGCAAGTTTCTCTGCCACTATGATCTCGTTTGTAGGGGTCCCACATCGTGGGTTGATAATAAGTTCCATCACCAATACAGATAAAAGTGGATTGTAGTTTTGTGCCTCCACTTCCAACCATTGCTCAACTGTGGCCTTCTCTTGCAATGTATGACCATAAAGAGACGTTCCAACATCATTGTACTTGGTTGCAATATAGCGAATAATTGCTCGTGATTCTAGATGTACAAAAGAGGATAAGTTTTGACCCAAAGAAATGATTACAGTGATGAGAAGGAAGCATGGGATATAGTGAGGAAAACACACCATAGATGTAGAAGTCTCCATCTTGCAAGACAGGAATCACTCCAAAAGGCTTCAAAAGCATCAAGAAACGAGGATATGATCATTAGACAATGGAGAAATATAAAATAATGGTAATTACTATCGCCTATGATGCTAATAGGGTTTATGTAGAGATTATTATGTAAAGATAAAATGAAGTAAAAAACTTATGGTCCATGGCTAGCATCATTTATTTCTTATAATTTATGTTATTCAATAAGATTTTTGTTTTCTTAAGAAAGAAATGTCCTAGAATAGCAAAACATCTCATGCACAAAAAACAAATTATTTAGTTTTAACAAGTTTGAAATGCAATGATGATAAATTTTCCGGAATCTCTTCTTCACTTCAAATAACAAAAGTTTTAATGAATGACCGAATGTCGTAAACTCATAGAATGTTATTTTGGAGCTTGTTGTTTCCCAAACATAGACATTAATCATGAGTAAACTTTAGCTATGACTAGGGAAAGAAATAATGACTATGTAGATATTGGGTAAAATAAATAATTAACAACCATGGAGTGACAAATAATTGGTTCACACTAACTTGCAATGTGAGATAGTGAGGACTCTTGTTTTCGCCCTTCCAGAAGTCAATTGTTTTGATTTCAAACAATGCTTCCTTTTCGATTACAGCTGTTAAAACCCGGCTAGTGGAAGCAGACGTTGCCAACCCGTAGATCTTCAAAGCATCATGTGATTGAGCCATATTGTGCTTTTTAATCAAGTAGTTGGCTATAAAAACAAACTCAAGCAAACAAATGCGATGATCAGAGTGTTTTTCTTGTACATAATGCAATTGAATGATATGCATTTATATACACATAAACACGTAGAGAGAGAGAGAGAGAGAGAGAGAGAGTTTGTGTGCAAATTGAACTTGCTCTCCACTTTTTTGCTCATGCCTCACATCTTTAATGACGACATATCAAAACTTGGTAGCAACATATGTATCTAATTGAATTCAAAACCTTATTCTTGCAATCTTATACAAAACAATGACCATGTAAGTGATTGAACTTCAAATTACATATTCCTATGTGAAATGCTTTGTTCACTTTACCTCCCCATGTGACATCTCAATAATATTATACAACTATTCTATTGGACTAAAAATCTCTACACCTAAAGACTCCAGGTTGACACGATAGAATTTATGGTACTTGATGGATAACAGTTGGACAAATAAAAAAGCTAACTTTGATTTTCAAGAGTGTGTTAAGAAATCTTGGAATTCATCCTTGCCTCAAAGGGTGCCAAGTGTACGGTTTGTAGAGATTCACATGATACTTACTAGAAATTAGGAAGATACGGTTTCTCTCAAGTAATTATGCAAATAATTATCCCCAACTTTTCATTAATATGGGAGATTGGAGTAGAAAAGTAAATTTCAAAAAGATTGCACAACAAACTCGTTGAAAAAGGAATAGATAGGGGGAAGAAGAAGAATATATATAATAACATCATAAACAGAATAAACGGAATAAGGTAATAGGATATATTGATTACAAAATGATTCTTTCCCATATAACACCAAACATCCTAAAGAAGGGACAAATCTAGCTAGGTTGGGCTAGATATGTTGGAATACAAAAAGATTGAGGAAAGAAAACTTATAAAAAGGAATAGATAATGAGAGGTGATGATTATACGTGTGTGTGTGACGTGGAAAAATAAGATGGTAAGTGTAGTAGACATGACTTTTTTGAAATTTTTTAGAAATATTGTTCTTATGTGAACAATATAAGGTAGGTGTTCACGCTTGAGGTGCAAATTTCAAAAAGGTTGCTCTCATGTGAACAATATATAACTCATTAGGGAAGACCTTGGGTTCAAACAACATAATATGAGTTTCATAAGGATTGGACAACAAAATTCTACAATGTAGCAAAACTAATACGCGCGCGTGTGTAAGCTAAAGGGAACCACTATGGACCTAGAATTGTGGGTCCACTTGATACGTGTTAGAGCACTTAGAATTTCCCCTGTATGAAGTATGTAAGTAATAGTCCTTTGAGAATGTTAATTTGAATGGACACTAGCTTATCACTTTTTCATTTATGCATATCCATATATCCATATATAGGCCTAGTGTTTGTGTGTTAATGTCAGTTTAGTACCGTAAGTTAGTGACTATGTAGTGTGAAGTGTATGTAAAAGTGTACGTACATTTGTTTTTTTATTTGAAGACTTGTACAAGTGTATATAACAAGCTAGCGTATATATGTTTGAGCATGTCTTAGTGTAATATGTACTTGCATGAGTGTGTATGTATATGCGTGTGTATGTATGGGTGTGTTGTTAAATAATGATCAACCCCAAGTTGTCAGTTTATCCCTACATGTATTCTTAGAGTACACATTTTGTGATAGCACCCCAAATGAGGGGTAGCCATTAAGCAATCTGACCATATGGGTCGATGAGGTGTCAATGTAGGAAGCCAGAGATGAGTAAGACACAATGTATATAGGAAAGAGGGAAGTAAGGTAATGGGAGTTTGACTAGAAGAATATTCTTTATTAGCAAGCTAAAATGTACTTAATCTTGAAGTATGTGCCATTGTCTTTAAGATAAGTACTATCTAGCACTAACTTGTATCTAGGGAATTGGGTCATATTAAATGACAAGTTACGTAACAGAAAATGATATCCCTACTACTATCAATTGACTTGCACATTTTATGTGATAATGAGACCAAATAAAGAATATAAATATGCACTTGTTTTCTCTTATACAATTGTTGTGACTATTATCTATATCCACTAACTTTGTAGTCAACTAGTCCAGATCCCATCAAAGCTCTAAGGTGTAAGCACATGGGAAGACTACCATTGTGAGATACTCTCATATGTAATAAAAAGTTTGTTTTCACACATACATATTTGTGAGTGTAACTCTATATGTCTATCTCATTGATTCTCAACATTTCTAACATGTGTCAGTTTAATATTTGTTAAATGAGGAATGGTATACTCTAGATAATGGATTTATATGTGTAAATTTCAATTTAGGTTAGATATTGGAGGATATTAATGGGAATGTAAAGCCCTCCCCCTATTTTTCTTTCGAGATTTGTAGTGGCAACTGCTACATTGTGTGAGAGAGTAGTCGACAAGTTGCCGTTTCTTTGTTGGTGAGTAGAAAAGAGGTGCCTGACACCTCTTCTTTGCATGCCTCTCGTTTTGCTTGTATGCAACTTTCCCTTGCGTGTAGGTCTTCATGTAACCCCTTTACCTATCCTATCATATAAAAGCCTTTGTGTAATGCAATCCCCTAAAGAGTTGGGAAGGTTCAACAAAGGACGACTCCACTCAATGGAGATTGATGGCTCACATCATCGAGGGTCATTGACTAAATTGGAAAAGCAGAGAAGTCGAGCAAACAAATTGTTTATATTGTGGTGGTCCAAAGCACACAATAACAATTTTTTCTTATTGACCCAAATGTAAAGTTAAAGCAGGTGTTATTGGTAAACTTGATCTTAATTCTCCAATTACATCTAACAATCCTAGTCCTTACACCATCCATTAGGTTTGAAGTCCTTAGCCAATTTGATTAAGTGTTAAATGAGTAATTTACACCAAAACTAGGAGCCATTTGGTTGAGTAGCCCATAATTTGTAGGGTAGGTCTAGAGTAATGGTTCCATCTCATTGAATTGGGTTAGTAGGGTTTTTGCAACATAAATTAAACTTGGCAATTCTAGCTGTCATCAAATCCTCACCTTTGCCCTCATATATTCCAAAGCCAACTTTTACTTTATGAAAGAATAATTTTAATTGATATAGAAAATCCTCTTGAAAAAGGTGCATAGTCCAACATCTATCATAATTATAGATGGTCGCCCCATTATCTCTAGAGATGTAACTAAAGAGTATGAGTCAATTTGTGTACTTCTTGTTGATCTAGCTTGTATGATTGCATTGAACATAATATATTGTTATGTCCCAAAAATATTAATAGATTTAATACAAACACATATCACACGATGGAGACAAAAGAAGGGACAAAAATCTCTATTATTATGTACCAAGTGTACCAAGCTTTGGGACAAAACCAAAAGACTCCCAAACATTGGGACAAAATCAAAGTGTGAGTTGGGACACGTTGGGATGAGCTCGAACAAATTTATAACCTACCAAGGGGTCTATGAGGCCAAGCCCCCCTTTGGCTCGCGACTGCGTTAACCAACGCCATGACACTCTGGCAGCAGCCATTGGGTTGTCCTTACCGAACCATATAAATCCCCTGATGGCAGACTTAATCGCATGCAAACCTGCCGGGTCCATAATCCAACATGAGACCGAGTGCCACATGGTGGCGAGCATCACTTGGTTTGCAATAAGGACCCTCCCAACGAAGGATAATTTAGATCTACTCCATTGGTTCAGCTTCTTGCTTATTTTGGCTTGCACATGGGACAGTTGCGCTCCCTTGGGAATTGCCCTCCCCATAGTAAATCCTAGATACTTGAACGTCGTCTCGTTAGGGACCCATGTAAAATCGGCATGGGGATGCCACATTGGTTTCTCTTGTTCGCTGAACCAAAGGCCTTGGGTTTTATCCCAATTGACCTTGGCACCAGCAGCTTGACAAAAGTCCTCGACTAGATGTTCAGCCTGCTGCAAATTCTCCTCATCACCTTGCAGGCAGAGGCAATCCCCTCAATCCGTTGCTTGGGGCTTGTAAGTAGGCAGAGAACGCCTCGGTTACGAATAGATAAAGATATGGGGCTAGGGGACAGCCTTGCCTCACTAAGCGTTGTAGTTTGAAGGAAGGGCCCCTAGCACCCGCGATCAGCACACTACTGGTAGCAGTCCGGTAGAGGGCAGAAGTGCATTTCCTCCATTTTTGGGGTAGGCCCATAGCTCTCATCACGTTTTCCAAGAAGGGCCAAAGGACCCTATCGTATGCCTTCTCGAAGTCAAGCATCAGAATAGCTGAGCTTGAGACGGACTGATCAGCCAATGCCATGGCTTCCCAAAGAAGCAACACATTATCAAAGATACACCTGCTCCTAATAAACCCTGTTTGATTCTCATGTATAATGTCCGGTAAGAAGCTTGCTAATCGTCGCGCGAGGACTTTTGCTAACCTTAACACAGAGCCGTGCATTGCTGGCCAAATTGGTGGTTCGTTGCCTTCTCCCAGGTAAGGGGTGTTGGAAGGTACTACTTCACAATAGGTTGCAAGCAGGGACTCCCAAGTATGGTAGGCCTTGGGCTATCTCCTTGAACTGGTGTTGCACGAGTGGAGTCCCACCCAAGATGGCTTGTCAACAGGAGGACAGGGTAACAAACTCCATCTTGCGGGCGTGGTGTCATGTGCGACAACATTTGGTCAAGCACACCCCAGAGACACTCATCGAATGGGCTAGACAACCTTTATTTTGGAATCCTCAGGTGCGAACAAGCGATGAAATGATGTTAGGGCAACTTAAGGGCCTGGCATGGGCAAAGTTGGTGCAGACAGAGCTTCACTCTATAGACGATTGGAGACGCATGGTTTCTCCAAGGGGATCCCAGGAGGACCCATTCCCTCCCCTCAAGGGAGCTATGAAGATGCGGAGCCTGATAGCTGAGGCAGTTGATAGGGTTCCGTTGGGGAATGTGCGAGAAGATGCATGGTTCGGTCTCTTTGATGAGGCTGGAATGGTTAAGTTGGTGAAGGGTGTGAGTTGATTGGGAAGAGATACATTTTTTGGGGAGAGGCAAAGTAGGGGCACTTGGCTTCTGGTTCGAATGGTGGCGGAGGTTGATAACATTTGGAAGACAGACCCAGATGTTACTAAGGTGGAACCCCATTGGAAGTTATGGGTATATGGTTCTCGTCCCCTCATTGAACTAGAATGGGACCCAGGGGATTTCAGGTGGAAACATGGTGACAAACTCTGCCACTTCTTTGAATATAGCACTAAATTGGGGCATACTTTACAACTGCAACTCGATGGTCCCATTCGTAATGGATGGTGAACATTGGGCATCCCTAACGAGATGCTCATTACCTTTTGGAAGGGTCTCTGGTGTCTCCACATGCCTGAAAAAATCAAGCTCTTTTGGTGGCAGATTGGTCACAATGTGATTCCTGTTGGGGAATGGCTTGGTAAAAGGGGTGGCCCGATAGGTTGCCCACTTTGCTCTTCACCCATTGAGTCTCTGAGACACTGTCTTTGGGATTGCCCTCAAGCTCAAAAGGTATGGGACAGAGTCACTCGCCTCCTTGTGGCATGTGAAGTGGTTGGAACAGCCTCGTGGAGTGCTGCGGCATGGATTGACCACTCGACTGATAGGTGGATGGACGCCTTTAATGCAGATACTTGGTGCTATGTATGCACGGGAGGCCAAATTGGCAAGATCCGCTTCGAGAGAGACTTGCTGTCCACATCCCCTAGGTTCCTGGAAATTTGGAGGTTGATCGCGGGCTTCACCTTATGGTATGTCTGGAAAGAACAATGTCGTGAAGAAAACCGTTCCTAGGTGGAAACCGAGTTTAGCGTGGGTAAACCGGCCCTTACATGCGAGCACACTTTTCGTTGTATGGTAAGTAGGTAGGTACAAGTCGGCTGAGGTGAAATCCTAGGTAGCACGCATTCAATAAGGAGAGAATCGAGGTGTATCTCTGTTCGAAAGGACAAAGAATTAATGTGATGTAATAGATGATAACGGCCTCCTTCCTTGGGCTATAAAAGAGAGGGAGAGGAATGGAAAAGGTATCCATCTCGCTCTTGTGTGTGTGAGTGAACAGGCATTGGTGTTCGCCTTGCTGGCCTGTTAGTTGTAACCGTCTTGATATATATATATATTTATATACATACGTGTTCATATACTCGAACTTCTAGTCGTCTCGTTTTGCCGTGTTGTTGGACTGTGATTCCTGTGTGCTCCCGTGTCTACGCGTGTGCAAGTGCGTCCGTTGTCTTTCCGTTCTCCTCCTTCTCAGCTATTTCTCGGTCCAAGACCCCGGTGGTCCCACCTCGTTCTCCACGCACGCGCGTAACAATGCGACATATTTGGTGAACCCGACGTGAAACGGGCGGCAGAGGAATAGAAAGATGAGGGGGTCGGATCTCACGGAAGCCATGGCTTCGGCTGTGGATCGGATAGTGAGTGCACGCGAAGGCGCAGGTGCCCTCGATAGGGCTATTGAAGTAGTCGTCGGCACGATAGGCCGGTTCGGTGGGAAGGACGCCATGACCTATTTGGAGGCCTACCGGGCCGAGATGGTAATGAGAGACATTCCGGAAGAAAGGCGACTGACCGGATTCCCTTGGGTGGCGATGCCGGGCATCCATGCGGAGGTGCTCGAGGTATGGGCTGAGAGCCGAACCTGGGAAGAGTTTGAAGGTCGGATCCTCGAAAAATACGGGCTTGATGACGCGCTTCGGCTCTCGAAATGGGATTTCATGGAATGGGTAGAGACCCCTGAAAAGGGGAGAAACATGTCGGTGCTCCTCCGGGAGTTTGAAGAACGCTTTGCGCGTCTTTCAGCGCTCGACCGGACCGTACTAGACACAAGTCGCGTCCTGCTGTTCGTTAAGTCGGTGGATGCGAGGGACCAGGAGAAAGTGTGTCTCCTGTTGGAGACTAATGACGGGCTGACGACCGACTGGGCCGTGGTGAAGAGAGTCTGTGGCCGTTTCGACAAACGGCGAGAGTGGGTCGATAAAGGATCAACAATGGCGGGCTCTGTAGTAGCAAGGAAACTCAAGCCAACCCCGCCGGCGCGAAGGGAAGAGACCCAAGATTGGCTTGAGACCGGATCGACTTCGATCGGCATGGTCAAAGGCTCGTCCGGAGGAGCAGCTCTAGAGGAGCTGACTAGGATGGTAAAGGACCTCCGGATTGCACAGGCACGGAGGGACGACGGCGAACAGGTTCGTGACCGAAGGCCTCTGGCTGGAAACCGGTGTTTGTGGTGCTACGCGGTCGGCCATGTACGGAAGAACTGTGGGGACTTCGCCGAGGCAATGAGAGCCAACGTGGTGTACCTATGGAACGGTCGGGTGCATGCTAGCGAGACCCGAAGGGCCCTGGACCTGAATGTCGGACGAGGGGGTATGAAACGGCTGATGGAAGAAGCGGCGGCTTGCCACGTGGAGACCGTCCACTACTCAACGTCGACTGGGATCCGGGTCAGAGGTGGTGAGGCCCGGAAGATGAACGAAGCCAGATTCTGGCCGCTGATGCTGGAAGGCCTCGTCGGTGCACGACTAAGGAAAGAAGAAGCGGACCGCGCGGAAAAACGGGTCCGGGAGGTAACCGGGTGGAGTGACCCGGTCGAAGAGAAGACGGGCTTCATTGAAGACGCATGCCATAACTACGAGGCTCTGGTGGAAGACAAGCGAGTAGGTAAAACCGGAGGGGCCGGGCCCTCGCAACGGTACGAGACTCGATTCGGTCAAAGGCAGAATGAGGCCGGTGCGACCGGCGCACCGGATAAAGCCAAGAAGGCCGGGTACCGGTTGAGCACGAAAATCAAAAGGACCATGGACCTACGAAAGGTCCTGGAGGAACGTATCCTCAACAGCAAAGTGGAGCTATCGCTGAGGGAAGTGCTCGGGATCGCCAAGAAGGAGTTCCACGACTCCATCGTAGACTTGGTGAAGAGGAAGAGGCTGTCGACAGAGCTAGAGCCGGAGAAGCCGGTGGAAGTGCGAACGACGCACATAGAGGAAATGGCGCTAGAAGACGAGTTGGCGGAGAGCCACTATTCGAGGCCGCACTGGGCCAAAGCGACCACGGAGACCCCTGTTAAGGTCCGGGATGTTCAGGAGCCGGTGGTGGCATTGGTGGACCACAGTTCAGAAATCAACTTGATGTCCATGGACTTCTACAAAAAGGGGAAATGGCTGATCAACACCAAACACGGCTGGAAAATACGGGCAACGACGCGCGCCACGGAAGAACTACATGGAGCCTGCCCGAACGTACGGGTGAAAATTGGCGATGTCGAGATCGACCAACACTTCTTCGTGCAGGAGACGTCCTCACATCCGGTTATACTAGGAGAACCATACATCACGGCGGCACGGATGGAGACCAAGGTGCTGGACAACGGTTCGGCCTATGCAAGAGTCAAGAGCCAGGACAGGCGTCACTCGGTCTAGTTCCTGACGGTGCGACCAAACCATGAGCGTAACCGCGAGACCCTCGGTGGCGAAACCCGAGGGGATTTTTAGAGAGGGCTATCAAGGCGTGGGGCCGCGATAGTCCGGACACCCCGGAAAAACCCCACAAATGTACAGTAGGGAAGAAGACCTGTACTATAGGTAGGAAATTTTGGTTCTCCGACAACGGGGGTTGTACAATTGTCGGCGTCGTTGGCCGGGAGAAGAAGAGGGCGGAGGAGCGACTTCGGGCATGTGGAGTCCTCGGTCCTGGAGAGGAAATCAACGGAGCCGTGGAGGCGGTCTCTTTCGACGACACCTTGGGAAAGTTATGAGAGGTGGTCGGAGGAGGCCTTAAAGAGGACCGGACGATTCTGGTATGTTCAGAAGGGATGTACGAAGTCATCGCCGACTTCTGTAACGGGCTCGAGTCGGATCGGACGGCCCGGGTGGACACAAAGTACAAGACCGTGGACCGGAAGGTGAGGCCAGTAGCAACACCCTTGCCGGAGGGCAACGAGTTACAAGTAAAGGGGGGTGCGTCAGACCCGAGTTTGCGAGATCCGGCCAACATAGGACACATGTTCACCGATATAACGCTACGAGAGCTCAAGATCGGTGGGGGTGGCTTTCTACTGCCGGTAGAAGAGGACCGGTTTCGGAGAATGCTCGGGAGGCACGGGAAGGCTTTCGCATTCTCACTGGAGGAGATCGGGTGCGTAGACCCGACAGTTGTGGAATTGATGGTGATCTTCACGGTACCGCATGTGCCGTGGAACCTCAAACCGATTCCGGTACCCAGAGCTCACATCCCGAAGCTGATGGAGCTATTGAAATAGAAGGTCAAGATGGGCATCCTCGAACCGTCGAGTGCCCCATACTCGAATCAATGGTTTACCGTGCCAAAGAAGAACGACATGTTACGTTTTATTCAAGACCTGCAACCGGTCAACAAGGTGACCATTCGGAACGCAGGAATCAAACCGACCATAGATGAGTTTGTGGAGGCCTTCACCGGAAGGTTGATTTACTCTATCGCTGATCTGTACTCGGGGTACGACCAGTTCCAGCTAGTTGTGGAGAGCAGGGATATCACGACGATGCGAACTCCTCTTGGTCTAGTACGGATGTGTACCCTACCACAAGGCGGGACGAACTCGGTGGCGCATATGGTGAACGCAATGAACAAGGTGCTGAGGGACTGCATCCCAGACATCACCATGCAGTTCTTGGACGACATCCCGATAAAGGGGTGTCCGGTGGAAGATGCGGACGAGACTGTCGGGCCGGACAGATGCCGGAGGTTCATCGTAAACCACATCAACGACTGCGAGAAGGTGCTGCAGAGGCTCGAGAGCGCACGACTCACCTTCTCCGGAGAAAAATCGGCGTTCGGGCAGTCAGAGATCTTGGTGGTCGGACACCTGTGCGGGCCTTACAGTAGGAAACCGTCTTCGGCAAAGGTAGAAGCCATCTCCGCGATGAAGGACGACTGCGGGTCGGTTACAGAGGTCCGCAGATTCTTGGGGGTGTGCGTGTTCTACCACATCTGGATTCTGCACTACGCGCATGTTGCGGAGCCGCTCTACGGGCTATTGTGTTGGTAGACAGGTCCCTCCGGATGGAAAGGGAGAAGAACAGTGCCGACGGCCGAGGCCGAAACGGTATGAACCGGATGGGGAGATCCCGACTGCGGATAGTCGGATGGTGTAGGCCTGACTGCGGGAAGCCGGATGAGGAGTACCCGACTGCGGAGAGTCGGATGGTGTAGGCCCGACTGCGGAGAACTGGATGAAGCCCATCAAGGCTACATTTGTAAATAGCCGAAAAGTCATATTAGTATAAATATGACTTAGGGCAAACTTTTAGTGATGATGTTGTTATTATTATTCTTTCTTGTTGGTGCAAGTAGAAATCAGAGCGCGTAACTGTACAGAGAGATAGAGAGAGAGAGAGAGAGAGACGAGGTCGTTGCCTCTGCTGTAACCGCCGCCTGTGGCGAAGATCTGTGAGCACGAGGTCGTTGCCTCGGTGATCTCACTGTTGTATATTTCTGCATAGTGACAGTTTGCAGCTTGTGGGCTGCCGTGGTTTTTCCCCCTATTTTGGGGTTTTCCATGTATATCTCCTGTGCACCATTTCTCTCCTCTTTTTTTTTTGTGTCGCGTTTCATTACCTGTTTTTCTGTGTATGTAAATAATCTCGGTTGTGGCCGAGCGTCGGACATAAGGAACGTCGAGTTCCCAACATATTGAAGAAAGGGCATAGGTTCGAGTGGAGGACAGAGCACACGGAGTCGGTCCGGAGCACAAGGAGGCGCTTACGGTAGCACTAGCTCTCCGTAAAGCAGCTTATGGCAAGGGCGTCCCCATCTACGTGACGGTGGACACGAGCCCAACCGGGATCGGGTGGGTGATCAACCAAGAGGACAACGTTGGCACGATGTTCCCCATCCGGTTCGGCGCGAAGGTCCTCAGTGAGCGACAGCGAGGATACGCCCAGATTAAACGCGAACTCTGGGGTATCGTTTTGGCGGTGAAGGCCGATAAAGACTACCTGATCGAGATAGAGGTAATAATCGAGACGGACTGCCTGCCGATTCTCGGCATGGTT
Source organism: Azolla caroliniana (assembly GCF_043228905.1). Taxonomy (NCBI): domain Eukaryota; kingdom Viridiplantae; phylum Streptophyta; class Polypodiopsida; order Salviniales; family Salviniaceae; genus Azolla; species Azolla caroliniana. The sequence goes on from NW_028230443.1 coordinate 4,749,352, forward strand.
TCCGGATGCACGACGCCGGACCTGGCAATCCTCTGGTGGATAGTGTACATCAAGTCCCTGAATTTGGAGATACGACACATTTCCAGAAAAGACAATGCCATGGCCGACATGCTCTCAAGGGCGAGGTTCGAAAACGAGGACGGCATGGTTTCGGAGGATGAGGAAGTTGGCGTAGATTTCTTCGAGGCAGCATACCTGACGACTAGAAAGGGGAGCACTCTGGCGCTTAACGAATTTGATGAGAGCAAGTATGACGGGGAGTGGCTCCAGATCGGCGGGCTCCTGAAAACAATGACACCGGACGCGGCGTGGACAAAGGAAGAGACCAACTGGATCCGGAAGAAAGTGTATCGATTCTTCCTTCGGGATGGGTACATATGGAAGCACCTGAAGAAGAGGGATGACATCCCACTCCGAGTGGTGGCGAAGAAGGAGGAACAGGAGGAGTTGCTGGAGGTCTACCACGAGAGTCCCTAGGCCGGACATCGCGGAACGTGGGCCACGTTCAAGAAGCTAAAGGGGAAGTACTGGTGGCCGGGACTGTACCGGGACGTGCATTGGTTTGTGACGACTTGCGAAAGCTGTCAGATGCACTCCATAGTCCGACACCGGGACGAGCTTCACTCGACCTACCCTCCGACCGTCCACTTCAAATGGATGGTGGATTTGGTGACGATGCCGATGGGGGTAGGACAGATGCGGTATCTGGTTTTGGCTCGGGAGGATCTGACGAACCAGGTTGAAGGCTGAGTGCTGCAGAACAAAACGACCACGATTGTGTGCCGGTTTCTGATCGAGGACATGATATGTCGGAATGGGAGCGTAGGAAAGATCGTGGCTGACCGCGGAGAGTTGGACGCGCAAGAGGCTAAAGAGCTGTTTGACCGACTAGGGGTCAAACTCTCACTCACCACAGCGTAAAATCCGGAGGCTAACGGGAAGGTGGAGCGCGGACACGGGCCGATCGTCAAAGCGCTAGTACGGGCATGTGAAGGCCAAGTCGGGAATTGGCCGCGACTGCTACCTTATGCCTTGTGGGCGAACCGAACTACGCACAGTTCGGTAACCGGGTTCATGCCGACAGAGCTTATGTACGGACAGAGTCCGATCATGCCAACAGAGCAAACCATCTCCTCATGGGCCATGGTGGACTGGAGAGATGAGATGAGCCGGGAGGAGCTGCTAGCGGCACAGATTCGACAGCTCGAGCGAAGGCTGGAGGACGTGGAACGAGCCGCGGAGAAGCTTCGGTTGGCAAGGTTGAAGAACAAAGGGCGGTTTGACCGGACTCATCGACTGCGACCGAAGAAAATCGTGGAAGGCGACTGGGTCCTAGTGTATGACAACAGCCTCGACAACCAGCACAGGGCAACGCAGAAGTTTGCAAGGAGGTGGTTTGGGCCTTACGTGGTGACAGGCGCCAACGACAACGGGACCTACCATCTTGCGGAATTCGACGGTACGAGGATGGCAATACCGGTAGTGGGGAAGAGGGTCAAAGCGTTTAAGAAACGACACGAGTGTGAGCCGGATCTGGAAAGCATGGACGGCGACGACGGGCGGTCCGAGGCGGATGACGAGGAGTAAAGCATGGACCGGTTTTCTCCAGCAAAAGCACAATTTTGGCACATACCGGTGGATGCCCGGTTAGGTGGGGGCGTGTTGGAGACAAGGTCGTCTATGCGGAAGATCAAGAAGCACTCGATTGTGTTCTGAACACCTGCGTATGACAGTTTGTAGGTCGTTGCACAGAGAGAGAGAGAGAGAGAGAGTGAGAGAGAGACAGAGAGGCACAAAAGACTTCTTATTCCATAAAGCAATAATACAACACCCAACCTTACAAAAAGGTTACAAGGTCACTATATATAGTGACCGACTTAGGGCAACTACCCTTTATGCTAATTACACAAATGGCCGAAAGGGATAGTGTGAATACGTCCATTATACACATGTATTCGACACTCCCCCGTAATGGGCGTATACATGGGTTATCTAAGATTACAGGTATAGACTTAGGTTCTCGGACATATCAGCTTTGTTCGAGTTGGCAGGGTCCGAAGGCAGAAGACCGAACTGGTCGGGTCGGAACAGTTGAAGCCGATCATTAAGGAACTGATGTCGGTTGTCGAGAACCATCCTGCTCTGTGTCCGGCTCTAACCGGACTGGTTTGTCGTTACGCCCATCTGATGCCGAAGAGACCGAAAACGGTCTGCCGAAAGACACTTGGTCATTCCATCTGCGACATTGTCGGTTGTGGATATTTTCTCTAGACCGATTTTCCCTGAAATGACGCAGTCCCGAACGAAGTGATATCGAACGTCGATATGTTTGGAGGCGTTGTGGTGAACCGGATTTTTCGACAAGGCAACATCACCTTGACTGTCGCTGTAGACAACTGGAGCCGAGTCATGGTCGACTTGCCGAAACGTGTGCGCCAGCCGACCGAGCCACAAAGCTTCTTTTGCTGCGTCGGACGCAGCTACATATTCTGCTTCGGTCGTTGAGGTCGCTGTGCACTCCTGAAGTTTCGACTTCCACGAGATTGCTCCATTGCCGAATTTGAAGCAGTATCCGGTTGTTGATTTCCGACTGTCTATACAGCCGGCGAAGTCCGAGTCGGTGTAACCGACTACGCCTGAGGTTCGGTTCGGACCGAAAAGAATGCCGTGGTCTTTTGTGCCAGCCAGATATCTGAACACATGCTTGACTGCGTTCCAATGCGATCGGCCAGGATTGTGCATAAATCTGCTAACGACTCCTACGGCGTGAGAAATATCAGGCCGTGTCGCGACCATCAGGTACATAAGGGAGCCGACTGCCGGTGCATACGGTACCGACTTCATATCTTCCCCCTCCGGACCGGATGTCGGGCAGTCTCGCTGAGAGAGCCGAAGATTCATGGGGAGCGGGGTTGATGCAGATTTGGCTGATTGCATGTTGAAGCGTTCTAAGACACGTCGGATATAGTCGGTCTGAGACAAAAAAAGATGTCGTTTATCGCGATGCCGACTAATCTTCATGCCAAGGATGTGTCGTGCCGGACCGAGGTCCTTCATGGCAAACTTCAACCGCAGTTGCCGAATGAGATCGGCAAGTTGGCCCGCGTGGCGTCCAGAGATTAGCATGTCGTCCACGTAAATGATGAGGAAGATGGGTGATCCATCTTGAGCTGTGTTGGTAAAAAGACAATGGTCCTCATCGCTTTTTGAGAAGCCGATCGATTGGATGAAGTCGTCGAACTTCTTGTACCATTGTCGCGGTGCCTGTTTGAGGCCGTATAGACTCTTCCTGAGTCGGCAGACTAGATGTTCTTGGCCAGTTGCCACGAAGCCTTTTGGCTGCTCCATATAAATTTCCTCTTCAAGATCACCATGGAGGAATGCTGTTTTGACATCTAGCTGAATCAGCTCCAAGTTGTCGGCTGCCACTACGCCGAGTAGAAAACGGAGGGTTGTCATTTTCACCACTGGTGAAAAAATCTCGTCGAAGTCGACGCCATATTCTTGTCGGAAGCCCTTCGCAACTAATCTGGCCTTGTACTTTGGGGTGGTCGAATCAGACGTCTCTTTTAGTCGATAAACCCACTTGCAAGGAAGAGCACGTCGGTTCCTAGGTAATTCGACCAGATCCCAAGTCTTGTTTGCCCGAATGGAGTGCATTTCCGACTCCATCGCCAGATGCCAGGTGGCTGAATCGACAGATGTCGATGCTTCTTCGTAAGACGTCGGTTCGCCGGCGTCGGTGAAGAAAATTCCAGGAGAATACCTCTCCGGAGGTTGCGACAGTCTCTCGGATCGTCGAGGTAAGATTGGACTGGTCGCATCGGGTATCGAGGTCGGATGGTCCGAAAGCGGATTGTTCTGCTGTGCCGAGTCGGGGTTGTCCGAGTCGGTAATGTAAGGTTCAGCTACCCGTGAAGCTGACCGTGTGTTAAGAGCGGGGCCTTCTTGAAGGGTCGGCACATCGGAAAATGTTACCCTTCGGACTTCGATCGGTTTTTCGACTGATGGATTCATAGCCGACTCGTTGAACACAACGTCCGAACTTCGAACGATTTGTCTGCGTTCGGGGTCCCAGAGTCGGTATCCCATTTCGCCGTCGGATCCATATCCAAGGAAAATGCATTTCTTGGACCGAGGTGCAAGTTTTCGGCGATCATCTTTCGGAATAAGGGCGTACGCCTCGCATCCGAAGATCCTCAGCTTCTCATAATTCGGCTTACTGCCGATCCATAGTTCCTGAGGAATTTGAAGTCCTAGAGGTCTACTTGGCGACATATTGATTATGTGTGCTGCCGTGAGTAGAGCCTCTGCCCAGAAGCCATCCGACAGTCCGGAGTGTTGGAGCATGGAAACTATCCGTTCTTGGATTGTCCGATTCATTCGTTCTGCAATCCCGTTTTGCTCCGGACTGTGTGGTGCCGTAAATTCACGTCGGATGCCGCGTTGTCGGCAGAATTTGACGAATTCTTCGGATTTAAACTCTCCCCCATTGTCTGTCCGAAAGCATTTCAGCTTTCGGTCGGTTTGATTTTCTACCATAGCGAGCCAATCGGTGAAGATCGAGAAGACCCGATCTTTGGTGCGAATTGGATAAGCCCACACCTTTCGAGTCGAATCGTCAATAAAAGTGACGAAGTAAGAGGCACCGCCGAGAGACTGATGCGGCATTGGGCCACAGACGTCCGAGTGGACCAAATCGAGAGGTCTCGTTTCTCTTGGTGCTGATGTCGGGTGTGATGCGGCTGCTTGTTTGCCATACTGGCAATGTTCGCAGAATTGATGGTCGGAGAAGGAGAGTTTGGGGATGTATCCGGCTCTAGATAGATGCGTAATGCCGGCCTTGCTGAGGTGTCCTAATCTTCGGTGCCATAGTGATGACACAGGAATATCCACCAAAAACAGGTTACCCTCTCTGAGCGTAACATGTAACGGATACAGGGAGTGTATCTTGGGTCCTCTAGCAAGCAGGAGGTTCCCCCTGTGGAGTGTCCACCCTCCCGAAGAAAAACCGGCACGAATGCCGTCTTCATCTAGTTGTCCGACTGAGATCAATGGCCTTGAGAGCTCGGGTACATGTCGGACATTGTGGAGTACAAGTGTAGAGCCACCTGCAAGGTTGAGCTCTACTGTGCCGATTCCGATGATGTCACAGTGTTGTGAGTTGCCGACTCGAACTGAGTCGGAGTGACGGATCGTATATTGCCGAAATTGGGATCGATGAGGAGTCACGTGAAATGACACTCCCGAATCTAAGAGCCATGTGCTCGATTCTTCAGTCGTGAGTAGAACTTCTGATCCGACTGGATTTTCGATTGATAGTATATTCGGGTCGTCTGGTAGCACATCAGCTGAGAAGCTGACGTAATTGATCTCCTCATGCTGGCCACTCTTCTTGTTGTTCTTGTTCTTGAGTGCGCGGCAGTCGGCTTTGATGTGTCCGGGTTTCTTGCAATAGTTGCAGATTCGGTTATCCCGTGACTGGCTCCGTCTTCGCTGATTGTTCGGCGGCCGTGAGGAATCTCTTCCTCGTATGTTCGATCGGTCTGTCGAACCTTGTACTACGTAAGCGTCGTCTGTTGAGTCTTTGGCGAAAGACTTTCTCCGAGCTGCTTCGGTCAGGATTGCGCTCGTGACTTCGGAGTATTTAACAGCCGTGGTTGACGCGTTGCACACGGTTGTGACGAAAGTTTCCCATGATGAGGGAAGGCTGCTCATGAGTATCATTGCTCTGAGTTCATCCTCGATTGCCGTCCCCTAAGATGAGATTTGGGAGCTTATGCTTTCGTACTCATTGAGATGTGCTTGAACCGAATCGGATTCTTTCATCCGCAAGTTGTAGAGGCGCCGGATCAGAAACATCTTCGTTGCGGCGACCTTCTTTTCGTAAGTGTCCGACAGTGTTTTCCACAGTTCGAATGCTGTCGTACACGATTGCACCGTAAAGTATACCGATTCCGATAGGTGCATCCGAATCGTGGCGCGGACGATTCTGTCCAGCTTCTGCCACTCAATTGGTTTGTATCCTTCTGGAGGTTCTTCATTTTCGATGGGATCGATTTGCCCCTTGACTATAAGATAGTCCTGCATTTGCTCTTTCCAGAAGTTGAAGTTCGATCCATCGAACTTTCGTAGACTCATTTCTGACGAGCCGGATGTTGATGCCATCAAATTCGGTTTTGGTTGACGAAGCTCAGTTCGGAGTTGACTACGAACCTTGTTGGAGTGCAGCCGGTTGGCTCACCCGATATCGTTCTAGTCGGATTTGAACCCGAGTCGGTTCGGCTTCGGAACTTGCTCGAATTGACTCCGGTAGCTTGAGGGACAGAACCGACTGGTCTTCCCGAATGTTGCCGAGTCGGAGTGAGCCCGGTTCGCTTCGGATATATATGCCGAATACCGATTATTGAAACCGATTATCTGGACCGATTCTGCTTCGGGTGACTGCAGCGACGAGAGAGACGGATCCAACTGATCCTCTCGAATGTCGATCAGCCGGATGAAGCACGAATTGGGGTTGTTTTCTTGAGACCGATCTGCACCGAGTGGTTACAATGAGCGGCGATCAGCGTTTGATGACCTCTTCGGATGCCGTTTAACCGAATGGAGCACGATCGTGTCAAAGTTGCACAAGGGGATTTCACCTCGAGCGGTTACGATCACAAGGAACGGAGTACAACCTGCTAGCTTACTCCAAGCAAAAATGATCTAACGCGATGAGATGCAGGCCTCGTTTTTCTTCTTCTTCTCTCTTCTTCGAATGACGCAGGAAACCGAATGCTGAGACGACGGCCGACAGCGGGATGAAGGACCGAATACTGTGCAGGCTCTGATACCAGATGTTGGAGACAAGGTCGTCTATGCGGAAGATCAAGAAGCACTCGATTGTGTTCTGAACACCTGCGTATGACAGTTTGTAGGTCGTTGCACAGAGAGAGAGAGAGAGAGAGAGAGTGAGAGAGAGACAGAGAGGCACAAAAGACTTCTTATTCCATAAAGCAATAATACAACACCCAACCTTACAAAAAGGTTACAAGGTCACTATATATAGTGACCGACTTAGGGCAACTACCCTTTATGCTAATTACACAAATGGCCGAAAGGGATAGTGTGAATACGTCCATTATACACATGTATTCGACAGGGCGGATGTCGTGAAGAAAACCGTCCCTAGGCGGAAACCGAGTTTAGCGTGGGTAAACCGGCCCTTACACGCGAGCACACTTTTTGTTGTATGGTAAGTAGGTAGGTACAAGTCGGCTGAGGTGAAATCCTAGGTAGCATGCATTCAATAGGGAGAGAATCGAGGTGTATCTCTGTCCGAAAGGACAGAATTAATGTGATGTAATGGATGATAACGGCCTCCCTCCTTGGGCTATAAAAGAGAGGGAGAGGAATGGAAAAGGTATCGCACGTTAGAGAGAGGACGAAGTGCTGCCGGATTGGGACCGAGCCCTTCTCCTCTACCACTCTCCATAGCCATTTTGCGCAGGTTTTCGGGAGGCTGACTTTGCTCCGTGGAATGCCCGTGTGCTTATGGCAGAGTCTCCATCTCGCTCTTGTGTGTGTGAGTGAACATGCGTCGGTGTTCGCCTTGCCGGCCTGCTAGTTGTAACCGTCTTGATATATATATATATATTTATATACATACGTGTTCATATACTCGGACTTCTAGTCGTCTCGTTTTGTTGTGTTGTTGGACTGTGATTCCTGTGTGCTCCCGTGTCTACGCGTGTGCAAGTGCGTCTGTTGTCTTTCCGTTCTCCTCCTTCTCAGCTATTTCTCGGTCCAAGACCCCGGTGGTCCCGCCTCGTTCTCCACGCACGCGCGTAACAACGCGACAACGATGCTCAAAGGTTTTCCAAGATCGGGTACAACCCCCAGAGGAAGTGATCATGGATATCTGCTTCGCGCTTATCAGTTGCCTACGAGGGCAATTAGATGAGTTTTGCAACCACTCCAATGACGTGGCCACTGCCCGGTTGCGCTATTGGTAGAAATGGTGGAACACGCCTATGGTGACGCTAGGAGAAAGTGGACCGAGGTGGAACTACCAGCCCCCCCGATGATTGTTTTCTTCTTTCATGCCTCCCTCCCTTTGATGTAGGCCCCGGGAGTCAGCTCATTCTGGTCGACACTAAAGGCCACTGCTTTTAGGTATAGGTATCTACTTACTTTAGGTAGTCGGTTTGAAAAACTATGTAAGTAGTCTCATTTTCTTGATCTTGATCTGAGGGAGATTCCCCGTTTTGTGTATAAGCTTCCTTGTATAGTCTCCTTGTAATAATCCTTCCTAACTAATGGGAAAGTAGCTTTATTTTGGAAATAAATAAATAAATTTATAACCTACCAACAATAGAGATCAATGTTCTTTGAGCAAACACACAATCCATGCACAATGTTGAATGCTTCTTGGGTTTTGCAAATTTTTACCTTTAATATATAATTGCTTAACTGATTAAGAGCTTATGGGAAGATCATTCACAGCTTCAAAGAAAATTTTAATCATGCTTGATAGCAATGCCCAATTAGATGTGTCTCTTTTATGTGTATTGTACTAAGCGCACATCTTTCTCTCAGTTGGAATTTTATCTCAACCTTACAAAGGTTGTGTGGCAAGTTCACATAATTGTTTATCCTTCCATTTGCAAAATGAGTGAGAGAGGTGATCATGCACTCTCAAGCTACTAGCGCGCATGTATTATGACTTAAGAGAGGTGATCATGCACTCTTAAATAGTTGTCATAACTAAGAAGCTAATTAGTGCCACAATGTGTCTTAATAATTTGACATAGGTATTTAATGATACACAAAAACATGCACAAGCGAGAAAAATGTCAATTAGTTAAGAAAATCCATACAGACATGCAAGGGGATAAATGTAAGGCTTGTGCAAACCTCATGAAAATGAAGGAATAGATAGATGGATAAATAGATAGATTTTATTATTGTCTTCAAAGGTCCAATATGCTCTATAAGACCAGAATTATAATATTTTCACATAATACATGTGAAAGTAACTATGTTGCATCCCATCTTCCAAACAGATCTTTCAAAACTTGTATCTAACAAGAACATAATTTTTTTCTTTTATGTGTCTTTTAGATCTTTTTCCTGGCTTCCATGCAAATCTAGGACGTCAAATTGACAAATTTTTTTGAACTTGATGCATGTACTCAACAACCCTTTCCAATGTGATGATGTCAATGGGAAATGATCTCACAATCACAAAAACTACTTGATGTGTGTGAAAACTGAGCAAGACTTTCAAGGACATGAACCAAAGAAGTTAGCATCATTCTTGTCTCTTAAGGATTCTTGTAGATTAATTTTCACAGCATGAACATTTTGTGGGCATCAAACCTTTGGCCGTTTGTTCCAATGCTTTCAACTTTTACTGTTGAGCTATGTCTTGATGTTTTAATTTTATTTTCCTCCCCTTTTTGTTGGAAACTAAGATTGTCAATATGCGGAAACAAGAATCAACACCTTTGTTAAGCACAACAAGATGAACAGAAGACAAGACCAATCGACAAATTGAGAAAGAGAAAGAGACTCGGAGGCACACAATATATAACTTGTATTATTCAAATGGCAACCATAACAATGAACAACAACCACTAACTAGGTTACAAAAGTAAGTTTAAATACCAATTGACTTAGGGAAACTTCCATTTTCACTATTTACATAAATAACCTAAACTGTAATATGTCCAAATGGGACAGTGTGAATAGATCCATTAAGTACCCGTATTCGACATTCTCCCGTAGTGGGCGTATACAACAAAAATCTGTAACCAAGGGAATAAATAGGAAATACAAATTTATACAAATTGTTGTCGAGCATGTCGGCTTTTGTCCGAATCGACAACATTTGAGAACAAAGGGCCAGGTCGGCCGAGGCCGGAAGAGCTAAAGCAAAATAAACTAGTTCGAAAAGGAATCCCAATCAGGGAGTCTGAAGTTGAGTCGACTATGCCGACTGCGGATTGTCTGAAACCATCCTGAATATCCAACTCAATTGAATTAATTCTTCGTTATGCCCATTTGGTGCCGAAGGGATCGGAATTGATCCGCCAAAAGACACCATCTGCGATATTATCAATTGTAGATATCTTCTCGAGGCCGATTTTCCCTGAATTGATGCAGTCCCGAACAAAGTGATATCTCACATCGATGTGCTTGAAGGCATTGTGTTGAACCAACTTTCTGTTAGGAAACAGGTCCCTCCGGATTGGAAGTAAGCACGAGCCCGATTGGAGTCTGGAGAGCCAGCCTTGAACGCCAGATTAGATAGATCCGAAGTAAAAAGGAAACTGAACCTGAAGCCGGATCAGATCCAAAGATGCATTAGGTAGGATTCGGATGAAGCATCCAGAAATGGCCATATTTATAAATAGCCCATAGTATGTGTTAGTATAAATACATCTAGGGCAAATCATTAGTGGGGTTGTTTTGTTTTGTTGTCAAGTATGTAGGAGAGAGAGAGTGAGAGTTGTAACTCTGTTGCAGTTGCGTGACTGGAGTCCTCCGGTCGACCATCGATGTATGTGGTGCGATGCAGTCGGCCACACCCGAAGAGATTGCGCGGATTTTATCGAGGCACTTAGAAGCAACGTGGTGTACCTATGGAATGGGCGGGTGCACACATGTGAGACTCGGAAAGCCCTAGAATTGAATACCGGTCGGGGCCGAATGAAGCGGTTAATGGAAGAAGCCGCGACGTGACATGCCGAGGCCGTCCATTATTCTGCATCAGCCGATATCTGGGTCGGAAGCGACGACGACTTGAAACCGAAGGACTTCGGGTTCTGGCCACTAGTGCTAGAAGGCCTTTCCAGAGTATGACTGAGGAAGGAAGAAGCGGACTGCGCAGAGAAGCAGGTCCAGGAGGTCACGGGGTGGAACGATCCGGTTGAGGAAAAGACCGGTTTTGTGGAAGCGGCGTGCCAGTTCTGGTGGAGGACAAGCGAGCGGGAAAGGGCGGAGGAGCCAGAATCTCTAATTGGTATGACACCCAGAGCGTGCCAAAGAACAAGGATGTCGGGACTTCCGGTGGAAAGGTTAAAGACGACAGGTTACTGGCTAGGCACGGAAATAGAAAGAGCGATGGACTTGCGGAGAGTCCTCGAAGAACAGATCCTTGACAGCCGGGTGGAGCAGTCTCTAAGGGAAGTTTTAGGGATCGCCAAGAAGGAGTTTCACGACTCCATCGTGGACATGATGAAGCGCAAGAGGCTTGCGACGGAGCCGGAGCCGGATAAGCCCATGGAGGTGCGAATGGTGCACCTAGACGATGCGACAGTAGAAGACGAATTGGCGGAGAGCCATTACTTGAAGCCGCATTGGGAAAGAGCGACTACGGAGACCCCCATTCAGATCGGGAACGTCCAGGAACCGGTGGTGGCCCTGATAGACCATGGATCTGAAATTAACCTAATGTCCATGGATTTCTACAAGAAGGGGAAATGGCCGATCAACACCAAGCACGGGTGGAAGATACGCGCGGCTACGTGCGCTACGGAGGAACTACATGGGGCGTTCCCGAATGTACAAGTCTTAGTGAAGATTGGGGATGTTGAGATTGATCAACACTTTTTTGTGCAGGAGACTTCCTCACACCTGGTGATTCTCGACGAACCATACATTACGGCGGTCCATATGGAGACCAAAGTGTTGAACAACGGTTCGGCGCACGCACGGGTGAAGAGCCAAGACGGGTGTCACTCCATCCAATTCCTGACGGTTTGTCCTAACCAGGAGCGTAACCGCGAATCTCTTGGCACCGATGGTCAAGAGGATTTTTAGAGAGGGCTATCAAGGCGTGGGGCTGTGATAGTCCGGATACCCCGGAGCAACCCCACACATGTACCATAGGTAGGAAATTTTGGTTCTCCGACAGCGGAGGTTGTACTATAACTGGCATCAGTGGCCAGGAAAAGAGGCGGGTCGAAGGGCGTTTAAGGGCGGGCAGTGCCCTTAGCTCAGACGATGAGATTAGTAGTGATGTGGAGGCGGTCTCATTCGACGACACCCTTGGAGAGATCGAAAGGGTAGCCGATGAAGGCCTAAGCAAAGACCGGGTAATTCTGGTAAGTTCCATGGAAATGTGTGAAGTCATCGCGGACTTCAAGGAGATGATCAGGTTGGAGAAGGCGGCCCAAGTTGATACCAAATACAAGGCCGTGGAATGGAAGGTGAGGCCAGTTGCGGCTCCCTTGCCAGAGGGCAACGAGGAGTAGATGAAAGGGGTCGTGTTAGACCCGAGCTTGTAGAATTCGGCTGGCATGGGGCATTGGTTCACCGACGAGACACTATGAGAGTTGAAGATTGGTGGGGGTGGCCTCCTACAGCCAGCAGAAGAGGACCGAGAAAGCCTTTACATTCTCGTCGGAGGAGATCGGGTGCGTCGACCCGACAATCATAGAGCTGATGGTTATCTTCACAGTAGCACATGTGTCGTGGAAGCTCAAGCTGATCTCGGTGCCGAGAGCTCACATCCCGAAGCTGATGGAGTTGGTGAACAGAAGGTGGAGATAGGCATCTTCGAGCCGTTGAGTGCCCCATATTCGAATCGGTGGTTTACGGTGCCGAAGAAGAATGACACCTTGCGCTCCATTCAGGACTTGCAACCGGTCAATAAAGTGACCATTCGGAACATAGGGATCGGGCTAACTATTGATGAGATCGCGAAAACCTTCGCCGGAAGGTCGATCTATTTGATTGGTGACTTGTACTCGGGGTACAATCAGTTCCAGCTAGTCGTAGAGAGTACGGATATCACGACGATGCGGACCCCTCTCGGCTTAGTGCGGATGTGTACCCTTCCGCAGGGGGGGCCAACTCTATTATAGATCTAGATACTAATGTAAGCTTAAGATAAGGATAATGAAAAGATAGATAGAAAGGAGAAAGAGAAAGAAGGGTGCCGATCCACCCGACCACCCCCGAGCGAAGGGATCGAGACGGACTCGAGCCTCGATCGGCGTCCCATACCACCGCCGTGGCGTCGAGTCGTACCTGGTGCTGGCGCGCTCGCTACAAGAGTTGACCCACCACACGAGCAGAGTCTCGATGTAGTCAAAAGATGATCAAATGAGGGTAGCTAGGCCTCTTATTTATAGCGATACCCAAGGCCCCCAGGCAAGTTCACACTTGACCTAATGGGTTGTCTCAATCCCGAGGATTAAAAGTAATCCTCCCCTTCTTCACACTCTCGTTTAACCCTCACACTTATCCACGTGTATAGAATACTACGGTAAATTCTTACCACGGGATATTATATGGTCATGCCCGTAACAAACTCGGTAGCGCACATGGTGAATGCGATGAACAAGGTTCCGAGGGATTGCATCCCGGACATCACCATGCCGTTTTTGGACGACATCAAGATCAAGGGATGTCTGGTGGAAGAGAAGGATGAATTGGTAGGACTGGACGGATGCCAAGGGTTTGTGGTGGATCATATCAACGGCTCACCTTCTCTGGAGAGAAGTCGGCTTTCGGGCAATCCAAAATCTTGGTGGTCAGGCACTTGTGCGGGCCATATGGCTGGAAACCGTCTTCGGCGAAGGTAGAGGCTATCTCCGTGATGAAGGAAGAACGCAAGTCGGTAACGGAAGTCCGGAGGTTTCTAGGAGCATGCGCGTTTTACCACATTTGGATTCCGCATTATGCACACGTCGTGGAGCCGCTCTACAGGCTACTAAAGAAGGGCTGTAAATTCAAATGGAATCAAGAGCACGCGGAGTTGGTTCGGAAGCTAAAGGAGGCTCTGACAACGGCACCGACCCTCAGGAAGGCGGTCAATGGGAAAGGTACCCCGGTTTACGTGATGGTGGACACGAGTCCGACAGGAATCGGATGGGTGATCAATCAGGAAGACGCAGATTGCACAAGGTTCCCCATCCGATTCGGAGTGAAAGTATTGAGTGAGCGGCAACGGGGATATGCCCAGGTTAAACGTGAACTTTGGGGAATCATTTCGGTAGCCAAGGCCGACAAGGATTATTTGATCGGGATAGAGGTAGTAATCGAGACACGCTGCCTACCAATCCTTGGTATGGTTTCCGGATGCGGGACTCTAGACCAAGCTATGCTCAGGTATATCGCATACATTAAGTCCCTCAATCCGGAGATACGACACATCTCCGGGAAAGACAATGCCATGGCCGATATGCTCTTGAGAGCGCACTTTGACGACGAAGACGGCATGGTATCGGAAGATGAAGAAGTTGGCATAGACTTTCGAGTTGGCTCAAGTGACTGCAAAGGGGAGGAGCACTCCCACATTAAACAAGTTTAGCAAGAGCGAGAACGATAAGAAGTGGCTCCGAATCGATAGATTCTTGAGGACGTTGACACAAGACGCGACGTTGTCGTGAAGAAAACCGTCCATGAGCGGAATCGGTGCACCGGAGCGTAGAAACCGACTCTTCATACACGTGCGCCTTAAGTTGCACATAGGAGATCCTATGTAGATTCGGTAGGAAGGGAGTAAAGGGGAAACGGCTCCTTCCTTGCCTATAAAAGGAGGGAGACGAGGAGGGTAGGGGGATCGCGGAGTCGAGGACAAAGTGCTGTCGGTTTGCGTGCGAAGGCTTCTCTCTCTCTCTCTTTCTGGTTGCAAACGCCATAGCTTCCTTCTGTGCAGGTTTCGGGAGGCCCGCGCTGCTCTGAGGAATGCCCGAGTGCTTCCGGCAGCACCTCCAACCTACTCATTCCCCTCTGTGTGTTTACGAACAGGTATCGACATCTGTTCGCCGGCCTGTTCGGTTGTAACCGACTTCGTGTTTTGCTGAGGAAGGTAGCCGGAGAAGACCTTAACGAAGACCGGACGATACCGGTATGTTCCGAAAAGATGTACGAAGTCATCGCGAACTTCAGTCGGGGGCTCGGGTCGGATCGGACGGCCCGGGTTAGCACGAGGTACAAGACTGTGGACCGGAAGGTAAGGCCAGTCGCGGCACCCTTGCCGGAGGGCAGCGAGTCCCGAATCAGAGGGGTGGCGTCGGACCCCAGTTTACGAGATCCAGCCTGCATAGGACACACCTTCACCGACGGAACGCTCCGGGAGCTCAAAATCGGTGGGGGCGGGTTCCTACTGCCGGCGGAGGAAGACCGGTTTCGGAGAATGCTCGGAAGGCACGGGAAAGCCTTTGCATTCTCACCGGAAGAGATCGGGTGCGTAGACCCGACGATCGTGGAGCCGATGGTGATATTCACGGTACCGCATGTACCATGGAATCTCAAGCCGATTCCAGTACCGAGAGCTCACATCCCGAAGTTGATGGAGCTATTGAGGCAGAAAGTCGATATGGGTATTCTCGAACCGTCGAGCGCGCCATACTCGAACCGATGGTTTACCGTACCAAAGAAAAACGGAACATTGCGCTTCATTCAGGACTTGCAGCCGGTCAACAGAGTGACCATCCGGAACGCAGGAATCGGACCGACCATAGACGAGTTCGCGGAGGCCTTCGCCGGAAGGTCGATTTACTCGGTCGGTGATCTGTACTCAGGGTACGACCAGTTCCAGCTAGCCGTGGAGAGCAGAGACATTACGACGATGCGAACTCCCCTCGGCCTAGTGCGAATGTGTACCCTGCCACAAGGAGGGACTAACTCGGTGGCTCACATGGTAAATGCAATGAACAAGGTACTGAGGGATTGGATCCCCGACATCACCATGCCATTTCTGGACGACATCCCGATAAAGGGGTGCCCGGTGGAGGAGAAGGACGAGACAGTCGGGCCGGACGGATGCCGGCGATTCGTGGAGAAACACATCGACGACTGCGAGAAGGTGCTACAAAGGCTAGAGGATGCTAGGCTCACCTTCTCCGGGGAGAAATCGGCCTTTGGGCAATCGGAAATCCTGGTAGTCGGACACCTATGTGGGCCATATGGCCGGAAGCCGTCTCCGGCAAAGGTAGAAGCCATCTCCGCGATGAAGACCGACTGTAGCTCGGTTACGGAAGTTCGGAGGTTCCTAGGGGCATGCGCATTCTACCACATATGGGTCCCACATTACGCCCACGTTGCGGAGCCGCTATACGGGTTGCTGAAGAAAGGGCGAAAATTCGAGTGGCGAGACGAGCACACGCAGTCGGTCCGGAAGCTGAAGGAAGCTCTTGCGGCAGCACCGGCGCTCCGGAAGGCTGTCTACGAGAAGGGTACCCCGGTATACATAACGGTGGATACGAGTCCGACCGGGATCGGATGGGTCGTCAGCCAAGAAGACGGGGACGGCATTCGGTTCCCGATTCGATTCGGCGCTAAGGTCCTCAGTGAACGACAGCGAGGGTACGCCCAGGTTAAACGCGAACTCTGGGGTATCGTTTCGGTAGTAAAGGCCGACAAAGATTACCTGATCGGGACAGAAGTGATTATCGAGACGGATTGCTTGCCGATTCTCGGCATGGTTTCCGGATGCGCGACACCGGACCTGGCGATGCTCAGGTGGATAGCGTACATCAAGTCCCTGGACCCGGAGATACGACACATTTCCGGAAAGGACAACGCCATGGCCGACATGCTTTCGAGGGCAAGGTTTGATGACGAGGACAGCATGGTTTCGGAGGACGAAGAAGTCGGCGTGGACTTCTTCGAGGCAGCATACGTAACGGCCGATGGAACGAGCACTCCGGCACTTAACGACTTCGACGAGAGCAAGTACGACGGCGAGTGGCTCCAGATCGGTGGATTCTTGAGGACAATGACGCCGGATGCGTCATGGACGAAGGACGAGGCCAACCGGATCCGGAAGAAAGCTTACCGATTCTTTCTCCGGGACGGATACTTATGGAAGCACCCGAAGAAGAGGGACGGCGCTCCGCTCCGGGTGGTGGCGATGAAGGAAGAACAGGAGGAGCTGCTGACGGCCTACCACGACAGCCCTTGGGCCGGACACCGTGGAACCTGGGCCACGTTCGAGAAGATAAAGGGGAAGTACTGGTGGCCGGGACTGTACCGGGACGTGCATCGGTTCGTGACAACTTGCGAGAGCTGTCAGATGCACTCCATAGTCCGACACCGGGACGAACTTCACCCTACGTACCCTCCGACCATCCACTTCAAATGGATGGTAGACCTGGTAACGATGCTGATAGGAGTAGGATAGATGTGGTATCTGGTCCTAGCTCGGGAAGATCTAACGAACCAGGTGGAAGGCCGGGCCCTTCAGAACAAAACGACTGCGGCCGTATGTCGGTTCCTGCTCGAGGATGTAATATGCCGGTACGGGTGCGTCGGGAAGATCGTGGCTGATCGCGGGGAGTTGGACGCCGAAGAGGCCGAGGAGCTGTTCGACCGGTTAGGGGTCAAGCTCTCGCTTACCACTGCGTACAATCCAGAGGCAAATGGGAAGGTGGAGCGCGGACACGGACCGATCGTCAAGGCGTTAGTTCGGGCATGCGGAGGTGAAGTCGGGAACTGGCCGCGGCTACTGCCTTACGCGTTGTGGGCTGACCGGACTACGCACAGTTCGGTAACCGGATTCATGCCGGCAGAGCTCATGTTTGGGCAGAAGCCGATCATGCCGATCGAACGTACGGTCTCCTCATGGGCAACCGTGGACTGGAGAGACGAGATGAGCCGGGAGGAACTGTTGACGGTGCGCATACGACAACTCGAGCGGAGACCGGAGGACGTGGAGCAGGCTGCGGAAAAGCTTCGGGTGGCCAGGACGAGGAACAAAGCCCGGTTCGACCGGACGCACCGACTCCGACCGAAGAAGATCGAGGAAGGCGACTGGGTGCTAGTCTACGACAGCAGCCTCGACAACCAGCACCAAGCGACACGGAAGTTCGCAAGAAGGTGGTTCGGGCCTTACGTGGTACAAAGCGCCAACGACAACGGGACGTACCATCTGGCGGAACTCGACGGTACGAGAATGGCGATACCGGTAGCTGGGAAGCGGATCAAGACGTTCAAGAAGCGTCACGACGACGAGCCGGATCCGGTTGACTTAGACCGCGACGACGAGCGATCCGAAAACGAGGAAGAACCGACGGGCGGAGAATGAAGGCTGGACCGGTTTTCTCCGTCCCAACACAATTTGGCGCATGCCGGTGGATGCGCGGTTAGGTGGGGGCGGATGTCGTGAAGAAAACCGTCCACGAGCGGAATCGGTGCACCGGAGCGTAGAAACCGACTCTTCATACACGTGCGCCTTAAGTTGCACATAGGAGATCCTATGTAGATTCGGTAGGAAGGGAGTAAAGGGGAAACGGCTCCTTCCTTGCCTATAAAAGGAGGGAGACGAGGAGGGTAGGGGGATCGCGGAGTCGAGGACGAAGTGCTGTCAGTTTGCGTGCGAAGGCTTATCTCTCTCTCTCTTTCTGGTTGCAAACGCCATAGCTTCCTTCTGTGCAGGTTTCGGGAGGCCCGCGCTGCTCTGAGGAATGCCCGAGTGCTTCCGGCAGCACCTCCAACCTACTCATTCCCCTCTGTGCGTTTATGAACAGGTATCGACATCTGTTCGCCGGCCTGTTCGGTTGTAACCGACTTCGTGTTTTGTTGTCTTCATGTTCTTGTTGTTTGTCTTGTCAATACATACATACTTTCGTGTCTTTCTGTGTCGCTGTCCCACTCGCGTCTTTGCGTCAAAGGGCCGTGTCCCTGTGAATCTACGCTCGCACGTAGTGGGTCTCTCTCTCTCTCTTACTCTTCGGTACAGGACCCCCGAGGTCCCGCCTCACTTCACGTATCCGCGAGGAATACCTCGACAACGTGGACGAATGTCATAGACACAATGGAATGCAGGGGGTTGAACCCATGATCTCTTGGTCTTATTGAGGACCCTTACCAATTGAACTACATCCATCTATACATTATTGTATTGTATCAGTTTCAACTTATTACATTATGTGTTAATTACTAGAACTTTCAAGAAACTTCTAGAGAATGCATTTTCATGCACTCTCTAGAAGTTTCCATGCACTCTCTAGATGTTTCCTAGCTTGCATGCATACCACCACATTCTTGTATAAATACTTTGGTGCACCTTGATTACAATCAAGGTGAACAACACCAGTTACGGAAGCATAATTTAGTTCTTGCTCTTTTGTGTACCTTCTCTCTCTCTTGTTATCTTGTCTATGCTCTCTGTCTATCTATATATCTATCTTTCACTCTCTCTTAATATTTAGCTTGCCTACTTATCCTTGTCCTGTCTACCCATCTGTGACAGTTTGTTCACCTTCCCTTCTTGTTACCATGTTCGACTCAGCCTTAAGCCAAGTAATGGAAACCTTGGAACAACTTCAATTAGAAAGTGAAAGCCTTCGTCAATCATTACGGGAGTTTCAAAATAGCACATCCAACAACCCTCCACCCGTTGAGCCTCACCTTCCGTTAGCACCTAACCCAACCCCTTCCTCTTCCCATTCATATGTCCTTGAACCTAACGTCAGCCTACCTGACAAATTCAGCGGCTCGAGGGCGCATCTTCATGGCTTCATCAATCAAATTCGGCTTATCATCTGCTTACAACCCCAATGTTATGCTAGTGATTTTTCTCGGGTCGGCCTCGTTGGCACCCTTCTCTTGGGGCCGGCACAAGCGTGGTTTGCACCATTGATCGAGACCTCATCCCCACTCTTAGATAACTTTCTTGCCTTCCTTGCGGAGCTTGAAGCCACATTCGGAGAGACAGATCGACGACGAACGGCACTCACGAAACTTTATTCCTTACAACAAGGCTCTTGTCCAGCTTCCGTCTATGCTTCAGAGTTTCGTCAGATCGTGTGCGATGTCAGTTGGGATGACCAAGCTTTATGAGACCAGTTTCGTCAAGGCGTCAGAAATGATGTCAAGACTCTTCTCTTAAACTTTCCGGAGCCCACATCATTGTCCCATGTAATCTCCCAAGCCGTTCAATGTGATAATCGTCTTTTCGAGCTTCGACAAGAGGAACGGGGGACTTGAGGCTTTCCGTCTTCCTCCTGCAATGCTCCACTCACAAGGCCACATATATCAGTTTCACCAAGCACGCCATGATTGCCATATTCCAATGATACTCATACCCTAATGGAGGTCGACCCCCGTACCCCAATGGAGATTGACCATCCTCGGTTCCAACCATTAACTGATGTCCAATGGCAACATCGACGTGACAATGGCCTCAACCTCTATTGCATATGATCCGCCACTGCCCGATGAGTGGCCCTCATCATCAATCCCACCATGCACGTCTTATAGAGGTTTCTCGACAACAAGAAAACGATCGTGCATGTCTTGCAGAGGTTTCTGGACAACAGGAAAACGAGCAAGTCCGGCTGTAGTAGGAGCCATGCCGTTGGACACTTCCCGTGGCCCTACTTCTCTGTGCTCCTACAATTCATTCATGCCAGTAGGAGGTTTTACTTTGCAAGTAAGTCTTTGTTTTGGGTGTATTTCAATAAAATCCCATGCCTTGCTCGATTGTGGTGCATCTACTTGTTTCATCGATATTGCGTTCGTCCGAACACATAAAATCCCCACCATCCGCACAACACAACCTATATCCGTTGAAGCTATCGACAAACAGGTTCTCTCTTTGGGGGTGGTTACTGAAGCCACTGTCTCGTTGGTACTTCAAGTCGGGTTCCACCATGAGGTATTAACATTCTATCTCATTGTAACCCCTTGACATCCGATTGTTTTAGGGCTCTCCTGGTTGGAAACACACAATCCGATGGTGGATTGGTGCAACCACTCCATCACCTTTCCACAAACACCAGGGCGGGTCTCTTCCACAAACATTGTTACTTGTGTGGGGGCTGCTTTCAGATTGGGTAGATATCCTACACTTTGCTGAATTTGCTTATAATAAATCTATCCACTCCTCTACTAGGGTTACACCATTCTATGCTTATACAAGCTATCATCCTCGTTGGTGTGTGTTAGAAACTCCCGAGTTACCCACAAATCCTAGTGCAGAGGATCATTTGGAGCAGCTACGAAGAATTCAAGCAGAACTATGTACCCACTTACATCATGCCCAACAAACACAGAAGGATTATGAGGATCGTCATCGGCTTCCATTCTATTTTGATATTGGCGATCGAGTATGGCTATTACGACGTCACATCAAGACTACTCGACCATGTGACAAACTAGATTATCAAAGGTTAGGTCCTTTCCATATTAATGGAAAAATTAATGATGTCACTTTTCGCCTCGATCTACCTCCGCAACTACGGATTCATCCAGTATTTCATAGTTCCCTTCTAGAACCTTATCAAGACAACACTATTCCAGATCGTATTACACCACCTCCACCCCCGATCAAACTTGAAGATGGACCTGAGTACAAGGTTGCTACCATCCTTGATTCCAAGATTGTTCGCAACAAGCTCTACTATTTGGTCGATTAGCTAGGATATAGTCCAAGTGAGCGTACTTGGGAACCATTGGCGAATGTGGCGGATGCTCGAGCTCTTCTTGAGGACTTCCATTTTCAATATCTAGACAAGCCAGGTCCCCAATCAAAGATGACTCATAACACTCGTCGTTTAAAGGGGAGATAGTGTCATGATATGGCATAGTATGGCTTCAAAAAGACTTGAACCCATAACTTTATGTTACATGGGTGGAAGTCATACCATTAAGCCATGCATTGTAATACAAAAGATATTCATTTATTATTTGATTAGAGGAAATTTATGTATATTCTAGATTACTCTGGAATATTCTAAAAAATTCAGGAGTACTCCTGACAATACTATAAATAGAGGCACATAGCATTATTCAGTACAAATTTGATAAGCCTCTTGGTTGTTCTTGTATCCTTCTTCATATAATATACTTCTTGTTGTCATCATTCTCTCTCTCTCTCTTCCCCTCTCGTCACTCTCACACACTCTTTCCCTCTTAGTACTAATCCTCATTCTTCCCCTCTATCTTTAGTACTAATTCTCCTTGCCTTTAGTACTATCCCTAACAGAAATTAGATATTACATGCATCGCATTCAACACATGATAAACATGTAAAAACATTTGTTCGTTACCCTTTTTCTCCTCTTTGCAACTTATGGGTCCTACTCTACATGGCACTCAATAGAAAGGGCCGTTAGCGATACCAAAACTCATTGCAACCACCATCTCTAATGGCGTCGCTATCGGCACGTCACAATGTGATGCTTTCAAAAACCTTCTTTGCAACATGGGTTACCATGTGGCTATTTTTTGCTCATCGATTCTAGGTGAGAACCCATACATTTTCATCTACAAAACGAAAATAACATGAATTAGGATTACCACCACATTCTTGTATAAATACTTTGGTGCACCTTGATTACAATCAAGGTGAAAAACACCAGTTACGGAAGCGTAATTTAGTTCTTGCTCTTTTGTCTACCTTCTCTCTCTGTTGTTCTCTTGTCTATGCTCTCTCTCTCTCTATATATATCTATCTTTCGCTCTCTCTTAATATTTAGCTCACCTACTTATCCTTGTCCTGTCTACCCGTTCGTGACAAAGAAGGAAGAAGCGAACCGGATTCGTAGGAAGGTGTATCGTTTCTTCTTGCGGAATGGGAGTATATGGAAGCACCCTAAGAAGCATAACGGCATTCCGCTTCGCGTAGTGATAAGAAGGGAAGAGCAGATGGCGCTGCTGTTAGAGTACCACAGGAACCCTTGGTCAGGACACCGTGGGACGTGGGCCACATTTGAGAAGCTGAAGGAGAAGTATTGGTGGCTGAGAATGTACCGTTGTCGTGATGTGGCATGTCTAGTGCGAGAAAAAATCAAAAATTGAGGATCCACACACATTTCACGAATACTTGTAAAAATGAAAATAAATAAACCTAGGTCACAATGGCATTGAGTGCATGTAGAGGGTTGCAAATAGGATTTGAACCTTGCACCTCTAAGATAAGAGGCAATTACCTTACCACTAAAGCTACTACTAAGTGTTGTAGATATTCTATATTTCTTTCTCATATTCAGTATTCCGTAGGAAACAAACGAACAAAACCGTGTACACAAAACCACGGTTTTAAGCCCATGGTTTCCTGCATGTCTCAAAGCAAAACTGTGTGCATAGAAACCATGGCTCCAAGCCCATGGTTTTGTGCATGGACAAACGTATAAAACCCCTAGTACGGCTTGTGTAAGGGGGGGGTTCAATATGATATGACCATCATCATCACCATCAATAATATAAGCTTCTATTTCTTCTTCTTCGCATCTATCTTGTAATTATTTATCTACTTCTCAAAGTGTACAATCTTCAATCTTCTCAAGTGTAATAGGTCTTCCTCCAATCTTACATTCACATCGTCCTCTTCCCAATACCTTGACGGACATCCTCCTTGGTCCAAGACCCCGGTGGTCCCGCTCAAGCGAAGCACGCTCGCACGCGCATCTTCGCGACACCGTGACGTGCTCCGTTTCATGATGACTTGCGAGAGCGGTCAGATGCACTCGACAATCTGGCATAGGGACGAGTTGCACCCGACCTACGCACTGACCATTCATTTGAAATGGATGGTGGATTTAGTAACAATGCCGATGGGGATCGGGCAAATGCGATACCTGGTGCTAGCATGAGAAAGACCTGATGAACCAAGTGGAGGATCAGACACTACAGAACAAGACTACCGCGGTCGTATGCCGGTTCCTGATCGAAGAGGTGATTTGCCGATACGGGTGCGTAGGGAAGATTGTAGCAGATTGAGGGGAGCTGGATGCGTGAGAAGCCGAAAAGTTGTTTGGTCGATTAGAGGTTAAGCTCTCTCTCACTACGGTGTACAATCCGGAGGCAAACGGAAAAGTGGAGTGCAGACACGAACCAATCGTGGTGTAGGCACTAGTACGGGCGTGTGAAGGGCAAGTCGAGAATTGGTTGCGGTTCCTACCTTACTCATTGTGGGTGGACCGAACTACGCATAGTTCGGTGACTAGGTTCATGCTGGCGGAACTCATGTACCAGCAAAAGCCGATCATGCCGGTGGAACACACAATCTCTTTGTGGGCAACGATCAATTGGATGGGCGAAATGAGCCGGGAGGAGCTGTTGGCAGCGAGGATTCGCCAGCTCGAGTAGAGGCCGGAGGACGTAGAGAGACCAAAAGCGAAGTTGTAAGCGGCGCGGGAGAAGAACAAGGATCGGTTTAACCGGACGCACAAGCTTAGACCGAAGAAGATCGAGGAAGGCGATTGGGTATTGGTATACGACAATAGCCTTGACAACTAGCATAAGGTGACATGAAAATTTGCGAGGAGATGGTTCGGGCCTTACGTGGTGATGAGCGCGAATGACAACGCCACGTACCATCTTGTGGAGCTCGACGGAATGAGAATAGTGATATCGGTTGCGGGAAAGTAGATCAAGGCTTTCAAGAAGCTGTAGGAGGACGAGCCACACCCAAACAGCGTGGGTGAGGATGACAAACTGGAAAGAACGAATGAAGACGAGGGAGTCGACGGGTCGGAGGATGACGAGTAACATGTGGTCGGATTTTCTCTCTCTCTCCCTCTCTCGACACATACCGGTGGATGTGCAGTTTGGTGGGGGTGGATTTCGTGAGGAAAACCGGCTACAAGGAGAAAAAGGACCAAAGTCGCGTGAACAACCACGTGCACGGATGCATGCAAGTTGTAGTATATGTTTGTAAATAACCTAGGACTAAGTTTAGGTCGACACGATGTAAGAACACATTAGTAGGGCAAAATAAATGGTAATCAAATCTAAACGAGTTTCTGTCCAAGGCAACAGGGAATAACTACATGATGTAATAGCCCCCCCCTCCTTGGCATTTAAAAGGAGGGAGAGAGGGCTGAGTAGGGGATCTTGGTTTTGGAGAACGAAGTGCTGTCGGATTGGGAACCGAGCGTGGTTCGGTTTCTTGGCCTTGAAACCAAACCAAACCATTTATGTATATTAAATACCAAACCAAACTATTTAAATTTTATGAAGCCATTTAAACCGAACTGTTTAGAGCTGAACCATTTAAACCAAACCGTTTATGAAAAATTTAGAACCAAACCAAATCGTTTTATCATAAATCAAAACCAAACCAAACCTATAAACCTATAAACCTTTAAACCTTCAAAACTTTTAAACCTTAAAACCATTAAACCAAACCACATACGCTGAAACCGCTAAACCGCTAAACCATCAAATTCAAAACCAAACCGGATCATAATATTTGAAACCAAACCAAACGGTTTATTTATCTTTGAACCAATAAACCGTTAAGCCATGGCTTAACGGTTTGGTTCGGTTTGAGCCGAAACTATGCCCATTGCTAAAATTTGAACCCTTGACTTCAATTTTTAGAGACAAGATACATCACCAATACATAGCTTCGTGACGTCCACCCCCACCAAACCACATGTCCTCTGGTATGTGCCAAGAGAGAGTGTGAGATTTTGGCTACGGTGATTAATCATATTCCTCCACATCCTCGTTGACCTTGCTCAAGTTCGAGGGTTCCGTCCTACTATCTTCATCGTTGAGGTGATTGAGGTGAGGACCCTCGTCTTGTCTTTTCTTGAAGATCTTTACACTTTTCCCTGCAATGGGTATGGCCAACCTTGATCCGTCTAGCTCCGCGAGGTGGTAGGTGGCATTGTTGTTGGCACTCGTCACCACATACGGTCCGAACCACCTTCTTGCGAACTTTCTTGTTGTCTTGTGTTGGTTGTCAAGGCTATTGTTGTAGACCAATACCCAATCTCCTTCTTCGATCTTCTTGAGACGTAGTCGATGTGTCTCGTTGAACCAAATCTTGTTATTCACTCGGGCTTCCTCCATTTCATTCGCGCATTTTCTAGATCTTCGGGCCTTCTTTCAAGCTGCCTTATTCGCATCGCCAATAATTCTTCTTGGCTCATCTCGTTCTCCCATGGTATCGTGTTAAGGGATAATTTGTACCTAATTATGTGATTAAGTTAAGCGGAAGATTAAGTGATATGTGTGTGAAAGGAAGAGAGAGGAGAAGTTAACACTTATGAACAACGAGACAAATGGGGGATGATTAACTATAGTAAAAAGCATCATCAAATAAAAAAATACCCACGATGAGGTATATATACATCTCATGTGCAAAGGTGCACATGTCTGAATAGAATATAGGTACAAAGGTGTAGGTCCTATATTAAATGAACACGGGAGTGGAGGATCTACAATGTATCCCACTCAAGTACAAAATCATGTTTAAGGCTTTAAGATCAACACACTAACAAGATTCTATCTAGGTAACTACTAAATTACGTGTGTTGACTAAATGACTAAACTAAGTTGAGCTTGATATCTCAACACGCCCCCTCAAGCTCAAGTGTGAGGTGTCCGACATTCATTTTGGCTTTCGTTGGCTTCTATCCGGTCTTCGTCGACTTCTTCGGCTTTTCCGAGGAAATCTTGGTTCCTCCCCCTCAAGTTGGTGACGAAGGCTTGCAATGTGAAATGACCAAAGGCCGAATGTTTCCACCCATCGTGGGTCATGAGTCGTTTTGGTAGAGCTCTCGGGCTCTTGGTGAGCCGCTACCTTCATCGCGAAGGCATAATGATGGGCCATATACACATTGTAGCCGAGCCGAGTGACAGGATTCTTCTTTCTTGCCAATGTGAGCGCCTTCTTTACTCCGGGTGTCTGCATGATGGGTACACCAAAATCACTATTTAGTGAGCGAGCTGACACATCCGAATCACTGTTATCGGGGTGATCAACTTCGTATTTGGGCATCTTGCCTTTGCCTTTGTCCAAGTTCGAACTTGGCCATGACGTGCTTTGGTCGCGTGAAGGCTCATGTGTGCCACTTAGCTCGGTAGAGCTTGAATTGTCCTTTGGTAAAGGACTTGGCCAAATATTGTCCTCTGAGTTGACGTTCAACTCTTCCTCGGTCAGGTCAGGTGGTGCCGAATCGGGTTTGTACCATGATGCCGATTCGTCGAAGTCTACATCTTGACTGACCCAAACCGCTCAGGTCGAAGGGTTATAGCACTTGTATGCCTTCTTCTCGGATGAGTATCCTACGAGGATACATGTCTCTGACTTCGCGTTGGGCTTCTGTCGTTGTTCGTTCGAAATGTGTACACTTGCAATGCTTCCGAACACCTTGAGGTGCGATAGGATCAACTTCCTTTCGATAAGGAACTTGTATGGAGTTAGCTTATGTACTCCGTTAGTAGTGCATCGATTCATGAGATAGATGGCCGTGGATGTCGCTCCAGCCCAATAGAAGTTCAACATGTGCTTCTCATACATCATGATGCGTGCTACCTCGAGTATTTGCCATTCTTCCTTTCGGCTACTCCATTTTGTTGGGGTGTGTGTTGGCATGAGAATTCTCTCCGAATGCCTTCACCTTGGAGGTAGGAGATGAATTCATCAGACAAGTACTCCTTGCATCCATCCGATCGTAGGCATCAGACAAGTACTCGAATGTCAAAAGTCTAATGATGAGTCCCTTTGATTGCATCACTCAAAGCCGCTGGAGGTTGCTTGTCTCGGTTTTGTGACCTTTGGCATACATGGCCGATTTCACCTCGTTCGAATCGAGAATGAACATTCGACCGTCTCTCCGTCCCTTAGCTATGAGTTAACATCTTTCTCGATGAAGTATCCTTCGTTGTTGAATCAAACTTGCATGCCTTGCTCCACGATTTGGCCGACCGAGACCAAATTCTTTGTTATTGTCGGCACATGCAAGAGATTCTTGATGTAAGTTTGTTTGCCTTCTTTCCCGAATGGGATATTGCGGATGTGTCGAATGGGATGTGTGGTGTCGTCTCCCGTCTCTATGAAGCCGGGTCGATCCGGCGTTCTTAAGTCACGAAACCATTCTTGGTGTGACGTCATATGATGTGAGGTGTCGGAGTCGATGAACCACACGTCTTGCGAGTTGGAGGTGCTTGTGGAGTAGGAGGCTGTCATAGAGTTTTCTCTATGTCTCATTATGAATAGTCCACCATAGTCGTCGTATTCGGAGTTGGTTGCGTAGTTTGCGAGTTGTCGGCTTGTTGAAGCCGACTCACTTCTCTTCTTCCGACACTCCTCTTCATGATGGCCAATTTTTCTGCAATAGTTGCAAGTAATGGGCCACCTTCACCGACCTTGTTCGGCATGGAAGCTCCCCCTTCTTCCGAAGGCTCCCTGATGGCTTCCATCTTGTTGTTGAAGGTTTGGGTCGAATCAACCTCTTCTACCACCTCAACCTTGTCCTCGGCCACCATCCGAATTTGAGAAGAACATTTTTCCTTCTGACGTCTTGGTCTTGATTCGGATGTCGTTCTCTTCAACCAATAAAATTGATTGAAGGTCGAAGAACGAAGGAGGGTTTTCCCTCACCAAGATTGCCGCCCTCAACGAGTTGAATCATTGTGCGAGGCCGCCCAAGGATACTTGAACCATCTCGTCTTTGTCGACATTTATGTTGATGGAGCCAAGCGAGTCACAAATGCTCTTGATCTTGGTGGTGTAGTCCGACACAGACATATCTTTTTGCCGAATGTTGTTCAACTCCTGCCGGAGTTGAAGTTTGTGGGCAGTCGTGTTGACGGCGAACATTTTCTTCAAGTTCTCCCACGCCTCTTTAGGCGTCTTGGCGTCTGGAATGAGGTTAAGCATGTGGTCATGGGCACATGTTTCCAAGCAATACATTACTTGACTCGCTCCTTGCTCCCACCTTGGGTAGTTGGCGTTTGTGATGTCGGGTTTGGTTTCGAGTGTGTCGTTGATGTAGCTCCAATACCCTTGGCTGACTAGGTATTGGTTCATCTTGTACTCCCAAGATGAATAATTGCTCCAGTCTAGCTTTTCACTATGGAGTGAGCTACCCATTTGTGTCTTCATGTTGATTAGTGTCTTTTCATCTTTTTCTTTTCTTCCGTCGATCATGTACACGTGCTACGTAGCAACACTACGGTAGTGGATAGCCGGAATTTGTTTTCGGCGTTTTGAACACACAATCACGAAGAGTCGAGTGGGCTTAATGGATTTGCTAAACCACACACACACTTTGATACCATGTTAAGAATTAGGTAATTAAGAAAGGGTTAATTAGTACCTAATTATGTGATTAAGTTAAGCGGAAGATTAAGTAATATGTGTGTGTATGTGTGTGAGACGAAGAGAGAGGGGAAGTTAACTCTTATGAACAATGAGACAAGATGGGGGATGATTAACTATAGTAAAAAGCATCATCAAATACAAAAATACACACAATGAGGTATATATACATCCCATTTGCAAAGGTGCACATGTGTGAGTAGAATATAGGTACAAAGGTGTAAGTCCTATATTAAATGAACATAGGAGTGGAGGACTTAAGTACAAAATCCTATTTAAGGCTTTAAGGTCAACACACTCACTAGATTCTATCTAGGTAACTACTAAGTTACGTGTGTTGACTAAATGACTAAACTAAGTTGAGCTTGATATCTCAACAATCGCTACCCATGAGGTGATCGTCCTTTCGATGGGCATTACCGGTGTCATGAGGAAAACCGGCTACAAGGGGAAAAAGCACCAAAGGTGCGTGAACAACCACATGCACGGATGCACACAAGTTGTAGTATATGCTTGTAAATAACCTAGGACTAAGTTTAGGTCGGTGTGATGTAAGAACACATTAATAGGGTGAATTAAATAGTGATCAAATCGAAACGAATCTCTGTTTGAGGCGGCAGGGAATAACTACATGATGTAACAACCTCCCCTCGGCATATAAAAGGAGGGAGAGAGGGTTGAGAAGGGGATCGCGGTTTGGAGAACGAAGTGCTGTCGGACTGGGAACCGAGTGCTCAGATTTCTTATCCTCTATTTGTGTTTCTTTGGTCGGACGCCTTTGCTCGCGTAGGAAGCCTGTGTGCTCCCGACAGAGGCTCCACATTGTATTTACATACTAGTGCACGTGTATTGTTTGCTAAGCTCGTAGCTCAACTCCTGGCTGAGTTGGTTGTAGTTTTTTTTTTTTTGATCGATTGTTGGCACCCGTTTTGTTGATCTTCTAGCGTGTTGCTCCAATCCCGGCCGAGCCGGTGGTGTCATGTATGTCTAGATATCTAACAATCTATACCCCCTACCGACTTCCTTATTCTTCTTCTTTTTCTTATGCTCCTTGGTTCGAGGCCCCCGCAGTCCCGCCTTTGTTTCGCACGCACACTCGTGAATACATGAAATAATTTGGTGAACCCAATGTGAAACAGGCGGCAGAGGAGTTTCGAAGATGAGGGGAAGTGAGCTCGCCAAAGCCATGGTGGTAGCTGTTGACCACCTCGTGAGCGCTTGTGAGGGCACGAGTGCCCTTGATAGGGCCATTGAATCGATTGTCGGCACAGTAGGCTGGTTTGATGGGAAGAACACGATGAGTTATCTTGAGACCTACCACCGGGGTCGAGATGATAATGAAGGACATCTCGGAGGACAGACGCCTATTAGGATTCCCTCGGGTGGTTTTGCCGAGCATTCACGTAGAGGTGCTCGAGGTACAACTAGGGTGCCAAAACTGGGATGAGTTCGAGGGACTTCTCCTCAAGAGGTACGGGTTCAATGACTTGCTTCAGTTGTCGAAGCGGGAGTTTATGGAATGGGTTGAGAGCCCTAGAAAGGGGAGGAATACGTCGACGCTCCTCTAGGAGTTCGAAAGGCGATTTGCTCGGCTATCAGCTCTCGGCGCTGGACCGGACCGTGCTCGATACAAGTCGGGTCCTACTCTTCATCAAGTCGGTGGATGCGCTTGATCAGGAGAAGGTGGGTCTCCTGCTGGAGATGGATGAGGGG
This sequence comes from Azolla caroliniana, assembly GCF_043228905.1. NCBI lineage: Eukaryota > Viridiplantae > Streptophyta > Polypodiopsida > Salviniales > Salviniaceae > Azolla > Azolla caroliniana. The sequence continues at coordinate 4,780,067 of NW_028230443.1, forward strand.
CTTACGGCTGATTGGGATGTGGTTAAAAGGTTTGGAACCGTTTCGACAAACGCTGTGAGTGGAGTGACGAGTGTCCGTCGGCAGTAGGCCCGACGGTGGGGAGGAAGCTTGAAGAACCGATTCCGACTCGAACAGAAGAGATGCGAAGGTGGATCGAGTCCAGCATGGTTCCGACTAACATGATCCAGAGCCCATCTGGAGGTGCGGCCCTAGATGACCTCACTAAGATGGTACGATGTCGTGTGAATCTTCACACACTATGTAAAAAAATAATGAAATAATTATTATAGATTAGATTAGTAGCTTACTATAGAAAGATGGATATACTCAAGAGCTTCAAAATGTATTTTACTATATACAAAATGGAGAAATACATACCAACTTATGAGAAAATAAAGTTTGATTAGATAGGGAAATTAGAACTATCCCACATAGATAGGAAAGTTAAGGCCCTGGCTATATAAGCACCTTGAGCTCCCTCATTTTTCATTTGTGCTAAGAGCACTTTGGCCACTTTGTCTTGATGGATGATGGTGGCCAAATTCCTTAAAACCGGAAACCGGCCGGTAAGCAAAACCGGAACTGGAATCGGCAAGCAAACCGGAATCGGCAAGCAAACTGGAACCGGCCGGCAAGCAAAACCGGAACCGGAACTGGAAAGCAAACCGGAACCGGAGCCGGAAAGCAAACCGGAACCGGCCGGCAAGCAAAACCGGATCCGGAACCGGCTGGCAGGCAAAACTGGAAACCGGTCGGCAAGCGAAACCGGAACTGAAACCGGCAAGCAAACCGGAACCGGTCGGCAAGCAAAATCGGAACCGGAACTGATCGACAAGCAAAATGGAACTGGCTACCGGACGATGTTGGACGCGGACGGACGAAAGATTGCATCATGCAACAAACTAAAGTAAAGTGAAGAGAACTAAAGTAAAGGCCATGTGGACGCAAGCAACTAAAGAAGGGAGTGCATGGCCGGCAAGCAAAACCGGAACCGGAACCGGCCGGCAGGCAAAACCGGAAACCGGCCGGCAAGAGAAACCGGAACTGAAACCGGCAAGCAAACCGGAACCGGTCGGCAAGCAAAATCGGAACCGGAACTGACCGACAAGCAAAATGGAACCGGCTACCGGACGATGTTGGACGCGGACGGACGAAAGATTGCATCATGCAACAAACTAAAGTAAAGTGAAGAGAACTAAAGTAAAGGCCATGTGGACGCAAGCAACTAAAGAAGGGAGTGCATGGAAAAAGTAAAGGTCATGTGGACAGTCACATGCAACCAAAAGAAAAAGCTAGGCAACTAAAAGTAGAGGCCATGCAACAAAAAGTGAAAAGGCTATGATCAAGAGAGAACTCCATTTTTATTCCATTATTTTTTCTACACGAAGACTCTCCATATTATTATTATTTTCTTCTCAACTCCCTTATCTTAGGGAAGCGATAACACTCAAAAACCCTAATCTTCCCTACGGAAGCCAGAATACTCATATAACCTAATCCTAATCTTCCCTACGGAAGCCATATCTCTCAAAACCCCTAATTTTTCTTTTCTATTAATCTTAGTAAACCTAAAACTTCTAAATCCCAATCTTGGGACATATTGTAATTTCTTTTTCCTTTGTTAATGAAAATTATTAAATTTCTTCTTTTTGTTAATTGTTAAAAATATAAACGTACACATGTGATTATCCTCTGGTCGGAGGCCCCGGGGTCCTGCCTCAAGTTCGCGTATCCTCGTCGTATTTTCGCGACATCTTTGGTGAACCCGACGTGAAACGAGGCGGTAGGAGGATATCTCATGGAGGCATATATATACAAAGAACCGAAGAGATGCAAACTATACGAGTTCGATCAATGGTTATCATCATTAAAGACCCACTAAAGTGCCATGCATGCTTTCGTTGAGTTCGAGTGTCGCTTTGCACAACTCTCGGAGCGGGATCAAAGATTGGTGGGGTTGGAAAAAGTCCTAATGTTTGTGAAATCGATAGACCGGAAGGAAAGGAATGCCATTGGAATCCGACTTGAAGATGACGATGGTGCAAATGGCCTCACAGAAGATTGGACGAAAGTGGAAAGAGTATGTCGACTTCACGATGAGAGGAAGGCAAGATTCTCATCGGTGACAACACAACGTACTAGGGATGGTGAAAAGAGGACGGGAAGCAACTACAAACTACCACCTAAAGAAGAAAACTCGAAGAGGGAAGGTTCAACAATACTCGACATAGAAGTCTTGATGGAAGAGGCATTCGAGAATTTAAAGGCGCAAGTTGAGGCTGAAGAGAAACTTCAAAAGGAGCAAAAACTGAAGCAAATGATGAGCGAAGAAGTGAAGGCCAAAACTAACACATGCAAAGAAGAGGGAAGAATAATCGAGGATTGCTCGATTGAGAAGGTCAATGGGTACGAGGCCGATGAATTTGAAGAGATGGCCACAAATAACGAATTAGAGATGGAGGTGGCTATGGACAACACAATGAAGGAGGATGGCAAGTGTGCCGAGACTTCTTCCCCACTATTTCAAGATATTTGGGCAATGGTAGACGGGAACATATTGGTCGGTGGAGAAAGGGCCATCACCGAAGAGACATACCCGAACCAAATAAAGACCCAAGAGATGGAAGGTGGTAATGAGGAAGTGAAGGTCAATGTTGATATATACGATGAAGAGGTCAAACAAAGCACAATGGTGCATGACAATGGCCAAGCGAGCCAAGTGAAGTCTAAGGGTATTCCGCGAGATATGATCCCATGCTCTGACTCAAAAGGGGATTCTAGTGTGAAGATCAAACAAACGATGGTCAACTGTCACACGAGAGCATACCATGAAAAAGGTGGATGTGGGAAACATGAAATGTGGTCATCCCAGATTTTGAAAGTGAGCGTGGACTTGAAGCATGGGCTACAAGGAGTAGTCAAAGTCAATGTTCAAGTGAGGTCTAATGAAGACAAACCTAGATTGATGAAAGAAGGAAGACTAAAATGCGTTAACCATGGAGATGGTCGAAATAAAGGTAGCACTTGCATGATGCATGAAGGGTTATGCTTCGGGAAGGCAGAAGAAGACATGAAAACCAAATATGGCAATGCAAAGCTCAAACAAAGGATTTGGTGGTTTGGATGGTCTCCATGGTTATGGTGGAAAGAATGGTCATGGTGGCATTGGAAGAAGAAAGATAAGGAACCAACGAGTTGGTTCAAGTTCAATCTCTATCATAGATAGTTAGCTTATGAAGGAAAGAAAATATTACGACAACGATTAAAGATTTCAACTAGGAGGATACAACTCAATAACACAATTGGCACATACCGGTGGATGTGCAGGTTTGGTGGGGGTGAATGTCGTGTGAATCTTCACACACTATGTAAAAAAATAATGAAATAATTATTATAGATTAGATTAGTAGCTTACTATAGAAAGATGGATATACTCAAGAGCTTCAAAATGTATTTTACTATATACAAAATGGAGAAATACATACCAACTTATGAGAAAATAAAGTTTGATTAGATAAGGAAATTAGAACTATCCCACATAGATAGGAAAGTTAAGGCCCTGGCTATATAAGCACCTTGAGCTCCCTCATTTTTCATTTGTGCTAAGAGCACTTTGGCCACTTTGTCTTGATGGATGATGGTGGCCAAATTCCTTAAAACCGGAAACCGGCCGGTAAGCAAAACCGGAATCGGAATCGGCAAGCAAACCAGAACCGGAACCGGCAAGCAAACTGGAACCGGCCGGCAAGCAAAACCGGAACTGGAACCGAAAAGCAAACCGGAACCGGAACCGGAAAGCAAACTGGAACCGGCCAGCAAGCAAAACCGGAACCGGAACCGGCCGGTAGGCAAAACTGGAACCGGAACCGGCCGGTAGGCAAAACCGGAAACCGGCCGGCAAGCGAAACCGGAACTGAAACCGGCAAGCAAACCGGAACCGGTCGGCAAGCAAAATTGGAACCGGAACTGACCGGCAAGCAAAATGGAACCGGCTATCGGACGATGTTGGACGCGGACGGACGAAAGATTGCATCATGCAACAAACTAAAGTAAAGTGAAGAGAACTAAAGTAAAGGCCATGTGGACGCAAGCAACTAAAGAAGGGAGTGCATGGAAAAAGTAAAGGTCATGTGGACAGTCACATGCAACCAAAAGAAAAAGCTAGGCAACTAAAAGTAGAGGCCATGCAACAAAAAGTGAAAAGGCTATGATCAAGAGAGAACTCCATTTTTATTCCATTATTTTTTCTACACGAAGACTCTCCATATTATTATTATTTTCTTCTCAACTCCCTTATCTTAGGGAAGCGATAACACTCAAAAACCCTAATCTTCCCTACGGAAGCCAGAATACTCATATAACCTAATCCTAATCTTCCCTACGGAAGCCATATCTCTCAAAACCCCTAATTTTTCTTTTCTATTAATCTTAGTAAACCTAAAACTTCTAAATCCCAATCTTGGGACATATTGTAATTTCTTTTTCCTTTGTTAATGAAAATTATTAAATTTCTTCTTTTTGTTAATTGTTAAAAATATAAACGTACACATGTGATTATCCTCTGGTCGGAGGCCCCGGGGTCCTGCCTCAAGTTCGCGTATCCTCGTCGTATTTTCGCGACAACGGGATCTCCAGATTGTGCACGCCCGGAGAGACAACAGGGGACAGTCACGTGACCGGAGGCCTTTGGTCGACCAACGATGTATGTGGTGCGACGCGGTCGGCCACACTCGAAGAGATTGCACGGATTTTACCGAGGCACTTATAAGCAACATGGCGTACCTATGGAATGGGCGGGTGCACACATGTGAGACTCGGAAAGCCCTAGAATTGAATACCGGTCGGGGCGGAATGAAGCGATTAATGGAAGAACCCTCGGCATGACAAGCCGAGGCCGTCCATTATTCGCCATCAGCCGGTATCCGGGTCCGAAGCGATGGTGGCCTGAAACCGAAGGATTTCGGGTTCTAGCCACTAGTGCTGGAAGGCCTTTGCCGAGTACGGTTGAGGAAGGAAGAAGCGGACCGCGCGGAGAAGCGGGTCCGGGAGGTCACAAGGTGGAACAATCCGGTTGAGGAAAAGACACTCTAACCAGTACGACACCTAGAGTGTGCCAAAGAAGAACGATGCCGGGACTTTCGGTTTGCAGGATAGGTTAAAGCCGGCAGGTTACTGGCTACACACGGAAATAGAAAGAGCAACGGACTTGCGGAAAGTCCTCGAAGAACTGTTCCTTGACAGCTAGGTGGAGCTATCTTTGAGGGAAGTACTAGGGATTGCCAAGGAGTTCCATGAATCCATCGTGGACTTGGTGAAGCACAAGAGGCTCGCGACGGAGTCGGAGAAGCCCGTGGAAGTGCGAACGGCACACCTAGATGATACGACAGTAGAAGACGAATTGGCGGAGAGCCATTACTTGAACCCGCATTGGGCAAGAGAAACTATGGAGACCCCGTTCGGATCGGGAACATCCAAGAACCGGTGGTGGCCCTGAAAGACCATGGATCCGAAATCAACCTAATGTCCATGGATTTCTACAAGAAAGGAAAATGGCTGACCAACACCAAGCACGGGTGGAAGATATGCGCAGCTACGCGCGCTACGGAGGAACTACACTGGGCGTGCCTGAATGTACCGGTGAAGATTGGGGATGTTGAGATTGATCAACACTTTTTCGTGCAGGAGACTTCCTCACACCCAGTGATTCTCGATGAACTATACATTACGGCGGCCCATATGGAGACCAAAGTGTTGGACGACAATTTGGCGTATGCACGGGTGAAGAGCCAGGATGGGCGTCACTCCGTCCAATTCTTGACGGTTCGTCCTAACCACAAGCGTAACCGCGAATCTCTTGGTAGCGATGACCAAGAGGATTTTTAAAGAGGGCTATCAAGGCATGGGGCCGCAGTAGTCCGGACACCTAGGAGAAACCCCACACATGTACCATAGGTAGGAAATTTTGGTTCTCCGACGGTGGAGGTTCTACTATAACCGGCATTAGCGGCCAGGAAAAGAGGCGGGTCGAAGAGCATTTAAGGGCGTGCGGTGCCCTTAGCTCTGATGACGAGATTAGTAGTGTCGTGGAGGCAGTCTCATTGGACGACACCCTTGGAGAGATCGAAAGGGTAGCTGATGAAGGCCTAAGCGAAGACCGGGTAATTCCGGTCAGTTCCGTGGAAATGTATGAAGACAGAGAAGTACTGTAAGGAACAATACTAAGACAGAGAAGGAATTAGTACTAAAAGATGAGGATTAGTACTAAGGGAGGTGTAGAACTCTCGAGAGAAGGAAAGAGAGAGAGAGAGAGAGAGAGAGAGAGAGAGAGAGAGAGAATGATGATAACAAAAGATATATATTATGTTAAGAGAATATACAATAGTAGCTAGGAGGCTTAAGACTGGCGTTGAACCGATTTAGTTCGAAATAATGCCTTGTGCCTCCTTTTATAGTGTTCTCAGGAGTACTCTTGAAGTTTCTAGAATGTTCCAAAGAAATCTGGAATATACATCAATTTTCTATAATAAAACTTAAATGAAAATAAAATCCTTCGTATTACAACATATAGTCTAATGGTCAAAAGCTCGACCCATGTAAGATAAGGTTATGGGTTCGAGTCTTGCCATATCATGACACTATCCCCCTTTAAAACGACAAGTGTCACGAGTCGTTTTGGATTGAGGACCCGGTTTGTCTGGATATTGATGATGGAAGTCTTCATGAAGAGCACAAGCATTGGTCACACACATTTTGTATTGGTTCCCAAGTATGCTTGCTAGGACTATATCCTAGCAATCGACTAGATAGTAGAGCTTGTTGCGAACAATCTTGGAATCGAGGATGATAGCAACCTTGTACTCAGGTCCATCTTCAAGTTCGATCGAGGGTGGAGGTTGTTTAATACGACCTGGGATGATACTATCTTGATAGGGTTTGAGGAGAGAACTATGAAACACGAGATGTATCCGAAGTTGTGGAGGTAGAACGAGACGAAAAGCGACATCATTAATTTTTCTGATAATACGGAAAGGACCTAATTGCCGATAATCCAACTTCTCGCATGGGCGAGTAGTCTTGATGTGTCATCGTAGTAGCCATAACTGATCTCCAATGTTAAAACTGGATGGAAGCCGATGACAATCCGCGTAAACCTTGTGTGTTTGTTGAGCTTGATGTAGATCAGTAGATAAATCCACTTGTACCTTATGTAACTGCTCCAAACAATCTTCTGTGCAAGGATTTGTGGGTAATTCCGAGGTTTCAAATACACACCATCGGGGGTGACAGCCCGTATAAGCATAAAATGGTGTAACCTTTGTTGATGAGTGGACACAGTTATTATATGCAAATTTGGCAAAGTGGAGAATATCCGCCCAATTATCTTTATGATAGCTTAGAAAGTACCGAAGATACTGCTCCAACGTTTGATTTGTTCGTTCTGCTTGGCCGTTTGTATGTGGGTGGTAGCTGGAGGAGAGGTTCAAGTGACCTTGAGCATTTTAAAGAGGTGCTTCCAAAAATTCGAGACGAACTGGGGTCCACAATCGTTGATGATATTATCGGGAAGGCCTTGATGCCGACATACTTCACGCATGACAGTTTCAGCGGTTTCCTCACTGGAGATTTCCTTAGTACATGGCAGGAAATGGGCCATCTTCGTATATTGATCTACTACTGGTAAGATCGTATCGAATCCCCTTAGAGACAGGAAGATCTGTGATGAGATCTAGAGCAATAGATTGCCACGACTTGCTTGGAATTGGTAATGGTTCTAATAAACCATATGGATGATGCCTTGGCATTTTTGCTCTGCAACATGTATACAAGTCTGAACAAAATCTTCGACAAATTGTCGCATATGGGGCCACCAAAATGATCGTTGTACTAAATCTAATGTTTTAGTACTACCAAAATGCCCAGTTGTATATGTGTCATGATAGTTTTGGACTACTCGAAGGCGACAAGAACCATTAGGAACATACAATAATTTCTTAAAGAATAGTAATCCATCATGACATTCTAATTGTTGATAGTTTGTACTTGTTGGTCCCAGGATTACTTGCTTTTGGTTATCGAAAGCTGGCTCGCCAAGATGTGGTGCTAGATACAAGCGCCATGATAATGGATCTGCCTTCCCTTCTTGCTTCCCCGGACGATATGTCATTTTGAAGTAGAAACGAGTGAGGAATTGGGCCCACCGAGCTTGATAGTGATTTAACACACGAGCATTCTGAAAGTAGGCAAGGTTTTTGTGATCACTGAATATGGTGACTTGATGAGAAGATCCCTCTAGAAAATGCCTCCATTGCGTAAAAGTGTCCACTATTGCTAATAGCTCCTTATCATGAATTTCATAGTTGATTTCGGCAGCGTCAAATTTACGTGAGTGGAAAATCACAGGATGGAGCTTTTTATCATCCCCTTGTTGTGACAGAATGCTACCCAACGCGAAATCTGACGCATCTGCTTCGATGATGAATGGTTTTTCCGGATCAACATGAGCTAGAATAGGAGTTGATGTAAATGTCTTCTTAAGATACTCAAAAGCCATGTCCGCTTCTTCAGTCCAAATGAACGATTGTCCCTTCCTGGTGAACTGTGTGAGAGGCAGAACAAGGTTTGAGTAATCCTGTATAAACTTGCAATAGAAATTGGCAAAGCCTAAAAAGCATTGCACATCTCGCAATGAACACGGAATCTGCCACTCTACCACCATTTTGACCTTAGCTGGATCCATGGAGATGCCTTCCGAGGAAATGACATAGCCCAGAAATTGTACGCGGTTGTAGTCAAAACTACATTTTTCCAGCTTTGCATAAAGACCATGTTCTTGAAGTCGTTTTAGTACTAACATTACATGAGAATCATGCGCTTCTTGGGTCTTCGAATAAAACAGTAGATCATCCAAATATCCAAGAGATCTTGGAATATATCATTTGCCATGTGCTCGAAGACTGTTGGCGCATTAGTGAGGCCAAATGGGATGACCGTATACTCGAAGTGCCCATATCTGGTGCGAAATGCGGTCTTCCATTCATCTCCTGGTCGGATCTGTACGAGGTTATATGCTCCTCGTAAGTCGATCTTTGTGAAGAACCTTGCACCATTGATCTGTTCTAAAAGATTTGAGATAAGGGGAAGTGCGTACCTATTCTTGATGGCGACCTTATTTAAGCCACAGTAATCTACGACAAGACAATCTGATCCATCCTTTTTCTTGACGATGAAAATGGGTGCGTCGTGTCGAATACAAGTGTATAATGGACGTATTCACACTATCCCTTTTGTATAGCTTAAGTTTGGGCCATTTGTGTAATTAGCATAAATGGTAGTTGCCCTAAGTCGGTCACTATATAAAGTGACCTTGTAACCTTTTTGTAGGGTTGGGTTGTATTATTGTCTTATTGTAATAGAAAGACTTTTGTGCCTCTCTCTCTCTCTCTCTCTCTCTCTCTCTCTCTGTCTCTGTGCACGATCTTGCTAACTGTCACACGCAGGTATTCAGCACTAATCGAATGCTATTTGATCTTCCGCATTGACGACATTGTATCCAACATCTGGTATCAGAGCTTGCACAGTATTCGGTTCTTCAATCCGCTGTCGGCCGTCGTCTCAGCCTGCACAGCATTCGGTTTCCTGCGTCATTCGAAGAAGAGAGAAGAAGAAGAAAAACGAGGCTTGCATGTCATCGCGTTAGATCATCTTCGCTTGGAGTAAGCCATCAGGTTGTACTCTGTTCCTTGTGATCGTAACCGCTCGAGGTGAAATCCCCTTGTGCAACATTGACACGATCGTGCTCCACCCGGTTAAACGGCATCCGAAGAGGTCATCAAACGCTGCTCGCCGCTCATTGTAACCACTCGGTGCAGATCGGTCTCAAGACAACAACCCCAATTCGTGCTTCATCCGGCTGATCGACATTCGGGAGGATCAGTTGGATCCGTCTCTCTCGTCGCTGCAGTCACCCGAAGCAGAATCGGTCCAAACAATCGGTTTCAATAATCGGTATTTGGCATATATATTCGGAAGCGAACCGGGCTCACTCCGACTCGGCAACATTCGGGAAGACCAGTCGGTTCTGTCCCTCAAGTTACCGGAGTCAATTCGAGCAAGTTCAACAATACATATATCCGAAGCCGAATCGACTCGGGTTCAAATCCGACTAGAACGATATCGGGTGAGCCAACCGGCTGCACTCCAACAAGGTTCGTAGTCAACTCCGAACCGAGCTTCGTCAACCGAAACCAAATTTGATGGCATCAACATCCGGCTCGTCAGAAATGAGTCTACGAAAGTTCGATGGATCGAACTTCAACTTCTGGAAGGAGCAAATGCAGGACTATCTCATAGTCAAGGGGCAAATCGATCCCATCGAAAATGAAGAACCTCCAGAAGGATACAAACCAATTGAGTGGCAGAAGCTGGACAGAATCGTCCGCGCCACGATTCGGATGCACCTATCGGAATCGGTATACTTTACGGTGCAGTCGTGTACGACAACATTCGAACTGTGGAAAACACTGTCGGACACCTACGAAAAGAAAGTCGCTGCAACGAAGATGTTTCTGATTCGGCGCCTCTACAACTTGCGGATGAAAGAATCCGATTCGGTTCAAGCACATCTCAATGAGTACGAAAGCATAAGCTCCCAAATCTCATCTCAGGGGACGGCAATCGAGGATGAACTCAGAGCAATGATACTCATGAGCAGCCTTCCCTCATCATGGGAAACTTTCGTCACAACCGTGTGCAACGCGTCAACCACGGCTGTTAAATACTCCGAAGTCACGAGCGCAATCCTGACCGAAGCAGCTCGGAGAAAGTCTTTCGCCAAAGACTCAACAGACGACGCTTACGTAGTACAAGGTTCGACAGACCGATCGAACATACGAGGAAGAGATTCCTCACGGCCGCCGAACAATCAGCGAAGACGGAGCCAGTCACGGGATAATCGAATCTGCAACTATTGCAAGAAACCCGGACACATCAAAGCCGACTGCCGCGCACTCAAGAACAAGAACGACAAGTCTCAGAAATCAGACAAGAAGAGTGGCCGGCATGAGGAGATCAATTACGTCAGCTTCTCAGCCGATGTGCTACCAAACGACCCGAATATACTATCAATCGAAAATCCAGTCGGATCAGAAGTTCTGCTCACGACTGAAGAATCGAGCACATGGCTCTTGGATTCGGGCGCGTCATTTCACGTGACTCCTCATCGATCCCAATTTCGGCAATATACGATCTGTCACTCCGACTCAGTTCGAGTCGGCAACTCGCAACACTGTGACATCATTGGAATCGGCACAGTAGAGCTCAACCTTGCAGGTGGCTCTACACTTGTACTTCACAATGTCCGACATGTACCCAAGCTCTCAAGGCCATTGATCTCAGTCGGACAACTAGATGAAGACGGCATTCGTGCCGGTTTTTCTTCGGGAGGGTGGACACTCCACAGGGGGAACCTCCTGCTTGCTAGAGGACCCAAGATACACTCACTGTATCCGTTACATGTTACGCTCAGAGAGGGTAACCTGTTTTTGGTGGATATTCCTGTGTCATCACTATGGCACAGAAGATTAGGACACCTCAGCAAGGCCGGCATTACGCATCTATCTAGAGCCGGATACATCCCCAAACTCTCCTTCTCCGACCATCAATTCTGCGAGCATTGCCAGTATGGCAAACAAGCAGCCGCATCACACCCGACATCAGCACCACGAGAAACGAGACCTCTCGATTTAGTCCACTCGGACGTCTGTGGCCCAATGCCGCATCAGTCTCTCGGCGGTGCCTTTTACTTCGTCAGTTTTATTGACGATTCGACTCGAAAGGTGTGGGCTTATCCAATTCGCACCAAAGATCGGGTCTTCTCGATCTTCTCCGATTGGCTCGCTATGGTAGAAAATCAAACCGACCGAAAACTAAAATGCTTTCGGACCGACAATGGGGGAGAGTTCAAATCAGAAGAACTCGTCAAATTCTGCCGACAACGCGGCATCCGACGTGAATTTACGGCACCACACAGTCCGGAGCAAAACGGGATTGCCGAACGCATGAATCGGACAATCCAAGAACGGATAGTTTCCATGCTCCAACACTCCGGACTGTCGGATGGCTTCTGGGCAGAGGCTCTACTCACGGCAGTACACATAATCAATATGTCGCCAAGCAGACCTCTAGGACTTCAAATTCCTCAGGAACTATGGATCGGCAGTAAGCCGAATTACGACAAGCTGAGGATCTTCGGATGCGAGGCGTACGGCCTTATTCCGAAAGATGATCGCCGAAAACTTGCACCTCGGTCCAGGAAATGCATTTTCCTTGGATATGGATCCGACGGCGAAATGGGATACCGACTCTGGGACCTCGAACGCAGACAAATCGTTCGAAGTTCGGACGTTGTGTTCAACGAGTCGGCTATGAATCCATCAGTCAAAACACCGATCGAAGTCCGAAGGGTAACATTTTCCGATGTGCCGACCCTTCAAGAAGGCCCCGCTCTTAACACACGGTCAGCTTCACGGGTAGCTGAACCTTACACTACCGACTCGGACAACTCCGACTCGGTACAACCGAATGATTCGCTTTCGGACCATCCGACCTCGATACCCGATGCGACCAGTCCAATCATACCTCGACGATCCGAGAGACTGTCGCAACCTCCGGAGAGGTATTCTCCTGGAATTTTCTTCACCGACGCCGGCGAACCGACGTCTTACGAAGAAGCATCGACATCTGTCGATTCCGCCACCTGGCATCTGGCGATGGAGTCGGAAATGCACTCCATTCGGGCAAACAAGACTTGGGATCTGGTCGAATTACCTAGGAACCGACGTGCTCTTCCTTGCAAGTGGGTTTATCGACTAAAAGAGACGTCTGATTCGACCACCCCAAAGTACAAGGCCAGATTAGTTGCGAAGGGCTTCCGACAAGAATATGGCGTCGACTTCGACGAGATTTTTTCACCAGTGGTGAAAATGACAACCCTTCGTTTTCTACTCGGCGTAGTGGCAGCCGACAACTTGGAGCTGATTCAGCTAGATGTCAAAACAGCCTTCCTCCATGGTGATCTTGAAGAGGAAATTTATATGGAGCAGCCAAAAGGCTTCGTGGCAACTGGCCAAGAACATCTAGTCTGCCGACTCAGGAAGAGTCTATACGGCCTCAAACAGGCACCGCGACAATGGTACAAGAAGTTCGACGATTTCATCCAATCGATCGGCTTCTCAAAAAGCGATGAGGACCATTGTCTTTTTACCAACACAGCTCAAGATGGATCACCCATCTTCCTCATCATTTACGTGGACGACATGCTAATTTCTGGACGCCACGCGGGCGAACTTGCCGATCTCATTCGGCAACTGCGGTTGAAGTTTGCCATGAAGGACCTCGGTCCGGCACGACACATACTTGGCATGAAGATTAGTCGGCATCGCGATCAACGACATCTTTTTTTGTCTCAGACCGACTATATCGGACGTGTCTTGGAACGCTTCAACATGCAATCAGCCAAATCTGCTTCAACCCCGCTCCCCATGAATCTTCGGCTCTCTCAGCGAGACTGCCCGACATCCGGTCCGGAGGGGGAAGATATGAAGTCGGTACCGTATGCACCGGCAGTCGTCTCCCTTATGTACCTGATGGTCGCGACACGACCTGATATCTCTCATGCCGTAGGAGTCGTTAGCAGATTTATGCACAATCCTGGCCGATCGCATTGGAACGCAGTCAAGCATGTGTTCAAATATTTGGCTGGCACAAAAGACCACGGCATTCTTTTCGGTCCGAACTCAACTACAGGCGTAGTCGGTTACACCGACTCGGACTTCGCCGGCTGTATAGACAGTCGGAAATCAACAACCGGATACTGCTTCAAATTCTGCTTCAAACGACCGAAGCAGAATATGTAGCTGCGTCCGACGCTGCAAAAGAAGCTTTGTGGCTCGGCCGGCTGGCGCACACGTTTCGGCAAGTCGACCATGACTCGGCTCCAATTGTCTATAGCGACAGTCAAGGTGCTGTTGCCTTGTCGAAAAATCCGGTTCACCACAACGCCTCCAAACATATCGACGTTCGATATCACTTCGTTCGGGACTGCGTCATTTCAGGGAAAATCGGTCTAGAGAAAATATCCACAACCGACAATGTCGCAGATGGAATGACCAAGTGTCTTTCGGCAGACCGCTTTCGGTCTCTTCGGCATCAGATGGGCGTAACGACAAACCAGTCCGGTTAGAGCCGGACACAGCGCAGGATGGTTTCGGACAACCGACATCAGTTCCTTAATGATCGGCTTCAACTCTTCCGACCCGACCAGTCCGGTCTTCTGCCTTCGGACCCTGCCGACTCGAACAAAACTGATATGTTCGAGAACCTAGGTTCATACCTGTAATCTTAGATAACCCATGTATACGCCCATTACGGGGGAGTGTCGAATACAAGTGTATAATGGATGTATTCACACTATCCCTTTTGTATAGCTTAAGTTTGGGCCATTTGTGTAATTAGCATAAATGGTAGTTGCCCTAAGTCGGTCACTATATAAAGTGACCTTGTAACCTTTTTGTAGGGTTGGGTTGTATTATTGTCTTATTGTAATAGAAAGACTTTTGTGCCTCTCTCTCTCTCTCTCTCTCTCTGTCTCTGTGCACGATCTTGCTAACTGTCACACGCAGGTATTCAACACTAATCGAATGCTATTTGATCTTCCGCATTGAAGACATTGTATCCAACACGTCGGCTGGAGATTTCGAATGTCGAATTAAACCATTTGCCAAATTCTCCTCTATATAGGCTCGAAGGACTTCTAGCTTGGTTGGAGACAAATTGTAGATCGGTCCCCATGGTTTTCCCGGTTGTAAATCGATGGGGCAATCATACGGTTGATGGTGAGGAAGCATATTGGCCTGTACTTTATCGAACACATCGGCATAATGACGATACTTCTCTAGAAGTTGAACAATGGACTCCTCTTTAGTGGTGTTGGAGGGTTTTACTAATATTGCGAAGAGAAACATTTCTTCCTTGCGTCCTTCCTCACACAATTGATGTAGCAAAATGGTTGCAATCTTATGAGTAGATCAACGGGTTTGTCGACACCGTATTTCTCTTGTTCTCCAATTTATGGTTGGGTTATGTAATTCAAACCATGGTAATCCCAAAACAATGGGATGTTCTGGGATATTAATTATATTAAATGATACTACACACGCTAGTAAGTTATCTAGGACAATATTAACGGGTTCTGACTCTTCTATAATATTTCCGGAAGCAATGGGACGACCATCAATGACTACTATAGAGGCTAGACACGTGACTTTTCTTAGTAAGTTATCTAGGACAATATTAACGGGTTTTGACTCTTCTATAATATTTCCGGAAGCAATGGGACGACCATCAATGACTACTACAGAGGCTAGACACGAGAGTTTTCTTAGGCAAAATTCCTATCCATGAAGCAAGAATTAGCTCCGGAATCTAGGAGTGCTGAGACATGTACTGGAGAGGTACTTTTAGTACTAACTGTTACTTGGGCTAAGAACACATTGCTAACTTGCTTAGAGGAGATGGAACCACTAATGGGCTGCACAGATCTAGGGTTGTCCAACCAAACGGCTCCTATTTTGGCTGGACTTAATCATTTAACTCTTCTTCTAACTGACTAAGGACTTTAAATTTGTTCGATAGATTTTGGTTATTAGTACTATTAGAACTATCATATTTGTTCGATAGATTTGGGCTATAAGATATTCCTATTGAAATAGGCTCGAGTTTAGTACAATTAGAACTAGCCACTATTTCATTCACCTGTCTTCTTGGCCTATAGGGATAGTTCATTGCAATATGCCCTGGTCCATCACAATAAAGACATAGTCAATTTTCTCGGCATCGCTGCTTTTCTTCTTCCGATAATGGTCCGCGGCGACGTGTAGTGTCAATTTCCATCGGAGTTGGAGTATTCACTGAAGACACATTATATGACTCCCTTGGAAAAGGTTTTGCTACCATTGAGGTGTAGGTGGGCTCTGATCTTGCCCTTGGCATCTGGAACTGACGTTCCGAACTGTTGTAGACAGGGGCCGTCAATGCGGAAGATCTAGAAGCATTCGATTAGGGTTGAGTACCTGCGTATGACAAAATCGAAGATTGTGGACAGAGAGAGAGAGAGAGAGAGAGGCACAAAGAGTCTTTCTATTCCATAAGACAATAATACAACCATAATACAACCAACCTTACAAAAAGGTTACAAGGTCACTATATATAGTGACCGACTTAGGGCAACTACCCTTTATGCTAATTACACAAATGGCCCAAGCTTGAGCTATACAAAAGGGATAGTGTGAATACGTCCATTATGCACTTGTATTCGACACTCCCCCGTAATGGGCGTATACATGGGTTGTCTAAGATTACAGGTATAGGCCTAGGTTCTCGGGCATATCAGTTTTGTTCGAGTCGGCAGGGTCCGAAGGCAGAAGACCGAACTGGTCGGGTCGGAAGTGTCGAAGCCGATCATTAAGGAACTGATGTCGGTTGTCGGGAACCATCCTGTGCTGTGTCCGGCTCTAACCGGACTGGTTTGTCGTTACGCCCATCTGATGCCGAAGAGACCGAAAGCGGTCTGCCGAAAGACACTTGGTCATTCCATCTGCGAAATTGTCGGTTGTGGATATTTTCTCTAGACCGATTTTCCCTGAAATGACGCAGTCCCGAACGAAGTGATATCGAACGTCGATATGTTTGGAGGCGTTGTGGTGAACCGGATTTCTCGACAGGGCAACAACACCTTGACTGTCGCTATAGACAACTGGGGCCGAGTCATGGTCGACTTGCCGAAACGTGTGCGCCAGCCGACCGAGCCACAAAGCTTCTTTTGCAGCGTCGGACGCAGCTACATATTCTGCTTCGGTCGTTGAGGTCGCTGTGCACTCCTGAAGTTTCGACTTCCACGAAATTGCTCCATTGCCGAATTTGAAGCAGTATCCAGTTGTTGATTTCCGACTGTCTATACAGCCGGCGAAATCCGAGTCGGTGTAACCGACTACGCCTGAGGTTCGGTTCGGGCCGAAAAGAATGCCGTGGTCTTTTGTGCCAGCCAGATATTTGAACACATGCTTGACTGCGTTCCAATGCGATCGGCCAGGATTGTGCATAAATCTGCTAACGACTCCTACGGCATGAGAGATATCAGGCCGTGTCGCGACCATCAGGTACATAAGGGAGCCGACTGCCGGTGCATACGGTACCGACTTCATATCTTCCCCCTCCGGGCCGGATGTCGGGCAGTCTCGCTGAGAGAGCCGAAGATTCATGGGGAGCGGGGTTGAAGCAGATTTGGCTGATTGCATGTTGAAGCGTTCCAAGACACGTCCGATATAGTCGGTCTGAGATAAAAAAAGATGTCGTTTATCGCGATGCCGACTAATCTTCATGCCAAGTATGTGTCGTGCCGGACCGAGGTCCTTCATGGCAAAATTCAACCGCAGTTGCCGAATGAGATCGGCAAGTTCGCCCGCGTGGCGTCCAGAAATTAGCATGTCGTCCACGTAGATGATGAGGAAGATGGGTGATCCATCTTGAGCTGTGTTGGTAAAAAGACAATGGTCCTCATCGCTTTTTGAGAAGCCGATCGATTGGATGAAGTCGTCGAACTTCTTGTACCATTGTCGCGGTGCCTGTTTGAGGCCGTATAGACTCTTCCTGAGTCGGCAGACTAGATGTTCTTGGCCAGGTGCCACGAAGCCTTTTGGTTGCTCCATATAAATTTCCTCTTCAAGATCACCATGGAGGAAGGCTGTTTTGACATCTAGCTGAATCAGCTCCAAGTTGTCGGCTGCCACTACGCTGAGTAGAAAACGAAGGGTTGTCATTTTCACCACTGGTGAAAAAATCTCGTCGAAGTCGACGCCATATTCTTGTCGGAAGCCCTTCGCAACTAATCTGGCCTTGTACTTTGGGGTGGTCGAATCAGACGTCTCTTTTAGTCGATAAACCCACTTGCAAGGAAGAGCACGTCGATTCTTAGGTAGTTCGACCAGATCCCAAGTTTTGTTTGCCCGAATGGAGTGCATTTCGGACTCCATCGCCAGATGCCAGGTGGCTGAATTGACAGATGTCGATGCTTCTTCGTAAGACGTCGGTTCGCCGGCGTCGGTGAAGAAAATTCCAGGAGAATACCCTTCTTGAAGGGTCGGCACATCGGAAAATGTTACCCTTCGGACTTCGATCGGTTTTTCGACTGATGGATTCATAGCCGACTCGTTGAACACAACGTCCGAACTTCGAACGATTTGTCTGCGTTCGGGGTCCCAGAGTCGGTATCCCATTTCGCCGTCAGATCCATATCCAAGGAAAATGCATTTCCTGGACCGAGGTGCAAGTTTTCGGCGATCATCTTTCGGAATAAGGGCGTACGCCTCGCATCCGAAGATCCTCAGTTTGTCATAATTCGGCTTACTGCCGATCCATAGTTCCTGAGGAATTTGAAGTCCTAGAGGTCTACTTGGCGACATATTGATTATGTGTACTGCCGTGAGTAGAGCCTCTGCCCAGAAGCCATACGACAGTCCGGAGTGTTGGAGCATGGAAACTATCCGTTCTTGGATTGTCCGATTCATTCGTTCTGCAATCCCGTTTTGCTCCGGACTGTGTGGTGCCGTAAATTCACGTCGGATGCCGCGTTGTCGGCAGAATTTGACGAATTCGTCGGATTTGAACTCTCCCCCATTGTCGGTCCGAAAGCATTTCAGTTTTCGGTCGGTTTGATTTTCTACCATAGCGAGCCAATCTGAGAAGATCGAGAAGACCCGATCTTTGGTGCGAATCGGATAAGCCCACACCTTTCGAGTCGAATCGTCAATAAAACTGACGAAGTAAGAGGCACCGCCGAGAGACTGATGCGGCATTGGGCCACAGACGTCCGAGTGGACTAAATCGAGAGGTCTCGTGTCTCTTGGTGCTGATGTCGGGTGTGATGCGGCTGCTTGTTTGCCATACTGGCAATGTTCGCAAAATTGATGGTCGGAGAAGGAGAGTTTAGGGATGTATCCGGCTCTAGATAGGTGCGTAATGCCGGCCTTGTTGAGGTGTCCTAATCTTCGGTGCCATAGTGATGACACAGGAATATCCACCAAAAACAGGTTACCCTCTCTGAGCGTAACATGTAACGGATACAGTGAGTGTATCTTGGGTCCTCTAGCAAGCAGGAGGTTCCCCCTGTGGAGTGTCCACCCTCCCGAAGAAAAACCGGCACGAATGCCGTCTTCATCTAGTTGTCCGACTGAGATCAATGGCCTTGAGAGCTCGGGTACATGTCGGACATTGTGAAGTACAAGTGTAGAGCCACCTGCAAGATTGAGCTCTACTGTGCCGATTCCAATGATGTTGCAGTGTTGCGAGTTGCCGACTCGAACTGAGTCGGAGTGACGGATCGTATATTGCCGAAATTGGGATCGATGAGGAGTCACGTGAAATGACGCGCCCGAGTCTAAGAGCCATGTGCTCGATTCTTCAGTCGTGAGCAGAACTTCTGATCCGACTGGATTTTCGATTGATAGTATATTCGGGTCGTTTGGTAGCACATCAGCTGAGAAGCTGACGTAATTGATCTCCTCATGCCGGCCACTCTTCTTGTCTGATTTCTGAGACTTGTCGTTCTTGTTCTTGAGTGCGCGGCAGTCGGCCTTGATGTGTCCGGGTTTCTTGCAATAGTTGCAGATTCGATTATCCCGTGACTGGCTCCGTCTTCGCTGATTGTTCGGCTGCCGTGAGGAATCTCTTCCTCGTATGTTCGATCGGTCTGTCGAACCTTGTACTACATAAGCGTCGTCTGTTGAGTCTTTGGCGAAAGACTTTCTCCGAGCTGCTTCTGTCAGGATTGCGCTCGTGACTTCGGAGTATTTAACAGCCGTGGTTGACGCGTTGCACATGGTTGTGACGAAAGTTTCCCATGATGAGGGAAGGCTGGTCATGAGTATCATTGCTCTGAGTTCATCCTCGATTGTCGTCCCCTGAGATGAGATTTGGGAGCTTATGCTTTCGTACTCATTGAGATGTGCTTGAACCGAATCGAATTCTTTCATCCGCAAGTTGTAGAGGCGCCGGATCAGAAACATCTTCGTCGCAGCGACCTTCTTTTCGTAGGTGTCCGACAGTGTTTTCCACAGTTCGAATGCTGTCGTACACGATTGCACCGTAAAGTATACCGATTCCGATAGGTGCATCCGAATCGTGGCGCGGACGATTCTGTCCAGCTTCTGCCACTCAATTGGTTTGTATCCTTCTGGAGGTTCTTCATTTTCGATGGGATCGATTTGCCCCTTGACTATGAGATAGTCCTGCATTTGTTCCTTCCAGAAGTTGAAGTTCGATCCATCGAACTTTCGTAGACTCATTTCTGACGAGCCGGATGTTGACGCCATCAAATTTGGTTTCGGTTAACGAAGCTCGGTTCGGAGTTGACTATGAACCTTGTTGGAGTGCAGCCGGTTGGCTCACCCGATATCGTTCTAGTCGGATTTGAACCCGAGTCGGTTCGGCTTCGGATATATGTATTGTTGAACTTGCTCGAATTGACTTCGGTAACTTGAGGGACAGAACCGACTGGTCTTCCCGAATGTTGCCGAGTCGGAGTGAGCCCGGTTCGCTTCGGATATATATGCCGAATACCGATTATTGAAACCGATTGTCTGGACCGATTCTGCTTCGGGTGACTGCAGCGACGAGAGAGACGGATCCAACTGATCCTCCAGAATGTCGATCAGCCGGATGAAGCACGAATTGGGGTTGTTGTCTTGAGACCGATCTGCACCGAGTGGTTACAATGAGCGGCGAGCAGCGTTTGTTGACCTCTTCGGATGTCGTTTAACCGAGTGGAGCACGATCGTGTCAATGTTGCACAAGGGGATTTCACCTCGAGCGGTTACGATCACAAGGAACAGAGTACAACCGGCTGGCTTACTCCAAGCGAAGATGATCTAACGCGATGAGATGCAAGCCTCGTTTTTCTTCTTCTTCTCTCTTCTTCGAATGACGCAGGAAACCGAATGCTGTGCAGGCTGAGACGACGGCCGACAGCGGATTGAAGGAACGAATACTGTGCAGGCTCTGATACCAGATGTTGTAGACAGGGGCCGTCAATGCGGAAGATCTAGAAGCATTCGATTAGGGTTGAGTACCTGCGTATGACAAAATCGAAGATTGTGGACAGAGAGAGAGAGAGAGAGAGGCACAAAGAGTCTTTCTATTCCATAAGACAATAATACAACCATAATACAACCAACCTTACAAAAAGGTTACAAGGTCACTATATATAGTGACCGACTTAGGGCAACTACCCTTTATGCTAATTACACAAATGGCCCAAGCTTGAGCTATACAAAAGGGATAGTGTGAATACGTCCATTATGCACTTGTATTCGACACGAACGTCGTTCAAAAAGATGGTTGTTGCATCTCACCGTGCGACTGATTGCTTCTGTCAATGACTTTGGTTCTTCGGGGAAGGTCAAGAGTAAATCCTTGACATCGTTACGTAGACCATAACGAAATTGCTCCATAAGTGCTTGTAAAAAGCAACGTGCGGAAGCAAGTATGAAGACCGAACAGAAGGAAGGAAACTCAGGTTTAATGGAGAGCTTGAGCTTACACGGTATACGCGGGAGAGACAGAGAGAGTGAGAGAGAAGACACAAAAAATGTATTCAACAATAATACTCAGTCTGTGTACATAAGATGTGCTCAGTGAGCACTTTTATACAAGTCCTAGAAGGACTGACCGAAGTACTGACAGTACTTCAATGCTCATCAAGAGCTCCTACACTAACTCCCAAATATATTCCTCACGGAATATCTTTCCTAACGACCTCCCGGTGTACGCACTCGGCCTAATCGATCGGTCCCAACCGATCCGGTCCTCGGCTTCTTCAGCCGAACCGGCCGATGTTGAGCTTGTCTCTCAACAGTGCTTGGTCATCCCAGGGGATATCAGAGGCGAGTAGGCGGAAATCTGCAACGTATGTGGAGGCTGCACGATCACCTTGACGTAATTGTTGGATTTTGTTGATTGTTGTCCTTATGCGGTCAGTATCTCCAAAATAGGCTTTAAACTCACTTAAAAACTCTTCAAAATTGTTTAGTAAAGGAGATTCCTTTTCTAACAACGGAGCGAACCATGCCAAAGCTGAGCCACTTAACAACGTGCCTACTAAACCCACTTGTGATGCATCGGTGGGAGATCGGGAAGGATGCATTTGAATGACTAATCGTACCTGATTAAGGAATCCTCTAAACTTCGATCGCGTTCCATCGAATTTCATGGGAAGGCCGATCTTGGGTTCTTTATGAACCCCTTGCGTACTGGGTCCTTGTTGTTGCATCGCAACTATGGTTGCTTCGAGCTGTTGCATGCGTAACGCTAGTTCCCCATGTTGTTGATGTGTCAGCTGCTTCTCTAAGGAGATTTGTTAAAGCTCCCCCAACAGTCGTTGATTTTCTTGTTCCAATGCAAGAAACTTCTCTTTCAAGCATTGCAACTCCGAAAAAACGGATTAATATTCTTGAGCGCTGACAATGGCCATAGTATGAGAGAAAATAGGAATAAGAGATTAATATGAAGGGAGGGAGAAGTAAGAAGATAAAGGAAGAGAAGGAAGGAGAAAAAATCGGTTCAAAGAGCCAGGAACAGTATTAAGACAGAGAAGTACAGTCCGGAACAGTACTAAGATAGAGAAGGAATTAGTACTAAAAGATGAGGATTAGTACTATAGTAAAATTCAAATGAAAATAATATCCTTCATATTATAACATATAGTTTAATAGTCAAGAGCTTGACCCATGTAACATAAGGTCATGGGTTCGAGTTTTGCCATATCATGACACGAGGCCCCCATGGTCCCTTTGTTTCACATGCACATGCGTTAATACACGACACCAGCTTCTGACCATACATAATATCTATTGGCATATACCCTGTCATAGAACTGTGCGTAGTTCTATCGGCCCACAAGGCATAGGGCGATAGTCGTGGCCAGTTCCCGACTCGACTGTCGCATGCGCGTACGATGGCCTTGACTATTTGTCCATACCCTCACTCGATCTTCCCATTTGCTTCCGGATTGTAGGTAGTCGTAAGGGAGAGCTTGACGCCTAGTTGCTCAAAGAGCTCCATTTCTTTGTGTGCATTGAACTCCCCTCGGTCAACCACAATCTTTCCCACACATCCATATTGGCAGACGACCTCTTCGAGGAGAAATTTCCAAATGGCTGACGTCATCTTATTTGCCAAGGCTCGTCCTTCTACCTGATTTGTCAGGTCTTCTCTTGCTAGTACCAAGTACTTTATCTGTCCCACTCCCATTGGCATCGAGACCAGATCCACCATCCATTTGAAGTGTATGGTGAGTGGGTATGTTGACCATAACTAATCACAGTGACGAATGTTCAAATGTACTTGGAAGTTTTCACATGTGGACATGAAATGAAGTACAACTTTGTACATGCTCGGCCACCAATATGTCTCCTTTAGTTTTTTGAACGTTGCCCATGTTCCTCTATGACCTGCCCAAGGATTCTCATGGAAGTCAGACATCAGCATCGTTTGGTCCTCTCTCTTCACCACTACTAGACGTGGCATTCATGTCCTTCTCTTTGGGTGCCGCCAGAGGAATCCTCCCTTCAGAAAGTACTGGTAAGCTTTCTTTCAGATTCGTAGAGCCTCTGTCAGGAACAATACTAAGACAGAAGGAATTAGTACTAAAAGAAGTTTTAGTACTAAGAGAGGTGAAGAACTCTCGAGAGAAGGAAAGAGTAAGTGAGAGGGAGGGAGAGAGAGATAGATAGAGAGAGAGAGAGAGAGAGTGATGATAAGAAAAGATATATATTACGTGAAGAGAATGTACAATAGTAGCTAGGAGGCTTAAGACTGGCGTTGAACCGATTTGGTTCGAAATAATGCCTTGTGCCTCCTTTTATAGTGTTCTAAGGAATACTCTTGAAGTTTCTAGAATGATCTAGAGAAATCTGGAATATACATCAATTTTCTATAATAAAACATAAATGAAAATAATATTTTACGTATTATAATGTATGGTCTAATGGTCAAGAGCTTGACCCATGTAGCATAAGGTCATGGGTTTGAGTCTTGCCATATCATGACACTATCCCCCCTTTAAAACAACAAGTGTTACGAGTTGTTTTGGATTGAGGACCCGGTTTGTTTGGATATTGACGATAGAAGTCTTCAAGAAGAGCACGAGCATTGGTCACATTCTCTATCGGTTCCCAAGTACGCTCACTGGGACTATATCCTAGCCAATCGACTAGATAGTAGAGCTTGTTGCGAACAATCTTGGAATCAACGATGGCGGCAACCTCGTACTTAGGTCCATCTTCAAGCTCGATCGGGGGTGGAGGCTGTGTAATACGTCCTGGGATGGTGCTCTCTTGATAGGGTTCGCGGAGAGAACTATGAAACACCGGATGTATCCGAAGTTGCGGAGGTAGATCGAGACGAAAAGCGACATCATTAATCTTACCTATAATACGGAAAGGACCTAATTGCCGGTAATCCAACTTCTCGCATGGGCGAGTAGTCTTAATGTGTTGTCATAGTAGCCATACTCGATCTCCAATGTTAAAACTAGATGGGAGTCGATGACGATCCACATAAACCTTGTGTGTTTGTTGAGCGTGTTGGAGATGAGTAGATAAATCGGCTTGTATCTTGCGTAACCGCTCTAAACGATCCTCTGCGCAAGGATATGTGGACAATTCTGGGGTTTCAAAGACACACCACCGGGGGTGAGCACCCGTATAAGCATAAAATGGCGTAACTTTAGTCGATGCGTGGACAGAGTTATTGTAGGCAAATTCGGCGAAGTGGAGAATATCTACCCAGTCATCCTGATGATAGCTTAGAAAGCACCGAAGATATTGCTCCAGTGTTTGATTTGTTCATTCTGCTTGGCCATCCGTTTGTGGGTGGTAGCTAGAAGAGAGGTTACACGTGACCTTGAGCATTTTAAAAAGGTGCTTCTAGAATTTCGATACGAACTGGGGTTCACGGTCGCTGATGATACTATCGGGAAGGCCATGATGTCGACATACTTCACGCATGACAATTTCAGCGGTTTCTTCACTGGATATCTCCTTAGTACATGGCAAGAAATGAGCCATCTTCATATATCGATCAACGACTGTTAGAATCGCATTGAACCCCTTAGAGACTGGAAGATCTGTGATGAAGTCTAGAGCAATCGATTGTCACGGCTTGCTTGGAATTGGTAATGGTTCTAATAAACCATATGGATGATTGCTTGGCATTTTCGCTCTGCAATGTCAAGATTCGAACTTTTGACATGACCAAGTTATAATCGAGTGTTATGTGTTAACCACACATATAACATATAATCACGTATATACTTCCTCATTGTAGGTTTTAGCTAGCATCATGTGCATAATTTCTCCCTTGTATTATTTACACTTGGCACATGCATGCGTACCTACTGCCTACATGCTATATTGTATCACATGCATGCAACAAGTATGCATGCCACTTAGTATAAATAGTTGAGTTCACCTTCAAGGAATTCAAGGTGAACAACGCCAATCATGGACATATCAATCTAGTATTCCCATTTCGCTCATCCTCTCTCCTTGATCTTCATCTCTATCTTTATGCTCTTGTGTCATTCCACGTCTTAAGTTCCTCGCGTCATCGCTCCGTCATAGCCTCATCATCCGTGCTCCGACTTAGTCCGCATTTGGTGTGTCCGTGACAGTTTGTTCACCTTCCAACTAGAAGCATCACCTGACTCCGTCATCAGCCATGCTTCTAGAGTTACCATCATCAACATTGTTTCATTTCCTATCTACCTCGCCATTTCTATCTCCTAGTTTCTGCTCATAAACTTCATTCACTTTTAGTTCTCCTCATCATTGTCTCTATTTTTTAGTTTCTTTCTCGTTCGTGTTCCCGTTCCCGGTGAGGGACGCATGGTTGCTCACTCCCATTCGTGTTCTAGTCTTCAGTGAGGACCACACATGATCGCTCACTCCAGTTATTTTTCATGTTCCACATCCCGACGAGGACCGACATGGTCGCTCATGCCCATTGCGATTCATGTTCTCGTTCTCGGTGAGGACCACACATGGTCTCTTATGCCCGTTGGTGTTCGTGTTCCAGTCTCCGGTGAGGACCACACATGGTTGCTCACTCCAACTATTGTTCATGTTCCAGATCCTGGTGAGGACCGACATGGTCGCTCATGCCCGTTGTTGTTCATGTTCCAGTTCCCGGTGAGGACCACACATGGTCGATTATTCCCGTTTGTGTTCCTGTTCCCGGTGAGGCACACATGGTCACTCACTCGTTCGTGTTCCAATTCTCGGTGAGGACAACATGGTACATGGTTGCTCACACCCGTTGGTGTTCGTGTTCCAACTCTTAGCGAGGACCGTTCCAGTTCCCGAAAAGGACCACACATGATCACTCATGCTCCTTGGTGTTCATGCTCCCCATGAGGACCGCACATGATCGCTCACACCTGTTGATATTTGTGTTCCAGTCCTAGGTGAGGATCACACATGGTCGCTCATGCTTGTTGGTGTTGAATACCTCGTCTTGTGGAAGGGTTCCTCCTTGTCTAGGATTTACAAAATACTTTGGAGTGTTGGAGACAAGGTCGTCTATGCGGAAGATCAAGAAGCACTCTATTGTGTTCTGAACACCTGCGTATGACAGTTTGTAGGTCGTTGCACAGAGAGAGAGAGAGAGAGAGAGTGAGAGAGAGACAGAGAGGCACAAAAGACTTCTTATTCCATAAAGCAATAATACAACACCCAACCTTACAAAAAGGTTACAAGGTCACTATATATAGTGACCGACTTAGGGCAACTACTCTTTATGCTAATTACACAAATGGCCGAAAGGGATAGTGTGAATACGTCCATTATACACATGTATTCGACACTCCCCCGTAATGGGCGTATACATGGGTTATCTAAGATTACAGGTATAGACTTAGGTTCTCGGACATATCAGCTTTGTTCGAGTTGGCAGGGTCCGAAGGCAGAAGACCGAACTGGTCGGGTCGGAACAGTTGAAGCCGATCATTAAGGAACTGATGTCGGTTGTCGGGAACCATCCTGCTCTGTGTCCGGCTCTAACCGGACTGGTTTGTCGTTACGCCCATCTGATGCCGAAGAGACCGAAAACGGTCTGCCGAAAGACACTTGGTCATTCCATCTGCGACATTGTCGGTTGTGGATATTTTCTCTAGACCGATTTTCCCTGAAATGACGCAGTCCCGAACGAAGTGATATCGAACGTCGATATGTTTGGAGGCGTTGTGGTGAACCGGATTTTTCGACAAGGCAACAGCACCTTGACTGTCGCTGTAGACAACTGGAGCCGAGTCATGGTCGACTTGTCGAAACGTGTGCGCCAGCCGACCGAGCCACAAAGCTTCTTTTGCTGCGTCGGACGCAGCTACATATTCTGCTTCGGTCGTTGAGGTCGCTGTGCACTCCTGAAGTTTCGACTTCCACGAGATTGCTCCATTGCCGAATTTGAAGCAGTATCCGGTTGTTGATTTCCGACTGTCTATACAGCCGGCGAAGTCCGAGTCGGTGTAACCGACTACGCCTGAGGTTCGGTTCGGACCGAAAAGAATGCCGTGGTCTTTTGTGCCAGCCAGATATCTGAACACATGCTTGACTGCGTTCCAATGCGATCGGCCAGGATTGTGCATAAATCTGCTAACGACTCCTACGGCGTGAGAAATATCAGGCCGTGTCGCGACCATCGGGTACATAAGGGAGCCGACTGCCGGTGCATACGGTACCGACTTCATATCTTCCCCCTCCGGACCGGATGTCGGGCAGTCTCGCTGAGAGAGCCGAAGATTCATGGGGAGCGGGGTTGATGCAGATTTGGCTGATTGCATGTTGAAGCGTTCTAAGACACGTCGGATATAGTCGGTCTGAGACAAAAAAAGATGTCGTTTATCGCGATGCCGACTAATCTTCATGCCAAGGATGTGTCGTGCCGGACCGAGGTCCTTCATGGCAAACTTCAACCGCAGTTGCCGAATGAGATCGGCAAGTTGGCCCGCGTGGCGTCCAGAGATTAGCATGTCGTCCACGTAAATGATGAGGAAGATGGGTGATCCATCTTGAGCTGTGTTGGTAAAAAGACAATGGTCCTCATCGCTTTTTGAGAAGCCGATCGATTGGATGAAGTCGTCGAACTTCTTGTACCATTGTCGCGGTGCCTGTTTGAGGCCGTATAGACTCTTCCTGAGTCGGCAGACTAGATGTTCTTGGCCAGTTGCCACGAAGCCTTTTGGCTGCTCCATATAAATTTCCTCTTCAAGATCACCATGGAGGAATGCTGTTTTGACATCTAGCTGAATCAGCTCCAAGTTGTCGGCTGCCACTACGCCGAGTAGAAAACGGAGGGTTGTCATTTTCACCACTGGTGAAAAAATCTTGTCGAAGTCGACGCCATATTCTTGTCGGAAGCCCTTCGCAACTAATCTGGCCTTGTACTTTGGGGTGGTCGAATCAGACGTCTCTTTTAGTCGATAAACCCACTTGCAAGGAAGAGCACGTTGGTTCCTAGGTAATTCGACCAGATCCCAAGTCTTGTTTGCCCGAATGGAGTGCATTTCCGACTCCATCGCCAGATGCCAGGTGGCTGAATCGACAGATGTCGATGCTTCTTCGTAAGACGTCGGTTCGCCGGCGTCGGTGAAGAAAATTCCAGGAGAATACCTCTCCGGAGGTTGCGACAGTCTCTCGGATCGTCGAGGTAAGATTGGACTGGTCGCATCGGGTATCGAGGTCGGATGGTCCGAAAGCGGATTGTTCTGCTGTGCCGAGTCAGGGTTGTCCGAGTCGGTAATGTAAGGTTCAGCTACCCGTGAAGCTGACCGTGTGTTAAGAGCGGGGCCTTCTTGAAGGGTCGGCACATCGGAAAATGTTACCCTTCGGACTTCGATCGGTTTTTCGACTGATGGATTCATAGCCGACTCGTTGAACACAACGTCCGAACTTCGAACGATTTGTCTGCGTTCGGGGTCCCAGAGTCGGTATCCCATTTCGCCGTCGGATCCATATCCAAGGAAAATGCATTTCCTGGACCGAGGTGCAAGTTTTCGGCGATCATCTTTCGGAATAAGGGCGTACGCCTCGCATCCGAAGATCCTCAGCTTCTCATAATTCGGCTTACTGCCGATCCATAGTTCCTGAGGAATTTGAAGTCCTAGAGGTCTACTTGGCGACATATTGATTATGTGTGCTGCCGTGAGTAGAGCCTCTGCCCAGAAGCCATCCGACAGTCCGGAGTGTTGGAGCATGGAAACTATCCGTTCTTGGATTGTCCGATTCATTCGTTCTGCAATCCCGTTTTGCTCCGGACTGTGTGGTGCCGTAAATTCACGTCGGATGCCGCGTTGTCGGCAGAATTTGACGAATTCTTCGGATTTAAACTCTCCCCCATTGTCTGTTCGAAAGCATTTCAGCTTTCGGTCGGTTTGATTTTCTACCATAGCGAGCCAATCGGTGAAGATCGAGAAGACCCGATCTTTGGTGCGAATTGGATAAGCCCACACCTTTCGAGTCGAATCGTCAATAAAAGTGATGAAGTAAGAGGCACCGCCGAGAGACTGATGCGGCATTGGGCCACAGACGTCCGAGTGGACCAAATCGAGAGGTCTCGTTTCTCTTGGTGCTGATGTCGGGTGTGATGCGGCTGCTTGTTTGCCATACTGGCAATGTTCGCAGAATTGATGGTCGGAGAAGGAGAGTTTGGGGATGTATCCGGCTCTAGATAGATGCGTAATGCCGGCCTTGCTGAGGTGTCCTAATCTTCGGTGCCATAGTGATGACACAGGAATATCCACCAAAAACAGGTTACCCTCTCTGAGCGTAACATGTAACGGATACAGGGAGTGTATCTTGGGTCCTCTAGCAAGCAGGAGGTTCCCCCTGTGGAGTGTCCACCCTCCCGAAGAAAAACCGGCACGAATGCCGTCTTCATCTAGTTGTCCGACTGAGATCAATGGCCTTGAGAGCTCGGGTACATGTCGGACATTGTGGAGTACAAGTGTAGAGCCACCTGCAAGGTTGAGCTCTACTGTGCCGATTCCGATGATGTCACAGTGTTGTGAGTTGCCGACTCGAACTGAGTCGGAGTGACGGATCGTATATTGCCGAAATTGGGATCGATGAGGAGTCACGTGAAATGACGCTCCCGAATCTAAGAGCCATGTGCTCGATTCTTCAGTCGTGAGCAGAACTTCTGATCCGACTGGATTTTCGATTGATAGTATATTCGGGTCGTCTGGTAGCACATCAGCTGAGAAGCTGACGTAATTGATCTCCTCATGCTGGCCACTCTTCTTGTTGTTCTTGTTCTTGAGTGCGCGGCAGTCGGCTTTGATGTGTCCGGGTTTCTTGCAATAGTTGCAGATTCGGTTATCCCGTGACTGGCTCCGTCTTCGCTGATTGTTCGGCGGCCGTGAGGAATCTCTTCCTCGTATGTTCGATCGGTCTGTCGAACCTTGTACTACGTAAGCGTCGTCTGTTGAGTCTTTGGCGAAAGACTTTCTCCGAGCTGCTTCGGTCAGGATTGCGCTCGTGACTTCGGAGTATTTAACAGCCGTGGTTGACGCGTTGCACACGGTTGTGACGAAAGTTTCCCATGATGAGGGAAGGCTGCTCATGAGTATCATTGCTCTGAGTTCATCCTCGATTGCCGTCCCCTGAGATGAGATTTGGGAGCTTATGCTTTCGTACTCATTGAGATGTGCTTGAACCGAATCGGATTCTTTCATCCGCAAGTTGTAGAGGCGCCGGATCAGAAACATCTTCGTTGCGGCGACCTTCTTTTCGTAAGTGTCCGACAGTGTTTTCCACAGTTCGAATGCTGTCGTACACGATTGCACCGTAAAGTATACCGATTCCGATAGGTGCATCCGAATCGTGGCGCGGACGATTCTGTCCAGCTTCTGCCACTCAATTGGTTTGTATCCTTCTAGAGGTTCTTCATTTTCGATGGGATCGATTTGCCCCTTGACTATGAGATAGTCCTGCATTTGCTCTTTCCAGAAGTTGAAGTTCGATCCATCGAACTTTCGTAGACTCATTTCTGACGAGCCGGATGTTGATGCCATCAAATTCGGTTTTGGTTGAAGAAGCTCAGTTCGGAGTTGACTACGAACCTTGTTGGAGTGCAGCCGGTTGGCTCACCCGATATCGTTCTAGTCGGATTTGAACCCGAGTCGGTTCGGCTTCGGAACTTGCTCGAATTGACTCCGGTAGCTTGAGGGACAGAACCGACTGGTCTTCCCGAATGTTGCCGAGTCGGAGTGAGCCCGGTTCGCTTCGGATATATATGCCGAATACCGATTATTGAAACCGATTATCTGGACCGATTCTGCTTCGGGTGACTGCAGCGACGAGAGAGACGGATCCAACTGATCCTCTCGAATGTCGATCAGCCGGATGAAGCACGAATTGGGGTTGTTGTCTTGAGACCGATCTGCACCGAGTGGTTACAATGAGCGGCGAGCAGCGTTTGATGACCTCTTCGGATGCCGTTTAACCGAATGGAGCACGATCGTGTCAAAGTTGCACAAGGGGATTTCACCTCGAGCGGTTACGATCACAAGGAACGGAGTACAACCTGCTAGCTTACTCCAAGCAAAAATGATCTAACGCGATGAGATGCAGGCCTCGTTTTTCTTCTTCTTCTCTCTTCTTCGAATGACGCAGGAAACCGAATGCTGAGACGACGGCCGACAGCGGGATGAAGGACCGAATACTGTGCAGGCTCTGATACCAGATGTTGGAGACAAGGTCGTCTATGCGGAAGATCAAGAAGCACTCGATTGTGTTCTGAACACCTGCGTATGACAGTTTGTAGGTCGTTGCACAGAGAGAGAGAGAGAGAGAGAGTGAGAGAGAGATAGAGAGGCACAAAAGACTTCTTATTCCATAAAGCAATAATACAACACCCAACCTTACAAAAAGGTTACAAGGTCACTATATATAGTGACCGACTTAGGGCAACTACCCTTTATGCTAATTACACAAATGGCCGAAAGGGATAGTGTGAATACGTCCATTATACACATGTATTCGACATGGAGGTGATCTAAGATTTTCATCAACAATATCCCCTAATGTCGACAAACGATTTGGGAAGGCATCGTTGGAGGGGGGATAATGTCAAGATTCAAACTTTTGACATGACCAAGTTATAATCGAGTGTTATGTGTTAACCACACATCTACCATATAATCATGTATATACTTCCTCATTGTAGGTTTTAGCTAGCATCATGTGCATAATTTCTCCCTTGTATTATTTACACTTGGCACATGCATGCGTACCTACTGCCTACATGCTCTATTGTATCACATGCGTGCAACAAGTATGCATGCCACTTAGTATAAATAGTTGAGTTCACCTTCAAGGATTTCAAGGTGAACAATGTCAATCATGGACATATCAATCTAGTATTCCCATTTCGCCCATCCTCTCTCCTTGATCTTCATCTCTATCTTTATGCTCTTGTGTCATTCCAAGTCTTAAGTTCCTCGCGTCATCGCTCCGTCATAGCCTCATCATCCATGCTCCGTCTTAGTCCGCATTTGGTGTGTCCGTGACATGCAACATGTATCACAAGTCCGAACAAAATCTTCGACAAATTGTCGCATACGGGGCCACCAAAATGATCGTTGTACTAAATCTAATGTTTTAGTACTACCAAAATGCCCAGCTGTATATGTGTCATGATAGTTTTGGACTACTCGAAGGTGGAAAGAACCATTAGGAACATACAAGAGTTCATTAATGAGTAGTAAATCATCATGATATTTGAATTGTCGATAGTCCGTACCTGGTGGTTGTGATTGTGAACAAGATGCTCGAGAGGGATCAATTTGTGCTAGAATCGCTTCGGCGAAAGCATCGGTCTTCAAGTCCTCACGTATAGTATCGATAACGTGGGAATCCATTGGCATGCCAAAGACTTGTGTTGCTTGCAATCGTGTCGGTCCCAAGATTACTTGCTTTTGGTTATCAAAAGCTGGCTTGTCGGGACGTGGTGCTAGGTACGAACGCTGTGATAATGCATCTGCCTTCCCTTGGTGCTTCCCCGGATGATATGTAATTTTGAAGTCGAAATGCATGAGGAAGTGGGCCCACCGAGCTTGATGTCGATTTAACACACGAGCGTCCTGAAAGTAGGCAAGGTTTTTGTAGTCATTGAATACGGTGACTTGATGAGACGATCCCTCTAGAAAATGCCTCCATTGCGTAAAAGAATCCACTATTGCCAATAGCTCCTTATCATGAATTTCGTAGTTGATTTCGGCGGTGTCAAACTTGCGTGAGTGAAACGCCACAGGATGTAGCTTCTCATCATTACCCCGTTGTGACAGAATGCTCCCCAATGCGAAATCCGATGCATCTGCTTCGATAATGAATGGTTTTTCCGGATCGACATGAGCTAGAATTGGAGCCGATGTAAATGACTTTTTAAGACTCTCGAAACCCATGTTCTCTTCTTTAGACCAAACGAACGATTGTCCCTTCCTGGTAAGCTGTGTGAGATGCAGAACGAGCTTTGAGTAATCCTGTATGAACTTCGGGTAAAAATTGGCAAAGCCTAAAAAGCATTGCACATCTCACACCAAACGCAGAGTCTGCCACTCTACCACAATTTTGACCTTAGCTGGGTCCATGGAGATGCCTTCCGAGGAAATGACATAGCCCAGAAATTCCACCTGGTTGCACCCAAAACTACATTTTTCTAGCTTTGCATAAAGACCATGTTCTCGAAGTCGTTTTAGTACTAACAATACATGAGAATCATGCTCTTCTTGGGTCTTCGAATAAACCAGTAGATCATCCAAATAGATGATCAAACAAACATCCAAGAGATCTCAGAATATATCATTTGCCATGTGTTGGAAGACTGCTGGCGCATTAGTGAAGCCGAACGGCATGACTGTATACTCAAAGTGCCCATATCTGGTGCGAAACGCGGTCTTCCATTCATCTCCTGGTCGGATCCGTACGAGGTTATATGCTCCCCGTAAGTCGATCTTCGTGAAGAACTTGGCACCATTGATCCGTTCTAAAAGGCTTGAGATAAGGGGAAGTGCATACCTATTTTTGATTGTCACCTTATTCAAGCCACGGTAATCTACAACAAGACGAAGTGATCCATCCTTTTTCTTGACGAAGAAAATGGATGCGCTGGCTAGAGATTTCGAATGCCGAATGAAACCATTTTCCAAATTCTCCTCTATATAGGCTCAAAGGACTTCTAGCTCGGTTGGTGACAAATTGTAGATCAGTCCCCATGGTGGCTCTTTCCCCGGTTGTAAAGAGATGGGGCAATCATACAGTCGATGGTGAGGAAGCGTATTGGCTTGTACTTTATCGAACACATCAGCATAATAATAATACTTCTTTGGAAGTTGAACGGTGGACTCCTCTTTAATGGTGTCTACGGGCTTTATTGATATTGCGAAGAGAAACATTTCTTCCTTGCGTCCTTCTTCCCGCAACTGATGTAGCGAAATGGTTGCAATCTCATGAGTAGATCCTCGTATTTCTCTTCTCCAATCTACGTCTGGGTTAAGTAATTCGAACCATGGTAATCCTAAAACAATGGGGTGTTCTGGGATACTAAGTATATTAAATGATACTACACATGCTAGATTATCTAGGACAAGATTAACGGGCTCTGACTCTTCTATGATATTTCGGGAAGCAATGGGACGACCATAAATGACTACTACAGAGGCTGGACACATGAGTTTTCTGAGAGATATTTGATGAGCTTGGGCAATGTTCCTATCCATGAAGCAAGAATTAGCTCCGAAATCTAGAAGTGGTAAGACATGTACTGGAGGGGTATTTTTAGTACTAATTCTTACTTGGGCTATGAACACATTGCTAACTTGCTTAGAGGAAATGGAACCACTAATGGGTTGCACAGATCTAGGGTTGTCCAATTAAACGGCTCCTATTTTGGCTGGACTTAGTCGTTTAACTCTTCTTCTAACTGACTAAGGACATCAAATTTGTTCGCTAGAGTTGGGCTAATAGTACTATTAGGACTATCAAATATCCCTACTGAAATAGACTCGGGTTTAGTACAATCAGAACTAGCAACTATTTGGTTTACCTGCCTTCTTGGCGTATGGGGACAATTTACCGTGATATGCCCTGGTCCACTGCAATAAAGACATAGTCGGTTTGCTCAGCATCGTTGCTTTTCTTCTTCCGATAGCGGTCCACGACGACGTGTGGTATCAATTTCCATCGGAGTTGGAGTACTTGCTGGAGGCGCATTATATGAATCCCTCGGAAAAGGTTTCGCTACCATTGAGGCGTAGGTAGGCTCTGATCTTGCCCTCGAAATCTGGAATTGTCGTTCCGAACGTCATTCGAAGAGGCAGTTGTTGCATCTCACTGCGCGACTGATTGCTTCTGTTAATGACTTTGGCTATTCAGGGAAGGTCAAGAGTAAATTCTTGACATCGTTGCGTAAACCATAACGAAATTGCTCCATCAATGCATGATCATCCCAAGGGATATCGGCAGTGAGTAGGCGAAAATCTGCAGCATATGCGGAGGTTGGACGGTCACCTTGGCGTAATTGCCGAATTTTGTTGATTGCAGT
Organism: Azolla caroliniana; assembly: GCF_043228905.1. Lineage (NCBI taxonomy): Eukaryota > Viridiplantae > Streptophyta > Polypodiopsida > Salviniales > Salviniaceae > Azolla > Azolla caroliniana. The sequence continues at coordinate 4,815,773 of NW_028230443.1, forward strand.
CCTTATGCTGTCAGTATCTCCAAAACAGGCCTTAAACTCACGTATAAATTCTTCATAACCTTTTCCAACAATGGAGCAAACCATGCTAACGCTGAGCCACTAAGGAGAGTGCCTACTAGTCCCACTCGTGATGCATCGGTGGGATATCGAGAAGGATGCATTTGTATCACTAAACGTACCTAATTCAAAAACCCTCTAAACTGTGATCGGGTCCCATCCAATTTCGCAGGAAGACCGATCTTGGGTTCTTTGTGAATCCCTTGAGTGCTTGATCCTTGTTGTTGTAATGATACGATAGTCACTTCGAGTTGTTGTACACGTAACTTCAGCTCCCCATGTTGTTTTTCCAGCGCTATTTGTTGAAGATCCCCCAACAAACGATGATTTTCTTGTTCTAGTGCTACAAATTTCTCTTTTAAGCATTGGAGGTCCGAGAAAACAGATTGGTATTCCGGAGCGCAAACAGTTTCCATTTTATTTTGGAGGATAAGAGGATTAGTAAGAAGATAAAAGGAAGAGGAGGAAAGGAAGATACAGAAGGAAGAACGACGAAATCGGTTTAAACTATCAGGAACAGTACTAAGACATAAGGAATTAGTACTAAAAGAAGTTTTAGTACTAGGAGAGGTGAAGAACTCTCGAGAGAAGGAAAGAGTGAGTGAGAGGGGGGCAGAGAGAGAGAGAGAGAGTGAGTGAGTGATGATAAGAAAAGTTATATATTATGTGAAGAGAATGTATAGTAGTAGCTTGGAGGCTTAAGACTGGTGTTGAACTGATTTGGTTTGAAATAATGCCTTGTGCCTGCTTTTATAGTGTTCTAAGGAATACTCCTGAAGTTTCTAGAATGTTCTAGAGAAATCTGGAATATACATCAATTTTCTACATAAATGAAAATAATATTCTACGTATTACAATGTATGGTCTAATGGTCAAAAGTTCGACCCATGTAGCTTAAGATCATGGGTTCGAGTCTTGCCATATCATGACAGCCTCCTCCTTCGTCCACGAAGCATCCGGCATCATTGTTCTCAAGAACCTGTCAATTAGTAACCACTCTCCTTCGTACTCCTTCTCTTTGAAGGTGTGGAGGGTTGGCGTGCCCTTGTCTTCCGTTGACAGTCGGGCTGTCTTGAAGAAGTCGAGGGTGATGTCTTCATCTTCCAAAACCATTGCACTTTCGTTCTCAAATCTTGCTCTTGACAACATGTCAGCCATGAAGTTTTTCTTTCTTGCAATGTGGTGGATCTCTGGGGTCAAAGACTTTATATAGGTGATCCACCTTAGCATAGCCAGATCTGGAGTCACACATCCTAAGATCATCCCATGGATTGGGAGACAATCTGTCTCAATTATCATTTCCGACCCGATCAGGTAGTCCTTGTCTACCTTCACTACAGACACGATACCCCAGAGTTCTCGCTTGACTTGGGCATATCCTCGCTATCGTTCGCTAAGGACCTTCGCTCCGAACTGGATGGCATACCGTGAGTTATCTTCTCATTCTTGATTGATGACCCACCCGATTCCGGTTGGGCCCTTCTCACGAATCAAAGGGAACAAATCCCTTCAAACTGGTATCAGAGCTCGAGGTTGAAGATGGAAGGAGGTGTGAGTGGCTTCCTAGGTATGATAGTTCTAAACTCTTAGAACTATGCAGACTGGAAGATAAAGATGGATCCATGACCAATGAGCACAAGGAGAAATGGCTAAGTGCAATGCAAGATGAGATGGACTCCTTGCATGAGAACTACACCAATGACCTGGTAGAACTACCAAAAGGTAAGAGAGCACTCAGAAACAAATGGGTCTACGAGGTGAAGGCTAAAGAAGTCGATAACACACCTAGGTACAAAGCCTGCATTGTGGTGAAGGGGTTCCAACAGAAAAAGGGTGTCGACTTCGACGAAATATTCGCACCAGTTGTGAAGATGATCCCCATCTGAACTGTTCTGAGCATTGCTGCAAGCATGAATTTGGAGATTGAGCAGTTGGATGTCAAGACAACAATCTTGCACGAGGAACTAGATGAAGAGATCTATATGCAGCAACTTGAAGGCTTTGTGGAGAAAGGGAAAGAGAACCTGGTATGTTGACTAAAGAAAAGCTTGTATGGGTTGAAACAAGCTCCAAGCCAATGGTATAAGAAGTTCGAGTCCTTCATGGCGGAACATAGGTTTCATAAAACACAGGTTGATCATTGTGTGTTCGTCAAAAGGTATGATGAAGGCGACTTCTTAATTCTCTTGTTATATGTGGATGACATGTTGAGTTGGAAAAGAAACAAAGAAGATCGTGAGCTTGAAGAAAGCACTAGGCAAGTCGTTTGCCATGAAAGATCTTGGACCGACAAAGTAGATCTTAGGGATGCACATAGTTTGAGATAGAACTAAGAAAGTGTTGTGGTTTGTTGAGAATCAAGCTCAACTTGGTCTAGTGTGTGAACTCACCTTGAGAGTGAAGAGACACTCCAACGGTCAAGAGTCACCATTATGTCACCACTTTGTATTCTAGCATTTAGTATGAGTCATAGAATCATATTCTATGACACATAACTTATGAGCGTTCACATTCCCCATGCTCCATGAGTCTTGTAGTTAATGAAGAGAGAGGGTGACTACATAAAGCACCCTCCTCCCACCTTGTAAAACGTTGAGTCTTTCTCCTTTGATTAATACACTTTTAACCTTGCGTATACTCTGTCTCTCTGTCTCTCTCTCTCTCTCTCTATCTCTCTCACACACACACACAGTTCACACCTATTCCGCTTCACAAGAATCCATCTCTTGATTCTTTACATGGTATCAGACCGATTTGGTAGCTCGATCTAGCCCATTCGCCTCATCGTGATCGTGTGTTGTGCGCCACGCCGACGACCAAGAACCGGCTCATCGCTATTGTAGCTTCGCTACATAGCTCGCATTCGAAGAGAGAAGAAGAAGAAGAAGAATCGACATAATGAATACTCAAATGGGGAGCGCTCTCCCTACTGAGAAGTTGGATCGAAAAAACTTCGCATCTTGGGAGTACAAGATGCACCAATACCTTGTCGGACAAGGCTATTGGAGCTACATCAAAGGAGCGCATGAAGACCGACCCACCAAAGCGGCTCCCGGATATGCAACATGGGAGCAAGCCACAAGCCGCGTGATGTATTGTTTGGCGACATGTGTTCACAACCACATGCTCGGTTACATTCAAGAAGCCAACACGCCGAAGGAAACGTGGGAAAATCTACGAAAGATTTTCGCCGCCAACACGACCGCGAGGAAGCTTCAACTCCGCCAAGAGTTGAACAACATTCAACAAAGGGACATGTCCATCACAACATACACCTTGAAGATCAAGGAGCTTTGTGACTCGCTCGGCTCAATAAGCGTAAGTATAGATGATGATGAGATGGTGCAAATATGCCTCGGCGGCCTCGCACCATGGTTCGGCGCGATGCGAACCACCATTCTAGCACGGGAGAAATCTCCCTCCGTCTTCGAGCTCTAATCAATGCTATTGGTCAAAGAAAACCACGTGCATACAAGGAGCAATGAGTCGGAAGGCCACATGATCTACACGCACTCTAATGGAGGAAGAGGACGCGGACGAGCGAGAGGCCGATTCGGCCAAGGACAAGGCAGACGAGGTCCGACCTACGACAACAACTCCCAATTTCGGCCGCAAAACAGAGGCCAACGAGGAACCTTCGCAAGAAGGGGGAGCTTCCACTCCGGCCCGAGCCGTCAAAATGCAACCGAATGCGGATATTGCAGAAAGCTCGGCCACCACGAAGAAGAGTGTCGAAAGAAGATGCGTGAATCGTCTTCCACAAGCCGACAACTCACGAATTACGTGCACAATTCCGACTACGAAGAGTATAGCGGAATGTACGGGCACAACTCCGACTACGAGGATCGTGGCAGAATGTACACATACAACTCCGACCGTGGCGGAATGTTCATGATGAAACATAGAGCAAAGTCTATGTCGGCCTCTACCTCAACTAGTGCCCTCAATCCGGAGGACGTATGGTTTGTTGACTCCGGAGCCTCAAACCATATGACATCCCACAAAGAATGGTTTCCCGAACTTCGAGAGCCGGAGCGACCCGGTTATGTCAAAACCGGAGATGACACTACGCACCCGATTCGGCACATCGGCAATGTTCCGTTCGGCGAAAGAGGTAAGAAAACATACATTAAAAATGTCTTGCATGTACCCACCATCACAAAGAATTTGGTCTCAGTCGGCCAAATGGTTGAGCAAGGGATGCAAGTACGATTCGACCAAGAAGGGTGCTTCATCGAAAAAGAAGGCCGAATCATTGCACACGGAAGAAGAGAGGGCCGGATGTTCATTCTCAATTCGCACGAGATGAAATCCGCCATGTTCACGAAAAGCACGAAAGCCGACTCCGACATAGAGCTATGTGTTGGGAAACAGGTCCCTCCGGATGGGAAGGGAGAAGAACAGTGCCGATGAACGAACTCGGCCGAGGCCGAAACCAGATGAGGAGGACCCGGCTACGGAGAGCCGGATGGTGTAGGCCCGGTATGAACCAGATGAGGAGTACCCAGCTACGGAGAGCCGGATGGTGCAGGCCAGGTATGAACCGGATGAGGAGTACCCGGCTACGGAGAGCCGGATGGTGCAGGCCCGGTATGAACCGGATGAGGAGTACCCGGCTACGGAGAGCCGGATGGTGCAGGCCCGGTATGAACCGGATGAAGAGACATATTCGTAAATATGTTTCTGAGAGCCTATCGAGGCTACATTTGTAAATAGCCGAAAAGTCATATTAGTATAAATATGACTTAGGGCAAACTTTTAGCAACGTTGTTGTCACTTTTCCCTTGTTGGTGCAAGAAGTAGAGAGAGTGCATAACTGTACAGAGAGAGCGAGAGAGAGACAAGGTCGTTGCCTCTGTTGTAACCGCCGCCTGTGCCGAAGATCATGAGTCCGAGGTCGTTGCCTCTGTGAACTCACTGTTTTGTACATTCATACATAGTGACAGTTTGCAGCCTGTGGGCTGCCGTGGTTTTTTCCCCTAGTTTGGGGTTTTTCCACGTTAACCTCCTGTGTACCATTTCTCTTCTTTGTGTCGTGTTCTATTTCCTGTTTTCTGTGTATGAAAAGAATCTCGGTTGTGGCCGAGTCTTGCACATAAGGAACGACGAGTTCTCGTCACTATGGCATAAGCGAATCTGCCACATCAATCTCAACAAACTCAAAGCAATGAAATCGAAAGGAGTCGTCATCGGACTCCCGACATTCAAAGAGAAGGAGATTGAAGGTATATGTGAAGCGTGCCAATTCAGCAAGCAACACCGACACCCATTTCCGAAGGAGCGGAATGTGATCAAAGGCATACTCGACGTAATTCATTCCGATGTATGGGGTTTGGCTCAAACGACGACATTCGGCGGATGCCGATATTACGTGCTCTTCATCGACGACTTTTCTAGGCACACTTGGATCTATCCGATGCGGCAAAAGAGCAAAGTGTTCAGACACTTCCAAAATTTCAAGAATGAAGTCAAGAAAGCCACGGGCCAACATGTACGATGCCTTCGATCGGGTGGCGGCAAGGAGTACTTCTCGGACGATTTCACGACGTATCTCCGAAAGGAAGGAATTCGGCGAGAATTCACTTGCCGACACACTCCGCAACAAAACGGAGTAGCCGAGCGCAAAATTCGGCACATCCTCGAAGTAGCGCGGGCCATGATGAACGAGAAGCATATGCCCAAGTCATATTGGACCAAAGCGGCAAATACGGCCGTCTACCTAATGAACCGGTGCACAACATCCGGCGTGCACGAGGTCACTTTGCACGAAAGATTCTTCGGAAAGAAGCCGAACCTATCACATGTTCGGATATTCGGCTCCATTGCGTACGTGCACATACTCGATGAGAAGCGTCAAAAGCTCGACCTGAAGTCGGAGAAATGTATCCTCGTAGGATACTCACTGGAGCAAAAGGGGTACAAGTGCTACAACCCCTCAACTCGAAAATCTCGGGTAAGTCGAGATGTCTTCTTTGACGAGTCTGCATCGTGGTACGCACCAGAGACAACTTCGACTCCAACCCCGCTCAACCCGGAATCAACCGAACAAGAGATAGAGGATGAAGATCACCTTACGCACATGTTCGAAGTAAGTCTGATCACGACCCGACTGAGCGGACCTCAAGAGCCTTTGAGCGATCAAAGCACATCACGGCCTAGCCCGAAGATGGCGGAATACGAAGAAGATCGCTTCACCGACGATGAATCAACTCACTCACTCGACAGTGAGTTTAGCAGTTTCGAGGTACCAATCGGAGCAAAGAAAGCCCTCATCTCTGCAAATGAAAAGCTCCGCCGATCCACTCGTGAAAAGAACCCCGTAAGCAGATTCGGCTACAACGATTATATGGCGTACCATTACGCCTTTATGATGAAGGTAGCGACAGTACGGGAGCCGGAAACCTTTTCGGAAGCCGTGAAGGAATGAACGAAGCAATGAACGAGGAGATGCAGGCACTACGGAAGAACGAGACGTGGGATCTCGTTCCCACCTCACCACACAAAAAGGCGATTGGATGCAGATGGATCTACAAGGTGAAGTATAACGCTGATGGCTCTGTAAACCTCTACAAAGCTCGACTCGTAGCAAAAGGTTATGCTCAAATGCATGGCGTCGACTACGAAGAGACCTTTGCCCCGGTGGCAAAGATGACGACGGTGCGGAACGTAATTGCAATTGCCGCGGCGAAAGGGTGGCACCTCCATCAAATGGACGTCAAGAACACCTTTGTACAAGGCGAATTAGGAGAGGAGGTGTACATGATCCAACCACCCGGCTTCAACTCGAGCACCCATCCGAAAGCGGTTTGCCGACTCAAGAAGCCACTCTACGGCCTCAAGCAAGCACCGCGTGCTTGGCATTCGAAGATAACGCAATATCTTCATCAAATCGGCTTCCGTATGTCAAAATCAGACAATTCTCTCTACATACGAAGCGATTCCACAAGTCCGATCGTCATCATCTTATATGTGGATGACCTAGTCATTGGAGGTAAACATCTCGTCGAAATCAATAAGGTCAAATCCCTCCTTTCCGACAAGTTCGAGATGACGGACATGAAGGAGCTCCACTACTTCCTCGGCATCGAGGTAATTCGGACTCCGGCCGGAATCATGATCTCTCAACAGCACTACATCCTCAACTTGTTATACAAGTTCGGGATGGTTGCGTGCAACCCCGCTCGATCGCAATCTCAAACTAGATGTGAACTCCGGCACCAAAGCGTGTGAGCCGACTCAGTATCGGCAACTCATCGGGAGTCTCATCTACCTCATGATCACACGACCCGATCTCAGTTATCAGGTCGGTCTCCTTAGCCAATTCATGCAAACACCGTGTGATACTCACTTGGATTGCGCTAAGCGAGTTCTACGATACGTGAGCAACACAATAGATTGCGGCATCCTCTACAAGACCGCGATGCCAATACGCCTTGAGGGGTACACAGACGCCGATTGGGCCGGCTACAAAGCTGATAGAAGATCAACGTCCGGATTTGTTTTCTCCCTCGGCAGCGGAGCAATATCTTGGAGTAGCAAGAAGCAGCCCATCGTCGCTCTTTCGAGTACAGAGGCGGAATACAACGTCGCAGTCGTAGCTGCGTGTGAAGCCGTATGGCTCAAGAGGATTTTGAAGGATCTGGGCATACCCATCAAGGATCCAACTTCCCTTTACTGCGACAACATGAGCAATATCTATCTGGCTTGGAACCCGGTGTTCCACGCGCGGACAAAGCACATCGAAGTGCACTATCACTTCATCCGAGAGCGCGTTCCGGCTGGCGATGTCGACCTACAACACATTAGCACCAATCTTCAAACGACCGACATCTTCACTAAAGCCTTAGGAGCCGACAAGCTATGGCAATTCATGACCAATCTCGGATTGACGATCCCTAACCTGCCAAGCTTGAGGGGGAGTACTGAAGACACTACGCAATAACGCGTAGATTCCGCAACCGCATTACGCAATAACGCGTGGATTCCGCAACCACGCAACAAAGCCGCGAAGAAAGACGCAAGCCGAAGCACAGACTTCGTAACTACGCACAACGCAAGCTGGAGCACGGATTCCACAACTCCGCATACATGCGAGTCGACACGAGTCAACACGGACTCCAGAACACGAGTTGAAGCGGATTTCGGATACCGTCTGAACCCGACCCGACTTGAGCTTGAAGGGGCGTGTTGAGAATCAAGCTCAACTTGCTCTAGTGTGTGAACTCACCTTGAGAGTGAAGAGACACTCCAACGGTCAAGAGTCACCATTACGTCACCACTTTGTATTCAAGCATTTAGTATGAGTCATAGAATCATATTCTATGACACATAACTTATGAGCTTTCACATTCCCCATGCTCCATGAGTCTTGTAGTTAATGAAGAGAGAGGGTGAATACATAAAGCACCCTCCTCCCACCTTGTAAAACGTTGAGTCTTTCTCCTTTGATTAATACACTTTTAACCTTGCGTATACTCTGTGTCTCTCTCTCTATCTCACACACACACACACACACAGAGTTCACACCTATTCCGCTTCACAAGAATCCATCTCTTGATTCTTTACATGGTTATCACAAGAGAAATATGTTGCCGCGGTTTTCCACAGGGATGTGTCGAAACGGGGCAGGACCACAGGGGTCTCGGACCAATGAGCCGATGGGAGTAGGAAGGACTGTGTCGGAGTCCGGATGGCTTCACCGGATCCGTTTCCCAGACGCGTGCCCGATCCAGAACGATTCCCCGATATCGGCCGGTTCGCATACAGGACTGAGGGAGTGAACTACTCCGGACAGGATGCCAGACAACAATGATAAGCCAATGAGCACGCAGACACGGAAACCCACACAACATAAAGAAGAAGGAACAACACAATAATTCCCGTACACAAGGAAAGGCTCGACAAAATACTAACGATTATCAAAGAAGAAGGGACTACAACCGGACTCATCTGGCGACAAATCTGCGAGCTGCACACACCCACACATGCACGGAATGATGAACCTCTAGTCGGGAGCACACAGCTTCCAATGCGAATAGAGGCTTCAACATCTTCCTGGAATTAGTACAATGCACAATGCACAGAGAGGGGAGAGAGAGGTTGGCACTCAAATCGAAAACGCTTCGTCCTTCCAATCCTCGATCCTTAAAATAGGCTTAAGTCACAACTGTAGAAGTCTGTGGCTTTGTCGACCACAGAGGCAACGTAATGGCAGAGGTAGAGGCCAGCAAAGAGCTAATCTGGATGAGAAATTTTCTCAATGAGTTGGGGATAAGCAAAGGGAGTTCTTGCTTCATTGTGACTGCCAAAGTGCCCTACATCTAGCAAAGAATGTTGCGTACCACTCCCGAACCAAGCACACATAGAGAAGGTATCACTGGTTGCGGGAGAAAGTGGAAGAAGAAGAGTTTACCCTTGTGAAGATCTACACTGACGAAAATGGATCCGACATGTTGACAAAGAACCTACTAATGGACAGACTCAAAGTATGTCCCTCCTATTGAAACAACCAACCGGTCGGGCCGAGTACCGACAATCGAAGACATGAGGAGCCGACAATAGGAGAGTCCAAGTCAAAGACATGACCAACTAGTTGGGCCGACTGGATAGTCGATGCTGAAGTTGACTAGTCCACCTGTTGGCTGAATATCTATCACTATTATAATAGGAATGACAGTAGCAGTGGCTACATTTATAAATAATCCCATACAGGATATAAGTATAAATATACTTAGGGCAAACATAGAGAGTGTAGAACTGAACAGTTGTGAGCCTCTGTAGTTAAGATTTGATAGTGAAGAGAGAGTATGTGAGCCGGTGTCGTGAAGATTACGGGACATAGTGAGAAACTGGGGAATATCGGAGGAATTGGCAAGGTGCACCATGTGCACCCACTCTTGTAAACTTGTATGGCGGAATGGGGGGGGCGCCTTTATGATGCCGAGCGGCAATAAAGTCGGGATGGATGATCCCATGTATCACGGGATTTATCCCACATAGCCACGAGGCCCTCACCTTGTTCTATAAAAGGGAGGGCGCACTTCTTGTAAATGGTTCCCACCTGTTGTCCCAAACAATTTCGTTCCTCATTGTTCCCCTTTGTGGGTTCCATTTTTGGTGTTAATAAACTTCTGTGTATAACGTTGTCGAGGTATTCCTCGCGGATGCGTGGAACGAGGCGGGACCTCGGGGGTCTTGTACCGAAGAGCAAGAGAGGAAAGGAGAAGGGAAGAGACCCACTAGGTGCGAGCGTAGATTCACAGGGACACGGCCCTTCGACACAAAGATGTGAGTGCGACAGCGACACAGAGGGACACGAATGTATGTAAAATATATATAAACAAGACAAACAACAAGAAGCACGAAGTCGGTTACAACCGGACAGGTCAGCGAACAGATGCCGATGCCTGTTCATAAACGCACAGAAAGGAAGGAGTAGGTTGGAGGTGCTGCCGGAAGCACTCGGGCATTCCTCAGAGCAGCGCGAGCCTCCCGAAACCTGCACAGAAAGGAGCTACAGAGTATGGAAGAGAGAGAAGCCTTCGGCCCGCAATCCAACAGCACTTCGTCCTCTCTATACGCGATCCCCTCCTCCTCCTCGTCTCCCTCCTTTTATAGGCAAGAAGGGAGCCGTTTCCTATTAACTTCCTACCTACCGAATCTACCTACCTAGGATCTCCCATGTCCCTAATTCTCTCCTATGTACAACACACGGCGTGCGTGCATGAAGAGCCGGTTCCTATGCTCCGGCGCACCGATTCCGCTCGTGGACGGTTTTCTTCACGACATCTGCCCCCACCTAACCGCGCATCCACCGATATGCGCCAAATTGAGTTGGGACGGAGAAAACCGGTCCAGCCTTCATTCCCCGCCCGTCGGTTCTTCCTCGGTTTCGGATCGTTCGTCGTTCTGGTCCAGGTTAACCGGATCCGGCTCGTCATCGTGACGCTTCTTGAACGCTTTGATCCGCTTCCCAGCTACCGGTATCGCCACTCTCGTGCCGTCGAGTTCCGCCAGATGGTAGGTCCCGTTGTTGTTGGCGCTTTGTACCACGTAAGGCCCGAACCACCTTCTTGCGAACTTCCGTGTCGCTCGGTGCTGGTTGTTGAGGCTGCTGTCGTAGACTAGCACCCAGTCGCCTTCCTCGATCTTCTTCGGTCGGAGCCGGTGCGTTCGGTCGAACCGGGCTTTGTTCCTCATCCTTGCTTCCGGACGCTTTTCCGCAGCCTGCTCCACGTCCTCCGGTCTTCGCTCGAGCTATCATATACGCGCCGCCAGCAGTTCCTCCCGGCTCATCTCGTCTCTCCAGTCCACGGTTGCCCACGAGGAGATCGTACGTTCCATCGGCATGATCGGCTTCTGCCCAAACATGAGCTCTGCCGGCATGAATCCGGTTACCGAACTGTGCGTAGTTCGGTCCGCCCACAACGCGTAAGGCAACAGCCGCGGCCAGTTCCCGACTTGACCTCCGCATGCCCGAACTAATGCCTTGACGACCGGCCCGTGTCCGCACTCCACCTTCCCATTCGCCTCCGGATTGTATGCAGTGGTGAGCGAGAGCTTGACTCCTAGCCCGTTGAACAGCTCCTCGGCCTCTTCGGCGTCCAACTCCCCGCGATCAGCCACGATCTTCCCGACGCACCCGTACCGGCATATCACGTCCTCGAGCAGGAACCGACATACGGCTGTAGTCGTTTTGTTCTGAAGGGCCCGACCTTCCACCTGGTTCGTCAGATCTTCCCGAGCAAGGACCAGATACCGCATCTGTCCTACTCCCATCGGCATCGTCACCAGGTCTACCATCCATTTGAAGTGGATGGTCGGAGGGTACGTACGGTGAAGCCCGTCCCGATGTCGGACTATGGAGTGCATCTGACAGCTCTCGCAAGTTGTCACGAACCGATGCACGTCCCGGTACAGTCCCGGCCACCAATACATCCCTTTTATCTTCTCGAACGTGGCCCACGTTCCACGTTGTCCAGCCTAAGGGCTGTCGTGGTAGGCCGTCAGCCGCTCCTCCTGTTCTTCCTTCATCGCCACCACCCAGAGCGGGACGCCGTTCCTCTTCTTCGGGTGCTTCCATAAGTATCCGTCCCGGAGAAAGAATCGGTATGCTTTCTTCCGGATCCGGTTGGTCTCGTCCCTCATCCATGACGCATCCGGCGTCATTGTCCTCAAAAATCCACCGATTTGGAGCCACTCGCCGTCGTACTTGCTCTCGTCGAAGTTGTTAAGTGCCGGAGTGCTCGTCCCATCGGTCGTCACGTACGCTGCCTTGAAGAAGTCCACGCCGACTTCTTCGTCCTCCGAAACCATGCCGCCCTCGCCATCAAACCTCGCCCTCGAAAGCATGTCGGCCATGGCGTTGTCCTTTCCGGAAATGTGCCGTATTTCCGGGTCCAGGGACTTGATGTACACTATCCACCGGAGCATCGTCAGGTCCGGTGTCGCGCATCCGGAAACCATGCCGAGAATCGACAGGCAATCCGTCTCGATAATCACTTCTGTCCCGATCAGGTAGTCTTTGTCGGCCTTTACTGCCGAAACGATACCCCAGAGTTCGCGTTTAACCTGGGCGTACCCTCGCTGTCACTCACTGAGGACCTTTGCGCCGAATCGGATCGGGAACCGGGTGTCGTCCTCGTCTTCTTGGTTGACGACCCATCCGATCTCAGTCGGACTCGTATCCACCGTTATGTATACCGGGGTAACCTTCTCGTAGACATCCTTCCGGAGCGCCGGTGCTGCCGCAAGAGCTTCCTTCAGCTTCCGGACCGACTCCGTGTGCTCGTCTCGCCACTCGAATTTTTGCCCTTTCTTCAGCATCCCGTATAGCGGCTCCGCAACGTGGGCGTAATGCGGGATCCATATGTGGTAGAATGCGCATGCCCCCAGGAACCTCCGAACTTCCGTAACCGAGCTACAGTCGGTCTTCATCGCGGAGATGGCTTCTACTTTTGCCGGAGACGGCTTCCGGCCATACGGTCCACATAGGTGTCCGACCAGCAGGATTTCTGATTGCTCGAAGGCCGATTTCTCCCCGGAGAAGGTGAGCCTCGCATCCTCTAGCCTTTGTAGCACCTTCTCGCAGTCGTCGATGTGTGTTGCCATGAATCGCCGGCATCCATCCGGCCCGAGTGTCTCGTCCTTCTCTTCCACCGGGCACCCTTTGATAGGGATGTCGTCCAGAAACGGCATGGTGATGTCCGGGATGCAATCCCTCAGTACCTTGTTCATTGCATTCACCATGTGGGCCACCGAGTTGGTCCCTCCTTGCGGCAAGGTACACATTCGCACTAGGCCGAGGGGGGTTCGCATCGTCGTAATGTCTCTGCTCTCCACGGCTAGCTGGAACTGGTCGTACCCCGAGTACAGATCACCGACCGAGTAAATCGACCTTTTGGCGAAGGCCTCCGCGAACTCGTCTATGGTCGGTCTGATTCCTGCGTTCTGAATGGTCACTCTGTTGATCGGCTGCAGGTCCTGAATGAAGCGCAATGTCCCGTTTTTCTTTGGTACGGTAAACCATCGGTTCGAGTATGGCGCGCTCGACGGTTTGAGAATACCCATATCGACTTTCTGCCTCAGTAGCTCCATCAACTCCGGGATGTGAGCTCTTGGTACTGGAATCGGCTTGAGATTCCACGGCACATGCGGTACCGTGAATATCACCATCGGCTCCACGATCATCGGATCTACGCACCCGATCTCTTCCGGTGAGAATGCGAAGGCCTTTCCGTGCCTTCCGAGCATTCTCCGAAACCGGTCTTCCTCCGCCGGCAGTAGGAACCCGCCCCCACCGATCTTGAGCTCCCGGAGCGTCCCGTCGGTGAAGGTGTGTCCTATGCAGGCCGGATCTCGTAAACTGGGGTCCGACGCAACCCCTCTGATTCGGGACTCGCTGCCCTCCGGTAAGGGTGCCGCGACTGGCCTTACCTTCCGGTCCACAGTCTTGTACTTCGTGCTAACTCGGGCCGTCCGATCCGACCCGAGCCCCCGACTGAAGTTCGCGATGACTTCGTACATCTCTTCGGAACATACCGGTATCGTCTGGTTTTCGTTAAGGTCTTCTCCGGCTACCTTCCTCAGCATTCCCAAGGTGTCGTCGAAGGAGACCGCCTCCACGGCTCCGCTGATTTCCTCGTCCGGGCCGAGAACTCCGCACGCTCGAAGTCGCTCCTCCGCCCTTGCCCTTTCTCGGCCAACGATGCCGACTATCATACACCCTCCGTTGTTGGAGAAGCAGAATTTTCTACCTATCTTACAAGGTTTCATCGGTTTCAGTTCTATCATACAGATGTGGGGTCTTTCCCGAGTGTCCGGACTGTCTCGGCCCCACGTCTTGGCAGCCCTCTCTAAAAATCCTCTCGGTTCTCGCCACCGAGGGATTCGCGGTTTCGCTCGTGCTTCGGCCGCACCGTCAAAAATTGGACCGAATGGCGCCCGTCCTGGCTCTTGACCCTCGCGTAGGCCAAACCGTTGTCCAGCACTTTGGTCTCCATTCGTGCCGCTGTGATGTATGGTTCCCCTAATATGACCGGATGCGAGGACGTCTCCTGCACGAAGAAGTGCTGGTCAATCTCGACGTCGCCGATCTTGACACGCACATTCGGGCAGGCCCCGTGCAGTTCCTCGGTGGCGCGCGTCGCCGCCCGTATCTTCCACCCGTGCTTGGTGTTGATCGGCCATTTTCCCCTTTTGTAGAAGTCCATGGACATCAGGTTTATTTTCCAACCGTGGTCCACCAGTGCCACCACCGGTTCCTGAACATCTCCGATCTTTACTGGGGTCTCTGTAGTCGCTCGGGCCCAGTGCGGCCTTGAATAGTGGCTCTCCGCCCACTCATCTTCCAGCGCCATGTCGTCGATGTGCGTCATCCGCAGCTCCACCGGTCTTTCCGGTTCCGTCTCCGTCGACAGCCTCTTCCGTTTCACCAGGTCCACAATGGAGTCGTGGAACTCCTTCTTGGCGATCCCTAGCACCTCTCGCAATGATAGCTCCACCTTGCTGTCAAGGATCCGTTCCTCTAGGACCTTTCGTAGGTCCGTAGTCCTTTCTATTTCCGTCCCCAGTCGGTATCCGCCCTTCCTGGGGTTATCTTGCGAGCTGGACCCACCGGCATCGTTCCGTCATTGCCCGAATTGGGTCTCGTACCGTTGTGAGGGCCCGGCCGCTCCGGCTTTCCCCACTCGTTTGTCTTCTACCAGAGCCTCGTAGTTCCGGCAGGCGGCTTCTACGAATCCCGTCTTCTCCTCGACCGGATCGCTCCACCCGGTTATTTCCCGGACCCTTCTCTCAGCGCGTCCGTTTCATCTTTCCTTAGCCTCGCGCCGACAAGACCTTCCAGCATTGCCGACCAGAATTCGTCTTTGCCCTCCTTTCGGGCCTCGCTGCCCCCGACCCGAATGCCGGCCGACGCCGAGTAGTGGATGGCCTCCACGTGTCGGGCCGCTGCCTCTTCCATCAGTCTCTTCATTCCTCCTCGCCCGTCATTTCGGTTTAGGGCCCTTCTGGTGTCGCCGGCGTGCACCCGGCCTTCCCACAGGTACACCACCTGGTTCCTCAACGCTTCTGTGAAATCGCCGCAATCCTTCCGGATGTGGCCGACCTTGTCGCACCACATGCACCTGTTCCCTGCTACCGGCCGTCGGTCACGAGCCGTTTCGCCGCCTTCCCTTCGAGTCTGGGCGATCTGGAGATCCTTTATTGCCCGCGTCAACTCCTCCAGCGCTGCTCCTCCGGACGAGCCACTGACCATGCCAGTCGAAGCCGGACCGGTTTCTAGCCATTCCCGGGTTTCTTCCCTTCGCCCTTGTGGTGCCGGTTCAAGCCTCCTTGCTGTGACAGAGCCCGCACCAGCCGCCCCGTTGTCAACCCATTCTCGCCGTTTGTCGAAACGGCCATAGACTCTCTTAACCGCAGCCCAGTCGATCGTCTGCCCGTCTTCGGTTTCCAGCAAGGAGCCGACTTGATCCCAGTCCCAATCGTCCACCGACTTGACGAACAGTAGGACCCGGCTCGTATCCAGAACGGTTCGCTCAAGCGCCGAAAGGCGCGCAAAGCGTTCTTCGAACTCCCGGAGGAGTGCCGACACGTTTCTTCCCTTGCCGGGGGACTCCACCCATTCCATGAAGTCTCGTTTCGAAAGCCGGAGCACGTTGTCCAGCCCGTATTTTTCCAGGAGTCGGCCTTCGAACTCCTCCCAGGTACGACTCTCCGCCCGCACCTCGAGCACCTCCGCATGGATGCTCGGCATCGCCACTCGAGGAAACCCGGCAAGACGCCTCTCTTCCGGAATGTCCTGCATCAGCATTTCTGCCCCGTAGGACGCCAAATACTTCGTGGCATCCTTTCCGCTGAACCGGCCGATCGTACCGACAATCGCCTCAATGGCTCTGTCGAGGGCGCCGGAGCCCTCGCGTGCGCTCAATATCCGATCCACGACCGAAGGCCATGGCCTCCGCAAGATCCAACCCTTTCATCTTCTGCTCTTCTGCCGCCTCTTTCACGTCGGGTTCACCAAGATGTCGAGGTATTCCTCGCGGATGCGTGGAACGAGGCGGGACCTCGGGGGTCTTGTACCGAAGAGCAAGAGAGGAAAGGAGAAGGGAAGAGACCCACTAGGTGTGAGCGTAGATTCACAGGGACACGGCCCTTCGACACAAAGACGCGAGTGCGACAGCGACACAGAGGGACACGAATGTATGTAAAATATATATAAACAAGACAAACAACAAGAAGCACGAAGTCGGTTACAACCGGACAGGCCGGCAAACAGATGCCGATGCCTGTTCGTAAACGCATAGAAAGGAAGGAGTAGGTTGGAGGTGCTGCAGGAAGCACTCGGGCATTCCTTAGAGCAGCGCGAGCCTCCCGAAACCTGCACAGAAAGGAGCTACAGAGTATGGAAGAGAGAGAAGCCTTCGGCCCGCAATCCGACAGCACTTCGTCCTCTCTATACACGATCCCCTCCTCCTCCTCGTCTCCCTCCTTTTATAGGCAAGAAGGGAGCCGTTTCCTATTAACTTCCTACCTACCGAATCTACCTACCTAGGATCTCCCATGTCCGTAATTGTCTCCTATGTACAACACACGGCGTGCGTGCATGAAGAGCCGGTTCCTATTACCTGGCGCACCGATTCCGCTCGTGGACGGTTTTCTTCACGACAACGTCTATTTCTGTCTTCTTTTCATCTTGGTGTGGGTGTTGTCTCTATTTTTCTGTTAGGGTTTCGGTACCATCTGTGTGCGTGCATAGGTGGTGTGTTTGGTTGTGGCAGGTGGCATGCGGGCTGTCCGCGGCTCCCCTGAGCTCATGTTTGTTGGTTCTAAATGCTCCATGGTCCGGTATGTCTGTGTATGTGGGTGTTGGCTTTTGTCGTTTGCGAAGAGTGCTTACACTAGGTGGTTCGTTGGCAGGTTCCCCTCCTTGGCGCGCAAGACCCAACTCAGTTCTGTGAGCCCGTGCGCTCCCTAAAGGCGGCTTGGCTTAGGAGGCGGTCGTTCTGGAAGAGGCGTGCCTTGCAGAGGGTCTTGTCGCACGAACGAGCCTGAGAGCTCCCCGACCGGCCCTAGGATGCAGGCTCCCTCTTCCTCTACATGTGGAACTAGCGTCGCAGTGAGCGTCGTGTGTGTATGTGTGTGTGTGTGTTTCCAGTTAGTGTAGGATATGAGAGAGGGTTCCTGCGTGGTCGGCGGTGTAGAGGTGTCGGTCATATGCGGGTGTGTATGTGTGTGTGTGTGCGGGGGCGAGGATAACTGGCCGTCTCCTGAGCCTCTTTTGGGGCCCTTGTACATACGGGTGAAAGGGGCGGCAAGGACGAAGACGCACTCTCTCACTTCCTGTGTGGTTACTGGTCGCGTCTAGAGAGTATCTGGGATCAAACCAGTCGGCAATGCGGCAAGCTTCGGAGGATTCGGGTTCCCGGCAACTCCTCCCTTCCTAGTCCATGACCCCGGTGGTCCCGCCCGGGTCCAACATGCAAGCGCGGATTATCACGACACCAGAAGGTGAGAGCTGTGCCATAACCTAGTGACGCTTGACGCCAAGAGCCATGTGTGGCTGATACACTCCGCATGGAGAGTGTTGTATTATGATCTCATCTTGTATTCTTTTGTTTATAGTGAAATCTTTGTTCTCCCGTGGTTTTCCCCATTTTGTGTTTCCACGTTGTCGTGAAGATTCCAGGCCATCGGGGGAAACGTCGCCAAATGCATGGGAATGTGGGTGTGCACAAGTGCACCCCCTTTCTTTTTTCTGTACTAATTTATGTAAGTACTAGGTGTCGGTAGGTTTTGTGAATTGCTAGGAAGTTAGGCCCACTATTAGAGGATTTGATATTGCGTGGGTTGGGACACGGAAACAAAGGTGAGATAGTGAGAGCACATCAAGAAGAGAATCTAGGAGAGAATATCGAGGAGTCATTAAACCTGATGTAAAGACTACTCCTTGTGCTATAAAGGGGGCGGCCTCAGCCTGTTTGAGGGATCGTTCTTTTGTCTTTCTTGAGAAGCGGAGGACGCTACAAAACAGGAAGAAGTAGCTCACTCACTCGTTCTCTTCTGACCCTCTACGAACAAACCTTGGGAGGAACCCTCGGCTCGCGTCAAACACCCACGCGCTCCCGGCCAGAGGTTCCCTTTTTTTTCTGTGTGTTTGCTCTAGAGCTCGAAGCCCTATTCCCGGCTCTAACCGGTTGTATTCCATGCGTTTCACACCCGCGTCCTAACTACTATTGACAATCTATTCCGTTGTTTTACATTTTTCCCTTGTGTCATTCTCGTGTTGTTATTCTCTCGTACTGCATTGAGTAAACTTACGACCACCTCCTTCCTACTCCTCTTTGTTTGATTCACGGTGTTTGTGTATACACGACTCGCGGACCTCTTCCTCCTTTCTCGATTCCTTGGTTCAAGACCCGTGTGGTCCTGCCCCATTTCTACGCATCCACGCGGAATACCGCGACATATTTGGTGAACCTAGCGTGAAACAGTGGTGGCAAAGGAATCGGAAGATGAGAGGGAGCGAACTCGCCGAAGCGATGGCGGTGGCTGTAGACCGCCTGGTTAGCGCTCGTGATGGCACGAGGGCCTTTGACAGGGCCATAGAGGCAACAGTCGACAAGATAGACCGGTTCGGTGGGAAAGATGCCATGAGTTACGTTGACGCCTACAAGTCCGCGATGCAGATGAGGAACATTCTGGAGGATAAGACGATTGACCGGGTTTCCTCGGGTCGTGACGCCAAGCATCCATGTGCAAGTGCTCGAAGTACAAGCGGGCGGCCGCAATTGGCCGGACTTCACGGAGCATATTCTCGAATGGTACAGCTTCGATGACTCGCCTCGGCTGTCGAAGAAGGCTTTCATGGATTGGGTTGATAGCTCTGGCAAAGGTCAGAACGCATCGGCGCTCCTTCAGGAGTTTGAGTCGCGGTTCGCACGGCTCTCCACACTGGACTGGATTATGCTTGACATGAGCAAGGTCCTACTCTTTGTTAAGTCGTTCGACTTGCTAGACCGCGATAATGTGGGTTTCCTTTTAGAGACGAACAACAGACTCACAATTGACTGGACCGTGGTCAAAGGGGTGTGTGGCCGAAGTAACAAGCGTAGAGACCGGAAAGAAAAGGAGTCCTCAACAGTCGGACTGATTGTCGAAACGAGGCCCGAGTTGGCGTCAACCCGAATGGAAGAAACGAGAAGGTGGCTCGAGTCAGGCTTGTCCCCGACGAACGTAGTCGCGGGACCATCCGGGGGCGCGGCTCTAGAAGAGCCACGCGACTGGCGGTAGCCGGCCAACCAAAGGTGCATATGGCGTGATGCCCTTGGCCATGCCCAAAGAGATTGTGCAGACTTCGACGAAGCACTCAGGAGCAACATGGTGTACCTTTGGAATGGTAGGGTGCACGCAAGCAACACACGGAGAATGCTCGAAGTAAACCTTGGATGAGGCGGCATGAAGAGGTTGATGGAGGAGGCTGCGACGCGGCACGTCGAGGCCATCCACTACTTGGCCTCAACCGGCATTCACGTAGGTGGAAAGGCGGCTAACGCCGATACAAACCCCGGGTTTTGGCCAGAGGTACTGGAAACCTTCTCCGAAAGGAGGCTGAAGAAGGAAGAAGTTGACCACGCGGAAAAACAAGTACGTGATGTCACTGGATGGGACGACCTGGTTGAGGAAAGTACCGACTTTGTGGAAGCCTCGTGCCAAAACTACAAGGTTCTGGTCAACAATAAGCGGGCCGGAAAGACCGGAGGAGTGGGCCCTTCGGGGAGGTATGACACCTGGAGCGGACCCATTCAAGAGAAGGAGAAGGCCAAGGTTCCGAATCTCTGGTTAAGCTCGGAAATAGAGAAAACAACGGACCTATGAAAGGTCCTAGAGGAACGAATCCTCGATAGTCGTGTAGAACTCACACTGAGAGAAGTGCTAGGCATAGCAAGGAGAGAGTTCCAAGATAGCATTGTGGATCTCGTAAAAAGGAAGCGTCTCGCGATGGAGCCGGAACCAGAGAAGCCGGTCGAAGAAAGGGTAGCGCTGCTCGACGAAGTGGCCACGGAGGACGAGCTTGCGGAAAGCCACTATACAAGGCCGCAATGGGTAAGAGCAACGACAGAAACCCCGGTTCATATCGGGGATGTGAAGAAACTAGTGGTGGCGTTGATCGACCACGAATAACACCGGGACATTTGAAACAGGTAATATGTCGCATTTTGAGAACTGTCCATCAAAAAATGACACAAATTAGGGTGATTCACAAAAAGGGGTGCCGCATGCGTAAAGGAATTTTAAAAATGACCCAAAAATATATTGATTTTTAACATGTACGGAAATTTAGGTGTTCAAAAAAATGCCTAAATAATGGACATGCCAAACTTACAAATGAATGTCCAAAATGACTAACCCCAATATTTATAGAAATTCTGAATCCAAATCTTGATGTGCAATACAATATTTATAGTTAACGTATCAAGACAATCATTTTTCAAGTTTATGTCATCATCTTCATACCCATTAGATGAACTAGTACGAGTTTATGAGGTCTCATCCTCATCATCAATGGCAACTAATGCATTGTGTTGATCCAATTGCAATCCAACCTCATCGAGTTTATGAGTCATGCTTCTTGTTTGTCTTTGTGTTGTGTCTGAAGCCACATTCCAGATCCTCTTTTAGTATCTTCATTGTGGTCTGTCACAGATAACTTGTTTTGGTCAAAGATAAGTCATACACTAATATATAAACATTATCCAATGTAAGAGTAGATGTGCTTGATGCATCTTTCCTCCTCACTTTTTGGTTATGATATTTCATTATGTACTTTCCATTTACAAGATTAGGTTATGTGAGAGAAGCTTTCTACCAAAATCATTAGAATCTAAAAAATGTCTTAAAGATGTTTTCCATTTTTCTTAGATTCTCATAGTAAGCCTTTGATGTCGTACAGAAATCCGATTCATTCCATCTAGATTTGACGCAACATGTCGAATTTTACTCTATACATCTAGAATTGGATATAATGCATCAGATTCCTGTTAGTCTTGGAATTTTTTTAAAAATTTCCATTAAAAAAATACTCTTGCATTTTAATGCATTGCATTGAATTCTAGCTACATAGACTAAAATATGATACATTGCATGGATTTCCCGAAAATACATAAATAAATACAAATTGAAAAAATAAAACATTTTCCAATAAATAAATAAATAAACATTTTTTATTTTACTCGTAAATAAATAAATAAAAATTGAAAAATTAGATTTCAATGGAAATCCAATTCTGTGCATCGGATTCAATTGAAAATCCAATTTCTCTTATTTTTTTGAAAATTTTCTTATTTCTTGAATTGTTTTTGAATTTGTTTTTATTTTTCCCATAAAAAAATAAATAAAAATTGAAAAAATGGATTTTCAACGGAAATCCGATGCACTGCATTGGATTTTGGTTGAAAGTCCACTTTTACGTATTTTTTTCCAAATTTGCTTTTTTTTTTTAATTTTTTTGAATTTTTTTGAATTTTTTCTATAAAAAATAAATAAATATTGAAAAAATAGATTTTCAATGGAAATCCGATGCACTGCATCGGATTTCCATAGAAAATCCACTTTTTCTTATTTTTTTCCAAATTTTCATAGTTTTTAGAATTTTTTTGGTATTTTGTTTGTCTATTTTCTAATAAATAACTATATAGAAATTGAAAAAATGAATTTTCAAAGGAAATTTCTATTGAAAGTCCACTTTTTGCTATTTGTTACCAATTTTCATATTTTAAAATATTGTTTTGTGTTTTTAAAATTTTTTTTCATTTTTTCCCATAAATAAATAAATAAAAATTGCAAAAAATGGGTTTTCAACAGAAATCCGATGCACTACATCGGATTTCTATTGAAAATCCATTTTGTCTTATTTGTTTCCAATTTTTCAGATATTTTGAATTTGTTTTTGTATTTGTTTTGAATGTTTTTTGTTTTTATCATAAATAAATATATAGGAATTGAAAAAAATGGATTTTCAACGGAAATCCGATGCACTGAATCAGATTTCCATTGAAAGTCCACTTTTTCTTGTTTGTTTACAAATTTTCTTATTTGTTTATATTTTTCTCTAAAAAAGTGTTAAAAATAAACAAATTGTGATTTTCTCCATTTAAAATGATGTGTTTTCAACGGATTGCATCGGATTCCCGTTGAAAACATATCATTTTCAACAGGATTTTCAATGGAAATCCGATGTAGTGCATCGGGTTTCCGTTCAAAATCACTGAGTTTCAACAGAAATCAGATGTAGTGCATCGGATTTCCGTTGAAAGTCCAATATTTTTCTTATGTTTTTTCATAAAACATTAATTTGCAATTGAAATCCGACTCAATGGTTCAGATTTTGTTGAAAATGTAATATTTTTTTATTATCTCATTGTTTTATGAAAAACCTAAAAGAAATTTGGATTTTTAATTGAAATACGATGTAGTGCATTAGATTTCAGTTGGAAATCCACTTTTTTAATATATTTTTATTTATTTTTTGAAAAAATGAAAAACAATTGAAAAGAAAGAGGATTGCCAGCTAAAATCTGATGCAATGCATCAATGTCTAACTGTATAGACTACGATCTAATGTAGTGTATCGGATTTCAGTTGAAAAGCCGTTTATTATTTTTTTATATGGAAAATAAATAAATAAATAACATTGGAAAAAGAAAAAAGAAAAATGGATTTTCCACTCTAATCCAACGCATTGCATTAGATTCTAGCTATATATACTAAAATATAATGTAGTGCATAGTATTTTAGCTGAAAATCCATTTTTTATTTTTTAATGGAAATTTTTTTTAAAATTACAAAAAAAAAAACTTGGATTTTCAACTGAAATCTAGTGCATCGCATTGGATTCCAATTAAAAATCCAAGATTTTTTATTTTTTCAAATTTTATTGTTTCAAATTTTCAATGGGTTTTAGATTAGTTTTCTGACACAGGTATATAATATAAAACTTACATCAATTTAGATTAACGTTATATTCTATTCTTCAGTTTGATGTTACCTGTGCAATTTCATTCTACTGTCATGTACTACTAAAAC
This sequence comes from Azolla caroliniana, assembly GCF_043228905.1. NCBI lineage: Eukaryota > Viridiplantae > Streptophyta > Polypodiopsida > Salviniales > Salviniaceae > Azolla > Azolla caroliniana. Next base: position 4,839,413 of record NW_028230443.1, read on the forward strand.
ATATGCCTTAAAGATTATCAGGAACTCTGTTGCATTAGAGAAGGACCTTGAGCAAGTTAATGTCATCAAAATGAGGATCCAAGGTATCTGGGGTTGTCTTGATCAAGACCAAGAAGTTGGGGCAAAGCATATCAATAAAACTTAGATGTTCCAGATGACTTTTAGAAAACTTGTGGAACTATAGATGAAGACGCAGGGCAACTTGTTGAATTAGAAGACGTTTCAGAGTCTGAACATACTAACAATTCAACTTAGTGTACTGACGAAGCCAATGAGGACAATCCTGATGAAAGAGCTAATCCTGAGTAGACGGCTTTACCAGACTTATTATTCGATTGAATGGTTATGGCTTATTGTAAATTTTGAACAATGTGAATTGTTAAATTTTGACGTAATATATAAGTTGAGCTTACTTATAATTTTCATGTAACAATCATTGAACTTAGAAATTAAGTATACTTGTATGTGTACATGTTATCTAAACTCTCCTTTATCATTTGGGGTATATCGGAGATAAGTTTATACTCTATCATTTACTCGTATGATTGGAATGTTATTGTAGACTAGTTTATTTATACATTGACAGTGTCATGTATCACGTGTCAATGGAAATTTTCTCTTGACATAGTAGTATCTCTTAATTGCAAGGTTCACAATTTGCTTTAAGATGTATTATATTTAAATATACACACATAATTAGAAGAAGTCACTTATTCAATGGGACATGCTTTTTAGAATATGCACAAGGACCCGTGTTACTATTATACTTGTGTTGACAAATACACTCCTGTCTAAGATTTGGACAAAAACATGGTAGATAGAATATACGTCGGATGATTTTGTTGACGTGATATTAGTTAGTTCTTTTTTTCGCTATGTTTTCATAAACCACATACACATGCGTCGTGCCTTGTTGAAATTCTGCTTAAATAAGGCATTTTTTAACATCTCGCTAAGATATGAAAAAGAGAATGCGACATATTACCTGTTTCAAATGACCCGGTGTTGGATCGGAAATTAACCAAATATCCATGGACTTCTACAAAAAGGGGAAATGACTAATCAACACCAAGCACAGGTGGAAGATACGTGCGGCTATGAGGGCCACGGAAGAGTTGCACGGAGCATGTCCGAATGTCAGAGTAAGTGTCGGGGATTTTGAGATAGACCAGCACTTTTTCGTGCAAGAGACATCTTCCCATCCGGTCATCCTCAGCGAGCCATACATCACGGCAGCTCGAATGGAGACCAAAGTGCTAGACAATGGTTCGGCCTACGCGAGGGTGAAGAGTCAGGACAGCTGTCACTCCGTCCAATTTTTGACAGTGCAGCAAAATCATGAGCATAATCGAGACACCCTCGGCAATAACGGTCGAGAGAATTTTTAGAAAGGACTATCAAGGCGTGGTGCCACGCTAGCCCGGACGACTAGAACAAACCCCACTTGTACAATAGGAAGGACAGTTTTGTTCTCCGATAACTGAGGTTGTACCATTACCGGCATTAGCGGCCGAGAAAGGAAACGAGCTGAGGCGCGCTTAAAGGTGTGCGGAGCCATGGGCCACGACGAGGGAATCGGCAACGCCATGGAGGTGGTCTCATTTGATGACACCCTTGGAGAAATCGAGAGGGTAGTCGAAGGAGGCGTAAGTGGAGACTAGGTGATACTGGTTAACTCAGTCGAGATGTACGAAGTCATTGCAGACTTCAAAGGGGAAACCGGGGTGCATCGGACCACCCACGTGGACAACAAGTACAAGACTGTGGACCGGAAGGTGAAGCCAGTCACGGCTCCCTTGCCGAAGGGCAGCTGGGAACGAATAAAGAGGGTTACTACCGACCCAAGCTTGTGAGATTCGGCCGGCATAGGACACCGGTTCATTGACAAGACGCTATGAGAGCTGAAGATAGGTGGGGGTGGTTTCCTACTGTCCGCTGAAGAGGACCAGTTCAAGAGGATGCTCGAGAGGCACGGTAAAGCCTTCGTATTCTCGCCGGGAGAGATTGGGTGCACCGACCCGACCATTGTCAAACCCATGGTAATCTTTACGATGCCGCACGTGCCATGGAGTCTCAAGCCAATTCAAGTACCAAGAGCTCACATTCCGATGTTGATGGAGCTTCTTAAGCAGAAAGTGGAGTTGGGCATCCTTGAACCATCGACTGCCCCTTACTCCAACCGGTGGTTTATAGTACCAAAAAAGAATGGCACGCGACGCTTCATTCATGACTTGCAGCCGGTCAATAAGGTGACCATTCACAATACAGGAATCAGACCGTCAATCGATGAGTTCGTGGAAGCCTTAGTCGGGAGGTCCATATACTCTGTCAGAGACCTATACTCGAGGTACGATCAATTCCGGCTAGCCGTCGAAAGCAGGGACATCATGACGATGTGAACCCCTCACGACTTAGTTCGGATGTGTACCCTACCGCAAGGAGGAACCAACTTGGTGGCACACATGGTGAACGCGATGAACAAGGTATTGAGGGACTGCATCCCGGACATGACCATGCCATTCCGGAGGACACGAAGGATGAGTCAACCAGAGCAAACGGATGCCGAAGGTTTGTCACGGACCACATCTCCGATTGCGAAAAGATACTATAGAGGCTTGAGGGCGCTCAACTTACTTTTTCCAGGGAGAAGTCGGCTTTCGGACAACCAGAGATCTTAGTGGTCGGCCACCTATGCGGGCCGTATGGTCAAAGGTCGTCCCCGGCAAAGGTAGAGGCCATCTCGGTAATGAAAGATGAGTGCGGATCCGTCACGGAGGTCCGGCATTTCCTGGGAGCATGCACCTTTTACCACATCTAGATACCACACTACGCGCATGTCACCGGGCCACTCTACGGCTTGCTAAAGAAAGGCAAGAATTTCGAATGGGCCGAAGAGCACATGGGGGTTGTCCGAAGACTAAAACAAATGCTTACAAATGCTTACAACTGCTCCGGCTTTATGGAGAGTTGTATACAAACCAAACACTCCGGTTTACATCACGGTAGACACTAGCCCGATCGGAATCGGATGGGTCGTAAATTAGGAAGATGAGAACGACACGCATTTCCCCATCTGGTTCGGCGCGAAGGTATTGAGCGAGCGGCAGCGAGGATATGCCCATGTCAAGCGTGAACTATGGGGTATCGTGTCGGCGGTTAAGGTCGACAAGGACTACTTAATCGTGACAGAAGTGATTGTAGAAACGGACTGCGACAACACCATGGCCGATATGCTTTCCAGAGTGAGGTTTGAGAATGAGGACAACATGGTGTCAGAAGACGAAGAGGTCGGCGCGGACTTCTTCAAACCAGCACGGATGAAGGTAAATAGGCAAAGCACTCCGCCCCTAAACGAGTTAGACGAGGACGACTACGATGGGGAGTGGCTTCTAATCGGAAGGTTCCTAAGAACGATGATGACGGACGCATCATGGACAAGGGAGGAAGCGAGCTGACTCCGGAAGAAGGCGTACAAGTACTTCCTACGAAACGGGAAAATCTGGAGGCATTCGAAGAAGCGGAACGACGTGCAACTCTAGGTAGTAACGCGAACCGAGGATCAAACGAAGCTGATATCAGAGTTCCACGAAAGCCCTTGGTCCGGGCATCGGGGTATAAGGGCCACGTTCGAGAAACTAAAGGGTAAGTACTGGTGGCTTGGAATGTATAAAGGTGTACACCAATTCGTGTCAACATGTGAGAGCTGCCAAATGCACTCAGTGGTTCGACACCGCGACGAGTTGCACCCAACGTACCCGTCGGCCATACACTTCAAGTGGATGGTCGACTTGGTGACGATGCCAATGGGAGTCAGAAAGATGTGATACCTGGTGCTAGCAAGGGAAGATCTGACAAACCAGGTGGAGGGTCAAGCGTTGACAAACAAGACCACCGCGGCCGTGTGCAAGTTTCTGATTGAAGATGTCATCTTCCGGTACGAGTGCGTAGGGAAGATTGTGGCCGATCAAGGAGAGTTGGATGCGGAGGAGGCCAAGGAACTATTTGACCAACTAGGGGTGAAGTTTACCCTCACAATGGCGTACAACCCAGAAGCAAACGGGAAGGTCGAGCGGCGCCATGGACTGATCGTAAAGGCCATAGTACGCGCATGCGAAGGACGAGTCAGCAACTAGCCGAGGCTACTCCCTTACGCACTATGGGCGGACCGGACTACTCACAGTTTGGTGATCGGGTACATGCTTGCAGAGCTCATGTTCGGGCATCCATCATGTCGGTGGAACGAACGATCACCTCCTAGATGGCGGTCAATTGGGCCGATAAAATGAGCCAAGAAGAGTTGTTGGTAGCACGCATCCAACAACTCGAGTGAAGGCCGGAAGATGTGGAACAAGTGACAATGAGGGTAAAAGAGGTACGGAATCGAAACAAGTCCAGGTTTGACCAGATACACCGACTTCAGCCAAAGAAGATCGAGGAAGGCGACTGGGTGTTGGTCTACGACATCAGACTCGACAACCAGCATCGGTCTACGCGTAAGTTCGCAAAACAGTGGTTTGGGTAGTACGTGGTGACTTGTGCAAACGACAACGTGACATACCATCTCGCGGAGCTTGACAGAACCTAGATGACGACACCGGTAGGAGGGAAGCGGATAAAGGCCTTCCAAAGGTGGAACAAAGCGGAACCAGACCCGACGATGGGAATTGAAAGCGATGACTCAGACTGGGAGGACGAGTAATGGCTAGCCCTGGAATCCTCCACTAAACGCGCTACCTGGCACATACCAGAGGATGTGCGGTTTGGTGGGGGTGGATGTCATGAAGATTCCAAGCCATCGGGGGAAACCTCGCCAAATTCATGGGAACGCGGGTGTGCACAAGTGCACCCCCTTTCTTTTTTATGTACTAATTTATGTAAGTACTAGGTGTCGATAGGTTTTGTGAATTGCTAGGAAGTTAGGCACTATTAGAGGATTTGATATCGCGTGGGTAGGGGTGAGGAAACAAAGGTGAGATAGCGAGAGCACATCAAGAACATAATCTAGGAGAGAATATCGAGGAGTCATTAAACCATATGTAACGACTACTCCTTGTGCTATAAAAGGGGCAGCCTCAGCCTGTTTGAGGGATCGTTCTTTTATCTTTCTTGACAAGCAGAGGACACTGCGGAACAGGAAGAAGTAGCTCGCTCACTCGTTCTCTTCCGACCCTCTACGACCAAACCTTGGGAGGAACCCTCGGCTTGCGTCAAACGCCCGCGCACTCCCGGCTAGAGGTCCCCTTTTTTTCCGTGTGTTTGCTCTAGAGCTCGAAGCCCTGTTCCCGGCTCTGACCGGTTGTATTCCATGCGCTTCACGTATGCGTCCTAACTACTATTGACAATCTATTCCGTTGTTTTACTTTTTTCCCGTGTGTCATTCTCGCATTGTTATTCTCTCGTACTGCATTAAGTAAACTTACGACCACCTCCTTCCTACTCCTCTTTGTCTGATTCACGGTGTTTGTGTGTACACGATTTGCGAGCCTCTTCCTCCTTTCTCAATTCCTTGGTTCAAGACCCCCATGGTCCTGCCCTGTTTCTACGCATCCGCACGAAATACCGTGACAACGTAAAGTTGTGTATTCGGTGTATTTGTTGTGTTTATGTCTTTCTGAGATATTGTCAATCATAAAGTCGGCCCTTCTCATGAATCAAAGGGAGCAAATCCCTTCACAGATAATGGCTCGGCGACATGAGCATAGTGTGGAATCCAAATATGATAAAAGGCACACACTATCGTGAAGATTTTCGACAACGGTGTGAAAATTGCGAGGAATGTACAAAATCGAGTGTGGTTCTTCACACACAACATAAAACAATAATAGTGAAGATACTATTTTATACTAGTTTAATATCTTGGTACAAAAAGATGGAGTTCCTCAAGAGCTTTCGAATACACTTTACCACATAATAAACGGACAACTAAGTGGCAAGTTATGTGGGTATGAAGATTGCGAAGAAGAAGAGAAAAAACAAAACTATGAGATATCCCACATAGACCAGACGGAGCTGGCGAGACGGCAAGCCAAGTCCTTTCCTTAGAAGCTATATTCTTTATCATTATACTTTTACATGTAAATTCTTATACATGAGAGCTTAGATGATTACATGGCAAGCATGCATTTCATGCATTATGTGTATGTCTTGTACCCTCACATGCACCATATGCATGGGGGCATCTATAAAAGAGTGGAGGAATCAAGCAGATGAAACTAATGAAAAATTTCTAGAAAAATAAGAAACTTGTAATCCTATTGTTGATGTATCTTCTCTCTTAAATCTAAAAGTTAAAAGCTCAATCTTTATCTCAATATCTGTCTTTCATCATATCAATACCTCTCAATCTATCTTAAATACTTTCTCGCTAAAGTTAGTGCAAACTTTGAATCCTTCCGGTTCAGGACCCCAGTGGTTCCGCCTCACGATCCGCATGTAGTGACGGATCTTCACGACAATGTTGCTAAGAATCTTTGCACCTCTGTCTGGGATATACATTCTTCTCGCATCTCTTGAATAGCATTCACCTTCTCAGGAGAGGGTTTCCATCTGTATGGTCCGCAAAGGTGTCCCACTACTAGGACCTCGCGTTGGCCGAATGCCAACTTTTCTCCGGAGAATGTGAGCCCTACTCCTTCTACTCTTTGTAGCAGTCTCTCACAATTTTCAATATGGTTTGGAACAAATCTTCGACATCCATCTTGATCTAAAGACTCGTCCTTTTCTGATTCAAGGCACCCTTTTATAGGGATATCATCGAGGAAAGGTATCATAATATGTGGGATGCAGTCTCTTAGTACTTTGTTCATGACATTCACCATGTGTGCTACAGAGTTAATTGCACCTTGAGGTTGGGTGCACATCCGTACCAATCCAATTGGGGTCCTCATTGTTGTGATGTCTCTGTTGTCGACTGCTAGTTGAAACTTATCGTAGCCTGAGTAGGGATCACCAATAGAATAAATGGACCTTCCCGCAAATGCTTCTATGAACTCATCCATACTTGGATCAATCCCAGCATTGCAGATCGTCACTTTATTCACTAGTTGAAGATCTTGTATGAACCTTAAGGTTCCATTCTTCTTTAGTACCGTGAACCACCTATTCGAGTAAGGAGCATTCCACGACTCCAAAATTCCCATCTCGATCTTCTCTTTCAAGAGATTGCTTAATTTTGGAATATGCACTCTTGGGACCGGTATCGTCTTCAGGTTCCAGAGCACATGTGGTATTGTGAATATCACCATCAGTTCTATCATCCTTGGATCGGCGCATCCGATTTCATTTGGATAGAGAGCAAATGTTTTCCCATGTCTTTCGAGCATTTCCCAAAATGTGACTTCCTCTTCTGGTAAGAGAAATTCATCTTTCCCGACAATAAGCTTTTCTCTTGTCTCTTTATTGAAGGCATGTATGATTCCTGTCAAATCCTGTAGGCTTGGATCCTATGCAACTTCCTTCATTCTTTGCCAGCTATCCTCATGTAGCGGAATAGCAACAAGCTTTACTTTCTTGTACATCGTTTTGTATTTCGTATTAACTTCGACTTTCCCTGCCATGATACTTTGATTATACTCGTTGATGGCCATGTACATCTCAATGGAGTTTATCTGAATTGATCGTTGCCTACAAGGGCCCAAGTCCACGACATTCTCCATTTCGCCAATGGTGTCGTTAAATGAGGCTTCCTCCATAACCCATTTGATGCTTTCATCGCTTTCCAATATTTGTTCTTCTCTTAAAGCTTCCTCGTAGCTTTGCATCCGAGACTTCTCTTCTTTGCAAATGTGTTGATTTTGCACACTCCATTAGGGGCTACGTACAACCCTCCTTTCGCAAATTCGTGAACTTCTCTTTCTTCTTGGGGCATATGCTTGTTTGGACTATTCACGCCCCGCTTGCAAATAGCCCGACCAAAAAATCTGAAGCATCTTCTCCGAGACTATCCCGATTCCTTTCGTGGTTGGCACGTTGTCGTGAAGAATTTCGGCCAGAGGTGGAAATCGGGAACATTGGCTACATCGGCGGGGTGCAGCGCGTGTACGCATCCATGTACATTTAGTGTGAATATCGAGGGCGCCTTTATGGCGCCGAAGAATAGTCAAGTCGGGGCAGACGATCCCATGTAAGCCGGGATTTATCCCACATTGTAACGCATCCTTGTCCTTGTTCTATAAAAGGAAGGGAACGCCCTTTGTGAAAGGGTTGTCCATTTTGCATTAGAGGGTATACCGTTAGGTTTAGAGTTAGTTTCTTCTTCTTCTTCTTCTCCTCCTTCGTGTTCGCTTAGGGTTTGCTTCAGCTCATCTCTTGCGCAAGACCCCACTCGGCGCGACGAGCCCGTGAGCTCCCCGATGGCGGCTTGGCAGCTGACGACTACTGTAACCTGCCTTGGAACGGCTCAAAGCCGGGAATGTATTCTTTTAATTTTATATATATACATATATACGTTTGCGTCTGTCTATGTATATTCGCGTCTTCGTTGGTGTCGAGTGCTTCCCCTTTCCTGCACTTCCTGTACTTAAGGGTGTGAGTCGGGTTGGCCTGTGTGTGTGTGTGTGTGTGTGAGTGAGTGTGCGTGAGTCGGTGTTAAGCGCTCTCTCTCTCTCTCTCCCTTTGGTTGCTTCCGGTGTGCTTCTGGGATGCCCGGAAACGGTGAAGCACAACTTCCTACGCTCCATCACTCCCTAGTCCAAGACCCCCATGGTCCCGCCTTTCTCCACGCACGCGCGTAACAACACGACATATTTGGTGAACCCGACGTGAAAGGCAGCAAGGGAGGATGGAGTTGGAAGACGACGACCTCACGGAGATGGTGGCCGAAGTGGTGTTGGAGTCGGCACGAGTGATGATGAGGCGAGAAGCAGCGCAACAAGCGGTTGAGCGAGTGGTAGAAAGAGTCGGCCGTTTCAGCGGGGACAGAATCCCATTTTACTTGGAAGCCTACAACGCGGAAATGGAGGAGCGTGGCGTAGACGAGGCGTTGAGGCTGGAGTTCTTCTGTCGGGTCGTGGCTGTCCGGATGCATGGGGAAATAAAGGAGCTCCGTGAGGCTCATAGTTCGTGGGAGGCCTTCGAAGAGGCGCTCCTGAAGGCATACGGAGGACGGCGGAAGAGCCGGGGACAGCACGACTTCGACTGGTGGGTAGCATCGGCAAAGACCCACCGGGGCGCGACCAAGGCGTTCTGAGAGTTCGAGTGATGGCTTGCTCGGCTCCCGGAGCGGGAACAAGGTTTGGTGGGGGCGGACAAAGTCCTTTTGTTCGTCAGGTCGATCGACCGAGTGGAACGGGAAGCCATCGGGATTGAGCTCGTAGACGATGATGGAGCGAATGGGCTTACGGAGGACTGGTCGAAGGTCGGAAGGGTGTGCCAATGGCTAGACAATGAGCGAGCCGAGAAGGCTAAGAGGAAGGTACGCGACGGCGTGCCATCACAGCGGGAAGAGGCCGAACGGCAAAGAGAGTCGGCAAGGGTCGGCGTTGGGGCTAGGATTGCGGAGGCGTACGCAGCTCTCGAGGCGATGCTCGAGGAAGAGGAAAGACGGAGGCCGCAAGCCGAGACTGAGAAGACGGACTTGCCCCACGCGATGGCGGAAGATCGGTACCACGGTACCACGGGAGAGGGTGCGGAACGAAACGCCCTCTTGACTTGCGGAGATAGAACGGCCAAGGACGAGGCCGAGATACAGATCGCGGAACCGGAACGTTGGGACCAGCGGTTTCGGGCGTGTCAGCCCGAGATCCCGGTCATTGGAGAAGCAAGCCCAGACGGGGCTTGCGCGATTGGTAAGAAGTCGACCGTCAACCACGAACAGTCGGTGGCTACGGACAAGGGCGTAAAATGGACGGGCGATTCTTTGTGTCTTCCCACACTTGCTCCCGAGACGATGGCAGTCGGGCCTGAGTGCCCACGTGAGTCCCAAGCGGAGGAAGGCGGCGGAGAAAGGCCAAGAATCACCGGCGAGACGATACGGGGAAGGAACGGACGAAAGCCCACGGACCCGATTCCGGAGAACTCGGCATTCGGGCCCGTATGCCCATGTAAGACCGAGGAGATGGATGGCGGTACCGAGGAGTCCTGGCACGATGCCAGCGAAGTCGGATGGGAAACGGCCTGCGAGGAGGCCGAGGACAGACGCGGCACGAGGAGATTGGCATTCCGATACGTGTGGAGCGTAATCCGGTCATGGATCGTTCGATCGGGGACGGATTTGGCATGAAAGTGCCGATACGGAAGGGGGTGCAGGACGAGCCACCCTCTTTTACATGGGGAGAAAGACCGACCGGGCGAAGGTCGAGATTTGGAAAGAGAATGAAAGCCGGTCCTATGGGATTCCTTACGCTGATCCGGCTGCAGGCCCAAGTGCCGGCGTGAGTCCTATAAGAGAGATCGGTGGCGACAGGAGAACGGGACTCGGCAATCCGGAGAAGGACGAACGGACCTGGACGAGAACCGGGCGGAGCGGACTCCCGGATGACCATTCCGGGAGGGAGGAAGAGAGCAGGCCTACGAAGAGGCCGAGGACACAGTACGTCGGTACCACGGGAGAGGGTGCGGAACAAAACGCCCTCTCGGCATGCGGAAAGGGACGACCCGGTACAGGGTCGGGAAGACAAATCGGGAGCCCAAGGAGGATCCTTCACACCGGCTCTAGAGACTTCGGCAGTCGGCAACGCGGTCGACGTAAGACCCAGATACTAACGGTGGTGGCAAGGTGACGAAGGCAATGGGCGTAAGGAAGTCCGGTCCTACGGGATCCCCACACTGGTTCTGGAGACTCCGGCTGTTCTGCCAACGTGGCAACGTAAGACCAAGGGAGAAGGAAGGTCGCGGCGGGAAACTGGACCCGGTTACGCGGAAGACATGAGGAAAGTCCAGGAGGGACTCAAACAAAAGCCGCCCGAATTTCGGCAAGCATAGAAACGGAGTCCGGTCCTATGGGACCCTCACACTGATCCGGAGACTCCGGCAGTTCGGCCAACGTGGCAACATGAGACCAAGGGAGAACGACGGTGGCGGCAGGGAACGGGACCCGACGAAACGAGGTTTCGGAAGGAGCCGGTAGGGCAAACACGGGGAGGTGTGTCAGGCCGGAAGGGCACACCTGGGACAGAACAAGGGTCTCGCAAGTGGCCATCGCAGGTCGGATCGAAGCGTGACTATGGGACGGTGTTCGGCGCGGGCGGTGCCGAACAAAGGAAGCAGGAAAAGGCACAAGGGAGGTGCCGGGAACGAGGTGACAAGTGCCTAGTGGACTGCACAGGGTCGGAGTCAGGGGATGGCAAGAGAGACCGGAGGAGGATCCTCCACACTCGCTTCGTAGATCTCGAGAGCTCCGTCGAAGTAGCGAAGACTGACACGGCAAGCACGGGTGACAAGCTGGTGGGGGCGAGGGGACGACGGCAAGCGGAAGACTCGGGACCTGTTGCAACGGCACGAAGACGGGAGGCCAAGCGGGCCACTACGGGCATGCCTCAACCGGAGGACATCGGGCATACGGCAGGAAGCGGGGCGTTCATACGGCCGGACAAGGGCCAGCGAAAGTACGCGTACTATGGAGATCACGGCAGAGGACCCATCGAGGAGTCGAACAAGCCTATGGGGAGGTAAGCGCGAAGGAAGAATCGAAGCCGACGGATCAAACCGGCAGCGAGCCGGGATGCGGATCACGGAAGACCTGTTTCTCGCCGGCCGAAATCTCTCACCCTTCAACCAGATTTGGCACGTACCAATGGACGTGCAGTTAGGTGGGGGCGGATGTCGTGAAGAATTTCAGCCAGAGGCGGAAATCGGGAACATTGGCTACATCGGCGGGGTGCAGCATGTGTACGCACCCATGTACATTTAGTGTGAATATCAAGAGCGCCTTTATGGCGCCGAAGAATAGTCAAGTCGGGGCAGACGATCCCATGTAATCCGGGATTTATCCCACATTGTAACGCATCCCTGTCCTTGTTCTATAAAAGGAAGGGAACGCCCTTTGTGAAAGGGTTGCCCATTTTGCATTAGAGGGTATACCGTTAGGTTTAGAGTTAGTTTCTTCTTCTTCTTCTCCTCCTCCTTCGTGTTCGCTTAGGGTTTGCTTCAGCTCATCTCCTACGCAAGACCCCGCTCGGCGCAACGAGCCCGTGAGCTCCCTGACGGCGGCTTGGCAGCTAATGACTACTGTAACCTGCCTTGGAACGGCTCAAAGCCGGGAATGTATTCTTTTTTTTTATATATATACATATATACGTTTGCGTCTGTCTATGTATATTCGCGTATTCGTTGGTGTAGGGTGCTTCCCCTTTCTTGCACTTCCTGTACTTAAGGGTGTGAGTCGGGTTGGCCTGTGTGTGTGTGTGTGTGTGTGTGTGTGAGTGTGCGTGAGTCGGTGTTAAGTGCTCTCTCTCTCTCTCTCTCTCTATCTATCTCTCTCTCTATCTCCCTTCGGTTGCTTCCGGTGTGCTTCTGGGATGCCCGGAAATGGTGAAGCACGACTTCCTACGCTCCATCACTCCCTAGTCCAAGACCCCCGTGGTCCCGCCTTTCTCCACGCACGCGCGTAACAATGCGACAACATACAATCAAGAATTGTACGTCTTTCTTCCCATCAAGACTCCTTACTCGAGAAAATGTCGCATCATTGTCGAACACTTTGGTTTCCATCCGGGACGATGTAATGTACGGTTGCCTAAGAATGATAGGATGGGATGTTGAATCTTGAACAAAAAAATGTTGATCTATCTCAACATCGTCAATCATGATGGGGATATTAGGACATGCACCATACAGGTCTTCGGTAGCTTTCGTTGCTGCACAGATCTTCCACCCATGATTCATATTTATGGGCCATCTTCCCTTTTTGTCAAGTTCAGTTGACATAAGGTTGATCTCGGACCCATGGTCTATTAAAGCTACGACTTTCTCTTTTCTCTCTCCCAACTTTACTGGCGTCTCTGTCGTTGCTCGTACCCAATGACGCCAAGTATAGTAGTCCACCATATCTTCATCGACTTTGTCCCTTGCCATCAGTAGGCATTTGCTTTTGCTTTTAGTGGCTTCTGTTCTTCCTCATCCAATCGTTGACTTTTTCTCTTTACGAGGTTCATGATCGTATCATGGATCTCCTTCTTCGTAATGCCGAGCAATTCCCTCAAGGACAAGGTCACGTGGCTATCAAGAACACGTTCTCGAGAATCTTCTTCAGATCTCTCATTTGTTCTATGTCCGACCTTAGCTTATAGGTAGGCATAGTTCTTGTCTTCCAAGCGGGGTCTTTGACATCAACGCTCATGGGCCGAACCATTTCTTCGACTCGTTTGCTCGGTTTCCTTTTCTAGTTTGAGTTTCCATCCTCCATTTGTAAACCTCGACTTGCTTCTGCATCTTCTTTCTTTTTTGGCGCTCCTTGTTTAATGTCTTTTTAATGGGTTATCTTGCCCTTCCATTCTTTTTCTCTTTTCATCCACGAACACCTCGTGGTTGGCAACAACTCACTTAAAACTCGAGATTTGATGTGCTTCTGACACATCCCTTTGATTCATCTCCCATTTGTATACATCAAGAAACTTCATAATGTTCCTTCCATCAAATTGACCCACGACATCCACGACACGATCGATAGCCTTCTCCATGCTCGCATCGTTGTCCCTAGATCTCATCATTTGTTCAACGATTACCATCATCCTTTCAAACTCTCCTGCATTATTGCTTGAGGATGCCATCTCCAAGTATCTGTCGATCCTCTTCTTGATCCTTCCTACGTCTTCTCCACGTCAGGTTCACCAAGAAAGATGTCGAAGAAATCCTCGTGTGTTCGTGAAATGAAGCGAGACCACTAGGGTCCTGAACCAGAAGGATTCGAAGTTTGTACTAGCGTACGCAAGAAAGTATTTTAGATAGATAGATGGATGGAGAGAGAAGGAGAGAGAGATTGAACCCTTGACTTCAATTTTTAGAGACAAGATACATCACCAATAAGATAACTATATCTCTTATTAGAAATTTCTTCCTTCAATACATAGCTTCTTCCCCCCATACACAAGCCCAACTAGAGGCTTTTATAGGTCCTTCATGCCCCAAGGGCTAAAACCATGGGCTAAAACCATGGTTTTATGCACACGGTTTTTATATGTTTGTTTCCTATGGAATGTTGAATATGAAAAGAAAATGTATAAAATCTAAAGCACTTGGTAGTAGCTTTAGTGATAAGTCAATTTGTCTCCTATCTCGGAAGTGCAAGGTTCAAACCTTGCTTGCACCCCTCTGAGTGCACTCAAATGTTACTAGGCTTTAGTCTTATTTTTATATTTACAAATGTTTGAGTGCACATCACATGTGCACATGTTTAACCTTACATCTAGTCTTTCTTTTCCAATTCTCATTTCATTCCTAATTACAACATGTTAGCGTATGTGTGTGACCATCACCCCTTTCACACGTGCATATTGCACCTTCTTGATTTTGTCCGTTCCCCATGATTTTCACACCGTTGCTAGAAATCTTATGACAACATGTCTGTGCTCAAGGAAGGGGCATCTCCCGACGAAGATGCACAAACACTCGGGAAAATGTTAGGGTACACAAAGGCCCTACCAATCACCAAAACTTGGAGGGTCGGACGTGACACTACTAGGAAGAGAGCTTTAGTCCTTCAGTTTAAAGACTTGGAATCTAGAATCACATTTTTTAACAAGAAGACCAATTCTTCGAGGATTAGGCGGGGACCCTATCTACCTAGATGAAGACCTCACCAAGATGCAAATTGAGCACCATAAAACTTGTATGCCATGAGTCATACAAGCTCGTAAAGAAGGGCATCACGCCTTTTACCAAGATGGACGAGTGATAATAAATGATCGTGCCGCCAATTGATAGCGTGTGGCTCATGTGACAGACAATAAAATTAGGATGACTTTATGGAATTGTAACGGTGCACTTTGGACACTCCCTGGTCATCTAGAGGAGATTTTGAAGGTATCTGATATACTTTTCTTAGTGGAAACACATCAAAGTCCAAATAGAGGACTACCACGAGTTGAAGGTTTTTGTTGGGAATTTGTCTTTAGACAAACCTCACGTCGACACACTACTAGCGGGTCTGGAGGGGTTGCAATACTATTTCGCAGAGAGATACATAAGAGGATAGAAATACAAAAAGACAAACCTAGAAGCCCGTTTTATGTGGGTGATTTGTTTCTTGGACTGCCAATCAATTGCTCCACATGTTAGTGTATAAACATACCCACTAGTAGATTTCCAATTATCTACATCTTCCCCCCAATAAGCGTCAGACCAATTGGTAAGATTCGAGGACGGATTAGTCCATCCACTCAAAATGACTTGGGATGAGTCTGATTGTGTGAATGAATAATTAATCGTTAAATCTTTAGTATGCTTACAGTATCAAAGTATACATTTAAGAGCTTGCCATTGTTTTGGACCTAGATTGACCATGAAACATGATAATAAAGCAACATTAAAACATATGTTTAGCCTCGTAGAACTAACTAGATACTTGGTACATCCTATGACTTGTTTATACGCTACATTTTCCATTTCCAAAGATTCTTTTGTAGTTTTAAGGGCATCGTGTAAGGATTGTGAGTGGAGTAGATATTGGATTACAATGTAACATGTCAAAACGTTTAAGAATTTAGATATATATTGTGATTGAAATAAAGAAATTGTACCTAGAGTATGATTTCTTTTAACTTCAATTCCGAGAAAATAAGACATGGGACCTAGATCAGTGATTGAAAATTTGGACCTTACTTCTTGTTTACATATAGCGATATAAGATAGAAAATTTGATACTAATGGTAGATCATCTACATATACTCCTATTAATCTGAACTTAGATGCATCCTTTTGAAGATATATATTGGGTTCATTCCTTAATTGGGTAAAAAGTGCAAACGTTGATACCACAATGGAGGTGATTGGTGAAGTCCATAGATTGCTTTTCAAAGTTGACATACATGATTTGGAAATTGAACTTTCAAAGTAAGGTGTTGTAGCATATACACTTCGTCACTATTTGAACATCCATGTAAAGAATCGGATGGATTCTATGCAGCGGAAGAACTGTGTGTGTGCGTGTTTGGAGAGAGAGAGAGAGAGAGAGAGATTACCGAAAAACAGAAAATTGTATTACAAGGAAACAAGAACGACCAACAGGTTACAAGGAGAAGGAGAAGGTGCTTATGTAGTCACCTTCTCTCTAGATTCTCTCACTAGAGGCCCCTCCTGGGAAAGAGTTCGAGTCTTAACTACTTAAGGAATATGTGTCATAGGATATTAACTTCTATGACACACTAGTTACTGTTGAGCGGCAAGTGCAACTGGAGCCGGATCGGCTGGATAAGCCTGAGCCGGTGAGCGAGACGGATCGGTAAGCCGGTGAGCAATCGAGCCGGCAAGCAACAGAGCCAATGAGCTCGGGAGCCGGTTATCTGGATCCAATCGATAACCGGAAGCCTAGTATTAGTTTAGACTACTAGGCAGTTATAGTCTCCTAGTAAGTGTCAGATGCTCGTGTGAGCATTGAAGTACGCGATACTTTTGTCAGTCCCACGAGGACTTGTATAAATAGTGCTACTGAGCATAGTTGTAAGAACAGAGTGTTTATATTGTTTTGAATATAGCTTTTACATTCTGCTCTCTCTGTCTCTCCCGTGTACTCTGTGTATTCTCTGCTTTCTCTATTTTCTAACACTTCCGCAAGTAATCGTTTACATGGTATCAGAGCGCGAGGGTTGAGAACCTCTACAGCCGACAAACGCTTGAAAGCAAATCCTAATAGGTCGTAAGAATAGCAGACAGAGAAGTGATGGATAGAGGAATGGCTAGCTCGCTCCCTGTGGAGAAACTCGACAGATCCAACTACGCATCTTGGTCGTACAAGATGCACCAGTACCTGCTTGGGCATGACTACTGGAGTTTCGTCGAAGGAGCCAACGAAACAGCACCTGATGCGGCACATAAGGATTTCCCAGTGTGGGAACAATCGGCAAGCAAAGTGATGTACTGCTTCGCATCCAGTGTTGGAGACCAACTGTTGAGCCACATTCGAGACGCCGAGATGCCGAAGGAGGCTTGGGGAAACCTCAAGAAGGTTTTCGTATTTTAGTTTTAATCTTAGGTTTATTTATGTCTTAATATCTCTCTCTCTCTCTCTCTCTCTCTCTCTCTTTCTTTAGTTTTAATCTTAGGTTTATTTATGTTTTAATCTCTCACTCTCTCTCTCTTTCTCTTTAGTTTTAATCTTAGGTTTATTTATGTTTTAATCTCTCTCTCTCTCTCTCTCTCTCTCTATTTTAATTAGTATGTTAATCCCCCTCCCTTTAAGCCTATCTTTTAATTTTAATTTCTTTCTAATTACCCCACCCTTTAATTTATTTTTAGGTTCATGTTTCTAGATTTAGATTTCATGTTTGTTAGTTTTCGGGTTATGTTTTTTGTTTTAGTGTTTATGTTTCTAATCTTAGTGTTTTAAACCCCCACCCCTCTTCCTTTTTGTTATTCCTAATCATGCCGGCTCCCTCTCCTTTCTTCTACCTCGTCTTCGATTCGGGTGCGCTCAAATCGAGCGTGGTGTTCCTCTTCGTCTACCTCTACCCGCCGATAATCGACCATTCCGCACTCCTTGTTCCGACCGTAAGGTCCATAAACTTACAATAGCGACTTCTTCTATGGAGGCCCATGTATCGGGGATAGGCACCCACATCGAGCGAGCATCGTCATCGACCACCGAGCCCTCGATCGTGATGAGTGCCCCCGCAAAACGTTACGTGGCATTTGCGAATGGCGTCATCGACTTTCTTCTTCTCCTCCTCTCTTCTCGACATCCCCCTCGTACACATCGCTCCCCGTCATTCCTAGCATACAACCCTCTTTTGTAACACACGAGACTACATATTGTGGCCGTGAAATCTTTACTTAAGCTTTAATTTTTTGTTTTTCGATAGGACATGCTCGGGACTACTTTTTTAGTAGCCGGCAATTTTGTACCCTTCTCTCTACTTTTCAAAATTACTAGCCTACCCTTCCCCTCACTTTTCCCTAATCACCACCCTACCCTTCCCTCGACTTTTCAAAATTACCACCGTACCCCTCTCTCTACCTCTCAAAATTACTACCCTACCCTTCCCCTCACTTTTCCCTAATCACCACCCTACCCTTCCCTCGAATTTTCAAAATTACCACCGTATCCCTCTCTCAACTTTTCAAAATTACTACCCTACCCTTCCCTCGTACTTTTCAAAATTACCATCCTACCCTTCCCTCGACTTTTCAATATTACTACCCTATCCTTCCCCTCATTTTTCCCTAATTTCCACATTACCCCTCCCATTACCCTTTAGGTTAATACCCTCCTACCCACCCTACCCCTACCCTCACTTTTGAAAATACCCTCTCCCTCGCTCTCTCTCTCTCTTCTAATCGTGTCTTAATTATGTTTCTCTAGTTCGTAATAGCACCTCTTTATTTCATTTCTATTAGTATGGTAATCCTCTCCCCTCCCCGTAACCCTTGTTTTTAAATTTTAATTATGTTTTTCGTCTCGTATTTTAGTTTTAATCTTAGGTTTATTTATGTCTTAATATCTCTCTCTCTCTCTCTCTCTCTCTCTCTCTCTCTTTCTTTAGTTTTAATCTTAGGTTTATTTATGTTTTAATCTCTCACTCTCTCTCTCTTTCTCTTTAGTTTTAATCTTAGGTTTATTTATGTTTTAATCTCTCTCTCTCTCTCTCTCTCTCTATTTTAATTAGTATGTTAATCCCCCTCCCTTTAAGCCTATCTTTTAATTTTAATTTCTTTCTAATTACCCCACCCTTTAATTTATTTTTAGGTTCATGTTTCTAGATTTAGATTTCATGTTTGTTAGTTTTCGGGTTATGTTTTTTGTTTTAGTGTTTATGTTTCTAATCTTAGTGTTTTAAACCCCCACCCCTCTTCCTTTTTGTTATTCCTAATCATGCCGGCTCCCTCTCCTTTCTTCTACCTCGTCTTCGATTCGGGTGCGCTCAAATCGAGCGTGGTGTTCCTCTTCGTCTACCTCTACCCGCCGATAATCGACCATTCCGCACTCCTTGTTCCGACCGTAAGGTCCATAAACTTACAATAGCGACTTCTTCTATGGAGGCCCATGTATCGGGGATAGGCACCCACATCGAGCGAGCATCGTCATCGACCACCGAGCCCTCGATCGTGATGAGTGCCCCCGCAAAACGTTACGTGGCATTTGCGAATGGCGTCATCGACTTTCTTCTTCTCCTCCTCTCTTCTCGACATCCCCCTCGTACACATCGCTCCCCGTCATTCCTAGCATACAACCCTCTTTTGTAACACACGAGACTACATATTGTGGCCGTGAAATCTTTACTTAAGCTTTAATTTTTTGTTTTTCGATAGGACATGCTCGGGACTACTTTTTTAGTAGCCGGCAATTTTGTACCCTTCTCTCTACTTTTCAAAATTACTAGCCTACCCTTCCCCTCACTTTTCCCTAATCACCACCCTACCCTTCCCTCGACTTTTCAAAATTACCACCGTACCCCTCTCTCTACCTCTCAAAATTACTACCCTACCCTTCCCCTCACTTTTCCCTAATCACCACCCTACCCTTCCCTCGAATTTTCAAAATTACCACCGTATCCCTCTCTCAACTTTTCAAAATTACTACCCTACCCTTCCCTCGTACTTTTCAAAATTACCATCCTACCCTTCCCTCGACTTTTCAATATTACTACCCTATCCTTCCCCTCATTTTTCCCTAATTTCCACATTACCCCTCCCATTACCCTTTAGGTTAATACCCTCCTACCCACCCTACCCCTACCCTCACTTTTGAAAATACCCTCCCCTACTTTTTATATTTTCATTTCTAGCCCTCCCCTCATCTAAACCCATGCTTTATCCCTATCCCTACCCCTCATCTCTCTTAAAACTCTACCTTCCCCTTCTCTCTTCCTTTTTAACCCATACCTTCCCCTCTCTCTTACTTTTTAACCCCACACGTGTGCCCACATCACCATTCCCTTTTCTCTAGCTTATAACAACTTTACCCCTCCTTCCTTAAACATGCACATGCACGTGTGCACATATGCACATCCCTTACCCCTCTCTCTCACTTCTCCCTACACTCTTTCCCATACCCTCTCACTCCCTTTTCCCTATCCTTAAAAAACCTTAAAACTTACATCCCACTATCTTTTTCTCCCTTAAATGTGCACATATGCACATAGCACACCCTTGCCCCCCACTCCCAACTTTGATCCCACATCCTCACTATACCCCTCTCCTAAAATCCTATATAAACCCCCTCCCTCACCCTCATGGTCTTATGTTGGCACTGATGAGCCCGTGATGGGCGAAACTAGTTTGCCATAAGACCATACCTCAAACCCCATGTAATTTTTCATTTATAATGTTAATTACATGATTTTAATTATGCTTCTCTCCCTCGCTCTCTCTCTCTCTCTTCTAATCGTGTCTTAATTATGTTTCTCTAGTTCGTAATAGCACCTCTTTATTTCATTTCTATTAGTATGGTAATCCTCTCCCCTCCCCGTAACCCTTGTTTTTAAATTTTAATTATGTTTTTCGTCTCGTATTTTAGTTTTAATCTTAGGTTTATTTATGTCTTAATATCTCTCTCTCTCTCTCTCTCTCTCTCTCTCTCTCTTTCTTTAGTTTTAATCTTAGGTTTATTTATGTTTTAATCTCTCACTCTCTCTCTCTTTCTCTTTAGTTTTAATCTTAGGTTTATTTATGTTTTAATCTCTCTCTCTCTCTCTCTCTCTCTCTCTATTTTAATTAGTATGTTAATCCCCCTCCCTTTAAGCCTATCTTTTAATTTTAATTTCTTTCTAATTACCCCACCCTTTAATTTATTTTTAGGTTCATGTTTCTAGATTTAGATTTCATGTTTGTTAGTTTTCGGGTTATGTTTTTTGTTTTAGTGTTTATGTTTCTAATCTTAGTGTTTTAAACCCCCACCCCTCTTCCTTTTTGTTATTCCTAATCATGCCGGCTCCCTCTCCTTTCTTCTACCTCGTCTTCGATTCGGGTGCGCTCAAATCGAGCGTGGTGTTCCTCTTCGTCTACCTCTACCCGCCGATAATCGACCATTCCGCACTCCTTGTTCCGACCGTAAGGTCCATAAACTTAAAAAGGGCCACAGAGAAAGTGAGTGCTGGAGAAAACGCACCCATTCGAACAAATCCGGATCTGGCAAGGCCGGCAAGGATGGCCGGCAAAGCTCGCACTACGTGAAGGGATCGGGAGGATCCAAAAACGGTAACGGGCCAGCCTTGGTGATGAAGCACGAGGCGAACTCCATGAAGAAGACCACTTCCAAATCGGAGGAAGTGTGGTATGTTGATTACGGTGCGTCAAACCACATGACGAGCCACAAAGAGTGGTTTTCCTTTTTGGAGAAACCGAATCAACCAAGAGTAGTCGAAACCGGAGACGACACTCCTCACCCAATCGTGCACGTCGGAGAAGTCCCTTTGAGCCACGTCAGACAAAAGGGGAAGCTGATGAACGTATTACACGTTCTGACAATCACGAAGAACCTGGTGTCAGTCGGACAGATCGTCGACCAAGGGATGCAGGTGCGGTTTACGCACCTCAGGTGCTTCATCGAGGAAGAGGGCCAGATTATTGCGCAAGGGCGCAGAGACGAGAGGATGTTTATCCTCGACACCAATGACGTCGGCACCGCTCTGTTTGCAAAAGGATAGAAGGTCGAATCGGACATCAACCTGTGGCACAAGCGGATAGGCCACGTCAATTACCGGAGGTTTCAAGACCTGCAAACAAAACAAGTTGTTTTCGGTTTGCCGAAGTTCAGCGGCAGGAAGGCCCAAGTATGTGAAGCTTGCCAACTCAGGAAGCAACACCGGCTTCCATTCCCTACCGAACGTAACCAGAGCCATAACAAGCTCGACCTTATCCATTCGGATGTGTGGGGACCGGCACAGAATGTTAGTCTTGGAGGGAGTCGATATTTCGTCTCCTTCATTGACAATTATATGCGGCACACATGGATCTACCTCATTGAGCGGAAGAGTGAAGTCTTCGAGTGTTTCCGGAGTCTCCAAAGCATGGTGGAATGGGAATCGGAGAGGAAGATCAAATGCCTGCGGTCGGATGGCAGAAAAGAATACTTTTCCGGCCAATTCAATAGTTATCTGTAGCAAAAGGGAATTCGGCGAGAGTTCAGCTGCAGATACACACCGCAACAGAACGGTGTTGCCGAAAGGAAGAACCGGTCGCTTATTGATGCAGCAAGGGCAATGCTGGAGGAGAAGAGCATGCCCAAATTCTATTGGGCGGAAGCAATCCGAACGGCTGTCTACATCCAGAACTGGATCGGTGACAAGGTGTCAGCTCACGAGCTGTATTTCGAGCGCAAGCCGAATTTGAGACACCTTAAGATCTTCGGTAGCATTGCATATGTGCATGTACCGGATGAGAAGCGGAGGAAGCTGTATGCAAAATCGGAAAAATGCATCCTAATCGGCTATGCTCAAGAGCAAAAGGGTTATAAGTGTTATAACCCCTGGACAAAGCAGGTCTGAGTTAGTCGAGATGTCGAGTTCGATGAATCGGGATCGTGGTACTCCTTACCAGCTCCGACTTCTAAATCTGACCCGATGCCGGAGGATGAGGCTAGTGAGCCTGAACCGGCCCAGGTAGATCATGATGAAGCATGAACTCAGGATGAGAGTCCAGAATCGTTTCGGTTGAGCGGGCCGAACGAGAGACTGAGTCAATCTGACCAGTCCGATGAGGAACCGACAAGTGTTGGAGACTCTGTCGTGCTCTCCCCGCGCAAGGAACCGAGGAGACGGTTCACGCGCAAAGAGAAAGGGAAGAAAAAGATGCCGGAATTCGAAACCGGCAACGATGAGTCGGATCGGTGTGCATCCGACTCCAGCAACGAGAAAGGCAGATCTTCGGCAAAGAAGACCGAACCGGCCAAGAAGGGCCTCAAACCGGGTGACGATGAGTTACGCCGGTCCACCCACCAGAAGGATCCCGTCAAGCGGTATGGGTACAATGAGTACATGGTGCATCACTATGCGTACATGACTAAGGTGGCAGAAGTGCGTGAGCCGGAGAGCTACGCAGAAGCGGCAAAGGACGCAAATTGGCGTGCCACTATGGAGGAAGAAATGCGGGCACTTGATGTCAATGAGACATGGGAACTAGTTGACCCTCCCCGTCATTGTAAACCAATCGGATGCAAGTGGGTGTACAAGGTAAAGTACAACGTCGACGGTTCAGTTAACAGGTACAAGACCCGGTTAGTGGCAAAGGGATGCGTGCAGACCCACGGAATCGACTACGATGAGACCTTCGCTCCGGTAGCGAAGATGACGACGGTTCGTGTGGTGCTGGTGGTTGCTACAGCAAGGGGGTGGCATCTTCACCAGATGGATGTGAAGAATGCGTTTCTTCAAGGTGATCTTGAAAAAGAAGTCTTTATGACTCAGCCCCCCAAATTTCAATCAGAGATGAACAAGTCGGTGGTATGCCGGCTGAAGAAGTCGTTGTACGGCCTGAAGCAAGCCCCTCGAGGTTGGAATGCAAAGATCACGCGCCGGTTGCGTAAGATGGGGTTTGCGGCCTCCAAGCCCGACTCTTCGCTGTTCATCCGGCAAGGCTCAGCTGGTCCGGTATGTATCCTGTTGTATGTTGATGATTTAGTCCTCACCGGACTGAGTCTTCCAGAAGTCAACCGCGTCAAGTCCCAGTTGTCGAACGCATTTGAGATGAAGGACCTGGGGGACCTTCATTATTTTCTTGGGATCGAGGTGATCCGACCCCCCGATGGCATATTTCTCTCACAATGACATTACGTCTTGAATATGCTATACAAGTTCAGTATGACAGAATGTCAACCTGTCTCCACACCCTTGGACCGGAACCAGAAGCTTTGTCACAACTCCGGACCGGTCTGCAACAAGAAACGGTTCCGACAAATTGTCGGAAGCCTTATTTACTTGACTATCACGCGACCCTATCCGGTCGGAATGATAAGTCAGCTCATGCCGAAGCCGACTGTGGAGCACCTTCAGTGCGTGCAACGGATACTGCGATATGTAAGCGGCACGAAGGACCAGGGACTGTTATACCGGCGAGGTATAACCAAAGAGCTAGTCGGTTACACAGATGCCGACTAGGCCGGCGATGCGTCGGATCGCAGATCCACTTCCAGTTTTATGTTTTCCCTTGTGAGCACAGCTGTTGCGTGGAGCAGCAAAAAGCAGCCAACAGTGGCTCTGTCAAGCACTGAGGCTGAGTACCGGGGCGCGACCGTTGCCACCTGCGAAGCCATTTGACTTCGGCGACTACAGCGAGACTTGCAGATCGAGGTACCAACCCCGATCCCGATTTATTGTGATAACATCAGCAGCATGCAGCTCGCCAAGAACCCTGTGTTCCATGCTCGCACGAAGCACATAGAAGTGCATTATCACTTTATGCATGAGCGGGTCCTGAGTGGTGAAGTTGAACTACGATATGTTCACACGGATCGGCAAGTTGCCAACATCTTCACCAAGCCGCTCGGATCAGACAAGTTGCAGCACTTTACCGACATGCTTGGTGTTCAGCATCTCGACGTGCCGCACTTGAGGGGGAGAAGAAGGGGCAAAGACACCGCGGGAACGTGCAAAGGCAAAAAAATTGTTGCCAACACCGGTAAGGGAAGAACCGGAAGAGGGGGAGACAAGGAGGAAAAAGAAGCCGAGTCGATGAAGAAGGTCAGCACATCCAAACAAGTCGGAACGAGCGGCAATGGTGGCAAGGTCAAGGAGGACCGAGCCAACCGGAAAGAAGAAGTGTGCACGCAGGAAGAAAAGTGCACACTATGCGGAGTTAATCATCATCATCATGACGGCAGTGACCGAGATACGGAGTCGAATGAAGAGTTCGACTTCGGTGAACCGACTGAAGAAGCCGAGGATGGAAGCAAGGCCAAGACCTGGACATGGTCTGATGTGGTGAAGGGCCTTAAACCAAAAGACGAGTCGGAGGATACCGACTCGAACAAGAGCTGGAACAATCGAAGACAGCTGATTCGGATCAACAAACGGATCCGGATGAACCGAATCAACTAGAGGCCAAGCAGACACGGATGCAGCAGAAGTTGATGCCATCGCGGAGGAACCGACGGATCGGCAAGCACCGGAGTCAGCCAGAGTCATAGCAGCGAAAAAGCTAAGAGGGGCCTATTGAGCAGACATGCCGACCGAGAAGGTCGAGGCGCGCAAAACCAGAAGGGTCACGGCAAACCGGACCGGACCGGACGAGGAACACGAGCAAGGCGGAGTGACGCCAGGAGAAGTCGGTTGGAAGAACCGACTGCCACAGAGGCTGACACTAGGATCCAACCTCAAGTTGAGCTTGAGGGGGAGTGTTGAGCGGCAAGCGCAACTGGAGCCGGATCGGCTGGATAAGCCTGAGCCGGTGAGCGAGACAGATCGGTAAGCCGGTGAGCAACCGAGCCGGCAAGCAACAGAGCCGGTGAGTTGGGGAGCCGATTACCCGGATCCAATCGGTAACCGAAAGCCTAGTATTAGTTTAGACTACTAGGCAGTTATAGTCTCATAGAAAGTGTCAGATGCTCGTGTGAGCATTGAAGTACGCAGTACTTTTGTCAGTCCCACGAGGACTTGTATAAATAGTGCTACTGAGCATAGTTGTAAGAACAGAGTGTTTATATTGTTTTGAATATAGCTTTTACGTTCTGCTCTCTCTACTCTCCCGTGTACTATGTGTATTCTCTATTTTCTCTGTTTTCTAACGCTTCCGCAAGTAATCGTTTACAGTTACTATACAAGGAGGTGGGGTGGTCACACACTTGAGTATCCTAGAGTGTGATCCCAACACACCCCTTTAAACACAACTTCCGGTCGTCGGATGGTTGGTTTGGTTTCGAATTAGTCTTCGGGTCAACTTTGAGTCGACTATGGCTTCGGTTTCGAATAGCCGGTTCACTCTTGCCGCTCCTCGCTCCCCCTTAAGCTCGGTTGGGTGACGGTGGAAAGACCTAGGTTCGTCGTGAACTATCGCAACTTGTTGAATCTGAGTGCCTTCATGAAGATATCGGCCATTTACAGGGTCGTACTTGTGTTGTAGGTCGATAACTCTGGCCAGGAAAATTCTCGGATGAAATGGTAGTGAATTTCAATGTGCTTAGTCCGAGCGTGGAAGACTGGGTTCCGAGCGAGGTGAATACTGCTCATGTTGTTGCAGTAAAGGAGAATCAGATCCTTGATGGGAACGCCCAGATCCTTTAAGATTCTCTTGAGCCAAACGGCTTCACATGTGGAGACTGGTGTGCCCCTGTATTCGGCTTCAGTGCTCGACAGTACGACTATCGGCTGCTTTTTACTACTCTGGGAGATGGCTCCGATGCTAAGGGAGAAGACGAACCCTGAGGTTGATCATCTGTCGGCTTTGTAGTTGGTCTAGTCGGCATCTGTGTACCCTTCGAGTCGTATTGGTGTGGCCGATTTGTACAAGATGCCAAAATCCATGGTTCCACTCACATACCTTAGCACTCGCGTAGCACAATTGAGATGGATGTCTTGCGGAGTTTGCATGAATTGACTAAGGAGGCCGGCCGGGTAACTAAGGTCAGGTCGGGTAATTCTGTGGTAGATGAGCCTTCCGACTAGCTGACCATAGAGCGTTAGCTCACACTCTCTTGTGCCAGAGTCAACATCTAGCTTTAGATTTCGATCGAGAGGGGTAGTAACGGGCTTACACTGTGTCATCCCAAACTTATAAAGAAGATTGAGGATATAGTGCCTTTGAGAAAGCATGATGCCTTCCGGAGTTTGAATTTCTTCTATTCCTAAAAAATAATGAAGCTCCTTCATGTCTTTCATTTTGAATTGGCTGGAGAGTATCCTTTTGGTATGTTCGATGTCCCCGAGGTGCTCTCCTCTAATGACCAGATCCTCCACATAAATTATGATCAATAACTATCCTCTAGAGTCATTCAGGATCAATAGAGAATTGACAAACTTGGACATTCGAAAGCCGATTTGGTGACGATATTGTGTTATCTTCGAATGTCATGCTCTCGGTGCCTGCTTGAGACCGTTGTCCTGCCTTTCGGCTCCGAATCGTTGCGTGAGTCGGGTGGGACCCACTAAGGTTTTGGACTAGGAGAAAGAAGAATATGAGATAAGGCTAGTAATGAATAGGTAGAAAGAGAGGTAAGTTATGAATCTCGTGAATCCCACGAGTTTAGTGTATTTAATCTATATTTAGATAGTAAGAAACAAATTTGATGACAAATTTGTGAATCCCACGAATATATTATATTGGTCAATCCTTACAAAATATCCACCCCATATACATCTTTCCCTCCTCCTTATATAAGGATGGGAGAGACTAAGCATAGCTTCCTTCTTTTTCTAAAGTGTTCATGCACACAAAATGTGCATGAGTTGCCTTTTCCACTGTGCTTTTATTTCCTAAATATCGTGCTCATGCAAGCTAGATGTGCACGAGTATTTTTTTATTGGTTTATATTTTTCTTGTAAATAAAGTATTCACGCACTCTAAAAATGCATGATTTACCTTTTAATAAAGGTAGGCATAAATAAAAGCCTTATACCTATTAAATCTATATTTATAACACTTATGATAAGTTAATGCAATGGTAAAGTTCTGGTTTATTTACATGGAGGTGCTTACCGTTGCTTCTTCTTTGCGGAGCGCATCCGGCCCCATTTTCGCAATGATCTCGTACATCTCGACCGATTCCACCGGAACTACCTGGTCTCCCTAGCTATTTTCTTTCGCAAGCTCTTCAAGTCATCGTAGCGTGCTCCCATAGAACACTTCTTCGACTACTCCCACAATTTTTTCGTCTTCTTTTATTGTTGATGTCGACCGTAACTTATCCTCTACTTTTCGGTATTCTTTCTTCATTCCTCCGGTTACGGTCGTCTACGTAGATGCTCCATCCGGACCGATTCGTACTTGTTTTTCTCCGAGAGTTTTCTTCCTATGTGGGGTATCGGGGCTTCTTGGACTATCACTTCCCCACTCCGCAACAGTCCGCTCTAAAAATCCATCTTTGTTTGGGACAAGAGCTCCCTCTTGTTCCTTTCATGATTCGCAGGCACAGCTAGGAATTGGACAGATTTCCCTCCGCTTTGACTCTGAATTCGTGCGAAAGCCACACCGCTATCGAGAACCTTCGTCTCCATCCGTGATGCCATGATAAAGAGTTTTCCGAGGATCACGGAGTGTGAGACCTCATCTTGCACAAAGAAATTGTAAACGTAAGTGTTTGCGAAAGCGTAAAACAGAGAACAACAGAGAAAGAGAGAGAGAGAGACAGTGAGAGAGACAGAGAGAGCAGAACGTAATTTCAAAATTATATCAAGACTCTGCTATTACACACTATGCTAAGTAGCACTAATTATACAAGTCCTCTTGGGACTGACAGAAGTACTATGTACTTCAATGCTCACACGAGCATCTGACACTTACTACGAGACTATAGATACCTAGTGGTCTATCCTATTCTAGGCTTCCGATTGGACTACCGGTTACGGATTGTACCCGGCCTCCACTGCTTGCCGGTTCGGTTGCTCACCGACATACCGATCCGTTTCGCCCTATCCGTCTCGCTTACCGGCTCCGGCTTATTCAGCCGATCCGGCTCCGGTTGAGCTTGCCGCTCAACACTCCCCCTCAAGCTCAACCTGAGGTGGGGTCATAGTATCGACCTCTGTGGCAGTCGGTTCTTTCAACCGACTTCTCCTGCCGTCACTACGCCTTGCTCGCACTCCTTGTCTGGTCCGGTCCCGTTTGCTGCGACCCCTTTGGTTCTGCGCGCCTCGACCCTCTCGGTCGGCATGTCTGCTCAATAGGCCCATCTCAGCAGTCACGTTGTTGTGACTTTGGCGCTTGCCGATCCGTCAATTCTCCCACGATGGCATTGACTTCCACTGTATCCGTGTCCCCTTCGCCTTTAGTCGATCCGACTCATCCGGATCCATCTGTTGATCCGAGTCAGTTGTCTCTGACTCGTTCCAGCTCTTGTCCGAATCGGTACACTCCCATTCGACGTCCAGCTTCAGGCCTCTCACCACATCGGACCACTTCCGTGTCTTGGCCTTCTCCATGCTTCCCTCGGCTTCTTCAGCCGGTGAACCGAAATCAAATTCTTCATTCGACTCCGCATCATGGTAAGTACCGTCGTGATGACCTCCGCACAGCATGCACTTTTCTTCCTGAGTGCACAACTCTTCTTCACAACCGCTTGCTCCGACCTGTTCGGATGTGTCGACTTCCTTCGCCGACTCGGCTTCCTTTATCTTCTTGTCTCCTCTTCTTCCGGCTCTCCTCTTACCGACGGGTTCAACAGTTTGTTGGCCTTTGCCCGTTTCGGTAGAGACTTTGCCCTTGCTTCTCCCCCTCAAGTGCGGCACGTCGAGATGCTGAACACCAAGCATGTCGGTAAAGTGCTGCAACTTGTCCGATCCGAGCGGCTTGGTGAAGACGTCGGCAACTTGCCGATCCGTATGAACATACCGTAGGCCAACTTCACCGCTCAGGACCCGCTCACGCACGAAGTGGTAGTGCACCTCGATGTGCTTTGTGCGAGCATGGAACACGGGGTTCCTGGCGAGCTGCAGGCTGCTCATGTTATCGCAGTAAATCGGGATCGGGGTCGGTACCTCGATCCGCAAGTCTCGCAGCAGTCGCCGAAGCCAGATGGCTTCACAAGTGGCAACGATAGCGGCCCGGTACTCAGCCTCAGTGCTTGACAAAGCCACTCTGGGTTGCTTCTTGCTGCTCCACGCAACGGTCCCGCTACCTATGGAGAACATGTATCCGGAAGTGGAGCGGCGATCAGACGCATCGTCGGCCCAGTCAGCATCTGTGTAACCGACAAGCTCTTCCGGTATACCTCGCCGGTATAGCAGTCCCCGGTCCTTAGTGCCGCTGACATACCATATTATTCGTTGCGCGCACTGAAGGTGCTCCACGGTCGGCTTCTGCATGAACTGACTTACCATCCCGACCGGATATCTGATGTTGGGTCGGATGATGGTTAAGTAGATCAGGCTTCCGACAACCTGTCAGAACCGTTTCTCATTGCAGGCCGGTTCGGAGTTGGGACGGAGTTTCTGGTTCTGATCCAGGGGTGTGGAGACAGGTCGGTAATCCGACATGCCGAACTTATATAGCATATTCAACACGTAATGTCGTTGTGAGAGCAATATGCCGTCGGGGGTCCGGATGACTTCGATCCCAAGAAAATAATGGAGGTCCCCCAGGTCCTTCATTTCGAATGCGTCCGACAACTACGACTTGACGCGGTTGATTTCGGGAAGACCCGGTCCGGTGATGACTAAATCAACCACATACAAGAGTATACATACCGGACCG
This sequence comes from Azolla caroliniana, assembly GCF_043228905.1. Classification (NCBI taxonomy): domain Eukaryota; kingdom Viridiplantae; phylum Streptophyta; class Polypodiopsida; order Salviniales; family Salviniaceae; genus Azolla; species Azolla caroliniana. Next base: position 4,869,839 of record NW_028230443.1, read on the forward strand.
TCAGAGCCTTGCCGGATGAACAACGAAGAGTCCGACTTAGAGACAACAAACCCCAGCTTACGCAACCGGTGCGTGATCTTCGCGTTCCAAACTCGGGGGGCTTGCTTCAAGCCGTAAAGCGACTTCTTCAGTCGGCATACCGCCGACATGTTCATCTCCGATTGAAATCGAGGGGGCTGAGTCATAAAGACTTCTTCTTCAAGCTCTCCTTGAAGGAAGGCGTTCTTTACATCCATCTGGTGAAGATGCCACCCCCTTGTCGCAGCAACCGCCAGTACCACACAAACCGTCGTCATCTTCGCCACAGGAACAAAGGTCTCGTCGTAGTCGATTCCGTGGGTCTGCGCGTATCCCTTCGCCACTAACCGGGCTTTGTACCGGTTAACAGAACCGTCGGCGTTGTACTTGACCTTGTACACCCACTTGCATCCGATCGGTTTACAGTGACACGGAGGATCAACTAGGTCCCAAGTTTCGTTGGCATCGTGTGCCCGCATTTCTTCGTCCATAGCGGCACGCCAATTTACGTCCTTTCCCGCTTTAGCGTAGCTCTCCGGCTCGCGCACTTCTGTCACCTTAGTCATGTATGCATAATGATGCGCCATGTATTCATTGTACCCGTACTGCACGACGGATCCTTCTGACGGGTTGATCGGTGCAACGCACCGTCACCTGATTTGAGGCCCTTCTTGGCCAGTTCGGTCTTCGTTGCCGAAGATCTGCCTTTCTCCTTTCCGGAGTCGGATACACACCGATCCGACTCATCGTTGCCGGTTTCGAATTCCGGCATCTTCCTCTTCCCCTTCTCTTTGCGCATGAACCGTTTCCTTGATTCCTTGCACGGGGAGAGCACGGCATAGTCTCCACCACTTGCCGTCTCTTCATCTGACTGGTCCAACCGACTCAGTCGCTCGTTCGGTCCACTCAACCGCAACGATTCCGGACTCTCATCTTGAGTCCCGGCTTCATCATTCTCTTCCAAGGCTGATTCAGGCTCACTGGCCTGATCTTCCAGCATTGGGTCGGGATCGGAAGTCGAAGTCGGTACGGAGTACCAGGATGCCGATTCATCGAACTCGACATCCCGGCTAACTCGGACTTCCTTCATCCGGGGGTTATAGCACTTATACCCCTTTTGCTCTTGAGCATAGCCGACTAGGATGCATTTTTCCGATTTTGCATCCAGCTTCCTCCGCTTCTGATCGAGCACATGCACATACGCTATGCTGCCGAATATCCGAAGGTGTCTTAAGTTCGGCTTGCGCCCGAAATATAGCTCATGAGCTGACACCTTGTCACCAATGCGGTTTTGTATGTAGACGGCCGTCTGGACCGCCTCCGCCCAGTAGAACCGGGGCATGCTCTTCTCCTCCAGCATTGTCCTTGCCGCTTCGACGAGTGTCCGGTTCCACCATCTTCTGGAGGCTCCGGAAACATTCGAAGACTTCGCTCTTCCGCTCAATGAGGTAGAGCCAAGTATGTCGCGTATAGTCGTCGATGAAGGAGACGAAGTACCGGCTCCCGCCAAGGCTTACACTTTGTGCCGGTCCCCACACATCCGAATGGATGAGATCGAGCTTGTTACGGCTCCGGTTCCTTTCGGTGGGGAATGGAAGCCGGTGTTGCTTCCCAAATTGGCAGGCTTCACAAATTTCGGCTCTCCGGCCGCTGAACTTTGGCAAACCGAAAACGACTTGTTTCGTTTCCAGGTCTTGAAGCCTCCGGTAGTTGACGTGGCCTATCCGCTTGTGCCATAGGTTGATGTCCGACTCGACCTTCTGTCGTTTCGCGAACACAGCGGTGCCAATGTCATTGGTGTTGAGGATAAACATCCTCCCGTCTCTGCGCCCTTGCGCAATGACTTCGCCCTCATCCTCAATGAAGCACCCGAGGTGCATAAACCGCACCTGCATCCCTTGGTCGACAATTTGACCGACGGACACCAGGTTCTTCGTGATCGTCGGAACGTGTAATACGTTCATCAGCTTCCCTTTCTGTCCGACGTGGCTTAGAGGGACTTCTCCGACGTGCACGATTGGGTGTGGAGTGTCGTCTCCGGTTTCGACTACGCCTGGTTGATCCGGTTTCTCCAGAAAAGAGAACCACTCTTTGTGGCTCGTCATGTGGTTCGACGCGCCGAAAACACATCGAGGACCTTCATCCCCTTGTCCAGCGTTTCCACCCAATCTTCGAATCCTCTCCTCGTTGCCTTGGAGGAGTCCTTGATGGCAAATGTGGTCTTTAGGGCCTCTTCAAATGCTTCCCATATCGGATTCTTTTGTCGTATCCCGTGGATGCTCCCTTGAAGATCATTGGTTGCCACCTGGTTGAAGGATGTCAATTGTAATCCTTCCGAAATTCCACACCGTAGCATTTCCACCTTGTAATCTCACAAATACCGCGACACATCTTTCCCATTGAATTGCCCGTTCTGTTGCACGAGCCGCTCTACTTCCGCCGCAATCTCCGACATCACGCATTGTTCTTGTAGCATCTGCTCGAACATCTCCATCATGTTATTAGCCTCTGGTTGAATTTCCATCTCCTTGCCACCCGGTTTCACGTCGAGTTCACCACTTGTGTCATGTGTTTCGGCTCTGGATCATTGCATGAGTCGGTTGGGAACCACTAAGGTTTTGGACTAGGAGAAAGAAGAATATGAGATAAGGCTAGTAATGAATAGGTAGAAAGAGAGGTAAGTTATGAATCTCGTGAATCCCACGAGTTTAGTGTATTTAATCAATATTTAGATAGTAAGAGACAAATTTGATGACAAATTTGTGAATCCCACGAATATATTATATTGGTCAATCCTTACAAAATAATCCACCCCATATACATCTTTCCCTCCTCCTTATATAAGGATAGGAGAGACTAAGCATAGCTTCCTTCTTTTTCTAAAGTGTTCATGCACACTAAATGTGCATGAGTTGCTTTTTCCACTATGCTTTTATTTCCTAAATATCGTGCTCATGCACACTAGATGTGCACAAGTATTTTTTTTATTGGTTTATATTTTTCTTGTAAATAAAGTATTCACGCACTCTAAAAATGCATGATTTACCTTTTAATAAAGGTAGGCATAAATAAAAGCCTTATACCTATTAAATCTATATTTATAACACTTATGATAAGTTAATGCAATGGTAAATTTTTGGTTTATTTACATGGAGGTACAAGGTTTGAATCTTGCCCTATGCATGTAATAAATATTTTAATATTTTCTTTTATTTATATATATGTACTTAAATCGGATATATTATTTTTACATTTTTCATATAGTGTGCAGACTATACTACGACACCGTAGAGAGGCTTTTTCAGTCAACAAACAACAGTCGGATGTGTAGTTGACCTGAATCCGGGCAGTTGTATCATGTACACCTCGTCTTCTAGCTCGCCTTGGAGGAAGGCGTTCTTCACGTCCATTTGGTGGAGGTGCCACCCTTTTGCTGATGCAAGCGCGATCACGGTTTGAATTGTAGTCATCTTTGTCACCAGGGCAAAGGTCTCTTCATAATCGACATCGTGCGTTCGTGTAGGCCTTGTACCGATTGACATGTGTCGGTTCTTGTGTTCTTGTGTCACCTCGAGTATGTGCCGGTTCTTGTGTTCGACTACTCTATTCTGCTGAGGTGTGTGTTGGCAAGTAAACTCCCGCCAAATTCCTTCTTGTCGAATGTATGCAGTAAAGACATCAAACAAGTTCTCTTTGTTGTCGTCCGATCGAAGCCAGCATACATGACGATTGGTTGTCTTTTTTACTTTGTTCTTGAAATTTTGAAAGTGTGAGAACACTTCACTTTTCTAGCGCATTGGATAAATCCAGGTATGTCTGGAAAGGTCGTCGATGAACATTACATAATACCGGCAACCACTGAATGTTGTCGTCTGGGCTGGTCCCCATACATTTGAATGTATTACATCTAGGATCCCTTGCTTATGTTCCTCTCCTTTGGGAACAATTTTCAGTGTTGTTTTCCGAATCGACAACCTTCACACACGCCTGCAATTTCCTTTTCGGTAAGAGTCAGGAATCCGATGACAATTCCTTTCGACTGCATTCCTTTGAGCTTTTGGAGGTTGATGTGGCCTATCCTCTTGTGCCACAGCTCTATGTCAGGGTTGGCTTTCTGGCCCTTGGCATACATTGCCGACTTCATCTCATGAGGGTCGAGGACCACGAGCGATAAGTCAACCTTCTTTTTCAATGAAGCATCCTCCATCGTTGAAGTGGACTTGCATGCCTTGTTCGACTATCTAGCCAACTAAGACCCGATTCTTTCGTTATTGTCGGAACATGCAGAACGTTCTTGATGTAGGTTTGGTTGCCTTCTTCCCCAAATGGGCCATTGTCGACATGTTGAATGGGGCGAATTGTGTCATCCCCAATTTCCACATAGCCGGGTCATTCGGGCTTTCGTAGCTCTCTAAACCAATCCTCGTGGGATGTCATGTTGTTGGATGCACCCGAGTCATCAAACCATACATCTTCTAGTTTGGAGGTGTTGGTCGGGTTGGAGGTTGTCATCGAGTTCGCTATGTGCCTCATCATAAACATTCCACCACAATTGTCATAGTCGGAGTTGGAGGTGTAGTTTGTGAGATGTAGGTTTGTGGACGCGGACTCACTCTTCTTTTTCCAACACTCTGCCTCATAATGGCCGAATTTACCACAGTATCAGCACTGGGCGGGATTGTTTTGTCAACTGGGTCCGGCATGATTGCTCCCCCTTCTTCCGGACGCTCCGCCTCACACGTTCAAAATGTCTTGTCAATAGTAGAAGTTATGTTCTCAGGGTTGCTCTTGGTTGTGTCTACTTTGGCCGAATTGGCCTCTTCTTCCACAACCTTGTCCTCTTCCTCCATCGAAGTTCGAATAGAGCATTTGTCCTTCTTGTGCATTGTTTCTTGTTTGAACATGTTTCTCCTCAGATGGATTCTGTGCAACAGAAGAACTGTGTGTGTGTGGAGAGAGAGAGAGAGATTATATTATCATCTTTGGAGGTCAAATATGACCTATGAGACCAAAAATATTACATTTCACGTGATATGTGTACCTCGAACTATGTCCGGGGCATGCTTGTTCATGAATTATGCTCGAAAGCATAATTTAGTTCTTGTTATTTTATCTATTTTCTCTCTCTTACTTGTTCTCTTCTCTATGCTCTCTCTCTCGCTATCTCTTAGTATCGAACCTCATCTACTTGTCCGTGACAGTTTGTTCACCTTGATTGTAATGAAGGTGCACCTGAGTATTTATACAAGAATATGGAGGTATGCATGAAAGCTAGAGAACTTCTAGGGTTCTTGAAAGTTCTAGTGATGAATCTGCAATGTAATAAGTTGAATCTTATACAATACAATAATGCATAGATGGATGTAGTTGAACTGGTAAAGTTGCCCAATAATACCAAAATGTCATGGGTTCAACCCCCACAATTTCATGTGGCATCCTCTCTATGACAATAGGTGCATCTGAATGGTGGCTCGAACGATTCTGTCGAGCTTGTATCCTTCTGGAGCATTTTCGTTTTCGATTGGGTCGATTTGCCCCTTGACTATCAAGTAGTCTTGGATCTGTTCTTTCCAGAAGTTGAAGTTCAATACGTCAAACTTCCTCAGACTCATCTCTGACGAGCTGGATATTGATGCCATCTGTGTCGGCTTGATAGAGTTTGTCCGGAGTTGATCACGAACAGTGGTGGAGTGCAGCTAACTGGCTCACTCGATGTCATTCTAGCCAAAATTGGACACAAGTCGAATCAGTTTCGACTATTTGGTAAATTATGTCCGAAGTGACTACAGTCAATCAACTTAGTCGAATTGAAGCTGAGTTTGCCTATTCGATTTCGAATGTCGATTTTCAAGATTTCCGAACACATAGTATGTGCCAATTATCCAAGTCGATCCTGCTTCAGGTGACTATGACAATGAGAGGAACAGATTCAACTAACTTTTCCAAATGTTGTCTAGCCAAATGAAGCACAGAAGGGGGTTGTTCCTGGAGCCGAGACTACTACGAGTGATTACGATGAGCGAGTAAATAGTGACGATTGACCTATTCAATTGTCGTCTAATCAGATGTAGCACGATTGAGGCAGAGCTTGTGAAGCGAAATCTCACTCCGAGCGGCTACAATCACAAGAGTGAAGTGCAACCGATTGACTCACTTCAATGCTAATTTAGAACAATGGAGTGCAGATTATGCCAATGTTTCTCTTTGCAAAAATGGTCTTGTAGAGAGTTGTAAATCAAAATCTTCAAGGTGTACCAGGAAGAATTTCTGATGGAGACAAAGTAGACAGCGGCAGCAGAATCGGAAAAAAACACTAGGCTCTGATACCAGATGTTGAGAACGCGGTCGTTTAGGTGCGGAATAATCTGAGCACTCTTCTGTGAGGAAATCGTTAATAGATGCAATGAAGAAGATTGATGGGAACTAGAAACAGAATCAAGAAGGACAATCAACAAGAACGCAAGAGAGAGAGACATTAGGCACAAGATGAACTATATTTGCAACCACTAGAAAGCTAGGTTACAAAGTCAATTTATATACTGACTAACTTAGGCAAATGCCCTTCTCACTATTAACATAAATAGCCTAAACCTAGTGTGTACAAAGGGAGACAATGTTAATGCGTTCATTAGAGACCCGCATTCAACACACTCACCATATGTGGATCTTGGTAATTCAAAAACACTTCAACTCTAGTCTTCTTGGGCCTCCCCTATACCCCATTAGGGATCCGCTTTGTTCACCTCACAAGACATAGACCGGAATTTTGTTGCCTTCGAAATCAATGAAGTGAGAGAGAACTTCTTCATCGGTCTCATAATTATGGTATTAACCCTCGTAGGTAGTGTATGAGGTCATACTCCCCCCAATCTGAGTTCGGTCATCTCTATCGTGTTCAAGCTCCACTAGTTGGGTACCGATTTGAGGGAGTGGTGGTTGTTGTGGAAGGATAGCAGGTGGGGTCGAACGTGACATGCATGGCCATTTATGTCCCCGTGACCATCTATGGCCTATCCAACAGCCATATACATCTATTATATACCCATGACAATCTACACCCTTCCATTGAATATGAAACCTTGCATTTTCCCCATCATACCATTTTCACTAGAGATCTCTTACACATCCATGATATAGCCATGAACATCTATATGCTTACATTACAACTTTGATCTTACAATTAGGTATGCGTCCTTGACACATTCATGATGTTCCATTAACCTTTATACTCTAATATTCTATGTTCAACATATGTTTTATTCATACCATTAAGTGCGCCATTTTTTGGCAAATAATTAATAGAAGCATTTTGAGCTTTATAAAGGAAATAGGTACAAGACGCAAGTATCATTTGAAAAAGAAATATATGTTCCATAATACGGGATTACCTCATCATATGGAACTCAAATGTTTTTCCCATAACGGAAACAAAAGAGCTCCAAGAAAAAGATTATTTTGCTAGGAGATCATTTTATTATTTGAATTACATGTTCATTATTTCCACTCATGCCCATGGTTAATCAACTCTTCGACAATTATGTGTGGTATCTAACTATCTTGTCAATTCATCACTTTCGTCAAGTAGAAGTACTCTTGAGGAAATTATATAATCTATTCAGTAGAAGAATTAGGGAAATGGTGGAAAGTAGAGAGCATTTGGGTTTATTGAGTCCCATTCATCACATAACCAATCAATTTTTTCATTTCTTGGTGAATGTGAGTCTCCAACACAAAAGTGTATTTTTCTTAATTATTTTAAGAAAGACTTGACTTCTTTTCTTCTTCTTTTTTTAATATTTCAAAAAAAAAACATTCACGAACGCTAGATTTTGGCTTATGTATTTTTTTCCTTTATTATTTTAATACTTACTCATTACACTATGATCCAATGACATCGGGGAACATATGGTTAATCATGATGTGATTAGTGTTGTATTTTGTAAGGATGGTGTTCTAACTAAAGTAATTAACAATATATTTTCACCATCATTAATGTTAACATAACAAGTATCATTATAATTTGGATTAGTTTTGATGTTATGAAATATTTACTTGGAAGCTTCCATATGTTTTGCTATTATGTTTCAAATGTTGATTGTTTAGCATGGAGAAACCCACAAATGTAATTTAGACAAGTTCATTAATATGAAGATAGATGCATGAATGTTGTTAAGGTTGCTAGAGGAGTGGTCAACAACACCATATTCCTACATTTTATGAGCAATCAAAACAATGTCAAAAAACTCAATATACTCTATGAATAATTGGAATGATATCACAAATTCCAATATTTTATGATAAATCAAAACAACGTCAAAAATCCCGGTATTTTATGGACAAACCAAAAATCGAGAATCCCAATATTGTATAATAATTAAACATGATGGATTTTGTTTGCCTTTTTTTACAACATTTCTGATTTTTTATACAAAACACTACATAAACATTGGTATACAATGTTGTTTTTGTAAATGCTGCTATAGAATAGAAATGTGTAAGTTGTGTGTCGAAAATGCCCATTCTATTGTGGTGATTAAGACCTAGTATCATGAGCTTTCAAGGAAAGGCAAGAGCCATGTAGTTGTTGACCTTAGAGTCATTGGAGAATCTTTTTCCCACCATTACAATTACACCTCATTCTAAACTATGTAGGATCATTACCTAAGAAAGTTCATAAGATTGAAGACTTTAGAGATCTCTCGAAGAAATAATTTACTTGACCCTTCATGTCCAAATCAAACTGTAGAAATTATGTACCAATCAATGAGTCTCCTCCAGCCTAGGATCCAACACAAAGCTTGAGAGATTATGTACCTGCATCTTTTGATGGTGCACTTAAACGTTTTATAGAGATATCATTGAATGATTGGACAAATATGTGTCTAAACTTAGAAAAGGACATGTTCCTCAACATGTTGTGACAATTGGCTCCAAATTCCATTTAGCCCGATATAGATAATGGGACAAAACATCAAACTCAAGAGGCTACCCAATGTTTTTCGACCATCTAGACAAAATCTTTATTGAATGGATCTCGCAAGTTTGCACCACCTTACAACATAGTCTTTTGCCACTTCAAGATCAATGTGACCAAATACATTATAACACTCATATTGACATTAGATTTTTTCCTATTTATAAATGTACTTAGCTCAAATATCCAACACACAAGTAATGTATAGTACGCATGCCTAACAATTCATAAAGTATTTATGTATGAAAGGAGTGCCAATAATGCTATGATATCAATAGTAGAGACAATATTCGTCACATTTCAATTTATACATACTATGGTGTTTGTCAAGTATTGATATAAAAATCAAGGTTGGAACATTATTTTAGCAACTACAAGTATGGAATCTAAAAAGAATCAAATTAATGCTTTCGGCAAATTAGCCGAAAAAAACTCACTTTTAAGCTTTAAAGACACCCATAAATTCGTTACTTGTGTAGATTGGTTTGCCTTTTAGTGTTATAACCACTCATACCAACCCCTATCATAATGTACTTAAATCTCTTTCCAATGAGCTCAAGATGCTCTTTTAAGCAAGCCCAAAAGGCACTTAAAGAGTGTCAACTCCTTATTTCAAGTCATTTTGAAAAGAATGGGGTAGAGTTTTGCCATATGCATGGTACCCTAATGGCGACTTTTGCGTAGAAAGAGTAATATGTCACATCGCATAAGTTGAAGCTTTGTTTTTGTTGTAGGCTTTGGCTATCCTAGTTAGAATGATAAAACATCACACCTTTTTAATACATATTTTCTCCCATGTTGATGATCTTTTTTTAATTTACTTTAACTTTGCAACATGGAGAAAAACTACCACCTTAAGGAAAGGGTAAATACAAATACTTTGTCAAACTATGTTAGCAATGTTGAAATAAACTAGATAATAGTGTAGTGAAAAATGAATGTAGATGAATGAATCTTTTTCCATGTGCTTTGTGCATGGATAACACAAATATTGATGGTAAAAAATTGGAAAGAGAGAGAGAGAGAGAGAGAGAGAGAGAGAGAGAGAGAGTAGAGGTTGGATAACACAAATATTGATGGTAAAAAATTGGAAAGAGAGAGAGAGAGAGAGAGTAGAGGTTGGATTATGGATAGATTCTTAGGTAACACCAATACTTTGAACCAAATCCAAGTCAAAGACAAAGGTAAGAGTTTTGTAATAAGAGTATATTTATCTGTTTCATTTTTGTCTCTTATGTGTGGCATTTGGTTAACTATAGGATTTGCAGTTTAGATGAAATAGAGTAAGTATTGGACATGTCCATTAAAAAAAGGATTTAGAACATGTATATTAGAAACTTTCTGATTTAATCATGATTCATAACAATTTAATATCCAAGGCCCAACAAGAACTACTACAAATGTACATGCCTTACATATTGTTTATTAGCGATGCCTAGTGAATTTCTAATAATGAAATTGGAAAAACATGAATTGAAGAGATATCTAAAGAAATTTATTACAAATTGGGGTTTTCCAAACATATTGATGCCATCAATTGCATTTTTGTAGCTTATTTATCCTCCTACTTAACCATTCTATAGCTAGAGCCTAGAACTATTAAATAAGACCGTACATTATATAGGTTTGGGTGTAGCCTCAAATGGATCAAGACGGATATAAAATAATATATTAATATATATTATTTCATAGGTGATTTTCATTTTGGAGAGTTAAATATATTCAATGTGTTAAAAGTATATGATCACCAACGCACGAAAAAGAAATCCAAATTTGATATTATAAGTAGAAATGGATCATTTGATATAAACCATTGATATAAGATTGTATAGCTCAACGCAAAGATCATCACCTTTGGAAACATGCCGGAGGAATTTGGATAGGGGATGATACATCTCATTCCTAAAAGTGGTGGGAGTGCCAATGACATTAGTAAGTGACGGCCCATAACTCTTCTCAATACTGTCTATAACATGCTCGCAAAAATCGTGGCACGCCACTTAGCACCACTTCTCCCTCGACTCATTCATCCATCCTAGATAGGTTTCGTTAGAAATTGGAGCATCCTAGAGAACCTTTTCTCATTCTGGGAAGCATTATACCTTGCCAAGCGTACCCACAACAAGGTAATTGTGGACTGTGGTGCTCCTAGATTTTTAGAAAGCATATGATAGGGTATGCTAGAAAATTCTAGAAAGTGTGATGGGGAAACTCGACTTTCAAGATGCATGGATCAAAGGCACTGCAAGACTTTATAGGAACGTCTGCAGTTGCGTTTCACTAGCAGGTGAAAGGGGCTCCTTCTTTCGAATATCGCGATATGTACAACAAGGATGCCCACTGGCTCCATCCTCATTTCTATTATACATTGAAGCACTCTCTAGCTTTCTCAACTCGCGGCATCTAAACCTACGTGGTCTTCTTGTGCCACACTCTCACCAAAGCCTCATGGATATAGAATTTGCAGATGACTTCGCGGTCTACTTGCATGGGAACTTGGAAAATTTGCAGAAGCTAGAAAGTGCATCAACCATATTTTGCAAGAGATCAAATGCCATGATCAATTGGCACAAATCTTGTGCAATATGGCTTTCTCATGAAGCACATCTTGCGTGACACCCACATCCCGCTTTCAAGTGGATTAATCATGGAGGGAGCACCAAATATTTGGGTTTCCAAATTGGATTCAGCATTTCTCCGGAAACTATGATTGCACCAGTTATTCACCATTCGATAAAAGTTGATACATTGGAGTTTGAAAAAACTCTCGCTAGCGGGTCGCATCATAGTGGCAAACCAGGTTTTACTCGCAACAACATGGTACAACCTATCATGTTAGAAAATATCCAAGGACAGTACACACCAAATTTAGCGACTAGTACGCAACTACATTTGGTCTGGTAAGGAAGATCATGCAGCTCGAGCCAAGGTGGCGTGGCCTATATTCACATCACTTAAGTCGAGAGGAGGATTGGGTCTTATTGATCCCTTCTCACAATCCAAAGCCCTACTTGCTTAACTTATGGTGCGAGGACTCCCAACCAGGGGATGACTGCTGGAAAATGCTACTACGATTACGCTTCGCTTACTTTAGGACACGAAAAAGGGCTAATTAGGCCCCCCAAACGATTTGGATTCTAAACATGGATCTAAAACCTAGTTTCTCAAGCCAATTGGAGGATAGATTCAATGCATCCATGTGGAAGGCGTGGTGTGACATTAGACAAGGGTTCAAGTGCAATCAACCTAATTCCGAACATGTCTGGCTCAATCAACATATCATATGGAACCCATGTATTAGATATGAATATGATCAACTAATTGGATCAAGTAAGGGGCTGTCATGGGGATACATTGCAAAAGGTCCAAGAAAAAGTACAGAATGTTGGAGATGGTTTATGTCATTGTCAATATAAGATCAAGCCAACATACTCCATGGAATTAGGGGTAGATGGACTATGAGATCTGAAATCATTATCGTTCTACTGATTAGGGAAGTTGCTAATCAAAGGATGACAAAGGAGAAATGGATAGGCTACGAGGAGGAGGGTTCTTTGATCCCAAGAGGTAGGGAAACACCAGACAAGATCAAAGGCTCTAAATTACAACACAATGAGATACTAACATTGAATATGTCAATTCAAGTACTCGCATATACTGGTCATAAATGGATGGTCGATCTCGATCCGATCAAAGTACAACCAGAATGGCATATATGTACTCATGAAAACACATGGCTACGTAAGGTCAGTTGGGACCCTTTGCGATGGACATGGTGTGATCCTTATGCGGGTCAAGGAAGCACAATCATCCCTTTCTTCCAATTCACAATTAGATTGGGTTGCCACATTCTAGGCGCTCAAATTGTCCGAGAGCTAGCTGCTGCAAAGGTCTGGCACACATATCATGTTTCACACACAATTATCACCAAGTTTTGGCAGAAAATCTGGAAACAACAACACAATGTCGTGATGTTTCTAACACATAGTGTGAAACCACCCTCGAAAAGAAGTAAAATAGTAGTTCCAATAAACTAGTATTGTGAAGTCAACTTTATTGGTAGCAAAAATACTTTTTCATTTGCCAAAGATAATTCCTTATCAATAAAAGGTCAAAGGATTGAACCATACTATAAATAATGATGAATATTAAGTTAGAGGCAGTTTTCAAAAGTAGAGAAAAAGATGGGGAGAAAAAAAACACACACATGGATATGAGGAGCACGGTAGAGAAAAAAGCTCATAATTGCCTTGTCAGATGTCCAAATTAGAAAAGAAAAGATGAATAAGAAAGCTAACCCAAAGAGCTTTCCGAGAATATCTTGCATGTGAAATTTGGTGCTAGAAAACAGAAATAATGAGGAAGAGAAACGTTGACTCATATAGACAAAGTTTTTTTTAGGGGAAAAAGGCAAACCATCCTAAACCTATAAATAAGAGCCTATTCTAGTGAAGAAGGGGGGGAGGGAGAAGGAACATGGAAGCTCTACTCAATTGGAAGGCAAAAGATGAAGGATCAACAACATCAAGAAATGTCGCTAAGTTTTGTGTGCGTGTGTCGCTTGAACGGGACCGTCGGGGCCTTGGACCAAGGAGACAGAAGAGGTGAGGGAGTGGGAGATTAAGACAAAGACATGGGGAAAATATACATATGTTTTGATACAAAATAGGCTTTAATCAACAGTTAGGTTAAATACCACGATTTCAATGGTTATTACAATAATCGGTTATAAATAAACCAAAGGGGCTAAAATAAACTGGTGAAGGCGAGTCTAGTGGGCTCTGAGTCCGACTACTTCCGATGGCTATGTTGCCTCGATTCAGAGTAGCTCTTGTGCCACTATAACCTCCCTTCCACAACCGGCCACTAAGTTGTCTACCACCGAGATGTCGAGGAAGCCATTCCTTAAGAAATCCAAACCCTAAAATATCCTGAGTAAGAAGTAGAATACTAGAAGCAAAACTATCAAACCCTAAAATCCTAAGTCCTCTATTATGTTGAGGAGAAAAGAAGAAGCTCTCAAACCCTAACCCGAGAAGGAAAAGAAGAAGGAGAAAGGGATAAGGAGAAAATGAGGCTATAAACCCTAACCCAAGAAGAAGAGGAGAAGAAGATGAAACCCTAGTGGTACACCCCTATGGCAAAATGGGCAACCCCCAAATAAGCCCTATCCCTCCTCTCTTATAGAGGAAAGAGGAGCTTATTTTAACATTACATGTTTTTTTATTTATTTCCTTTATCACAAAAATGGAAGGGGAGCAAAATATTCCTTGATTTGTAAGAAGAGAGACTCAAACTCTACACCTCTCTACATATGCTTATAATTCTTAACCACTAAGCTACTAAGTCACTTATAATTATTATTTTTATTTATTTATTTATACATTATTTCATGAGATGTGCGTGGAACCTCGGTTTTTCTCACACTGCACACACCACACCACGACATCCACCCCCACCAAACCGCACATCCTCCGGCATGTGCCAGAGAAAAGTGATGTGGTGAGGCCAAAGGTTGTCAACCTTTGTTTTCTTTCCTTCGTTGCGCCTTGCCCACACAAAATCAACCATCAGCTTCAACGTAATCTCTTCTTCATCCACCTTTGTCCTCCCCTACCGTTCTTTCATGTCGGGTTCACCAATGTCGCTAAGTTTTGTGTGCATGTGTCGCTCGAACGGGACCGTCGGGGCCTTGGACCAGGGAGACAGAAGAGGTGAAGAAGTGGGAGATTAAGACAAAGACATGGGGAAAATATACATACGTTTTGATACAAAATAGGCTTTAATCAACAATTAGGTTAAATATCACGGTTTGGGTGATTTCTTTCTTACATAGAATCAGTTTCATGATTAATAAAAAATGGCTATGAATCAAAACGGGTTTTTGTTGTCTTTAGAATTGCTAGGCTTGACACCACGATTTTGGTGGTTTTGACAATGATCGGTTATCAAATAATCAATGGCTAAAATAATCTAGCGAAGGTGAGTCTAGTGGTCTCCGAGCTCGACTACTTTCGACGGCTATGTTGCCTCGATTCGAAGTAGCCCTCGTGCCACTACAACCTCCCTTCCGCGATCGGCCACCGAGTTGGCTAACACCGAGATGCCAAAGAAGCCATTGTGGAAGGAATCCAAGCCCTAAAATCTCTCGAGTAAGAAGTAGAATACTAGAAGAAAAACTCTCAAACCCTAATTCCTCTAGTATGTTGAGGAGAAAAGAAGAAGCTCTCAAACCCTAACCCTAGAAGGAAAAGATGAAAGAGAAAGGGATAAGGAGAAAGGGAGGCTACAAAACCCTAACCCTAGAAGAAGAGGAGAAGAAGATGGTTGATTTCATGAGGGCAAGGCACAATGAAGGAAAGAAAACAAAGGTTGACAACCTTTAGCCTCACCACATCACTTTTGTTTGGCACATGCCGAAGGATGTGCGGTTTGGTGGGAGTGGATGTCGTGGTGTGGCGTGTTCAGTGTGAGAAAGAGCGAGATTCCACACACATCTCATAAAGTCATGAATAAATGAATAATAATAATAATAGATAATTTATAGTAACCTAGTGGTTAGGCCTAATAAGTATATATAGAGAGGTTTAAAGTTGAAGTCTCGCTTGGTGCAAATCAAGGAGTATTTTGTTCCCCTTCCTTTTTTGTGACAAAGGAAATAAATAAAAAGCATGTAATGTTAATATAGGTGCCTCTGTCCTCTATAAGAGGGGAGGAATAGGGTTTATTATGGGGTTGCCCATTTTGTCTTCGAGGGGTGTACAACTAGGGTTTCATCTTTGTAAACGTAAGTGTTTGCGGAAGCGTAAAACAGAGAACAACACACACAGAGAGAGAGAGAGAGAGAGAGAGAGAGAGAGAGAGAGAGAGAGAGAGAGAGCACAATTTCAAAATTATATGAAGACTCTGTACACACACTGTGCTAAGTAGTACTATTTATACAAGTCCTCTTGGGACTGACAGAAGTACCATGTACTTCAATGCTCACACGAGCATCTGACACTTACTACGAGACTATAGCTACCTAATAGTCTATCTATCCTACACTAGGCTTCCGATTGGAGTTCCGGTTACGGATTGCACCCGGCCTCCACTGCTTGCCGGTTCGGTTGCTCACCGTCATACCGATCCGTTTCGCCCGATCTGGCTCCGGTTGAGCTTGCCGCTCAACACTCCTCCTCAAGCTCAACCTGAGGCGGGGTCGTAGTGTCGACCTCTGTGACAGTCGGTTCTTCCAACCGACTTCTCTTGGCGTCACTCCGCCTTGCTCGCGCTCCTCGTCCGGTCCAGTCCTGTTTGCCGCGACCCCTTTGGTTCTGCGCGCCTCGTCCCTCTCGGTCAGCATGTCTGCTCAATAGGCCCATCTCAACACTCACGTTGTTGTGACTCTGGCACTTGCCGATCCGTCGGTTCTCCCACGATGGCATCGACTTCCGCTGTATCCGTGTCCCCTTGGCCTTCAGTTGATCCAACTCATCCGGATCCATCTGTTGATCCGAGTCAGCTGTCTCCGACTCGTTCCAGCTCTTGTCCGAATCGGTACACTCCGATTCGACTTCCGGCTTCAGGCCTCTCACCACATCGGACCACTTCCGAGTCTTGGCCTTCTCCATGCTTCCCTCAGCTTCTTCAGCCGGTGAACCGAAATCGAATTCTTCATTCGACTCCGCATCATGGTCAGTATCGTCGTGATGACCTCCGCACAGCATGGGCTTCTCTTCCTGAGTGCACAACTCTTCTTCACAACCGCTTGCTCTGACCTGTTCGGATGTGTCGACTTCCTTCGTCGACTCGGCTTCCTTCATCTTCTTGTCTCCTCTTCTTCCGGCTCTCCTCTTACAGACGGGTTCAACAGTTTTTTGGCCTTTGCCAGTTTCGGTAGAGACTTTGCCCTTGCTTCTCCCCCTCAAGTGCGACACGTCGAGATGCTGAATACCAAGCATGTCGGTAAAGTGCTGCAACTTGTCCGATCCGAGCGGCTTGGTGAAGATGACGGCAACTTGCCGATCCGTATGAACATACCGTAGGTCAACTTCACCGCTCAGGACCCGCTCACGCACGAAGTGGTAGTGCACCTCGATGTGCTTTGTGCGAGCATGGAACACAGGGTTCCTGGCGAGCTGCAGGCTGCTCATGTTATCGCAGTAAATCGGGATCGGGGTCGGTACCTCGATCCACAAGTCTCGCAGTAGTCGCCGAAGCCAGATGGCTTCACAAGTGGCAACGGTAGCGGCCCGGTACTCAGCCTCAGTGCTTGACAAATCCACTATGGGCTGCTTCTTGTTGCTCCACGCAACGGCCGCGCAACCTATGGAGAACATGTATCCGGAAGTGGAGCGGCGATCAGACGCATCGTCGGCCCAGTCAGCATCTGTGTAACCGACAAGCTCTTCAGGTATACCTCACCGGTATAGCAGTCCCCGATCCTTAGTGCCGCTGACCTACCGTAATATTCGTTGCACGCACTGAAGGTACTCCACGGTCGGCTTCTGCAAGAACTGACTTACCATGCCGACCGGATAGCTGATGTCGGGTCGGGTGATGGTTAAGTAGATCAGGCTTCCGACAACCTGTCGGAACTGTTTCTCAGTGCAAGCCGGTTCGGAGTTGGGACGGAGATTCTGGTTCCGGTCCAGGGGTGTGGAGACAGGTCGGCAATCCATCATGCCGAACTTATACAGCATATTCAACACGTAATGTCGTTGTGAGAGCAATATGCCATCGGGGGTCCGGATCACTTCGATCCCAAGAAAATAATGAAGGTCCCCCAGGTCCTTCATTTCGAATGCGTCCGACAACTAGGACATGACGCGGTTGATTTCGGGAAGACCCGGTCCGGTGATGACTAAATCATCCACATACAAGAGTATACATACCGGACTGTCAGAGCCTTGCCCGATGGACAACGAAGAGTCCGACTTAGAGACAACAAACCCCAGCTTACGCAACCGGTGCGTGATCTTCGCGTTCCAAGCTCGGGGGGCTTGCTTCAAGCCGTAAAGTGACTTCTTCAGTCGGCATACCGCCGACTTGTTCATCTCCGATTGAAATCCGGGGGGCTGAGTCATAAAGACTTCTTCTTCAAGCGCTCCTTGAAGGAAGGCGTTCTTCACATCCATCTGGTGAAGATGCCACCCCCTTGCCGCAACAACCGCCAGTACCACACGAACCATCGTCATCTTCGCCACAGGAGCGAAGGTCTCGTCGTAGTCGATTCCGTGGGTCTGCGCGTATCCCTTCGCCACTAACCGGGCTTTGTACCGGTTAACAGAACCGTCGGCGTTGTACTTGACCTTGTACACCCACTTGCATCCGATCGGTTTACAGTGACACGGAGGATCAACTAGGTCCCAAGTTTCGTTGGCATCGAGTGCCCGCATTTCTTCATCCATAGCGGCACGCCAATTTGCGTCCTTTGTCGCTTCTGCGTAGCTCTCCGGCTCACGCACTTCTGTCACCTTAGTCATGTACACATAATGATGCGCCATGTATTCATTGTACCCGTACCGCATGACGGGATCCTTCTGACGGGTTGATCGGCGCAACGCACCGTCACCTGATTTGAGGCCCTTCTTGGCCAGTTCGGTCTTCATTGCCGAAGATCTGCCTTTCTCCTTTCCGGAGTCGGATACGCACCGATCTGACTCATCGTTGCCGGTTTCGAATTCCGGCATCTTCCTCTTCCCCTTCTCTTTGCGCGTGAACCGTTTCCTTGGTTCCTTGCGCGGGGAGAGCACGACAGAGTCTCCACCACTTGCCGTCTCTTCATCTGACTGGTCCAACCGACTCAGTCGCTCGTTCGGTCCACTCAACCGCAACGATTCCGGACTCTCATCTTGAGTCCCGGCTTCATCATTCTCTTCCAAGGCTGATTCAGGCTCACTGGCCTGATCTTCCAGCATTGGGTCGGGATCGGAAGTCGGAGTCGGTATGGAGTACCAGTATGCCGATTCATCGAACTCGACATCCCGGCTAACTCGGACTTCCTTCGTCCGGGGGTTATAGCACTTATACCCCTTTTGCTCTTGAGCATAGCCGACTAGGATGCATTTTTCCGATTTTGCATTCAGCTTCCTCCGCTTCTGATCCGGCACATGCACATACGCTATGCTGCCGAATATCTAAAGGTGTCTTAAGTTCGGCTTGCGCCCGAAATACAGCTCATGTGCTGACACCTTGTCACCAATGCGGTTTTGTATGTAGACGGCCGTCTGGACCGCCTCCGCCCAGTAGAACCGGGGCATGCTCTTCTCCTCCAGCATTGTCCTTGCCGCTTCGACGAGTGTCCGGTTCTTCCTTTCGGCCACACCGTTTTGCTCCGGTGTGTATCTGCAACTGAACTCTCGCCGAATTCCCTTCTGCTGCAGATAACTAGTGAATTGGCCGGAAAAATATTCCTTTCTGCCATCCGACCGAAGGCATTTGATCTTCCTCTCCGATTCCCGTTCCACCATCTTTTGGAGGCTCCGGAAACAGTCGAAGACTTCGCTCTTCCGCTCAATGAGGTAGATCCAAGTATGTCGCGTATAGTCGTCGATGAAGGAGACGAAGTACCGGCTCCCGCCAAGGCTTACACTTTGTGCCGGTCCCCACACATCCGAATGGATGAGATCGAGCTTATTACGGCTCCGGTTCCTTTCGGTGGGGAATGGAAGCCGGTGTTGCTTCCCAAATTGGCAGGCTTCACAAATTTCGGCTCTCCGGCCGCTGAACTTTGGCAAACCGAAAACGACTTGTTTCGTTTCTAGGTCTTGAAGCCTCCGGTAGCTGACGTGGCATATCCGCTTGTGCCATAGGTCGATGTCCGACTCGACCTTCTGTCGTTTCGCGAACACAGCGGTGCCAATGTCATTGGTGTTGAGGATAAACATCCTCCCGTCTCTACGCCCTTGCGCAATGACTTCACCCTCATCCTCAATGAAGCACCCGAGGTGCGTAAACCACACCTGCATCCCTTGGTCGACAATCTGACCGACGGACACCAGGTTCTTCGTGATCGTCGGAACGTGTAATACGTTCATCAGCTTCCCTTTCTGTCTGACGTGGCTTAGAGGGACTTCTCCGACGTGCACGATTGGGTGTGGAGTGTCGTCTCCGGTTTCAACTACTCCTGGTTGATCCAGTTTCTCTAGAAAGGAGAACCACTCTTTGTGGCTCGTCATGTGGTTCGACGCGCCGGAATCAACATACCACACTTCCTCCGATTTGGAAGTGGTCTTCTTCATTGAGTTTGCCTTGTGATTCATCACCAAGGCTAGCCCCTTACCGGCCTTTCCGGTTCCGGATCCTTCTGATCCGTTTGCGTAGTGCGAGTTTTGCCGGCCATCCTTACCGGTCTTGCCGGATCCAGATTTGTCCAAATCGGCACGCTTTCTCCAGCACTCGCTTTCCCTGTGGCCTTTTTTACCACAGTACCAGCATTCCGTAGCGGATTTGTCTTACCGGCCTCCGGCACCGCCTTGACTCCCCCTGCTTGTGGAAGTCTCGGAACTGTTGTCGACACGTTCAGAGTGCCTCCGTTCCTGCTCTTGCCGGCCGCCTCCATTGCGTGCCGACCCACCTCTTCCACCACGCCCACGGAACCAATCCGTTCCCGTGTACAGCATTCGGCTGTACGGGGATGCACTGGTAGATGCACCGGCGTGGTTCTCCTCTACAAGGAGCATCGACTATAAGTCGAAGAATGAGGGGGTATTCTCCCTTGTACACACCGCAGTCCGGAATGCTCCGAACTTGGACGCCAGGCCTCCGAGACATACCTGCACCATCTCTTCTTCCTCTACGGTAACATTGATAGAGGCGAGCGAGTCGCAGATCTCCTTTATCCGGCCCGTGTAGTCTGGCACAGACATGTTCTTCTGTCGAACATTGCTCAACTCCTGTCTAAGTTGCAGCTTCCGGGCAGTGGTGCTTGTGACGAAAACCTTTTTCAGGTTCCCCCAAGCATCCTTCGGTGTCTTGGCGTCACGGATGTGGCTGAGCAGCTGATCGCCGACACTGGATGCGAAGCAGTACATCACCCTGCTTGCCGCCTGTTCCCATACCGGGAAGTCCTTGTGTGCCGAGTCAGGTGCCACATCATTCGCTCCTTCGACATAACTCCAGTACCCGTGTCCAAGCAGGTACTGGTGTATCTTGTAAGACCAGGATGCGTAGTTGCTCCTGTCGAGCTTCTCCACCGGGAGCGACGTAGCCATGCCTCTATCTATGTCTTCTACTGTGTCTGTTTTCGACCTACTAGGGTTTTCTTCTCAAGAGTAAATGTCTGCAGTAGAGGTTCTCAACCCTCGCGCTCTGATACCATGTAAACGTAAGTGTTTGCGGAAGCGTAAAACAGAGAACAACACAGAGAGAGAGAGAGAGAGAGAGAGAGAGAGAGAGAGAGAGAGAGAGAGCGAGAGCACAATTTCAAAATTATATGAAGACTTTGTACACACACTGTGCTAAGTAGTACTATTTATAGAAGTCCTCTTGGGACTGACAGAAGTACCATGTACTTCAATGCTCACACGAGCATCTGACACTTACTACGAGACTATAGCTACCTAGTAGTCTATCCTACACTAGGCTTCCGATTGGAGTTTCGGTTACGGATTGCACTCGGCCTCCACTGCTTGCCGGTTCGGTTGCTCACCGTCATACCGATCCGTTTCGCCCGATCCGTCTCGCTTACCGGCTCCGGCTTATTCAGCCGATCCGGCTCCGGTTGAGCTTGCCGCTCAACAATCTTCTCCTCTTCTTCTTGGGTTAGGGTTTCAGAGCTTCTTCTTTCTACTTTTCTTCTTTTCTCCTCAACATACTAGAGGAGTTAGGATTTTAGGGTCTGCGAGTTTGAGAATTTTGCCTCTATTATACTTCTTACTTGAGATATTTTAGGGCTTGGATTCCTTATACATCAACTTCTTCGGCATCTTGGTGATAGTCAACTCGGTGGCCTGTTGCGAAAGGGAGGTTGTAGTGGCACGAGGGCTACTGCGAATCGAGGCAACATTGCCGTCAGAAGTAGTCGAGCTCGAAGCCCACTAGACTCGCCTTCGCTAAATTATTTTAGCCGTTGATTATTTCATAACTGATTATTGTAAAAACCACCGAAATTATGGTGTCAAGCTTAGCAATTCCAAAGAAAACAAAAACCCGTTTTGATTCATAGCCGTTTTTTTATTAATCATGAAATGGATTCTATGTAAACAAAAACCACTGAAATCGTGGTATTAAATCTAACTTGTGTATAAATTGCCCATGTCTTTGTCTTGATCTCCCACTTCCTCACTACTTTTGTCTCCCTGGTCCAAGGCCCCGACGGTCCCATTCAAGCGACACACGCACGCGAAACTTTGCGACAACGCGAGGGAAATTACCGTGTTCCAATGGCTATTAATACATAAGTCACTACTGTTTGGAGTGTGGTAGTGTGGGAATGTTAGCTCTCCTAATTGTGTAGCGTGCCCAAATGCAACAGAATCAATTCGACGCACTCTGTGGGACTACCCAGAGACCCATCAAATATGGCGGGGGGGTTGGCGACCTATTGTAATTATGTCAAGTGCAAGGCACAATCAAGTGGGAAAATGTATGTTTGTTATCATGGTAAGCCCCAGTTGACATGTATGAGCATCAGGAGAAGGGGATGACTTTGGTGATAAAAGCACAAGATGTTTTTTTTCCACCATAGGCAATATCCACTCAACCCCTATTAATGCCAAATCTCAAGTTGTGTTGGAATCGGTCAACCCGATAACTCTCTGGATTCTATGGAAACAATGACGGATCTTCTCCAACCAAACCGCGCATCCAATAATGTTAATGCAAGAGATATAGTGTGAAGATATAGCCACTCTAAACAACCAATACAATGGCCTCAAGGGCGGGTCCGATGGAGTTGAAAGACAACGACTAGTTTTTATCCAACAATGGTCATCCTCTCCCTTTCTTGAGTCCGTGGGCATCCACATAAGATGGAACTATCACATCCCTACATGGATTTGTATATAATACTCTAATCTGTAAAATTTTATAACTAATGGAAGAAGTTGTTTTTGGAAAGAAGAAGAAGTAGTAGTTTTTGCATCATTACATTGGGTATAATTTATTTGTGTCGGTTCATGTGATGGGATCAAATATGCAAGTTGTCGCCTACTTGGCATCTTTGGAGAGTAAATGGAAATACATCCCCATTTGTGCAATGCCACATTGGACAAGGTTTGTCAACATATTCGTAAATAGAGAACAAGCAACTAGTCTATGTAGAATATCTCTCTTATTTGTTGAGTTGGATCAATCTTGTCAGTTATATGGTAGGAGATTAATCACATCATATGTATGAATATAATAGAAAAGTTAAAATAGATGTAGCAGATCTCATTTTTGCATGATTTACTGATTCAGACATAGGGAGGAACCCATGTCACCACAAACAAAGACTAAAGCATGTTTTGGATTCAAAGATGGTATTAGAGACTATCCATTGACCTACTACACTCCCAATCACGTGACCAAAGAGACCAACATTGTGGTAGCGCTAATAGACATTTCAATATATGCATGCTCCCGATATTTGTGCTTGTGAATTGAGCATTACGTTGACACTGTTGGGTACAATATTAACATGGTAAAAATATGATCGTTTGGATATTTTAATCCAATGTAAATGGAGTTATGCAATATGCATGAGAATATATTACTATCAATTCCTTGGGTGCCTTCAATCACTTGCAATGGTATGTCAAACTATGTTATGTGATATGCTTCCCTAGATGAAACTTTTGCAGACAACTTAATAAACTTACTATGTTTACTTGTGAGCTCAATAACAAAAATATTGTGGTTACTCATGCAATTGTTTTTGGTAGATTAAAAATGGATACCACATGTTACTTGTGAATGAGATGTTAAGGCTAGGACACAAGTGTTCAATATCACATGTTCTACATTTGGAGTTGTGTCTTCTTTTATTTTGTGAATCTCACTCCAATCAATTTACTAGGATACAAAGCATTCACAACCGTCCTAACTATTGCGTTACCATCTATTACGATTTACATCAACCTCACACAACTTCTCCAAGCTGGACACACCAAAGCTCCACCTCTTATGCACATGCATGTACTCTCTCTCTCTTGAGCAAACATGTGGCTATACATTATGCACAAAACTAAGTATCTTGTTGTCGCACCCCTTTTGGGCCCCATAGGTTTTGTTTATGACCTTGTGTGGATGTTAAAATATCACCATCTCTCTTTTCGCTTATTTAGTACAAACACAATGCAATAGCCGATGGTCCTTTATCTAAGTTTTACTTTGTAATTACAAATTATTGTTCCTTTATCACTCCTATAATCCAACAATTAACTTGTTGCTTCATAGTCTCCCACACTTTATCTTCTTAAAAAAACATTGTATTTAATTTAACAACAAGGGAATACTCCAACTCGACAACAAATCTCCGCAATGCAAGTTCAATTTGAACTTGTGCCCTTGACTTTTTTTTATTGAAGTTGAATTTGTAATGTACAATATCACAATGATTGTGGATATCTTATCCTCCTCATCCGTCATTATGCTTTGAAATCAGATTACAGGGTTCACAAGAAACCCATGAAATGTGGGAATCTAACTAATGATTAGGCGAGTTGCGTATAGCGTGGGCGTGGGCCTCACCTACCTACAAGATTTAGCATATGCTAGCTTTCTAATATAATTTTTGTTGCATGGTAGTCCACTCTCTTGGGAGTCATGGTGTACACTGTAAACCATTGTTAGCCTCATCACGTGGTACATAGCATTATTGAGACAAATATATGATCACTAAAGAAAGATCCCTCTTTCGCTTCCAAACATTATTATGAAGAAACATATATGGCATTGCAACTTTTATCTTAGAGAATTATCATTTGAGAACCAAGAAACCGAAATGTCCCCTTTTTACATGTAGGTAATGCATCACGAGAGGATACAAATTTCAAGGTGATAACCTATCAAGGATGTGTTGTGGTGGAATACGAAGCATGTACACAACATATACAACAACTTTGACCAAATCGAGTTCACACTTAAGAAGGGGGACCCATAACAACACAATAACATAGTTAAATACTCCACAACATTCGAATTGAATTATAATTAGATATGGTTAAGCATTATTTTTTTAAAGTTGTTGCGACAAGACCACAAATTTCGGACGTACGTAATGTGGGAATCAATGATAAAATGTTATCGGTGACTCTCAATAAAAAAAGAGTTGCTCATATAAACTTAAAAACAAATCAATTGCACACTTCTCGTTGCATTCACGAGAGAACAACCTTACATAATTTACCATGTAACACCCGTTTCATTTCACTTGTATCCAATGTTATTGTAATTTTTATTTTTGTCGTTGAACAACTTCACGCGTCCTACTGTCTTCATAAGTTGTGTTAGGGGCTAAAAATCTTGTTAGTCTTGGGTTTGTTGTGAATAATATACATTTTGTAGCTATTAACTTATGAGTTTGTGTGATGACCTCTTTATCATCTATAAGCTTTTGAAAACTGCATTTTTCTTCATCGATAAATATTACTAGTGCCATTTCAAATCCTTGCAATGTCTACTTAAATGTACCGCTAATGTTTTGCGATGCAAATTAGTAAAGTCCACCATCAAGGCATTTTGACGTAACAAGGTTCAAGCTCTATAAAAACACTAGATTGCTTATTTAATATAACTAAATATGTGGTTTACCCCCACTAAAATAATAAGAGTAAATGAAGAAGAAGAGATCACCAATATTTAAAAAGATGTTATGTTTAAGTTTACTCTAGAGGCTTATTGTCTACCATTTGGTCCCATAATAGAAGCTCAAACATGTTAATGTCACAATAATAGGATTAAAATAATGTTCTCATATTATGTATTCTCTAAAAAGACTTTGTTATGTCAATGCATACTTTAAAGGGTATCCTTTGGGCCCTTCAAAGAAAAATGTCATAACCATATCCTTTAGGCCCTTCAATTTGATATCACACCAACACATTCCTTTCTTTTTGAGGGTATCTATCGCATTATACAAATTTATGACACATCAAAGGTGCTTGATCAAAATGTATATGCGCACATTCCCACATATTCTAGGTATATGGACTAAACTTAGGTTCATCCATTGTTGATGATGTGATGAACTAAGGAGGATATTTATGTGGATGGCTTAGGAGATTCAATAAAACGATTGGCACAGTTCCAATAGGTAGTCCATAGGTTGCCATTCGTGTATGACATTAGGGTTTAGGGGTTGGACGACACAATGGTGTGCCGCGTGTGACACTCTCTTGGGGGAATGTGGACATATATATATATATACATATGTATACACAAATAGGTGGTAGAGGCAAGTAAACTTTAGGAGGTTTGAAAAAGGGTGTGCCCATCCCCAAAGCGAGAGAAAAAGAGAGAGACAAACCTCATAAATCTAGGATTAATTCAAATAAAAATATAATGGTGATGCTAGATTACATATATATGTATAAGACTTATATGACAAAACAAAAGCATTTGGGATCGGAAAGAAGGAATGCATAATGTACATTTGAGAAGGAATGCATAATGTACATTTGTAATATACATACATACATATGTTATAAACTTATATGTATATGATTGATAGAAAAGGAAAGAAGAGTCTCTATTTCTTCTTCTTGGAAGTGGAGGGATGCGGTCAACGGATTCCTTTCTTTTAGTTCTTGAATTTGCGTAATCCGCGGCCTGCCGCGCGTCCGCCCAACGATCGGTGGGCCGCCGCCCACGTGTGAAACGGCCGCCGGGGAAAAAGAAAAAAGAAAAATGAAAGACAAAAGAAAAAAAGAAAAAGGGAGAAGAGAAAAAAGAAAAAAGAAAAAAGAAAAAAGAAAAAAGAAAAAAGAAAAAGAGAAAAAAGAAAGAGGAAAAGAGAAAAAAGAAGAAAGAAGAAAGAAGAAAGAAGGAAGAAAAAAGAAAAAAGAAAAAAGAAAAAAGAAAAAAGAAAAAAGAAAAAAGAAAAAAAGAAAAAAGAAAAAAGAAAAAAAGAAAAAAGAAAAAAGAAAAAAGAAAAAGTAAAGGCAAATAATAAAATAAAGCAATAGGAAATTTTAAGAGTTTTATTTTTGAATAGAAAAACATAAAAATAAAAAAAACAGAAAAAAAGACGATGGAGAAAAAGCATTAAAAAAAAAAGATGTGTTTGAACGAAAGAAAGGAAACGAAGAAAACGACGACGAAAAAGAAGAAGAAGAAGAAGAAGCAGCAGAAGAAGGAAGAAGAGGAGGGAGAGTGAAGAGTGGATATTCTTCTTCTTCTTCTTCTTCTTCTTCTACTTCTTTTCTTTACTTTTGCAGACTTTCAAGCTTCCATGGCTATGGCGGCATCTTGTAACCTTCTGTGATTCCGAGCCTTTTCTTTCAAGGCTCACATTTACTTCTTCTTCTTCTTCTTCTTCTTCTTACCAGGCTTTCTAGCTTCCCATGCCTAATGCCAATATCTTATAACCTCTTCCGACTCTGACCCGTTTCCTTCAAAGATACACGCTTTCTTCTTCTGCTTGCAGGTTTTTCTCACTTCCCATCCTCTTCTTCTGAGTGTGATCCTTTTCTTCTTCAAAGGCACACGCCTGCATCTTCTTTGCAAGACTTCCAAGCTTCCATGGCTGTAGCAGTATCTTATAAACTCTTCTGAGTTTTGAGCCCTTTCCATTCAAAAGACACACTTCTTCGTTCTCTTCAAGTACGCCATTGTTTCTTCTGTCGCTTCTTCTTCTTCTTCTCTCCCTCTTTAAGATATGCGTACTCGCCGTGGATCTTATCCTTCTCCTTCAGATGGTATCACCTTCTTCATCAGACCTAAACCACCTCTCAAACGCCGGAAAACATCTTCTTCTCCTTCTTCCTTTGATCAACCTTCTTCTCATCAATCTTCATCATCATATTCCTTCTTTGATGATCTTCACGACGAGCTCCTTATCTCCATTATGGTTTCTCTGGGTTCTGCTTCAGATCGCCCTGCAGACCTCATCAACGCTATGCTAACGTATTTATTCTCTTCCATTTATTCTCATTACTTATTTCCGTGCGTGTTTTCTACTGTAAATGGTCGATTCTTTCTGTAGATTAATTCCTATCTGTTCACTCCCTGATGAGTTTCTCCCTTAATGTGTTCAGAAAAAAAGCTTCTTTGCCGGTTCAAGATAGCTATGTCTTTTTCATTTGATTGTAGCTTTCTGCGTCGCTGATCATTAGCTCGGATATTAGAGAATCCGTTTATTTATTGTTATCCCAGAACCTTCTATTTTCATCGTAGATTTCTTCCTCACTAATCCCACGCCTTTCTGAAGCTTCATTATCCCATAGATTTGTGGAGCATCACTAACCAGAGTTCTTCCAATCTTCCTACAGTATGGTAGATATGTATGTTTTCACCATAACCTTTTGAATCTTCACTGATGCTTCGCTCATTTCATTCTTGCTATTTGGTGAATCGTTTCGTTTTGACATAGCATTTTGCAAAAAAGCCATATCTTTGTGCGTCATTTGCTATAGCTCTCTATTACGCCCTTCAATTTCTTTCTGCTTCAGTAACTATAGCGTTTGTCTCATTAACCCTCGCGTTCTGCTTCACTGGCCATAGCTTTCTCCTCATCAATAATAGCTGTTCCGACCTTCCTTTTAGTCGTATCGTTTTGTCTCCATAGCTTTTCCGGCTCAACCACGTCTCTCACTATCAAATTTGTGGTTCACCAACCATAGCCAGTTTATTCCATTATTTTCTGTTTCTGCTGTCTTAGTGTTGCCGAGACAAGATTTTCTCCGTAACCATCGTATCATCTAATCGGTTTAGTTATCTTGCTTTATGCTGTTTCCTGCCTATATTATCGAATCATTTAATCGTAGCCATTAATATCATCTCGTCGGTTTCGTATGTATTCACAGATGCAAGCGTTTCTGCATGGCTGGAGCACATCCGTTAGTTCTTGCAAACGTTTCTTTATCTGCTCTTGCTGTCACAGCGAGGAAATGGTCCGATGGATCACACAGGTTTCTGAAACAATGCTCTTATTCGGGAAACGCGGAAGCAGCATATACTCTAGGAATGGTGAGAATCGATGGAAAAACTGATTTTCTGTGTTAAATTTCACAACTCTATTTTCCCCTGCGGTTTCGTCTATTCTTGTATATCTGTTCATGTTAGGCTTTTGTCATCTCATTTATGTAACCTGACCTTAGCCTTCCTTTCTGCAACCTAACCTTCATTTTTTGCAACCTGAACTTAGCCGCCGTTTTTAATGGTTTCTTAGTATCTTGATATGATTCATTCTTCATGATCTGGTAACAGCCTGTCTCCTTTTATCATTTCCATGGCAGATCCGCTTCTACTGTTTCAACGAGAGAGAAACAGGAACGTCGCTGATGGCACAAGCCGCCGTAGCTCCACATGCATCAGCGTTGCACTCTCTTGCCATCATTCAGTTCAATGGGAGCGGAGGATCAAGGAAGGAGAAGAATCTAAAGAATGGAGCTTCTCTCTGTGCAAAGGCTGCAGCTCTCTCACACGTGGATGCCATGAGAGAACTTGGTCACTGTCTGCAAGATGGCTATGGTGTCACAAAGAACGTTTCAGAAGGAAGAAGACTCCTGTTAGAAGCTAATGCTAGAGAAGCAGCAGCTGCTGTGGCTTCTTCACCTCGAGCTTTTGTAGAGACAGCTCTTCAGTTTGCTCAATCAACGATTGGAAGATGTATTCATAATCAGATACAGTATAGATCAGCGATCATTGGTAAGCTTGAAGCCGTTTCAGCTATGGCGGCAGAAGCAAGAAGGCAAGAAGCTGAAGAAAGGAGAAGAGTGACCGAAGCAAGAGTAAGTGAAGCTATTAGAGGAGGTACCCAAAGCTTAGCAGCGACAGCAGTGTCTTTGGAATCTGAAGCTTTATTATCCAGAGCTTCCTCATCTCCTAATTCTGCTCTGTCATTATTATCTCTTAACTCTCTTCATCATCCTGTATATAGGCTTCTTCAAGGAAGTGGCTGCTCGCTTCTTAGTGATTTTGGTTGTAATGTTCCTCCACCGAAGCTTCACGTTGCAAACAAGTTCTTAGTTGAATGGTTTGCTGAGAAACCTCCATTTGGAGGTCTGAGATTGTGCTCCCATGGAAACTGTGGGAGACCTGAGACAAGACGACATGAGTTTCGTAGATGTTCTGCTTGTGGAAAAGTGAACTATTGCTCGAGAGCTTGTCAAGCTTTGGATTGGAAACTCAGGCATAAACTTGAGTGTAGTCCTGTTGCAGATTGGGAAGAAAGAGAAGATGCGGAAGAAGAGGATGAAAATGATGAAGAGGAAAATGGTGAAAATGTTAATGATGATAATGGAGGTATTATTCATATGCATCATCACCATCACCATAACCATCATCATAATCATCACACTTGAAATTCTTTTCTGAGTCCATCAAAATTGAGGACAGGGAAGAAAAGCAGCTATGGACTTGCTTTGGGGGTAAATATTTGTCCCCAGTGTTCATGGAAGGGAGCTTTTGATCATCATTACTGCAATGGTAAAATCGTAATGCTGAGCTTACATGGAAATATTTTTAAGCATCTCCACAACTGCACTAATTTGAATCCCAAGCATTCAGCTTTCATGAAAACCTTTAATCTTATTTATGTGCGGATGGTATTTTTGAAAATTTCAAGCTTTCATGGAATCTTGGAATCTCGTTGAGTAAGAGAAGTAAATAAAAACCAACGGAAAAAACCTTGCGTGATTAATTCTTTCGCATAATACAAAATGAAACCTTCCTGATGCTTCATAATATTTTAAATACTTATGCCAATCTTGATCAATCCATTAGCCTGTTAATGAGAGGCAACAAGTATATAATAGGGCCCTCTTTTATAGCGAATCAATTTTGGAAGCTTCATATTAATGCAAAATATTATCTTCCACTTGAGTAGGGCGTTAGGGCGTTGTGCTACTCAGTAGCAAATTTATACAAATCAATTACACATACCGTTATTCTGTAGATGGTTGAACTTTACGAAAAGAAAGCTTCAATTTGCTGCCATCAGGTAGCCTTTTATTATTGCTGTTTATGCTGCCATTCCTTGTGTTTTGCTACTCTATTTCTTGCACGGCTACATATGTTATTTTTATACCTGTGTGTCTGACAGCTGAGGGATGTTTATAGTTGGTGCCTAAACCCATACACTTGTATGATTAACATATCGGAAAGAAATTTCATGAGATTTGTATGGCCTATCAGCTATGATTTAGTGTAAACAAGAAAAGCTACATTTCATCTCTCTTCACGACAGTATTTGTAATGGAAAGTCCTTTTGATATATGAAAATTTGTTTATTCATGACAGTATTTGTAATGGAAAGTCCTTTTGATATATGAAAATTTCTTTATATTTATTGCAGACAGTAGGAACTCCACTCCACGCACAGAGACACCTGATGAGTTCTCACTCATGATGAAGCGGTCACGGCGATCCGTTTCATCTTTATTAGTTACCAGAATGAATGTGTGTGCACTGTGCAATCATCATCATGTCGCCCGGTTGAATGAACTTTAACTGAAGCTATGCTTCCATTTGCCATGGGCTGTTTGTTTGGTTTCGCCCCTTTCTGTTTCTTTTTTCGTTGCTGCTGATTGAAGCCCTAAAAACTCTTTGTTTGCTTGCTTCAGCGAGCCTCTCCTTTCCTTGATTCTTCGTCTCTCTCGATTAGACCACTTTGTTTTTGTTGTGGGGATAATGGATTATATAATATATAGTTGATTACTCACTCCCATGACCTCCACTCGAAATACACATTTGCAGGAACTGTATGGAAAGAAGCCATGTTGAAGATCCATGAATTATATATATATACACCTATATTTCATGATCCTCCATCTTTTATGGCCATTTTTAACCCACCAATAGAGAATCTGATAAGCGGCCTTTCTTACTCTCATGGTTGAACTTTCAACAACTTTGATTTTTTGTTCATAGACCTTTGGTACGTAGAGAGCTTCCTTTTTTACCTTGGCCTTTTTTTTTTCTTTTTCTTGATAGAGGATCCAAAAGTTTATTCACTTGTCCTTGTGGCTCGCTCTCAAGGACACCTTTTATTTTCTTTACTGATGTTGCCAATTGTTTATATATCTATGCGAACACTTGAATGAGTTCATTGGAATTGCGCATTCCATGGATCTTATACAGATAATGAATCGGACATGATAATTGTGGAATGCATCTTATACACATGATGAATTGGACATGATAACGGCGACTCATTCATTGGAATTGCGCATTCCATGGATCTTATACAGATGATGAATTGGACATGATAATTGTGGAATGCATCTTATACACATGATGAATTGGACATGATAATGGTGACTCATTCATTGGAATTGCACATTCCATGGATTTTATAGAGATGAAGAATTGGACATGATAATTGTGGAATGCATCTTATACACATGATGAATTGGACATGATAATCGTGATGAGAATTCCAAGTAGAATATGTATAGGCCATTGTTAAGTTTATCATTGAACTATGTGTAAAAATGCTCTTATTTGTCCTAGATTTCCTTTTGTAGTTGATCAAAGTCATTTTTTAAATTTATATTGCTCTTTAATTTCTGTTATTTCTTTCTTTAAAATGTTTGTACACCTCTCCTTCATATTTTTCTCAAGAGATTCTTTTCACAAACACTTATTAATCAAATTGATACATGAGGCCTTTTTGTTTGTTTGGCATATTACATGTTACAACAATAGTCCTTGAAGTTTGGATTTAATATTTGAATATTAGAGAAATTTGTTGGGCTAGGGATCTTACATTGTGCTCGATACAACCAAAGAAGAGAAAGATTGGCTGTAAACCACCGCCACCACCTATGGTTGTTTATAAAAACCTAACCCATTTTAGAATAGGATGTTATCCTTTATTTTGGGAAGGCATTGTCTTGCTTACTCATTCATTGTTACCGTTGTAAAATATCAAATAGTAACATTGTAGGTCTTGAATTATCCAATCAGATGGTTTTGGAAGTTGCGATGGCTATAATATTTGAAGAGCGCTCACATTAATTAATGATATAGGTAACCAATCATGTGATCTTGTGGTGAAAACTTAGGTTCCATGAAAAAGTGTGCTCTTTTTTACTTGAGCATTTTATGGCAAATCAAGACTTCAATCATAGTAGCAAGGAAGTAGAATGAGGAACTAATTATGAGTGTTGAAATATTGAACGGAAGAATGCTGAAAACCCAATGGTTAGATTGAAGTAAAAGCAAAATGTATTGTTTCCATCATCCATGTACGAACAACGAAGGGGAAGGCTCTACAACCCAAACAAAGAAGGTACATTTCCAAAGTGCAAATCTACACTAAAACATAAGATATCTCTCATCATGCTTTGTGAGGGAGAATAAACTAAGCAAATGGGAAGCCCAAAGGATGGAGTAGGAATGATGATATATTAAAAAGCACTTCTCCCTCAAATATAATGAAACATGGAGTGAGAACCTAGACGGTCTAACCTTAAGGTTTGGTTCTTGATAGTGCGAATGCTTAATTGGGATTTCGCTAACCTGAGTGCAATACAATGTAACTCATCAAGTGAATTTGTGTATTTCTCGTGTGATGGAACTTCAATCTACATTTTGTAATCAAGAGAGAATAGTAGCGTGTGAGTTATATAGATGGATAATTGGAACACTATGTGTTATGGACACTCTTGTATGGATGAAGGAAGTGTTAGCTAACAAACATGAAAGCTTCATGCCAAAATAATGGCAAATTAAAACTTCAATCACAAAACTAAAGAGATAGACATAAAAAGGTGACGGAAGATAAGAGAAGACTAGGCACAATGAATTTTAGAAGTATTTAAAAAGGGGGAATGCTTTTTTAGATTCCACGAAAAGTTTGAAGGAGGGGTAGAACCTAATTAGTTAACGTTTAATTCCTTTTCGGCTCTTTCTTTTTAGTGCCAAAGGCCTTCTAGAATTATCCAAAGAATATGATTTCAGTTTGCATACGTGCATTGACAATGCCGTAGTAGTTGCGTAGTAGTTGCTTGTGCCCCCTTAATTGACCACATAACGACTTTGAAATTGGTGCGTATGCTTTTGGGTGTAATACATCACGATTTAAGTAGTTTACACAAATGGAACACCCAAGCCCATTACCAAAGTGTTCCATGACGGGGAGAAAATACCTAAACCCAAATCTTGATCGTTTTACCTGATTGTGTGAAGCGAATTTCTAAATGCTTTACATGAAGGGCAATCTCCCAAATAGTTTCCCCAAACAGGGTACATGAACACACCACACAAAGACTTTTCCCAAAACCATAAAGTGAAGGCTTTTCTCGAAACCCATCATGCGGAGGCTTTTCTCGAAACCCATCATGTGAAGGCTTTTCCCAAAACCCAACTCGTGAAGGCTTTTCTTGAAGCCTTTCACGAAGTTTTTACATGAAGGTCCTAAAAAAAGGGGGATCACAATATTGTCACAAGGGAGACATCTTACGGGGACATGTTTAAATTTAGGCCCACTCCCACTATGGAAAATGAGGATAAACAACAACAAATTGGAAACAGGCCAATAGAGCAAAATAAGACATACGGAGGCTAATTGACATCAATAACTTAAATAGAGGTCAACATCCTTTGTGCACATGCTTGTACATAAAAACATAGCACAAGACCCCATTACCTTAGAGCGTGATTGACTAGATAAGGAACTAAAGGACATAGAAAAACAAATAGAACCCTAGTTGGACTAACACTTCAAGGGTGGAAGTATGATGTGTAACAACAATCTTAGCAGCGCGTAAGAGAGCATATGACGTGCTATTGAAAAGATTGGCCCTAATTGATAGTGCATCGAAAGGACAAAGCCAAGTCCACCCCCAGATAGGGAAGATTCATATACACTAATTTAGGTAGCTCTTTATGAACCCGTCTCCAGGGAGTATAATCAGAGGATAACTTTGACAAGAGTAATAGAGAACAAAATAGGTGCGAATCACACAAATTGATATGGAGCTCTCTATAACTCTAAAATCTATACAAACACTAGTACCCCTAATGGAGAGAGAGAAACAAAGGGTCGTCCCCACCCTAAAACCAATGAAAAATAGTGGTAAAAGTGCCAAAATTAGTAAATTGGTTTCGTAGTTTCAGGGTACCGAGACACCCATGATTATGTAGAGTATTTTGAAAAAATTGTACGAGCTTACAAACCAA
Organism: Azolla caroliniana; assembly: GCF_043228905.1. Taxonomy (NCBI): domain Eukaryota; kingdom Viridiplantae; phylum Streptophyta; class Polypodiopsida; order Salviniales; family Salviniaceae; genus Azolla; species Azolla caroliniana. Next base: position 4,905,084 of record NW_028230443.1, read on the forward strand.
TTACAAATGTCACAAGGGCCATCACTTTCAGGTTCACCCTCAATGACAAAAGATAGAATTTGGTTGCGAGCTCTCCTAGATAATGATAAGAATAGCGCGGAATATTGCTCGGCCACAACCGAGTCTTGAATCACAGAAATGGGAATGAAACACAGAAATGGGAAGTAGAGTGAGTACACAGGATGTTTACGTGGAAAACCCTAAATAGGAAAAAAAAACTACGGGAGCCCACAAAATCCAAACTATCACTATATAAGAAAGGTACAAACAGAGACTTAGAGGCAACGACCTCGAGCTCTATATCTTCGCCAACTGGCGGTTACAACAGAGTATAGCTCTATATCTCTCTCTCCCTTTATAATAGTTATGCACATACAACAATATGACAACAACTCACATCTAAAATGATTGCCCTAAGTCATATTTATACTTATATGAACTTAAGGCTATTTACAAATATAGCCTCAATAGGCTTACTCAAAACATATTTACAAATATCTCTTCACTTCCGGTTCTCACCGGGTCCATCCGATCCGGTTTCCGAATCTCTTCATTCATAACCGGATCCCATCAGAGGGACCGATTTCCCAACAATCTCCCCCTTCACTTCGGCATGGGATGTCTTGTCAGCCCGATCTGTTTTCAGCACACATCCAGCTTGTCGGTCATCAACACCTTGGTCAACATATCCGACCCGTTCTCCTCCGTGAGGATCTTCGTCAGCATGAACTCTTGATTTTCTACTCTCTCCCGGATCTAGTGGTACCTCCGTTGGATATGTTTCGTCCAAGAATGGTAGGCTGCGTTCTTTGCAAGGTAGATGGCACTTTGATTGTCGCAGTAGAGCCGATATTCCTCCTGTTGGATCCCTAGCTCTCTGATGAAGTTCTTCATCCAGATTATCTCCTTGCCGGCTTCCACAACTGCCATGTACTCTACCTCCGTGGTTGACAACGCAACCGTCTTTTGCAGCCTCAATTGCCATGATACAACTCCCCCTGCATAAGTCATGACATATCCGGATGTAGACCGGGCTGGTATCCGCATCAGCCGACTTATCCGAATCGGTGAATCCGTCAAGTTGGGGCTTACCGGAGCCGAACCGGAGGCACATACTCGAGGTGCCTTTCAAGTACCGGAGTATCCACTTGACTGTGTTCCAGTGCTCTTTGCCGGGATTGCTCATGAACCGGCTCACCGCTCCGATTGCATATCCGATATCCGGCCGGGTAAATACCATCGCGTACATCAAGCTCCCGACGGTAGAGGCATGTGGTATCTTTATCATATCCGTCTTCTCCGCCTTTGTCCTCGGGCTTTGTTTTCCACATAGCTTGCAGTTTGCCGGAAGTGTCGATCCAATCGGTTTTGCCTCCGACATGTTGAACCTTTGGAGTACCTTTGTCATGTACTTTTCCTATGACAACCACAACAGCTTCTTCGACCAGTCCCGGATGATATGCATTCCCAATATCTGTCTTGTTGGCTCCAAGTCTTTCATTTAGAAGGTCCGGTTCAGAACCTTCTTTAGCATCCGTATCTTGACTTGGTCTCGTCTGACGATCAACATAGCTTCCACATGTCAAATTTCTTCACAAACACGCAGTGATCGGCTTGCGTTTTGTGGTACCTTTGGTCGGTCATGAAGGAGTCGAACTTCCGGTACCATTGCCAGGGGGCTTGCTTCCGTCCGTATAGGCTCTTCTTTAGCCGGCACACGAGGTGCTCCTTCCCTTTCTTCTCAAATCCTTCTGGTTGATGCATGTAGATTTCTTCGTCGAGGTCGCCATGTAGGAATGTCGTCTTGACGTCCAGTTGCTGTACCTCGAGGTCCATGCTTGCCGCTATGCCCAATACCGTCCGGATGGATGTCATCTTTACTACCGGGGCAAAGATCTCATCGAAATCCACTCCTTTGATCTGCTGGAACCCCTTAACCATGATCCCGGCTTTGTATCTCGGCGGGTTTCCGATATCTCCCGGTTTCAGCTTGTACACCCACTTGTTTCGGAGTGCCCTCTTTCCTTTTGGCAACTCCGTCAGTTCATACATGTGGTTCTCATGCAAGGAATCCATCTCATCCTGCATGGCACTTAACCACTTGCGGTTGTGGGTGTCTCTCTTTGCTTCTTCGAAGCTTTCTAGCTCCCCCTCATCGATTAGCAACACATGCTCTGCATCCGGAAATCTCTAGGGAGCTCTTCTCTGTCTAAGAGGATATCTCCGTCCTTGGTTTCTGACTACTGGTTCCTCCATCTGTTCCTCATCCTCATCCGATTCGGGATCTTGTCCAGTTCCGGTGTCTTCTTCTTCTTCGGTCGGTTCGGTTTCTTGCCGTATCTGGCCGGTTCGTCAAGTGTCATCCGGTTATCGGCTAATATCCGGTTTTCAACCGGGTATATCCTTGTGTCCTCAAGGTGGTTTTCATTGGATGATCCGGAGTTCATCACCTTCTTCTTCGACTCCTAGTTGGCAATGGTCCTGTCTTCCATGAAGGCTATGTCGCGACTCCGGAACACCTTCTTGTCGACCAGATCGCACACCTGGTAACCGAACTCATTGTCGCCGTATCCAAGGAATATGTATGGCCTGGACTTCGGATCCAACTTTGCTCTCTTATCCTTTGCAACATGCACATATGCGAGACACCCAAACAACTTCAGATGCCGGTAAGACACATCCTTGCCGGTCCATATTCTTGTAGTGTGTCTCCTTCCGAGGGTACTGAGAGTGATTTGTTTATCACATAGGTCACCGTCATCAGCGCCTCAACCCAAAACGTCTTGGGTAACTTTGCATGTGCTAGCATGCTCCGAACTCTCTCCATCATGATCCAGTTCATCTGTTCTGCCAACCCGTTCAATTCCAGCGTCTTAGGCACGGTAAATTCTAGCCGGATTCCCTTCGACCGACAATACTCCTCGAACTGCCCTTGGTATTCTCCTCCGTTGTCCGCTCGAACCGCCTTCAGCTTCCAACTAGTTTCTCTTTCCACTCTTGCGTGGAGCTCCTTGAAGACGGATAACACTTGAACCTTTGTCTTCAGTGGTGAGACCCATAGCTTCTGGCTATGGTCATCTATGAACGTCACGAAGTACTTTGATCGGGCATGTGACTTCGTGTCCACTTGACACACATCGGTATGCACCAGCTCCAGTGGTGCATTCTGTCTCATTAGTGGTCTTGATAGAAAGGAGGTCTGGTTTTGCTTGCCGGCCAAGCAATCAGTGCACTTCTCAAGTTGCATGTCCTTCACCGGAATGAGATTGTCTTCGACAAGTCTCTTCATCCCCTTCTGGCTCATATGACACATTCTCTTGTGCCACAACTCACCGGCAATGTCAGATGCTACGTTCACGCCTTCCCAACATATTCGGGCATTCATCAAGTACAATGTGTTGACCTTCCGGGCTCGAGCTAGTATTAGGCTCCCTTTGCTGAACTTCATGACTCTGTTCCAGATGCTACCCGTGTAGCCTTCATCATCTAGTTGACCGACTGATATCAGGATCAGTCAAACCTCCGGAACATGTCAGACATTCTTCAACAACAACTTGCATCCGGTTGATGTCATCAACAACACATCTCCTATGCCGATGATTCAACATGTACCTTCATTCCCCATCCGGACACAAACATGATCACCGGTTGTGTAGGATGAGAAACATTTCCGGTCTGGTGTTAGGTGGAACGATGCTCCGGAATTGACAACCCACGTTGTCTCCTCGCCGACAAGGTTTACCTCATTCTCCTCGGTAATAAGCACCAGTTCTTCTTCACTTGTTGCGATTGCCGACGTTCCTTTTCGATCCGGGCCTTCCGGTCCGAACCGTTTCGGTTCGAACTCTTCTTCGAATCGGTAGTGCCGGTTTCTTTCTCTTTTTGGAAATGCCGACAGTTCTTTTGGAAGTGTCCCGGCTTCCCGCAATAGAAGCATGTAGGCCTCCTCCTTGACTTCGACCTCGTCCCCGATTTGTCCCAGTTTTGGGGACTCCGATACCGGCCTCTTCCCCTGTTGTGGTCATCTTCTGTAACCAAGGCCTTCGGATCAGTTCCGGACTCCAGGTCCTTCTGGCGAGCTTCTTCATCTAGCAAGCTTGACTTTACCCTTGCTAGGGACAACTATTTTCCTTCCGGCCCGGCGTTGCCCAACGTGACAACTAACGTCTCCTAGCTATTTGGGAGGGAACCGAGCAGGAGCAATGTGACTACCTCATCGGCAAGAGGTACTTCCAACGAGGTTGCTTGATGTATTAGCCCTTGCAAGGAATTCATGTGCTCCGCCATACTGGAGCCGTCTTGGTACCAGAGCCTCACTAGCTTCCAGAATACCGAAAGCCAATTAACGGCATTCTTGTTCTTGAACATGATGCCGATCTTCTCCCAGAGTTCATGAGCCTTGCCCTCTTCATTGAAGTTGTTGTACAAGCTCATGTAGATGAAGCACCGGATGTATGCTGTCGTCTTCATGTGCATCACCTCCCACACTATGGCGTCCATTTAATCCGGTTTCTTGTCCCCGAACTGAACCGACAACCTCAGATCTTTAACCACCAGCATATCCCTCATCTTCGACTTCCACACTGAGTAGTTGGAGCCGGTGAGCTTGAACATGCCGCCAAACGATTCTTCGATTTTTTGTGTTGTTCGCTTTAATACTAGATTGAGAAGAATAGTGCGAAATATTGCTCGGCCACAACCAAGTCTTGAATCACAACAATGGGAATGAAACATAGAAATGGGAAGTAGAGAGTACACAAAATATTTACGTGGAAAACCCTAATAGGGAAAAACCACGGGAGCCCACGGACTCCAACTATCACTATATGAGAGGAAATACAAAGAGGAGACACAGAGGCAACGACCTCGTGCTCGCGATCTTCGCCAGAAGGTGGTTACACAGAAGTGCTCGTAGCTACTCTCTCGCTCTCTCTCACTCTCTGTCTGTACAGTACTTAGGGATCGGCAATGGCTCGGATCAAGCCTAAACCGTTTGGCTTAACCGGCTTAGAGGCTCGGCTTGGCTCGGTTTAGGCTTGAACTTGCCTTAATGGTTTGAGCTCGGCTCGGCTTGTCTTGAGCCTCGCCAAACCGGCTCAAGCAGGCTAAGCCGTTTAAGTTGTTTAGAAACTTTAGAGAGAGAGGGAGGGAGACAACAGACAAGGGGAAAGAGAGAGAGAGAGAGAGAGAGAGAGTGAGGGAGACTAAACAGAAGATGGGAGAGAGAGAGTGAGTGAGGGAGAACTACATAGATGAGGAAATAGATAGATAGATAGATAGATTATATTATCGTCTTCGGAGGTCAAATATGACCTATGAGACCAAAAATATTACATTTCACGTGATACATGTGAAAGTGAGTAGTGACTCTCGATGTTCAAGAACTTTACCAATGAATGTGGCAATCGAGAGTGCACATTGTGGTTGTGAGAGGAATTCATGCAAAGATTGGGCTCGATCGAAGAGATGTGGGAAGCATGGTTGAATATGATCAAAGGCAGAGCATTGTATCAAAGTGTGATACTCAAACTTGCGAACTTGTTTAGGGCAAAGTGTGCATAGCCGACCACTCTCATCACTTGTGCCCCAATGCCTTGTTTCACATCGCAATGCATGTGAGCTAAGTCGCATGGAAGCAATGGTTTGAATGACAGATAACGGTATGGGCTCTAACATGTATGGATGTGTACGATTTCCCCGTTCCGCAAAGAATATGGTTTTGTAGTTAGGTGCAACATGTGTAGTATAATGTGTGAAGCGTGAGCCTCCACATTTGTCCCATGTCATGATACATTGGTGTTGCAAAAAGTCCTCATTTACAGAAGAATCTAATGATGCATCATGAAGCAAGTGTCTCGCATCCCATCTACCAAACCATTTTTCTATATCTTGCATCCAACCGGAACACAAAATTTTGCTTTTATGCGTCTTTTGGATCTTTTTGCTTGCTTCCCACGCAATTCTAGGAAGTCGATGTGTGGGACTTTTTTGAACCTTAAGCATGTATTCAACAACCCTTTCCATGGCCATGATCTCAATGGGAAGTGATCCCGTCTCAAGGAGGAGGGTGTAGGGCGTTTGTTTCTTAACTTGTAGAAACTTGGTAAGAAAATTCTTTTGGACAGTTTCAAACTCTTTCCACATAGATTTAGGGATGCTACCGCCCCATACTTCCACCCCATAGAGAAGAACCGGTGTCACCAAAGTGTCGAAAAGATATTTCTTGAGGACCCAACACTTAATATCTCCAAGATTGCATGTGTTCTCAAATGCATAGTATGGTTGCTTACCCACCTCTAAGCGGTGTGTAGCACATTCATTCCATCTATGATTTGAAGGAACTTCAAGGCCAAGATATTTGAAGCTTTCCACACATTCAAGTGGCCCATTGTTGTACATAATGCATGGTTTATCTCTTTTTTGGCTCTTCACAAGCATAATCTTTGTTTTAGAGCTATTGACACTTAATTTAGTATGCATGCAATTTTTTTTCCAATGCCTTCATAAGCTTTTGTGCATCTCCTAAAGTATTTGCAAAAAGCACTACATCATTTGCATATAGCAAAAGCATAATCACAACATTCCCAATGGCAACTTCTTCAACACATTCTTCCTTTGCAAACTTGGTAACCATTTCTTCCAATTCATCAATGCATAGACCAAATAGTGTTGGTGAGAGTGGGCATCCTTGCTTAACACCAATAGTGCTTTTGAAAAAATCTGAAAGTTTATCTCTCATGTGCACACAACATATAACCTTCTCATAAATTCGGGAAATTGCAAGCATATATTCACTTGGCACCTCAAGTTCTTCCATTCGCCTCCAAAGATGCTCACGAGGTACCATATCAAAAGCTTTCTTGAAGTCTACAAAGCAACAATATAAACCTTTACCTCTAAGGCGACTTTCCTCCATTAATACTCGAAGGGTGATAAGGTGATAAATGGTGCTATGGTGTTTCCGAAAGCCAGCTTGTCCATAAGCTCTCTTACCACTTTTTTCAGCCCATACACTTATCTTTGATTCCATTATACATCCAAATAGTTTTGCCATTAATGAGCCAACCATGATGGTTCGATAGTTGTTTACATTATTTATATCTCCACCTTTATGTAAAGGTTTGATCCAATTTGTAGTCCAATCGTACGGCATACCATGTTGCAATGCATCATTAAACATATCGCTTATCCATATATGTGCTTCCTTTCCCGTCCATTTGAGCATTTCAGCCTTTATACATTGAAGATCGCTTGCCTTTCGAGAGGCCAATTTCTTAAGTCCTATGCATATATCTTCAAGTGTAAAGAAAGGAGGCATATGTGAAAGAGAACCATAACACATCATCTTTCCGGCAAGAGATAACTCATATAAATTCTTACAATGCATAGACAAGTCGTGAAGAGTTAACTCACCATAACTCTCAACACGTTTCCCCTTTAGATTTCCCCAAAATTTAGCACATGCATGTGCTTTCTCTTGCGTTTGGATAAATTGTTGAGTAACTTCCCATATTCTTCTCTTTCTTTGAATAAGCCTTTTATACTCATGCAAATGCTTTTGGTAATTCTCTTTATCCTTAACTACATCCAAAACCATAAGGCACTTGTGAGCTTCATGACATTCTTCATCAAACCATTTTTTCCTAAGTTTCTTGGTGCATTTCCAAGATGTGCGGTTGGTCGAAAAACATTTGTTTGTACATGAGAGAATGACTTTCTTGAAAGCTTCCCATTTGCATTCTAGTGTAGCACCATGTTGTATCTTTGTCATTTGTAACATATCCTCAACCATCTTGGAATACATGGGTGCTCGCTTAAGGTTCATGCTCAAGTGCGGTTGTTTATTCTCTTCAATAGCCTTCTCACAATCAAACCTATGCATACATTTGAGATCAATACATAAAGGCCTATGATCGGATTCCGGTGTCCATTCACCAAGTGAGAATTTATGTATACGATCCAAAATACCTTCGGAAAGTAGCACATAGTCAATCACACTTTCCGTTGTGTTTTCTACATGTAAAACCATTAGTGTTGGGCCATAAGGAAATACCATTTGCAATAAGCAAATACCATTTGCAATAAGCAATCCGGTACTATTGCACATTTGTAGGAGTAACTTCCCAAATTGGTCCTGATCTTTTTCATCGCTAGAAGAGCGGTTATACATTTGCATATCCTCTTGCATCCTTGAGATATGTGGCATGAAAGATTCTTGTGAATCAAGTTGGAAACTTCTTGTACGAGCATTCATGTCACCTAAGACAATAACTTCCCCTTTGGATTTGAAATAAGCAATATCATCATCTAGATTGGCAAATGGTTGATCTTTATCCAAACAAGCATAAAAGTTAGAATCTTGATGAGGAATGTAACATCCAACTACAAAAGTGGTCAAATCATTAGGTGTTTCTATTTTGAGCCATATGTAGCATTTATTTTCATCATTTTTTATGATTGACACATATTTCTCTATTTCCTTCTTAATCAAACATGCCACCCCTCGTCCTCTTCTTTGTCTTAGATTTTTCTTCCATATCAAAGAGTGTACATTATAGTTTCCTAAACCTTGAATCCTTTGAGTATCATGCTCCCATGTTTCAACAAGAAGTGTGATATCCGAGTCATCGGTGAACTCCTCTATGCCAAATCCCGCATTCCATGGGTATCCATTGCAATTCCAAAAGCATAGTCGTAAAAGGCGTGGGTTAGTCTCATAGATCACGTGTCCCTATTTGCCTACATTTCCATCTTTAGGCACATCCTTAACCTTATTTTTCAATCTTTCTTCATATGCTTTACGACGAGCATTTTGTTGTGAGATAGTACAATCTTCGCTCACAAAGCATTGTGTACCTTTGAGGTATACCCAACTATTTTCGAGTATGATCCGCCGCTTTGTATCATCTGTCATTGTGCATACAATAGGCCTTTCTCTGGAGCGAGTAACACCATGTTTCCCAACTCGGTGTGCCCCATATATATTCACATCTGACATCCCATAATGCATGCTAAAAAATTCACCAATGGCCTTTCCAAGGGATGCGGGTGTTTCCATACTCTCTTCTTTAATCCCACGAACGACAATGTTCTTTCATCGTCGTTCACGTTCTTTCAATTCTCGGACATCTATGCTTTCTATATTCTTCTCTTGATGCATCACATGCATATTAGATGAGTTTGATAGCACATCCCCACCACATACATCGGCCCATGACTTCGTTGTACATACATTTTTCATCTCACTTACATCCCGCCTCATCGTGTCCAATTTTTCTTCTTTTAATGCTTCCTTTAACTCAATCTTGTTAAGGCGCTCATTTGTTTCAAAAGAAGCTCTTTTACATTCTTGAATATCTTCTTGAAGTTTTGCAACCACTTGTTTAAGACTTTCATTCTCAATGACAACACTTTGGAGCTTAGTATTCTCTTTCATTAACGTCCTAATCTCTTCACCTTGCTTGTTTATGGTTTCTTGAAGAGAAATCAAGTGACTCATAAGCATTTTGTCCATTGCATTAGAATTGAGATTTGTTGGTGATCTCGGCTCATTATCAATCATACCCCCGAACTTTGCGGCGGTTTTACGAGTATTTGCCATTGTAGGGAAAAACCCTTCGGGAAGAGAGAGACAGAGAGAGAGAGAGAGAGAGAGGGAGGGAAACAACAGATAAGGAGAGAGAGAGAAAGAAAGAAAGAAAGATGTATTAACGTCTTCTAAGGCCAAATTTGGCCCATGAGACAATTGGTTTACAACAATAGAGTATTTATCCAGTCATCATAACTAAAATAAAATTAAGTAAAAAAAATAGAACTTAAACTAAAAGAGTTCTAGTAGTGTACAATATGTAGTATACTCGAAAGTGACTATACACTAAGCCTAATTTTATTTCCACCCAAGCCTCTCGAAAAGAAGTGGGGGGTCAAAGGGTCTTGATGTGGGTTCCAATGTAAAGAGTGCCCTAGCCATGGCTTCTAGGCGGTGTAGCTCACGTTCCCTTATTTTCAATATTGCTTCCACATCACGTTGAGTTGCTTTGAAACCCGGCACCCGAGGACGTCTGGTTCTTCTCTGGTTTTTTGCCTCATCAATGGAAAGGCCGAGTGGTGCAAGTGTGTCGGCATTCGTTGTCTCCTCAGGTTCCTGAAAAACTGCATTTGTTACATGTTCGTGATCATTAGCAACATTATTGTCAACATTTTGTAATTTATTCTCTCTGTGTTGTTTTAGCTCTAGAATGTATTTGCCTAATTTCTTTATATCTAGAGTATCTAATAGTTTGGGGAGGGTGGGAGACGGACCAAGTATGTCTTGGTATTTTGCCCTTATCTCGGCATAGGTTGGACACTTGCATGTAAAGTGGTACTCATCCTCTATCTCTATGTGACATAACCTACATATCCTTTCCTCCCTAGGGACTCCACTAGTATGGCCATTTTCAATCTCAAGTTGGTGAGATGATATTCTAAGTTGTCCAATGGCAACCCTTAGTGCATGTGGTAAGAATACATCTAGATATTTTGGCCGCGTGATAAAACCTAACTCAGAGAAGTGCATGAAGTGTTTCTTATAGTACGACATTTTAGATGGGAGTGGCTCTAGTGGGGTGATCCATTTACACCGAGTGTAAATTTGCCATATTTCTTGGCGTATTACTTTATTGCGATTCTCATGAGAGATTAAGGTGTTATCACTCGTGTGGTTGTACCTAAGGGGAGGTAGGTTATTAATGTCTAGACCATTCGCAAGAAGCCAAGTCACCATCATGCCATACCATGAGCTAGTATAGCCGGACTCATACAATGATCGAGAGGCCTTAAAGGCTTGATGAGATATTCTATCATGTGGTTGGCTATGTATCCTATCAATAAAGACTACAAGTTGAAAAAGTGCCTCTACTAGCATTGGGGGTAACGTGAACTCGGCCCTAATAATGTCATGTGGTACAGTCGATTTGCTTCGGAGTTGGTGTGATAGCATCATCACCAATGGTCTCTCTAATTGCGTCCACATGAAGGATGGTAATCCTGGAGCCCAAACCGCTGATGCATACATGAGGGAGGGGGTCACTAATGAGTCAAAGAGCCACCCTTTAGTCCGTGGCTCTTGAAAGTGCGCTTGGTGGCATTGTCTCTCTAGGAGTGAGAGGGATGCATGTCCTCTCGTGAGTCTATCCTTCGCTGCCTGTGTCATAAAAAATTTACCTGAGCGGGCACTAATAGTGACTCCGAGATAGACGTACGATCCAACCACCTCGACTGGGCTATGGGAGATAGTTAGGTGACACTTAACTCTAACTTGGGCCGATGTGTGGAAGATAAGGACTTTCGTTTTCCCTAGATTCACTACCAATCCTCGTTATACACAAAAGTCATCTAAGGCATTAAGGTGCCTCTGTAGGTCGTGTTCGGATTCAGAGAGCAAAACTATGTCATTCGCATAGAGCAAGATACGAACCTGCGTATCGCCAAGGACCACTCCGGTGCCTCCCTCACGAGCAATAAAATCTGTGATCTCATCAATGTAGATCCCAAAAAGCGTCGGTGATAGGGGGCAACCTTGTTTTACACCAATAGTGCTAGTGAAACGATTGGATAGGCCACCTGGGCATCGGACACACCCGGACACTTGTTCATATAGTGCGTAGATGGCCCATACCATATCATCTGGTATCCTCAAGCTTTTAAGTCTATCAGACAACCGATCTCTAGGGACTGTGTCAAAGGCTTTGCGGAAGTCCACAAAACAACAATATAATCTCTTCTTGCGAGCCCTAGTTTGGTCAATTAGGCATCTAAGTGTGAAGATGTGATCAATAGTGGAGAAGGCTCGTCTAAAGCCAGCTTGTTCAGGTGCACGAAGGTTTAGGGTCTCCATGTAGTCGCTAAGCTCTGCTTCCATTACTGCACCATATAACTTAGCAAGGGTATGGCCTATCATAATGGTCCTATATGTATTTGGGTCCATGGGGTCCCCCCCTTTATGTATGGGGGTCACTGTATTCATAGTTCACTGTGGTGGAAAACCCTCCACAAGGGCACGATTGAAGATTAGAGTTAGCAAGGGAGCTAGGCACTCTCTCGCATATATAATGTGTTCTGCTCGCAATCCTGTGTGGTCCATGGACTTCCTATGTTGTAATTTCTTTATGTTGGCCGGTCAGAAGAGCAAGGACAAGTGGGAAGGCGGAATCGAATCGGATAATAGGAAGTAAATAATAGTAGAATTATTATTCGGAGGGACGGATTCGGTACAGTTGTACCGATCCGGATCCGAACCGATTCGGATGTCGGTTGCCTAAGCGCACCGATTGTAACCTTGACGGATGCCTATAAAAGGATCCGATGATTTGTAAAGGGGGGACGGAAGTAATACAATAGTCATTATTGCGTGTTTATCTGTATCTCGTATTATTTACCGTCTGTGCTTAATTGTAATCATCTTATGCGTGTAACCTAGCATCCAATCCTTACCACCCCTTTGGAGAAGTGTCGGATAGACACCTGTGTTGAGGCTAGTCCGGCCAGACAGACAACACTATTTTGGCGACAACGATTCCTGCAAAGTGCAGAGGACAACGGGGGGATGGATGTCTAGACCAAACGACGACCACATCACCGAACGAGGGAGACGATACACCGAACGCGAGCAACGACGGGAAGCCCTGCAGCAAGCCGTCGACGAGATCCAGCGGGATCGGTCATTCTCCAAAACTCTTCGGAGAGTCGCAGAAGAAGCACTGCAGTTCCGGGTTCTGCAAATCCCCGATGAAGGCAGTAGCATAACAAGCCTGCAAGAGGCGGAAACGATACTGCAGACGCTCGCCGCGGGCGACGGGGACTCGGAAGCATTCGCAACACTTGAGGCGGAGTCGGAAAGTGACGGAAGCGTTGCATCCCAGTATAAAAGCAGCCATGACACACCAAACGACCGGGAGGACGAGGGGTCGGAAGACTCAGTAACACCGGCGCCAGAGGAAGAAAGAACCCTGGAATTCGGTGACCGGCAACCGTCGAGGAAGGCTGACCGGATACCGACAACAACCGCGAGGGAACCAAGGGAGCGGATACCGACAACACCCGCGGAGGAACCAACGGACCGGACACTGGCAACACCCGCGGAGGAACCAAAGGTTCTCACACCAACGCCAACAGCGGACAGAGAACGGAGGAAACAGGAGAGTCAGTTGGACGACACGATGCCGTACCCATACCCAAAGTACCGGGATGAGGCCGACGCGGAGGCACACGTGTACGCATTCCTCCAAACATGGGAAGCCAACCATATCTCCCAAAGACTGACGGAGCCCGAAGCCGAACGATCGAAAATCGCCGAATTCGGCATAACCTTAGAAGGACCAGCGGCCCAATGGCACGCAAAGCACTTACCGGGCAGCTTTGCCACATTCGATGCCTTGAAGGCCAGATTCCTCAGGTTTTTTCACAGACAATTTGAGCAAAGGGAATTGGTCGGGCAGTTCTACACCACCCGGCAGGAAGAGAACGAGACTATGCCACAATTCATCATTCGGTTCCAGACCCTGCACAGCCAACTGACAAGAGCACCACCCGAAGACGAAGCCAAAGCAGTCTTTCTGGCCGCACTGAAAGAGCCACTTCGAACAATGTGCGGAGTCCTTGATTTCCAAACCAGCACAATGGACCAAGTTATTGATCGGGTTTTAGAAATGGACAAGACTAGCCCCTTCTTTTCGATGGGGATGTTACACCGGGCACTCCCCAAGGAGGAAGACCTGAGGTTCCGACAGGCCTTACAATGTACAACATGCCTAAATTCGGGGCACTCAACAGTGGACTGCACCCTGCGGACACAATGTGTGATCTGCAACTCTCGAGCCCATACAACGGACCGATGCGAATATAACCTGTTAAATCGGCAGGCAGCACCGGTTCGACACATAGAACCGCGCATTCAGAACCCGGACGAGGATCGATTCCGGAGAGACGACCGCTACCAACGCGAACGCGGTAACAGATACGCTGATAGAAGACGCGACAACTATGACCGAGAGGAGAGACGCAGAGATAGCTACCCCCGGGACCGGTACGACAGAGACGAATCCCCGGAAGACGACCGACGCGGAGAAGAGAGGCGACAAGGATACGCTGATAGAAGACGCGACAACTATGACCGAGAGGAGAGACGCAAAGATAGCTACCCCCGGGACCGGTACGACCGAGACGAAGCCCCGGAATACGACCGACGCAGAGAAGAGAGGCGACAAGGGAACCGAAATTTCCGACGGAATCAGAAGCGTGGATTTTTCCGAAGAGAGGAACGTCGGGAGGGAGCAAGGAATGACAACCCGGTATCGGTACCGGATAACCGAAAAACCGAAGACGACCGCCGGAGCATACACACCCTCCAAACCGGGGACAAAGGAGAAACGAGCAACAGTCACAAGGTGTACTGTTATTACTGCCGCAAGGAAGGCCACTATAGTAACCAATGCCCAAGCAAAAGCTATGACAAGCAGCCGGAAGTCAACATGGTTACAACTGAAATAACAGAAGTACAGCAGGTCACAACCCGGTCAAAGGGAAAGACCGCCGAGTGGGAAGCCCAGGAGGCAATCAGAAAACAAGCGACACAATGGATCAAGGAGGCCAATGAACAGAATGCGGCAGAAGTAAGAGACAAAAATATGCCAAAAGACGAAGAAATCATACAGCTAGGAGAAAACCCGACGTGGCAAGCGCTACAGGACTGTCAAATCGTGCTGCCGTTAGCACGACTACTACAGTTAGTGCCACGATTTACGACAGACCTACAGGCATCCGTCAGCAAACCGAAGCCGACGCCAGCACCGGCATTCTTCTCCAACCCGGAGGAAGGACCAACGGTGGTCGATACAAGTAGCTCGGCGATCACGACAATCGTGAAAGGAAAGGAAATTGCTGGAACGATTATTGACGGAGGCTCCGGGGTAAATGTCATCAGCCAACAGACATGCAACGACCTGGGCATCCGGGAATGGGAACCATGCCCCTTCTGGTTACGCATGGCGGATACTAGCTCAGTCCGACCGACCGGGCTTATCCGGGATTTGGAAATAACGATCGGAGGCCACGTATTCCGGATATCGGCCGTGGTGCTGCAGCTGAATGTACAAGGCGCGTACCCCCTACTGCTAGGACGACCATGGCTGCGAACGGCGCATATCAAGCAGAACTGGCAAAAGAACATGATCACATTCCGACAAGGGAAAACAAAGGTACGAGTAACGACGCAACCACGGGTGATCACCAGTAAGGAAGCAACTCCATTGTATGCGGAAAGCATTAACATGTTGGAGGGATTACCGGACGAGGAAGTCGAGCGGTACCTCGAGGAACACCCACGAATCGTCCCACTATTTGAGGTGGATATCACGGCGGCAGTAGAACCGTACATTACGACGCCGGAAGAACCGGACCAAGCGGCGATCCGGGAACTGCGACAAGCGTAGGAATCCCTAGAGAGGGAAATGACGATATCCCAGAGGGTAAAAGCATCCCAACTCGAGGAGGTGGACCTCGGCACAGCAGACAAGCCCCGACCGGTAAATGTTGCAAAGGAATTGCCGAAGGAAGAAAAGAAGGCAATGGTAGCATTGTTAACAGACTTCAAGGATGTGTTCGCGTGGTCGTACGAAGACATGCGAGGGCTGGACCCCCAGCTCTATCAGCACCAAATTCACCTAAGTACGGACGCGAAACCGATTGCTCAACGCAGGTACCGGATGAATCCGAATTATGCAGCAAAGGTGAAGGAGGAAATTGATAAGCTCCTCCGGGTCGGATTTATCCGACCGGTCAAGCAGGCAACCTGGCTGAGTCCGATAGTGGTGGTCCCGAAAAAGAACGGCAAAATCCGGGTATGCGTGGACTACCGAAAACTAAATGCCGCAACAGTGACTGATGCGTTTCCACTACCATTTACGGACGGGGTGTTAGATGCGGTAGCCGGGCACGAAGTTTACAGCTTCCTGGATGGATTTAACGGCTACAACCAAATACGAATGAACCCGGCCGACCAAGAGAAGACATCGTTCGTGACGGAATGGGGAATGTTCGTCGCGGTCGTGATGATGTTCGGACTAAAGACGGCTCCAGCGACCTTTCAAAGGATAATAATGGAAATTTTCGGGGAATATATCCCCGGTTTTATGCAGGTCTTCCTTGACGATTTCGCGGTCTACAGCCGGCACGGAGAGCATCTCGATCACCTCCGGCTGTGCTTGGAGAAGTGCCGCGAGTACCGATTGAGCCTGAATCCGGCCAAATGCGTCTTTGGAGTGGCAAGCGGCAACTTGCTAGGGCACGTGGTGAGTAAGGAAGGAATCGCGGTAGATCCGGATAAAGTCAAGGCGATTCTCGATGCACTAGCACCAAGTAATGCAAAGGCTTTAAGCCGGTTCCTGGGCCAAATAAGGTGGCATAGCTGGATGATACGGCACCTCGCGGACTTCGCTACACCGTTACATACCGCCGTACATAGGGTACCCTTCCTATGGGCGGAGACGGAGGAGGAATCCTACAAAGCGTTGAAGGTTATGCTGTCGCAAGCCCCGGTGGTGCAACCGCCAGATTGGAGTAAAAGCTTTCACGTCTTCGTCAACGCGTCGGACGTAGCAATCGGCAACGTTCTGATGCAACTCACAGAGCCGAAATGGTACCGACCGGTGTACTACGCAAGCCGGAAACTCTCAAAAGCCGAACGGAATTACTCTACGACGGAACGCGAGGCATTGGGAATGGTGTATAGTGTCACAAAGTACAGGCACTATCTGCTCGGAAGGAAGTTTTCATTCCATGTCGACCATTCGGCACTACTCTACCTGGTCTCGAAGGCATCCCTGACGGGAAAAATTGCACGGTGGACACTGCTACTACAGGAATTTGAATTCGACATTTTCCACCGACCCGGGGCGCAGCATGCGGTAGCGGACTATCCAAGCAGACTCGAATCCGGAGAAGCAGGGGACGGCGTCCAGGATGAGTTTCCCGACGCCGAATTGTTCCGGATCACGACGAAACCGGCAACGGATACAACGGTAGCCGATGAAGACACATGGCTAACTGAGATGCATCAGTTCCTGAGCACCGGAGTTCCCCCGGAGAACATGGACCGCGATGAAAGGAAAAGGGTAGCAGTAAGAAGCAGACATTTCTGCTTGGTTGGAGACACCCTCTATCACAAGGGGGCAGATGGCATCTGGAGACGAGCAGTGCGGAGCGATGAGAAGGATCTAATCCTCAGGGAAGCCCACTGTGGAATTGCCGGCGGGCATTATGCCGGCGACGCAATCGCTCGGAAAATATGGCAGAGTGGCCTGTGGTGGCCGACCACCCTAAAAGATGCCGTGAAGTATAGCAGAGAATGCGATTTGTGTCAACGACTGGGCCAACCCACAGAGCAGGCCCGGATGCCACACCACCCGGTCTTGCCCTTGGAACCGTTTCAAAAGTGGGGGTTGGACTTTGTCGGTCCCTTCAAACCACCGGCAATGCGAACCGGAAATCGGTATGTCATAGTGGCGACCGACTATTGCACCAAATGGGTAGAAGCAAAGGCCTTACGGGACAACACGGCCGCGTCCACGGCAAAGTTCCTGTACGAGTGCATATGGTGCCGATATGGTTGCCCGATCGAGCTTATAAGTGACCAAGGAGGACATTTTCTCGGGCAGGTAGTAGAAAGCCTGATGTCATTTTACGCGGTGGTACATAAAAAGAGTACACCCTACTACCCTCAAGCCAATGGGCTAGCGGAATCAACGAACAAAACTCTGCAGAACATCCTACGAAAAATCGTCAACGAGAACCGGACCGACTGGGATACGAAATTGCAAAGCGCGCTATGGGCGTACCGAACAACGTACAAAACCAACATCCGGACAACCCCGTTCCGACTAGCATTCGGGTTAGAAGCGGTCATGCCGGTAGAGTTCCAGATCCCCAGCTTACGGATTCAGGTGAAGGAACGCTTAAGTGAGAACGAGTCCGAACGAATCCGGCTGGCAATGTTGTTGGAATTAGAGGAAAACCGAATAGCCAGCTTACTACAACTCGAACTGGAGCAAAGGAGGAGAAAAGCCTTCGTGGACCGACACCGGCGTGGCAATGAAAAGGAGTTCGAAGTCGGGAAACCGGTACTACTATTCCAGACAGGGATGGGGAACATGCCGGGAAAGTTGCGGTTTCGATGGACCGGACCGTTCTGGATCACCAAGGCGTACAATGGGTCGTATAAGCTCGGCACGTTGTCTGGAGATGTCATCGGCAAGTGGGCAAATGGATTTCGGCTAAAGCCGTATAAGGGAAATATGCCAGCCAACCCGTTCAAGCGAAACCCGGAAATCCGGCAAGATGAGGAACCGACACCGACAGACGCTGCTGAAGATATTCGGACCGAGGAAGAACCGACACTGATACTGACGAAGACTATCCCGGAAAACCGACAGAAGGATCCGGTATCCACACGAACCGAACCGAACAAATCGGGGGGGACCAGCAAATGACGTGGTCCAAGCAAAGGAAAAAATAAATAAATAAATAAAAAAAATAAAATAAAAAATGACGTGGGCAAAATCGACACGAATCATCGTAATGATGGGGAGATCACAAGAGGTGGGAGCGCCACCATGCAACGAAGAGGCGGCATGCATTAAAGAAGGACGTGCGCGAACTTTCTATTTAAAGCATGGAACGTGGACACTCACACGCGGCAAACAAGAAAGGACATACTAATTATGGCGGGAGAGGAACATGCGCGGGAAACGAAAAAGGGCGGCTCGAGGCACAACCCACTATATAAGACACAGGCCTGCGAAGGGCTCACTTTTTACGAATTTTCCTACATACAGACGTAGAAGCACAGAAGAGCGACCCGACGCACAGAGCACACACAGCGTGACCCCGAACAACAGGCAGCAGACGAAGAATTCGAAACATTTCATAACCGAAGGATTGAAGGAGGCCATCAAAAATCTTGTGGAAGGAAAAAAGCCATGGGTTAGTCCCACCGGTGCTCCCCATCACACAAAAGAAAAGAGGTCGGCAGGAGACGACGCCGAAAAAGGTCACAAAGCGCCGACAGATCTTGGAGAAACACACCCCCGGATGGACCCAGCAAGAAGCAGAACAACAGGGGGAAGGACTATCCCGACAGCAACAGGAACCGGCAACAAAGGCAAAAACGGCAGGTAAAGGCAAAGGGAAATCGGCCGAGGAGGAACCGGTAGCGCGCAAACCAATCCATATAACGCTGCGACGGCCGGAACTGGAACCAGAGGTCTTTATACAAAAGGTCCGTCTGGTAACCGCACCGGAGGAGGAAGCTGAAACAGAAGACTCATCCGAACCACTGGTAAGACTCCCAGCAAGACAAGATCGGGAGAAACGGGCGAAAGGACCGGCTCCACCAGTGGACAGAACTCAGCAGAGGGCGCAAGGACCATCTCCAGTAGCCGAGGCGGAAACAGCACCGGAACCCGTACCCAGGGAAGCAGCACCGACACCGGTTGGGCCGGATTTCAGAGAACCGGTCATCCCAGAGAAGAAGAAGGAACAAGCGCCGGAGCCGGAGCCAGAGAAGAGGCCGGAAAATCAGCCTGACTTAAGTGAGCAAGGCCACCCCGACACCGGAAGAACAAAGCCACAATGGCTGAGATGGCTTTCGGAGCAGTTATCGGGAGTAGCGGACCAGTTAGAGAAAGAAGAAACGTGTAGGCAACAGCTGACGCATACAACAACTCAGGAGTTGGTCACGCTCCGAACACAGATCGAGCAAATGCAAGGGGAGCTGTTGCAGGCAAGGGAAGGAATTCAACAAGCACAAGTTGTCACCGAGCCGGTCGGGACAACAAGGAAGCAACCAGAACCGGAACCGGAACCGGTAGCCTTGCAAACCGGCCTTGAGACCGAAAAAATAATAGAAACCTTACGAGAGGAGTTAAAAGCTCAGGAGGCATTAAGGGAAAGAGAAAGGGAGCAGCGGAAAGCGGTGGAGGACGACAGACGAAAAATGGAAGAAGGCCTCCGGAAAGGTCGAGCCGCTAATGACCGACTGCAAGAAGAAAAAGAGAAGCTGCAGAAGGAGAAGGACCGACTACGTCGACATGCCGAGCAAGAGATAGAACGACTGCAGGAAGAACTCCGATAACAGAAGGACCGGGACGATCGGTTAAGAGCTCAGGCAACCCGACGCCTGAAGCAGAAGACGGAGGACTTCGACCGTCTCTACCGAGATCACAAGCAGGCCGAGTCGGACAACAAAAAACGGGCAGCAGACTACGACCGGCAAATAGAGAAGCTGAAAGAGCAGCTCAAAGAGACCCGATTAGACCTGGCTAAGGCGATGGATGAGGTCAGTGCCAACAAGGAAGCATTGTCGGCGGAAATAGCCCAAGCAACGGAGAGATGGAAGGAATTAGAGGCGCTAAGGCGGGAAAAGCTGGACCTGACCAAGATCAGGAATGAAGAAAAGGAAAAATCGACCTTCACGATCAGCAAACTGCAGAGTACCTATGAAAAGCAGAAACCAGATTACGAGGCCCAGGCTCAGATAATGGCCGACATTATAAAACGGGCAAGGAAGGAAAAGCAGGAAGCTTATGCGCATGCTAAGGCAGGGGTTGACCGGATCAAGCTCATCATGTCAGGATGGAGTACCCGAGCTCATGCAAGCATCAACGAAAGTACGGAAAAGCTATGGAAGGAGTGGTCACAACAGGCAGCCGAGCTGCAGACACTCCGAGCGGATGCCGAGAATCGGAGGAAGACCGGTGACAAGTTCTACAAGATGGATGAGGAAAGTATCGTCGCCATTCGGGAAGAATTGTCGGAGGATTTCTACACTTTAGCAGAAGAACACCTCAAAGAAATCCGAGGGTTGGTAGAGAGGTTGGATGACGGGCAGCTCGCAACTCAGTTGGAGTTGGAGAGATACGAGCATGACCGGTTACGACAGGAAGCTAAGGGAAGAACGACGCCAACCACTATTGGTGAGGGAACGCGACCGGCTGAAGATGAACCAACCGACACCGAACAACCCCGACGAGGAATACCCGAAGACGAACTTGAAGAAGAGCAGGAGCGGACCGATGCCGGCGAAGAAGAAGAGCTGAGACCGGAAGACACCAGAGCAGAGGAAGGAGGCATATGGAGTCGACCAGTCGAGACCAGAGAAAGCGACACTTGTAACAGAACAGAGCAAGGAACGGAGGGAGAACAGGAAGAACCCGGACGAAGCGGTGAGGAAGCACCGGCACCACAGAATCAAGCAGAGCCGGAGCAGCAAATTTTTACGGAACAGCCCACCCAACCGGAGGTCGGAGAGCAGGCAGGCAAGGAACAGGAACAGGAGGAAGAAGCACCACTTGACACCATCGAGCAGAGTGTGCTCGATATTTTGGAGGAAGACTGAGGCCGGGAGTGGATTCGAAGTGCAAGGCACTTTCCCACGGGCGTGCCATGTGTTGGCCGGTCAGAAGAGCAAGGACAAGTGGGAAGGCGGAATCGGATCCGATAATAGGAAGTAAATAATAGTAGAATTATTATTCGGAGGGACGGATTTGGTACAGTTGTACCAATCTGGATCCGAACCGATTCAGATGTCGGTTGCCTAAGCGCACCGATTGTAACCTTGCCGGATGCCTATAAAAGGATCCGATGATTTGTAAAGGGGGGACGGAAGTAATACAATAGTCATTATTGCGTGTTTATCTGTATCTCGTATTATTTACCGTCTGTGCTTAATTGTAATCATCTTATGCGTGTAACCTAGCATCCAATCCTTACCACCCCTTTGGAGAAGTGTCGGATAGACACCTGTGTTGAGGCTAGTCCGGCCAGACAGACAACACTTTATGACCTTCATGACCCTAGAGGTCGTGAAAAGTGTCCTCGTGGTAGGCCGGGGTGTGGAAGGCATTGGAAAAGGTGGTTGGTTTGGGATTTGGTAAAGTCTCTCTGTATATGTGTGCCAAGTTTCGGTATCTTCGATGGGTGTTTGTGGTCTTGGCTCCCGTAGTCTCTTCCATGCCGTGGCGCAATCGCTACTCATGAGCATATGGTAGAGTTCCCAGTATTGGGATGCCTCCCACGCTCGTCTCTTACGACGTGTCATCTTACGCATTTCTTTGCGAGCTTGTATGGAGGTAATACTACCATTGAGTTGTGATACTGTAAGTTGTCTATGTAGGTCCCTACAATCCTCGTGATACCATTTATTTTGTGGCATTGATCCTGATCTACCTTGATTTGAGTGTTTTGTATATGGGAAACTGCTAGCTGCTGCGGAGTGAAGGATGTGTGTGAGTTTTGTACTAAGGCTTTCTAACGGTAGAGAGGGATCAATGGAGGGGAGATGGGCCTGAACATGTTGAGAGTATATGTCAGAGAGCTCATGTGTGAAATGTATTGTGGTGTGATGGCATGGTTGACTAGACTTGGTGACCTTAGAGATATCACATTTTAGCTCGAAGTATAAGAAACTATGGTCTGCGCCAATAGGGCATGGGGCCACTCGGAAGAAGTTAATCATGTGGGTAGCTTCCAGGCGCTCTATTAGATAGTCAACTGTGCTTTCCCCTCCTCCATGTGGGAAACATGTGAGCTCTTCCGAGCCCGGCCACTTAGCTAAACCATTATATATGACCATCTGGTGCCGACTGCCAAGTTCGAGCAGATGATGGCCAAAGCTCGTGGCGTCCGCACCTTGATCCTTTGATCTACGTGTGGTGCCTATGTCTAAAGGATCAACATTTACCATTTCTAGGTTTCTATTCATCTGAAATACTGTGCATTGTCGGGATTGGGTTCTCGCATTGAAGTCTCCTACAAGAAATACTTCTCCTTGGGAAGAATATCGGATTATGTCATCCGATAGGGGTTCGTATGGAGAAGGCCCATGTGGCATTCCTTCATCGACTAATCTCGTCAAGCCACTAATATTATAACGGGATCCTTTTGGGGGAAAGTAACAAATGGCGAAAAATACTGCATGGTCTTTGCTTGTGGAGACTTTCACCCACATAAAACGAGCTTCTGAGTCTATCTTCATTATTTCTATCCTATTATGTAGCTCTCTACGAAATAGTATCGCGACACCTCCAGATCCCCTAGTAGTGTGTCGACGTGAGGTTTGTCTAAAAGCGGACTCCCAACGGAATCCTTCGACCCGTGGGAGTCCTCTATTTGGGCTCTGATGTGTTTCTACCAAGAAAAGTATATCAGATACCTTTAGTATCTCCTCTAGGCGGTTGGGGTGTGCCCAGAGTGCACCATTACAATTCCATAGGGTCATCCTAAGTGCATTTTCTGTCACATGGGCCACACGCCGTCAGTTAGTAGTGCGATCATTTATGATCACTCGCCCGTCTCGGTAAAAGGCGCGATGGCCTTCTTTACGAGCTTGCATAACTCGTGGCATACAACTCTTGCGATGCTCAATTTGCATCTTAGTGAGGTCTTCATTGAGAAAGATGGGGTCCCCATCCATTCCTCGAAGGATTGGTCTCTTCTTAAAGAAAGTGATTCTAGAGTCTAAGTCTTTAAATTGAAGGACTAAGGCTCTCTTCCTAGTTGTGTCACGCCCGGCCCTCCATGCTTTGGTGATAGGTAGGGCCTCTGTGTACCCTAACATTTTCCCAAGTGTTTGTGCGTCCTCATTTGGGGATGCACCTTCCTTGAGCCCAGTGACACGTACATTTAAGCGTCGGGCCTGACGCATTTTCTCTTCTTCAAGGGTGGTATTAACAATATTTTCATCTTTTATTTCTTTTTTAATGTTTCTTTTAACCACATCTACCCAACCCGTTTTAGCTAACTCTATGTTATTATTAACTTCCTCTTTAACTTTTTTAATTTCGTCCTTTATATCCTCTATAGAGGATATTTCACCGTCTTCTCGAGATACCTCGATGTCCTTAAGTTGTTTTTTAGGGTCGATGTTTTCTACTTTAAGTTGTTCTATTTCGGCCTTGAGGGCGTCTTTTTCCTCTCTATCTTTTTTCTTGTGGGTTTCGGTGTCTTTCACCCATTTTTTCATATCCATCTCTATTTTTGTTAAACGATTAAACATATCTAAAAAGTCCTCCTTACTTATAGCCTCGTCTTGTATATCCTTAAGTTCCTTAGTCCGTCTAGACGTCATTGTGGTGTCAATAAGAAAAAAAAGGTAAAATAAATGGGTTCGAGACTTAGCCGAGTTTGTGTGTGTGTCGCAATCACATCGGCATTTTGTAGCACGCGACGAGCACACCAAAAGAACCCACCCACGAACTCGTCGAGAAAAAGGCACTTCACCACATCAAGAGAAAACGGAGAAGAAAACACCCCGTGACGGCAACGGTGACGGTGGCAGTCGTCAAACGACGGTAGACGACGGCAACAGACGGCAGACGGCGGCAGCAAACGGCAGATGGCGGCAACAGACGGCAGACGGCGGCAACAAACGGTAGAAGACGGTAGACGACTGCAGACTGTAGAAGGCGGTTGCAGACGGTGGCAGACGGCGACGGCCGCAGATAACGGCAGCGACGGCGACGGCGACAACGAAGACACTAGCCGGCGATAGAGAGAGACGAGGAAGAGAGAGAGAGAGCAGACGGCGTCAGTTGCAGCGACTGCAGACAACGGCTGCAGACGACGGCGACGGTGACGGCGACGGCGACGACAGCGACAACAACACAACGACAGAGAGAGCCGTTAGAGCAAGAGAGAGAGACACACACACACCAGAGAGAGAGAGAGGGAGAGAGTCGAGACCATAGACGTGAGAGAGAGAGTGGGAGAGAGAGCTTGTACAATGTATACTATATAGTATATGGTGGATCATCTGAGAGAGAGAGAGAGAGAGGGAGGGAGGGAGGTAGGGAGAGAGAGAGAGAGAGGGAGATTTCCAAACCGGTTTGGAAACCAGTTTCCAAGCCATTTACGAAGCTGGTTCACAAACTGGTTTAGCCTAAACCGGTTCGGTAAACAACTGGGTTCAGGTTTGAGATCCCTTAAACAGTTTAGGCTTAACCGGTTTGGCTTGGATCAGGCCAAGCTGGCTGAGCCTAAACCGAACCGTTATCGATCCCTAATAGTACTTATACACAATATGACAACAACCACTAAAGTGATTGCCCTAAGTCATATTTATACTTATATGAACTTAGGGCTATTTACAAATATAGCCTCAATAGGCTTATTGAAAACATATTTACAAATATGTCTTCACTTCCGGCTCACTGGGTCCATCCGATCCGGTTTTTGGATCTCTTCTGGTTCTCACCGGGTCCATTCCATTCATAACCGGATCCCATCTGGAGGGACCGATTTCCCAACACTCGTTGACCATGGGCTATGGCTTGTCCGCCCCTTTTGATGAAACACCCGTCGTTGTTGAATTGTACCTGCATTCCTTGTTCGAAAATCTGGCCGAGCGAAACCAGGTTTTTCGTTATGGTAGGGACATGTAGTACGTTCTTGAAATAGGTTTGGTTGCTGTTGTTTCCGAATGGGACATTCCGGATATGTTGTATTGGATGAGTCGTGTCATCGCCTGTTTTGACATATCCGGGTTGTTCAGGTTTTCGTAATTCCCAAAACCAATCTTCATGAGACGTCATGTGGTTGGATGCTCCTGAGTCAACAAACCATACGTCATTTGAGGTGGAGGCACTAGTTGAGGCCTGTGTTGACATTGAGTGTGCTTCGTGCCTCATTACGAACATTCCGCCATGGTCGCTGTAGTTGGAATTCGTGGTGTAATTGTCAAGATTCGAACTCTTGACACGACCATGTTATAATCTAGTATTATGAGTTAACCAAGATATCTAGTACTAGTTATGTATGTAATTGGTCCTTATTATTTTGCTAGCATCATGTGCATAGTTGCTCCCTTGTAGTATTTACACTTGGCACATGCATGCATACCTACATGCTCTATTGTAGATTCACATGCGTGCAACAAGTATGCATGCCATGTAGTATAAATAGAGGAGTTCACCTTGAAGGAATTCAAGGTGAACAACACCAGTTATGGAGTCTTTCCTTTAATACTATCTTCTTTCTTGTCCATTTGGTTATCTTCTTGCTTGTCTCTTGAGTTTATGATCCGTGACAGTTTGTTCACCTTCCCATCCTCATAGCTCTCCCTCTCATAAGCCATAGCTATGTCCGACTCAACTAGTGAGTTAGGCCAAATAATGGTAGCCTTACGACAACTACAGCTAGAAAATGAAGCTCTTCGAAATTCTTTACAAGAACTTCAAGTCGGTACCTCCCTATCCTCACAACCCCCGAACCCTAGTCTCCCACAACAACCTAGCCTAGAGCCTGATCTTCTACCAACATCTAGCCTAGCTTTGTCAGAAAAATTTGAGCCTAAGGTTAGCCTCCCAGAAAAATTTGATGGAACGAGGTCGCGTTTTCGAGGGTTCATCAACCAAGTTCGACTTATCATTCGGCTACAACCTCAACGTTATGGAGATGGTCTTCGACAAGTCGGCCTTGTGGGCACCCTTCTCTCCGGTCCAGCCCAAGCTTGGTTTGCACCATTAGAAACCTCATCACCTTTATTGGAGGACTTTCCCGCCTTCCTCGCCGAGTTAGAGGCCACATTTGGAGAGACGGACCGACGACGTACAACTCTTAACAAGATTTATGCACTCGAACAAGGTTCACGTGCAACTTCGGTCTATGCTTCCGAATTTCGACAACTAGCATGCGACGTCAATTGGGATGATCAAGCTTTAGCTGATCACTTTCGGCGCGGTCTTCGAAGCAATGTCAAGAATCTTCTCTTAAACTTTCCGGAGCTCACCTCGTTATCCCAAGCGATTTCACAAGCAGTCCATTGTGACAATCGTCTTTTCGAATTTCGCCAAGAAGAGCGCCGGACTTGGGTTCCACCTCATTCACTTCCACGCCAAGCCCCGGTCATACAACCCCAAGCATCCTCACACTCGCCTACTTCGGCAGATGCTCCTGTCCCCATGGAAATTGATCAAGTCCGATTTCGGCCATTGACTAATGCTGAACGACAATTTCGGCGGGCTAATGGCTTGTGCATGTATTGTGGCGCCTCCGGTCATGTCGTTCGCCATTGTCCTAGGAGTACTCGCCCACAATTCCATCGAGCTAACGGACCCCCACATCCGGAAAACGACATCGTTCGGTTGCAGTAGGAGCCATGCAACTGGACATCTCCCGTCGCCCATATTCTCTTGGTTCCATTGCCGGACCATCAGGCAATTTCACATTGGAGGTATGGCTTTCGTTTAACTCTAGTTCCATTCAGTCTGATGCTTTACTTGATTCTGGGGCATCTTCTTGCTTCATTGACGTCGCGTTTGCCCAAGCACATGGCGTACCTGTCGTTGGCCTCTCAAAACCCATTCCAGTTGAAGCCATTGACGGGTGCGTCCTCTCGTCAGGTGCAATTACTCAAGCTACAATCCCATTAGGGCTTCGGGTGGGCTCACACCAAGAGGAGCTCACCTTTTACCTCATCGCATCTCCTCGACATCCGATCATCTTAGGACTAACGTGGTTGGAGGCGCACAATCCAATAGTGGATTGGTGCAACCGCTCGATCACATTTAGCAAGCCAAGATGCTCGTGCAAAAATATGAAGGTAAATTCAGTTTCCTATCCTTTGGAGACGGTCGACTCTGAATTGATTACCCCATCATCGGTCCAGGATGGGTTTGTTTGTGGCGCCATTTCTAACACACTCCATGTTATTCCCAAAAAATACCAACACTTCTCCGACGTATTTGAAAAATGTAATGCTGATTGTTTGCCTGAACACCGGCTCTACGACTGTCCGATTGATCTTCAAGAAGGTGCGTGTCCACCCTTTGGTCCTCTATATGCGTTGTCTGCCCCAGAGTTGAAGGCCCTTCGTGTGTATCTCGATGAGAATCTCGAGAAAGGCTTTATTCAACCTTCTAAGTCACCAGCCGGGGCCCCCATTTTATTTGTGAAGAAGAAGGACGGCTCTCTACGCTTATGCGTTGACTACCGAGGTCTCAACAAACTCACTGTGCGCAACCGCTATCCGCTACCTCTGATCCCCGAACTCCTTGATCGGCTCCGAGTTGCGCGTGTCTTCTCCAAAGTTGATCTGCGTGGAGCGTACAATCTAGTACACATCAAGCCGGGGGATGAATGGAAAACCGCATTTTGAACACGGTATGGGCATTTCGAATACAAGGTAATGCCTTTTGGTCTTACTAACGCTCCCACAGTTTTTCAACATATGATGAACGATATTTTCCGGGAATATCTTGATCTTTTTGTTGTCATTTACCTCGATGATATTCTCATTTTCTCGCCAAACATGGAGGAGCACACTCGCCAAGTCCGATTAGTTCTTGCCAAACTTCGCAAGCATGGCCTTTATGCCAAAGGCGAGAAATGCGAGTTCGACCGTACCTCGATCGAATTTCTGGGCTACATCATCTCGCCCACTGGCATCATCATGGATATGAAGAAGGTCTCTGTCATTCAGGCGTGGGCGACTCCAAGGCGACTTAAAGATGTGCAATCCTTCCTCGGCTTCGCGAATTTTTACCGTCGCTTCATCAAGGGGTTTTCCACCCTAGCACAACCTCTTATCGTTCTCACCCATAAAGGCACTCCATTTTTATGGACCTCGGAGGCACAAAATGCGTTCGACTCACTCAAACACGCATTCATCACTGCCCCGATGCTGCTACATGCCGACCCCACAAAACCCTTCCAAGTCGAAACCGATGCCTCTGACTTTGCCATTGGTGCCATCTTATCCCAGGCAGACGACAACAACCTAATGCACCCAATGGCTTACTATTCCCAAAAATTTACGGCATCCGAAATCAATTATCCCATTTATGACAAGGAGCTTGCTGCTATCATTGCTGCCTTTGAAGAATGGCGACCCTACTTGGCCGGCGCACAACATCGTGTCCAGGTAGTGACTGATCATAAAAATTTAGTTTATTTTTCCACCACTCGTACTTTGAATCGAAGGCAGGCCCGTTGGTCGACATTTCTCGCCGACTACGATTTTGAGATCGTATTTCGACCTGGTGGCCAACATGGGAAGGCTGATGCCCTTTCTCACTGAGCTGACCTTGCACTCCGCCCTAGGGATGCTGCTTATGCTCAACAATCTAGACGTTTGTTGAAACCCGACCAATTGCATATTTTTGCCACTTGTATGTTGCAGGATGATTCTTTACTCCAACAAATCACTGATGCATCCAAGACCGATGCGTTCGCCAACAAGATTCGAGATAGTCTGCAAAACCCCTCCAAGGCGACCAAAAGGAAGGATCTTGACACCTTCACCATACAAGAGGGTTTGTTGTTCCGAGATCATCTCTTATACGTCCCAGAGGGCCCATGTCGCACCCGGGTGTTGCGGGAATGCCACGATGACCCACTTGTAGGTCATTTCAGGGTCGCGAAAACCCTCGAGCTAATCTCTCGGGGGTATTGGTGGCCACAACCATGGAAGCTGGTCGAAGAATACATAAAGAGTTGTGAGGTTTGTGCTCGCTCCAAAGCCATTCATCATCGGCCATACGACTTACTACAACCGCTTCCATGTCCTCGTCGTCCTTGGGCCTCTATCTCTATGGACCTGATAACTGATCTACCCTTGGTCAATAGCTATGACTCGGTGTTGGTCATTGTCGATCGGTTTACGAAGATGGCTCACTTCACTCCATGATCCAAAACCATTTCCGGAGAAGGAATGGTGCATCTCCTACTCAACAATGTGGTACGCTTGCATGGACTCCCCGATGATGTCATCTCGGATCACGGACCCCAGTTTGTCTCTCACTTCTGGCAGCGCCTGCTACAAACTTTAGGCATCTCTGTCAAGTTGTCCTCCGCTTATCACCCCCAAACTGACGGGCAAATGGAGCGTGTCAACCAAATCCTTGAGCAGTATCTTCGGTGCTCGGTTAGTTACCAACAAGATGATTGGGTCAACTTACTTTCGCTCGCGGAATTCGCCTACAATAATTCTCTCCATGCATCGACTGGCGTCACTCCCTTCTTTGCCAACTACGGTTTACATCCTCGCTTCAACATTTCCCTTCCTACCACTTCCGTGAACCCTTCGGCGGAGGATCGTGCCCGCATTTTGGAAGAACTACATCATGATTTATCCTTGGAGCTTAGTCTTGCTAGTGAATGATACAAGAAGCAGGCTGATCGCCATCGATCTTCCACTCCACACTTTGTCGTTGGAGACATGGTCTGGTTGTTACGTCGACACATCTCTACTACTCGTCCATGTGCGAAACTTGATTACAAGAAGTTGGGACCATTCCGTATCATCGAGTGTATCAATCCCGTCGCCTTCCGGCTCGCCCTTCCATCCCACTTCTGGATTCACGATGTTTTCCATGTCTCCCTCCTCGAACCCCATTATGCTTCACAACTCCCAGGACGTCAAGCTCCACCACCACCACCTGTGCAATTGACGACAGGGGAGGAATACGAGGTCAACCAAATCCTTGACTCGCGTTGGCACCGTCGACACTTGCAATACCTCGTCCTATGGAGGGGTTACCCCATGTCTGAGGCCACATGGGAACCATCGGCAAATTTACAAAATGCCCCAGAGGTCGTCCAAGATTTTCATCACCGATATCCCCACAAACCAGCGGCCGATTTGGGAAGGCGGCGTAAGAGGGGGGATAATGTCAAGATTCGAACTCTTGACACGACCATGTTATAATCTAGTATTATGAGTTAACCAAGATATCTAGTACTAGTTATGTATGTAATTGGTCCTTATTATTTTGCTAGCATCATGTGCATAGTTGCTCCCTTGTAGTATTTACACTTGGCACATGCATGCATACCTACATGCTCTATTGTAGATTCACATGCGTGCAACAAGTATGCATGCCATGTAGTATAAATAGAGGAGTTCACCTTGAAGGAATTCAAGGTGAACAACACCAGTTATGGAGTCTTTCCTTTAATACTATCTTCTTTCTTGTCCATTTGGTTATCTTCTTGCTTGTCTCTTGAGTTTATGATCCGTGACAGTAATTTGTAAACATTCCGCTACGATTGTCGTAGTCGGAATTCGATGCGTAATTCGTGAACATTCCGTTATGATTGTTGTAATCAGAGTTCGATGCGTAGTTCGTGTGTTGTGGGCTAGTTGAAGTCTAGACTCGTACCTTTTTCTGGCACTCCTCTTCATAGTGGCCGTGTTTTCCATAATACCCGCATTCGATCAGGTTGTTACGATTGCTCAGTCCGGTGCGATGACTCCCCCTTCTGCCAAACTCTCTGGGACCGTTCCTGTCCGCTTGCCATTGGTGGGAGTTATGCTCTTTAGTCTGCCGACCATTACGGTCTTGTTCGGATCGACCTCTATTTCCATGGCCGAAATTTCTTCTATCATCTGACTGGGAGTAGAGCATATGACCCTCTGGTGCGGTGCTCGTTTGTCGGACATGATTTTCCTCAACCAACAATATTGATTGGAGATCGAAAAAGGAAGGAGGGTTCTCCCTTGCAAGGATGGCCGATCTAATCGAGCCAAATCGGGGTATTAAGCCACCGAGGCATATTTGCACCATCTCTTCATCGTTGATTACGACATTAATCGAACCGAGGGCATCACACAACTCCTTGATCTTTAAGGTATAACTTGTGATCAACATGTCCCTCTATTGCATGTTGTTTAGCTCATGTCGAAGTTGGAGCTTTTGTGTAGCCATGTTGGCCGCAAAAATCTTCTTGAGATTTCCCCA
Organism: Azolla caroliniana; assembly: GCF_043228905.1. Classification (NCBI taxonomy): domain Eukaryota; kingdom Viridiplantae; phylum Streptophyta; class Polypodiopsida; order Salviniales; family Salviniaceae; genus Azolla; species Azolla caroliniana. The sequence goes on from NW_028230443.1 coordinate 4,936,853, forward strand.
AGCTTCTTTCGGTGTTTTCGAATCTCGAATATAGCCAAGCATATGATCATGAACGCATGATGCAAGGCAATACAACACACGGCTTGTGGCCTACTCCCATGCGGGATAGTCGGCATGTGTTGGGTTGGGTTGAGTTTCGTGAGCTCCTTCAATGTAGCTCCGGTAACCTTGTTCGACAAGGTATTGATGCATCTTGTATTCTCAAGATGCAAAATTCGTTTTGTCAAGCTTCTCGATAGGAAGAGCGCTTCCCATTTGAGTGTTCATTATGTCGATTTCTTCTCTGTTGATGAGCCAGTTCTGTTGATCGTCGGCGTGTACCACAACACAGTTGAATAGATTCGATTAAGCAATCACTCGCTCTGATACCATGTAAAGAAATGAGGAGCAAGAGTGCCTGAGATAAAAGTTTGTGTGTGTGTGTGTGTGTGTGTACGTAAGGCAAAACAAAGAGAGAGAGCTTAAAACAGAGAGAAAAGACTGTATATTACATTAACCAAAATACTTCCAATAGTAACTAAGTTACAAGGGGTTGGTTTAAATACCAACTAACTTAGGGCAAGTGTTACCCGTAAGAATATACGGGGAGGTATAAAGGTATGTGTAATGATGTGGTTGATGTGTATGTGTAAAGTAAATGAGTGTTTGAGGATGAGTATGTATATGGACACATGCACAATTATGTGCATGTGTACAAGAACGTGTAACGGTCTTATTTATAACGGTCATGTAACAGTTACATTGGATGTATTATATAAACCCCCTATGGGGCATGTAATGGGATATACAATTTTCCCCCTCTCATTTTGTGTCATTCTCTATTTTCTTTACTTCTCTCTTTCTCTCTAACGTAACCCCCTTGGGAGGGGGGTGAAGCCATTCTAGGTTTCACCCCTCACCCATCAATAGCAAGTGCCCTTTCTACTATTTACAAAACTAGCATGGTATGGCCATAAGCTAGTGTGAAACCTATTACTATGGGAAGTTGAGTTCGACTCTCAACAATAGTAAATAGGAATATTGTAGGCAGAATTAGTGTTAGGCTCATTTATGAGCATTCAAGTACTGATGGTACTTGTGTCAGCCCACACGTCAAGGCTTATATAAAAGTGCTCACTGAGCACAAAGTGTTCATTATTTGTAATAGAATTTGTTGTTTGCTCTCTCTGCCTCTCTCACTATGTATCCATTCTTTGTGTTTACCTAACTGTTGAGTTTTCAAACACCAACTGTGTATTTGGTGTCTTTCACACACGCTTCCGCACACGAATCTCTTTTCATGGTATCAGACCGTGAGTGTTGAGACTCCTCTGCAACCGATAGAAAAGCAAGTGAAGAAGACCGAGACAAAGTCCTTCGTTTTTTCGGAATAGAAGAGATAGAAACATGGACAGAGGAATGGGAAGCTTGCTTCCGACAGAGAAGCTCAATTGGAGCAACTACGCATCTTGGTCATACAAGATGCACCAGTACCTGCTCGGGCACAGTTATTGGAGTTATGTTTAAGGAGCTACTGATGCAGCACTTGAATTGACACACAGAGATTTCCCGGTCTGGGAACAGGCGACAAGAAAAGTTCTGTACTGTTTTGCATCTTGTGTGAGCGACCAACTTTTGAGTTACATTCAGGATGCCAAGATGCCAAAGGATGCATGGGCGAATCTCAGACGGATTTTCACTGCCAACACAACAACTAGGAAGCTGCAGCTCAAGCAGGAGCTTAGCAATGTCCGACAGAAGGATCTGTCAATGGCTAATTATACATCATGAATCAAGGAGATCTACGACTCCCTCACCTCCATCAACGTGACCGTCGAGGAGGATGAAATGGTGTGGGTCTGCCTTGGAGTGCGGGCATCAAAGTTTGGAGCATTCCAAACGGCGGTCTGCACGAGGGAGAATACGCCTTCGTTTTTCAAGCTTCAATCAATGTTGCTCGTAGAAGAAAACCACTCCGGTGCGTCGAAGAATATGCACACTAACAACAAGATATTGTACACAGAGGCGGAGAGGCCCCATGATCGTGGTGGACGAGGCGGGTCGGCATGCAATGGTGGTGGCTGACAAGAGCAAAACTCAAGGCATAATTGAAATGCCGACAACAGTTCCAGACCCCCCACCAGTAGGGGGATCCAAGGTGGCGCCGACGGTCGGCAAGGAAAGGCCATGAAAACCTGTTGGTATTGTGGCCGGAAGGGCCACAGAGAGAGCGAGTGCTGGAAATAGCGAGCTGATTCGGACAGAGTTGAATCGAGCCGAGGAGACGCATATAGGCGTAAGAGATTGCATTACACCAAAGGCTTTGGGCGAGCCGAAACGGGCCCAACCTTCGTAATGAAGCACAAATCCAACTCAATGGTGGTGAACATCTCAAGGTCAAACGAGGTGTGGTATGTGGATTTGGGCACATTGAACCTCATGACGAATCACAAGGAGTGGTTCTCGACTCTTGAAAAGCCGGAGCAGCTAGGGGTCATCGAAATTGGCGATGACACCCCTCACCCCATCGAACATATTGGAGACGTCCCTTTAAGCCACATGGGCCGAAAAGCGATAATGAGAAATGTCTTGCATGTGCCGACAATCACCAAGAACTTGGTGTCGGTCGGATAAATTGTCACTCATCTCGGGTGCTTCATCGAAGAAGAAGGCAAGATAATCATGCAAGGGCGCTGAGAAGGGAGGATGTTCATCCTCGAAACAAACAATGTCGGAACCACTTATGTTTGCGAAAGGGCAGAAGGTCGAATCGGATATCAACTTGTGGCACAAGCGGTTCGGCCACGTCAACTTCCCACGGCTTGGAGAAATGCAGAAAAAAAATATAGTTTTTGGCTTGCCGAAATTTAGTGGTCGAAAGGGCCAAGTTTGCGAAGACTGCCAGTTAGGGAAGCGTCATCGACTTCTGTTCCCAAATGAAAGAAATCGGAGCCGAAAAAAGCTCGATTTAATCCATTCGGATGTATGGGGACCGATGCAGAATGTGAGTCTTGGTGGAAGTCGTTACTTTGTAACCTTCATCGATGACTTCACTAGGCATACCTAGGCATGCTTAATTGAGAAGAAGAGCGAAGTCTTCTCTTGCTTGTTAAAGGTGAAGAGCCTTGCCGAACGGGAGACAAGCCGGGCGATCAAAAGCCTCAGGACCAATGGTGGAAAGGAGTACTTGCTATTTGTAGGAGGGAATTTGACGTGAATTCTCTTGCAGATACACACCGAAGCAGAACGATGTAGCTGAAAGGAAGAATCGGACGATAGAGGAGGTGGCCAAGGTAATGCTTGAGGAGAAGCATATGTTGAAGTTTTACTGGGCCGAAGCTGTTAGGACGACTGTATACTTGCAAAATTGGACTTCTGCAAATGGAGGAGTGTTGCCACACAAGCTGTATTTTGGGAAGAAGCCGAATTTGGCACACTTCAGGGTTTTTGACGTCGTGGTAATTTCCTTCACCTCCTACCCCCATGCACTCCATTCCGAATTCTAAAGATGAGGCCAATGAGGACGAGTTTCCCCTGAATGAGGAGGCAATCAGAGCTCTTGAGGAGATCCCAATTTCATTTTGGCTAAGCCGGCCAAATGAGCGATTGAGTCGGAACCACCAGTCGGAAGATGAGCCGAGGAGTAGTGGAGACTAGGCCGTGCAATCCCTACGCTAGAAACCGAGGAGACGGTTTATGCGCAAGGAGAAAGGGAAAATGAAAATGCCGGAGTATGTCCCTAAGGCTAAAACATCGGATCGAAGCGAATCCGATGCGGCTAGAAGCAAGGAGGGACCTCCAAAAACGAGGTTGAAGTCGGCCGAGAGGGCCATGAAATCGGCGAATCAGAAGTTGTGTTGATCTACCTGCCACAAGAATACTGTAATTTGGTACAGGTACAATGAGTATATGGTGCATCATTATGCATATATGGCAAAGGTGGCCGAAGTGTATGAGCCGGAGAGCTACGCCGAAGTGGCAAAGGACGTGAATTGGCGTGCCGCTATGGAGGAAGAGATGTGAGCATTATCGGAAAACAAGACTTGGGACTTGGTTGACACCCCAATGGGTGTGAAGCCGATCGGATGTAGGTGGGTGTAGAAGGTCAAGTACAACGCCGACGGGTTGGTCAACTGATATAAGGCTCGATTGGTGGCCAAGGGCTACACACAGAAACACGACATCGATTACGATGACACCTTCGCACTAGTTGCAAAGATGACTGTTGTCTGCCTGGCCGGACTAGCCTCAACACAGGTGTCTATCCGACACTTCTCCAAAGGGGTGGTAAGGATTGGATGCTAGGTTACACGCGTAAGATGATTACAATTAAGCACAGACGGTAAACAATACGAAGATACAAATAAACACGCAATAATTACTATTGTATTACTTCCGTCAAACCCTTTACAAATCATCGGATCCTTTTATAGGCATCCGGCAAGGTTACAATCGGTGCGCTTAGGCAACCGACATCCAAATCGGTCCGGATCCGGATCGGTACAACTGTACCAGATCCGTCCCTTCGAATAATAATTCTACTATTATTTACTTCCTATTATCCGATCCGACTCCGCCTTCCCACTTGTCCTTGCTCTTCTGACTGGCCAACACATGGCACGCCCGTGGGAAAGTGCCTTGCACTTTGAATCCACTCCCGGCCTCATTCTTCCTCCAAAATATCGAGCACACTCTGCTCGATGGTGTCAAGTGGTGCTTCTTCCTCCTGTTCCTGTTCCTTGCCTGCCTGGTCTCCGACCTCCGGTTGGGTTGGTTGTTCCGTAAAAATTTGCTGCTCCGGCTCTGCTTGATTCTGTGGTGCCGGTGCTTCCTCACCGCTTCGTCCGGGTTCTTCCTGTTCTCCCTCTGTTCTAGGCTCTGTTATGTTACCAGTGTCGCTTTTTCCGGTCTCGACTGGTTGGCTCGGTACGCCTTCTTCCTCTGCTCTGGTGTCTTCCGGTCTCAGCTCTTCTTCTTTTCCTTCGAACGGAAGTTCTTCTTCGGGTATTCCTCGTCGGGGTTGTTTGGTGTCGGTTGGTTCAACTTCAGCCGGTCGCTCTCCCTCACTTATAGTGATTGGCGTCGTTCTTCCCTTAGCTTCCTGTCGTAACCGGTCCTGCTCGTATCTCTCCAACTCCAACTGAGTTGCGAGCTGCCCGTCATCCAACCTCTCTACCAACCCTCGGATTTCTTTGAGATGTTCTTCCGCTAAAGTGTAGAAATCCTCCGACAATTCTTCCCGAATGGCGACGATACTTTCCTCATCCATCTTGTAGAACTTGTCACCGGTCTTCCTCCGATTCTCGGCATCCGCTTGGAGTGTCTGTAGCTCGGCTGCCTGTTGTGACCACTCCTTCCATAGCTTTTCCGTACTTTCGTTGATGCTTGCCTGAGCTCGGGTACTCCATCCTGACATGATGAGCTTGATCCGGTCAACCCCCGCCTTAGCATGCGCATAAGCTTCTTGCTTTTCCTTCCTTGCCCGTTTTATAATGTCGGCCATTATCTGAGCCTGGGCCTCGTAATCCGCTTTTTGCTTTTCATAGGTACTTTGCAGTTTGCTGATCGTGAAGGTCAATTTTTCCTTTTCTTCATTCCTGATCTTGGTCAGATCCAGCTTTTCCCGCCTTAGCGCCTCTAATTCCTTCCTTCTCTCCGTCGCTTGGGCTATTTCCGCCGACAATGCTTCCTTGTTGGCACTGACCTCATCTATTGCCTTAGCCAGGTCTAATCGGGTCTCTTTGAGCTGTTCTTTCAGCTTCTCTATTTGCCGGTCGTAGTCTGCTGCCCGTTTCTTGTTGTCCGACTCGGCCTGCTTGTGATCTCGGTAGAGACGGTCGAAGTCCTCCGTCTTCTGCTTCAGGCGTCGGTTTGCCTGAGCTCTTAACCGATCGTCCCGGTCCTTCTGTTGTCGGAGTTCTTCCTGCAGTCGTTCTATCTCCTGCTCGGCATGTCGACGCAGTCGGTCCTTCTCCTTTTGCAGCTTCTCTTTTTCTTCTTGCAGTCGGTCATTAGTGGCTCGACCTTTCCGGAGGCCTTCTTCCATTTTTCTTCTGTCGTCCTCCACCGCTTTCTGCTGCTCCCTTTCTCTTTCCCTTAATGCCTCCTGAGCTTTTAACTCCTCTCGTAAGGTTTCTATTATTTTTTCGGTCTCAGGGCCGGTTTGCAAGGCTACCGGTTCCGGTTCCGGTTCTGGTTGCTTTCTTGTTGTCCCGACCGGCTCGGTGACAACTTGTGCTTGTTGAATTCCTTCCCTTGCCTGCAACAGCTCCCCTTGCATTTCCTCGATCTGTGTTCGGAGCGCGACCAACTCCTGAGTTGTTGTATGCGTCAGCTGTTGCCTACACGTTTCTTCTTTCTCTAACTGGTCCGCTACTCCCGATAACTGCTCTGAAAGCCATCTTAGCCATTGTGGCTTTGTTCTTCTTGTGTCGGGGTGGCCTTGCTTACTTAACTCAGGCTGTTTTTCCGGCCTTTTCTCTGGCTCCGGCGCTTGTTCATTCTTCGTCTCTGGGATGACCAGTTCTCCGAAGTCCGGCACAACCGGTGTCGGTGCTGCTTCCCTTGGTACGGGTTCCGGTACTGCTTCCGCCTCGGTTACTGGAGGTGGTCCTTGCGCCCTCTGCTGAGTTTTGTCAACTGGTGGAGCCGGTCCTTTCGCCCGTCTCTCCCGACCCTGTCTTGCTAGGAGTCTTACCAGTGGTTCGGATGAGTCTTCTGTTTCAGCTTCCTCCTTCGGTGCGGCTACCAGGCGGACCTTTTGTATAAAGTCCTCTGGTTCCGGTTCCGGCCGTCGCAGCGTTATATTGATTGGTTTGCGTGCTACCGGTTCCTCCTCGGCCGATTTCCCTTTGCCTTTTCCTGCCGGTTTTGCCTTTGTTGCCGGTTCCTGTTGCTGTCGGGATGGTCCTTCCCCCCGCTGTTCTGCTTCTTGCTGGGTCCATCCGGGGGTGTGTTTCTCCAAGATCTGTCGGCGCTTTGTGACCTTTTTCGGCGTCGTCTCCTGCCGACCTCTTTTCTTTTGTGTGATGGGGAGCACAGGTGGGACTAACACCGTTAGCCATTGTGCTATCCCGGCCCATGGCTTTTTTCCTTCCACAAGATTCTTGATGGCCTCCTTCATTCCTTCGGTTATGAAATGGAGCCAGTCTATTTGTAAGCCTTCGTACGCTGCTATTAAGAACGTTGCCCGGTACTTGGCTATGGCCGGGGGACGAGGATTCACGAATCCGTATTCCATCATGGCGCGGGCCACTTCTCCGAACAGCAGGTTCTCTCCACCCTGTGTTCGGTACGCCTTGCTGCTGATAGAGTACTCACCGAAATATTCGAACAGGATTTCGCTTGAAGGGTTTTCGATTGTTTGAAGCCCTCCTGCTATTATCCCCGTGAGCGCCTGCACCGCTCCTTCTGTGACTTCTGATAAATCGATCGATGTTGCCGCCTGCTCTGGTTCTGCGTGTGGTGGAGTGTCGGCGATCCGCAACAATCCTTTTAACCCGTTCTCCCTCATCCATTGGCGTGCCTCCTCCGACAGTACCATTGTTTCGAATTCTTCTTCTGCTGCCTGTTGTTCGGGATCGGGCTGTGTGTGCTTTGTGCGTCGGATCGCTCTTCTGTGCTTCTGCGCCTGTATGTAGGAAAATTCGTAAAAAGTGAGTCCTTCGCAAGCCTGTGTCTTATATAGTGGCTTTTGCCTCGAGCCACCCTTTTTCGTTTCCCGCGCATGTTCCTCTCCCGCCATAATTAGTATGTCCTTTCTTGTTTGCCGCGTGTGAGTGCCCACGTTCCATGCGTTAAATAGCAAGTACGCGCACGTCCTTCTTTAATGCATGGCGCCTCTTCGTTGCATGGTGGCGCTCCCACCTCTTGTGATCTCCCCATCATTACTATGATTCGCGTCGATTTTGCCCACGTCTTCTTTTTTCTTTTTTCTTTTCTCTTTTTTTTTTCTTTGTTTGGACCACGTCATTTGCTGGTCCCCCCCGATTTGTTCGGGTCGGTTCGTGTGGATACCGGATCCTTCTGTCGGTTTTCCGAGATAGTCTTTGTCAGTATCGGTGTCGGTTCCTCCTCTTGCCGGATTTCCGGGTTTTGCTTGAACGGGTTGGCTGGCATATTTCCCTTATACGGCTTTAGCCGAAACCCATTTGCCCACTTGCCGATGACATCTCCAGACAACGTGCCGACCTGATACGACCCATTGTACTCCTTGGTGATCCAGAACGGTCCGGTCCACCGAAACCGCAACTTTCCCGGCATGTTCCCCATCCGTGTCTGGAATAGTAGCACCGGTTTCCCGATTTCGAACTCCTTTTCGTTGCCACGCCGGTGTCGGTCCACGAAAGCTTTTCTCCTCCTTTGCTCCAGTTCGAGTTGTAGTAAGTTGGCTATTCGGTTTTCTTCTAATTCCAATAACGTCGCCAGCCGGATTCGTTCGGACTCGTTCCCACTTAAGCGCTCCTTTACCTGAATCCGTAAGCTAGGGATCTGGAACTCTACCAGCATGACCACTTCTAAACCGAATGCTAGCCGAAACGGGGTTGTCCGGATGCTGGTTTTGTACGTTGTTCGGTACGCCCATAGCGCGCTTTGCAATTTCGTATCCCAGTCGGTCCGGTTCTCGTTGACGATTTTTCGTAGGATGTTCTGCAGAGTTTTGTTCGTTGATTCCGCTAGTCCATTGGCTTGAGGGTAGTAGGGAGTACTCTTTTTATGTACCACCGCGTAAAATGACGTCAGGCTTTCTACTACCTGCCCGAGAAAATGTCCTCCTTGGTCACTTATAAGCTCGATCGAGCATCCATACCGGCACCATATGCACTCGTACAGAAACTTTGCCGTGGACGCGGCCGTGTTGTCCCGTAAGGCCTTTGCTTCTACCCATTTGATGCAATAGTCGGTCGCCACTATGACATACCGATTTCCGGTTCGCATTGCCGGTGGTTTGAAGGGACCGACAAAGTCCAACCTCCACTTTTGAAACGGTTCCAAAGGCAAGACCGGGTGGTGTGGCATCCGGGCCTGCTCCGTGGGTTGGCCCAGTCATTGACACAAATCGCATTCTCTGCTATACTTCACGGCATCTTTTAGGGTGGTGGGCCACCACAGTCCGCTCTGCCATATTTTCCGAGCGGTTGCATCGCCGGCATAATGCCCGCCGGCAATTCCACAGTGGGCTTCCCTGAGGATTAGATCCTTCTCATCGCTCCGCACTGCTCGTCTCCAGATGCCATCTGCCCCCTTGTGATAGAGGGTGTCTCCAACCAAGCAGAAATGTCTGCTTCTTACTGCTACCCTTTTCCTTTCATCGCGGTCCATGTTCTCCGGGGGAACTCCGGTGCTCAGGAACTGATGCATCTCAGTTAGCCACGACGTGTCTTCATCGGCTACCGTTGCATCCGTTGCCGGTTTCGTAGTGATCCGGAACAACTCGGCGTCGGGGAACTCATCCTGGACGCCGTCCCCTGCTTCTTCGGATTCGAGTTTGCTTAGGTAGTCTGCTACCGCATGCTACGCCCCGGGTCGGTGGAAAATGTCGAATTCAAATTCCTGTAACAGCAATGTCCATCGTGCAATTTTTCCCGTCAGGGATGCCTTCGAGACCAGGTAGAGTAGTGCCGAATGGTCGACATGGAAGGAAAACTTCCTTCCGAGCAGATAGTGCCTGTACTTTGTGACACTATACACCATTCCCAATGCCTCGCGTTCCGTCGTAGAGTAATTCCGTTCGGCTTTTGAGAGTTTCCGGCTTGCGTAGTACACCGGTCGGTACCATTTCGGCTCCGTGAGTTGCATCAGAACGCTGCCGATTGCTACGTCCGACGCGTTGACAAAGACGTGAAAGCTTTTACTCCAATCCGGCGGTTGCACCACCGGAGCTTGCGACAGCATAACCTTCAACGCTTGGTAGGCTTCCTCCTCCGTCTCCGCCCATAGGAAGGGTACCCTATGTACGACGGTATGTAATGGCGTAGCGAAGTCTGCGAGGTGCCGTATCATCCGGCTATGCCACCTTATTTGGCCCAGGAACCGGCTTAAAGCCTTTGCGTTATTTGGTGCTGGTGCCTCGAGAATCGCCTTGACTTTATCCGGATCTACCGCGATTCCTTCCTTGCTCACCACGTGCCCTAGTAAGTTGAAGCTTCCCACTCCAGAGATGCACTTTGCCGGGTTCAGGCTCAATTGGTACTCGCGGCACTTCTCCAAGCACAGCCGGAGGTGATCGAGATGCTCTCCGTGCCGGCTGTAGACCGCGAAATCGTCAAGGAAGACCTGCATAAAACCAGGGATATATTTCCCGAAAATTTCCATTATTATCCTTTGAAAGGTCGTTGGAGCCGTCTTTAGTCCGAACATCATCACGACCGTGACGAACACTCCCCATTCCGTCACTAACGCTGTCTTCTCCTGGTCGGCCGGGTTCATTCGTATTTGGTTGTAGCCGCTAAATCCATCCAGGAAGATGTAAACTTCGTGGCCGGCTACCGCATCTAACACCCCGTCCGTAAATGGTAGTGGAAACGCATCGGTCACTGTTGCGGCATTTAGTTTTCGGTAGTCCACGCATACCCGGATTTTGCCGTTCTTTTTCGGGATCACCACTATCGGACTCAGCCAGGTTGCCTGCTTGACCGGTCGGATAAATCCGACCAGGAGGAGCTTATCAATTTCCTCCTTCACCTTCGCCGCATAATTCGGATTCATCCGGTACTTGCGTTGAGTGATCGGTTTCGCGTCCGTACTTAGGTGAATTTGGTGCTGATAGAGTTGGGGGTCCAGCCCTCACATGTCTTCGTACGACCACGCGAACACATCCTTGAAGTCTGTTAATAATGCTATCATTGCCTTCTTTTCTTCCTTCGGCAATTCCTTTGCAACATTTACCGGTCGGGGCTTGTCTGCTGTGCCGAGGTCCACCTCCTCTAGTTGGGATGCTTTTACCCTCTGGGATATCGTCATTTCCCTCTCTAGGGATTCCTGCGCTTGTCGCAGTTCTCGGATCGCCGCTTGGTCCGGTTCATCCGGCGTCGTAATGTACGGTTCTACTGCCGCCGTGATATCCACCTCAAATAGTGGGACGATTCGTGGGTGTTCCTCGAGGTACCGCTCGACTTCCTCGTCCGGTAATCCCTCCAACATGTTAATGCTTTCCGCATACAATGGAGTTGCTTCCTTACTGGTGATCACCCGTGGTTGCGTCGTTACTCGTACCTTTGTTTTCCCTCGCCGGAATGTGATCATGTTCTTTTGCCAGCTCTGCTTGATATGCGCCGTTCGCAGCCATTGTTGTCCTAGCAGTAGGGGGTACGCGCCTTGTACATTCAGCTGCAGCACCACGGCCGATATCCGGAATACGTGGCCTCCGATCGTTACTTCCAAATCCCGGATAAGCCCGGTCGGTCGGACTGAGCTGGTATCCTCCATGCGTAACCAGAAGGGGCATGGTTCCCATTCCCGGATGCCCAGGTTGTTGCATGTCTGTCGGCTGATGACATTTACCCCGGAGCCTCCGTCAATAATCGTTCCAGCAATTTCCTTTCCTTTCATGATTGCCGTGATCGCCGGGCTACTTGTATCGACCACCGCTGGTCCTTCCTCCGGGTTGGAGAAGAATGCCGGTGCTGGCGTCGGCTTCGGTTTGCTCACGGATGCCTGTAGGTCAGCCGTAAACCGTGGCACCAACTGTAGTAGTCGTGCTAACGGCAGCACGATTTGACAGTCCTGTAGTGCTTGCCACGTCGGGTTTTCTCCTGGCTGTTTGATTTCTTCGTCTTTTGGCATATTTTGGTCTCTTACTTCTGCCGCATTCTGTTCATTGGCCTCCTTGATCCTATGTGCCGCTTGTTTTCTGATTGCCTCCTGGGCTTCCCACTCGGCGGTCTTTCCCTTTGACCGGGTTGTGACCTGCTGTACTTCTGTTATTTCGGCTGTAACCATGTTGACTTCCGGCTGCTTGTCATTGGTTTTGCTTGGGCATTGGTTACTATAGTGGCCTTCCTTACGGCAGTAATAACAGTACACCTTGTGACTGTTGCTCGTTTCTCCTTTGTCCCCGGTTTGGAGGGCGGGTATGCTCCGGCGGTCGTCTTCGGTTTTTCGGTTATCCGGTACCGATACCAGGTTGTCATTCCTCGCTGCCTCCCGACGTTCCTCTCTTCGGAAAAATCCACGCTTCTGATTCCGTCGGAAATTTCGGTTCCCTTGTCGCCTCTCTTCTCTGCGTCGTTCGTATTCTGGGGATTCGTCTCGGTCGTACCGGTCCCGGGGGTAGCTATCTCTCCTCTCGGTCATAGTTATCGCGTCTTCTATCAGCGTATCTGTTACCGCGTTCGCGTTGGTAGCGGTCGTCTCTCCGGAATCGATCCTCGTCCGGGTTCTGATTGCGCGGTTCTATGTGTCGAACCGGTGCTGCCTGCCGATTTAACAGGTTATATTCGCATCGGTCCGTTGTATGGGCTCGAGAGTTGCAGATCATACATTGTGTCCGCAGGGTGCAGTCTACTGTTGAGTGCCCCGAATTTAGGCATGTTGTGCATTGTAAGGCCTGTCGGAACCTCAGGTCTTCCTCCTTCGGGAGTGCCCGGTGTAACATCCCCATCGACAAGAAGGGGCTAGTCTTGTCCATTTCTAAAACCCGATCAATAACTTGGTCCATTGTGCTGGTTTGGAAATCAAGGACTCCGCACATTGTTCGAAGTGGCTCTTTCAGCGCGGCCAAAAAGACTGCTTTGGCTTCGTCTTCGGGTGGTGCTCTTGTCAGTTGGCTGTGCAGGGTCTGAAACCTAATGATGAATTGTGGCACAGTCTCGTTCTCTTCCTGCCGGGTGGTGTAGAACTGCCCGACCAATTCCCTTTGCTCAAATTGTCTGTGAAAAAGCCTGAGGAATCTGGCCTTCAAGGCATCGAATGTGGCAAAGCTGCCCGGTAAGTGCTTTGCGTGCCATCGGGCCGTCGGTCCTTCTAAGGTTATGCCGAATTCGGCGACTTTGGATCGTTCGGCTTCGGGTTCCGTCAGTCTTTGGGAGACATGGTTGGCTTCCCATGTTTGGAGGAATGCGTACACGTGTGCCTCCGCGTCAGCCTCATCCCGGTACTTTGGGTATGGGTACGGCATCGTGTCGTCCAACTGACTCTCCTGCTTCCTCCGCTCTCTGTCCGCTGTTGGCGTTGGTGTGAGAACCTTTGGTTCCTCCGCGGGTGTTGCCGGTGTCCGGTCCTTTGGTTCCTCCGCGGGTGTTGTCGGTATCCGCTGCTTCGGTTCCTTCGCGGGTGTTGTCGGTATCCGCTCCTTCGGTTCCTTCGCGGTTGTTGTCGGTATCCGGTCAGCCTCCCTCGGCGATTGCCGGTCACCGAATTCCAGGGTTATTTCTTCCTCTGGCTCCGGTGTTACTGAGTCTTCCGACCCCTCTTCCTCCCGGTCGTTTGGTGTGTCGTGGCTGCTTTTATACCGGGACGCAACGCTTCCGTCGCTTTCCGACTCCGCCTCAAGTGTTGCGAATGCTTCCGAGTCCCCGTCGCCCCCGACGAGCGTCTGTAGTATCGTTTCCGCCTCTTGCAGGCTTGTTATGCTACTGCCTTCGTCGGGGATTTGCAGAACCCGGAACTGCAGTGCTTCTTCTGCGACTCTCCGAAGAGTTTTGGAGAATGACCGATCCCGCCGGATCTCGTCGACGGCTTGCTGCAGGGCTTCCCGTCGTTGCTCGCGTTCGGTGTATCGTCTCCCTCGTTCGGTGATGTGGTCGTCGTTTGGTCTAGACATCCATCCCCCGGTTGTCCTCTGCACTTTGCAGGAATCGTGGTTGCCAAAATAGTGTTGTCTGCCTGGCCGGACTAGCCTCAACACAGGTGTCTATCCGACACTTCTCCAAAGGGGTGGTAAGGATTGGATGCTAGGTTACACACGTAAGATGATTACAATTAAGCACAGACGGTAAACAATACGAAGATACAGATAAACACGCAATAATTACTATTGTATTACTTCCATCAAACCCTTTACAAATCATCGGATCCTTTTATAGGCATCCGGCAAGGTTACAATCGGTGCGCTTAGGCAACCGACATCCGAATCGGTCCGGATCCGAATCGGTCCGGATCCGGATCGGTACAACTGTACCGGATCCGTCCCTCCGAATAATAATTCTACTATTATTTACTTCCTATTATCCGATCTGACTCCGCCTTCCCACTTGTCCTTGCTCTTCTGACCGGCCAACAATGACAATTGTCCGTGTATTGTTGGTGGTAGCAGCGACAAAGGGGACATCTACTTAGATGGATGTGAAAAGCGAGTTCTTGCAAGGTGATCTTGAGGAACAAGTGTACATGGTACAACCCCCCGGATTTCTATCCGAACGTAACACCTCGACTGAAGTCGTTATATGGACTCACGCAAGCCCCGCGCAGCAGGAACACGAAGATCACGCAACGCTTGCGTAGGATGGGGTTTGCTCCATCGAAATCAGACTCTTCATTGTTCATTCAGCAGAGTTGGATCGGACTGATTAACATACTGCTATATGTTGATGATCTAGTCTTCGCTAGTGCCGACCTTGGAGAAATCGGCCGAGTAAAGTCTTATCTTGCGGCATAATTCAAAATGAAGGATCTAGGGGACCTTCATTACTTCCTCGAGATCGAAGTGATCTAAAATCCCTAAGGCATATTGATCAGCCAACGCCATTACATGCTCAATATGCTCTTCAAGTTCAGGATGGCGAATTGCAAATCCATCTCAACCCCTCTAGACAGAAACGTGAAGCTTCACCGAGATTTGGGAAAGGCAGGCGACCCGAAACGATTCCGACAAATAGTCGGAAGCCTTATTTACTTGACTATCACGCGGTCGGATCTTAGCTACCCGGTTGGCTTGATTAGTCAATTCATGTCGCAGTCAAAGGCCCAACACCTTTAGTGCGCGCAAAGGATATTGTGATATGTCATCGACACTAAGGATAGGGCATTGTTATATTGGGAAGGAGTAGCCGAGATGTTAGTCGGCTACACGGATGCCGATTGGGTGGAAATGCCGGCGATCGCAGGGTTTGCGTTTTCACTGGGAAGCGCCATGTCGCTTAGAGCAGCAAAAAGCAGCCAACAGTGGCACTATCTAGCACTGAGGCCGAGTATCGAGGGGCAGCTGTCGCTACGTGCGAAGCCATTTGACTCAAAAGTCTTTTGAAGGATCTACGGGTGGAGGTGTCCGAACCGACAATCATATACTATGACAAACTTAACAATATTCCACTTGCGAAGAACCCCATCTTCCATGCCCGGACAAAGCACATCGACTTGCATTATCATTTTGTCCCTGAGCAAGTTGCCGATATCTTCACCAAACCTCTTGGGCTAGACAAGTTGCGGCAATACTCTTGCATGCTTGGTATACAACACCTTGATATGCCAAACTTGACGTGGAGTGAAGAAGCCAAAAAGGAGTGAAACGAAGTCCAAAAAGCTGAATCAGATGAAGAATTTGATTTCAATACGACTGAAGAAGTTGGAACGTCCAAGTCGGTTGGAGAAGCCAAGGATGCATGGAAAAATGAAAGAAGATTGGCTAAAAAATGGTTTGTTAAATGCAGGGGGAGCGGCCGAAAAAGAGATTTGAAGCCAGAACCAACCGAACCAAAGGGAGGTAGAGCCAAGAGAGGCGGTAGAGTCGAGAAGGACAGAGCACATCAAGTGAAGGCCAGGACCAAGACATGGGCAGATGTGGTCAAGGACCTGGAAGAAGACGAATCGGAGACAGCCAATTCGGTTGAGAGTGGAAGCGAATCGGAAGCATCCGATTCAATCAAAATGTTCGATTCGGAGGAGCTGAATCGATTGGCCAAGCGGACAAGAAGGCAATCGAAGCCGACGCCGAGATAGAGGAGTCGACGGTTCAAGGGGCGTCAATACCACGATAGTGAAGGAGCTGACAAGGGCATGAGTAGCAGGCAAGCCGACCGAAGGGGTCGTGAGACGCAAGGCCGGATTGGAGGAGGAGCGCAAGTGAGGTGTCGGCACACCAGGAGAAGAGACTGGAGTGATGATCCAATCAGAGCTTACATGGCGGGACCTCAAGTCGGAAGGATTCCAAAAAGGCCGTTGGGGGCATATATTCCTATTATAGTAAATAGGAATATTGTAGGAAGAATTAGTGTTAGTCTCATTTATGAACATTCAAGGACTTACTGACGGTACTTATGTCAGCCCACTCGTCAGGGCTTGTATAAAAAGTGCTCACTGAGCACAATGTATGTACAGAGTGCTCTTTGTCTCTCTCTCATCACCATTCTCTGTGGTTACCTAACTGTCAAGTATTCGAACACCGACTGTGTACTCGGTGTCTTTCGCACACGCTTCCGCACACGAACCTCTTTTCAGAGGTGAGAGTGGTTGAATGAATCTTGAGCAGCTAGTTTCCAACCCTAATCTCAATAGTTCTCACACTCACACTCTCTCTCACCTTAGCTTTGTCTCTTAATAGAGGATCACAAGGAAGCACATAGAAGACAAGTATTGCAGAAAGACAATAACAACTTCTATTATAGAGAAAGTAAACAACATACATACAAGAGGTAGACTGATTAGGGTTTCACTCATTAGTACTTAACCTTAATAACTCTTAAATTTGTTGAGAGACAAGCTCAACATGGGCCAAATCGCCCGAAGAAGCCAAGAGCCGAGAGCTGAGGGTTGAATCGAGTAGAGTTCGATTCGGGTGTGCCGAATCGGAGGGAATCCGAAAAGGCCGTTAGGGGCCTATATTCCTATTATAGTAAATAGAAATATTATAGGAAGAATTAGTGTTAGGCTCATTTATGAGCATTCAAGTACTGATGGTACTTGTGTTAGCCCGCTCGTCAGGGCTTGTATAAAAAGTGCTCACTGGGCATAGTGTATGTACAGAGTGTTCATTATTTGAAATTATAGTGTCGTTGTCTGCCCCCCCCCTCTCTCTCTCAATATGTATCCATTCTTTGTGTTTACCTAACTATTGAGTTTCCGAACTAATCTATTGCGTACGTGGTGTCTTTTGCACACGCTTCCACACATGAAATTTTTCGAGTATGCTTGGTTTATAACATCTCGACATGCCGAACTTGAGGGGGAGGAGTAAAGCCAAGAAAGAGAGAGACAAAGTCCGAAAAGACGAATCGGATGAAGAATTCGATTTCGGCACAACTAAAGAAGTCGGAACGTCTGGATCGGCTAGAGAAGCCGAGGATGCATGGGCATGTGGAAGGAGATCGGCTAAGCAAAGACTAGCCACATGCAGGGGGAGCGGCCGAAAGAGAGAACCGAAGCTAAAGACAACTGAACCAAGGGGAGGAAAAGCCAAGAAAGGGAAGAGAGGCAGTAGAGTCGAGAAGGACAGAGCCGACCATGGGAAGGCCAGGACCAAGACATGGGCAGATTTGGTCAAGGGCCTGAAGGAGGACGGATCAGATATAGCCGATTCAGACAAGAGCTGAATCGGACAAAGGCCAAGCTAATAAGAAGGCCGTCGAAGCCAACCCCAAGATGGAGGAGCCAAAGGGTCGAGAGGTGCCAGTACCGTGACAACGAGGGAGCTGAAAAGGGCTTGTGTAGTAGACAAACCGACCATAGAGGTCGAGGTGCACGGAACTAGACGAGTCAAGAAGTGCCAGACCAAAGGGGTCGAGGGACGTAGGGCCGAACTGGACGAGGAGCGCGAGCGAGGCGTCGAGACGCCAGGAAAGGTTGGAATGACAAACTAGCTGGAGTTGGCACGGTGGGACCTCTAGTTGATGTTAAGGGAGGTGTTGAGAGACAAGCTCAACATGGGCCGAATCGGCTGGAGCCGAGAGCCGAATCGAATAGAGTTCGATTCGGGTGTGCCGAGTCGGAGGGAATCCATAAAAACTGTTAGGGGTGTATATTCCTATTATAATAAATAGGAATATTATAGGCAAAATTAGTGTCAGGCTCATTTATGAGCATTCAAGTATTGATGGTACTTGTGTCAGCCCACTCGTCAAGGCTTGTATAAAAAGTGCTCACTGGGCACAATGTATGTACAAAGTTCATTATTTGAAATTATAGTGTTGTTGTATCCTCTCTTTGTCTCCCTCTCTCTCAATGTGTATCCATTCTCTGTGTTTACCTAACTGTTGAGTTTCCGAACTAATCTATTATGTATCTGGTGTCTTTTGCACACGCTTCCGCACACGAATACCTTTACAAAACTCAAGTGAAAGATTGATGAGACTTGAGTTAGAGCTCTAAATAAAATTATGTGAAAGGAGAAAACCCGAGGAAGATCTCCCAAAGTCACCAAAAATGTGACTTTTACAATTTTTTACAATGGTGTTGGGCCTCTTTCATATTAGAGTTGTCATTTGCCCTCTAGTTTTGGGTGACATGTACTCTATCTCCATTTTTCTAGTGTTCCTTTAAGCTTTCTATGTATTCTAGTGCCAATGTCTTCGTCTCTCTTGTCCCAGATGATGACGGGAACCTGACGTTCCTTATGCGCAACGCTCGGCCACAACTAAGATTCTTTTCATACACAGAAAACGGGAAATAGAACACGACACAAAGAGGAGAAAGATACACAGGAGGTTAACGTGGAAAAACCCCAAACTAGGGGAAAAAAAACCACGGCAGCCCACAGGCTGCAAACTATCACTATGTATGAATGTACAAAACAGTGAGTTCACGGAGGCAACGACCTCGGACTCACGATCTTCGCCACAGGCGGCGGTTACAACAGAGGCAACGACCTCGTCTCTCTCTCTCTCTCTGTACAGTTACGCACTCTCTCTTCTTCTTGCACCAACAAGAAAAAAATGACAACAACAACAGTTACTAAAAGTTTTCCCTAAGTCATATTTATACTAATATGACTTTTCGGCTATTTACAAATATAGCCTCGATGGGCTCTCAGAAACATATTTACAAATATGTCTCTTCCTCTGGTTCATACCGGGCCTGCACCATCCGGCTCTCCGTAG
The DNA here is from genome assembly GCF_043228905.1 of Azolla caroliniana. NCBI lineage: Eukaryota > Viridiplantae > Streptophyta > Polypodiopsida > Salviniales > Salviniaceae > Azolla > Azolla caroliniana. Next base: position 4,955,800 of record NW_028230443.1, read on the forward strand.
CCGGGTACTCCTCATTCGGTTCATACCGGGATTGCACCATCCGGCTCTCCGTAGCCGGGTACTCCTCATCCGGTTCATACCGGGCCTGCACCATCCGGCTCTCCATAGCCGGGTACTCCCCATCCGGTTCATACCGGGCCTGCACCATCCGGCTCTCCGTAGCCGGGTACTCCTCATTGTTCGTCGGCACTGTTCTTCTCCCTTCCCATCCGGAGGGACCTGTTTCCCAACAGATGATAGGGTAAAGGTGAATGACTGCACACTTCCAGGTGCATGTCACTAGGTGTAAGGTAGAGATGAATGTAGTTGGGCTAGTATTTGTGGGAAGCTAGGGGGTGCTAGTGGGGTGGCGGATGGAAAGGAAGGGTGGAAGGGTGCAGGGAGGCATTGGATGTTGAGAGGGGGAAGTTTAACATCCTCCATTTGGAAGGTGACCATGAAGTGTTCTTTTATGTTGCCTAATAGCCAATTGTAAGCAACATAATAAGCAATTGGCGAGGGCAAGGATCAACTGAAACTAGCATAGGCGGGTATGACGCGTGTGTTGACCATCTTTTCAAAATTGTGCTAGTGGGTGGAGGGAAAGATGTTGACATGTCTCCAGAGGCTGACTATTTTGAAATGGGTTGGACCTTTATTAAGATCGAATATAAGTGTCTAGGTAGGATGGTTGTAGTGGTACATCTACGGGGCATGAAAATAGCAAGCCTTGAGGAGAGTCCAGAGAAACTACAAAATGCAGATGATTGCTTGGATGCCAAGATCAAAGATATCACACCTCTCCTTTCTTGAGTTGTTCTAATTCTTAGTGAAATCCATTGAAGAGCTGAAATTGGTCAACTAGGTTTGCATAAACATGCATGGCCTTGAAGCTCTTGACAATAGCTACCTTCAAAGGAAAGGCATGCAAGATTAGTTATTGTAGTTATTAGTGGAGCATGAGGTGTGTAAGAGGGTGATTGAATGGGATGTCCTTTTGAAGTATAACATTTGTTAATTTAAGGCTCAAACAATTGAGTACACGGGTGTGGGTGTGGTTGCGGGTGTGGAGTTGGTTGGTGGTGGAGGTGAATTGTGGCGAGGTCATGGGGGTGGGGTGAGGTGGGGGCATTGGGATGGGGTTGGGAATTTTGTGGTGGGGGTTGTGGGTGGGTGGGGTTGGTGCCAAACATTATGGAAGGTATACAATGGGTGAGTAGAGGTGGCGAGGGAAGAAGTGAGTGTTAAGATTACCAGTTGACACCACAACAAAAAGATAAAAGCATTAGTTATGATGATAAAGACAAAGTAAAAGATTACAAGAAGAACATTAAGAAAAGACAAAATAATAGTTACAAAGAAGTAATGGCTACTCGTTATATATATTGTGAAATGCACATAAAGAGATCAAAACCAGCCTACTTAGCTTCTTACGTCTTGCTCAATTTATAGTTGATACAAAGGTATCCATTTGGATTGACTTAGCTACATGCGTGCTAAAAGGGTGGGTTGGCTTAGCTACATGCATCCTAAAAGGGGTATGCTAAAAGGGTGGCACAAAGGAACACATGCACACCACATTTCCCCCATGAGAGAAACAAGGGGGTTTATGACACGGGGAAAGGATGAGGGTCAGAAGATGGGCTTGGTGTGGCATAGGGCTTGATACATGCAACATGGGCAGAGGTAAATCTGGTGTTTGAATCGTGTCGGAGCAAGTACGTAGTGGATCTGATGGCACGAACTATAGTGAACGGGCCGATCCATTGGTGCATGAGGGATTTGCTGAGACCGTGCCATTAGACTAGGAAGTAAACAAGGACTTTGGTTCCATCAACATAAGTTGGGGTAATTTGAACCACATCGTAGTGCTGCTTCTGGCGCAACTGTGCGACTTGCAGGTTTTGGGAGTTGGCTTGTTGAAGGAGGGGGAGCATTTGTTGGAGCTAGAGCCCTCAAGTGGCACTATCCATGTTGGCAGGTTTGGAATGGACGTCAATGGATGATTCTGTGGGAGGCGAGGGTCTCGCCCATAGAGTGCTCGAAAAGGGCAGATCCGTGTTGACGCTTGTACGGATGTATTGTAGGCATGGGTGAGGCCAAGTTTTGTGGCATGGATTGATGTAAACGACAATCTCCTGCTTGTGGGTCTTGTTGAGGCATTCGGTGAGGCCATTTGTCTGAGGATGGTATGAGAACATAAACACTTGCTGGACACCTAGTTGAGTTGCAATGGTGTTGAGGACATCCTCGTGGAACTGGTGGCCTTGATCAGATAATAGTTGGACGGGGTAACCATGCTGAAAAATTACCTTGTGCAAAAGTTGGGAGGCAATTGTTGGCGCTGTGACGTCAGGGATGGCAATGGTTTCAACCCATCTGGTGAGGCATTATGTTATGACTAGGATATACTTGTTGGCTTGGGGGTTTCAGGAAAAGGTCCCATGAAATCCCATTCGACGAGCTTGAAAGGTGACGTGACGCTGATGGGTTGGAGCATTCCAGTGGTTTTGACTGCAGGTTGATGTGTTGACACAACGCACATTGTTTGATGTAGGTAGAGACATAGTGCCGCATGTTGGGCCAGTAATACCTAAGGCATAAATTTTCAAGAACCTTGTGGAAACCGAGATGGCTTGACAATGGGTGGTCGTGATAAAATTGGAGGTATGTTTTGTTATAGGGAATGAGGGATGTAGAGGTGAGGCTTGTGATGTGCATGAATGAAGAACACCAAGTTATCACAGAGCATGAACCTCTCTTGTGAGGGAAATGGTTGGAGGAAGCGCAAGTGATGGGTTATCTCTTGGATGGCCGGGTCATGTTACTGAAGTGTAACAACGACAATGGAAGTCCGGATGGCTCGGGGAGAAAGTGGATGGCTTGGAATTCGGCGCAAGAGAGATTATTATCAACCAAATTGGTTACACCTTTTCGATAGGAGAGGGTAAATTGATAATATTAGAGTGCCAACGTCCATCGCAACAAACAGCCTGGGGGGTGAGGTTGATGGATAAGAGAAAGCAAGGCTTCGTGGTCAATCTCAATCATAACCTGTCCACCATGAAGGTACGGGTGAAAACGCTCGAAAGATCAGACGATCGCAAGTAGTTCCTTATCGGTGGTTGAGTAGTTGCATTCAACTGGTGTGACAGTTCGGTTAATGAAGGAGATTGCTTTCTCTTGCTCGTGGCAATCTGCTTGCAAGAGGACGACTCCTAACCCATGGTTTGCGGCGTCTGTCTGCAACATGAATTGATGATCAAAGTTAGGATGGATGAGCAACCCTAATTCTTGAACCATTGTTTTGAGGTGACGAAAGCTCTCTTCGCAAGCAAGATCCCAAATGAATGACACACCTTTCTTCAAGAGTTGGCGGGGGGGAAAGGTGATAGAGGTGAGGTTCGGGATGAATTGAAGGGAACAAGTGATCATGGCCAAAAACCGCTGCAATGTTTTTATTGAGGTGGGATAGGGATAATCGGTGATGGCAACAACTTGTGCAAGGTCCATACGGATTACATCACCAGAGATGATGAAGCCGAGAAAATGGAGGCGCTTCCCCATCGACACTTCTTCCATTGGAGTTGCAAGTTATGCTTAGTTATGTGAGCGAGGACTTCAACGAGAGTTTGTAGATGGCCCCCCAAGTGGTAGTGTGGATAAGGATGTCATCGAGATAAACGAGGAGGACGCCTTTGCTGATGAGGGTGGCGAAGATGGAGTTGGCCATGCGTTGGAATGTGCATCCGATGTCATGGACACACCAAGCATGGAATAAGACAGAGCACGAATGGTGAGGCTATGACGGAGCGATGACGCGAGGAACAAGAGCATAAAGATAGAGATGAAGATCAAGGAGAGAGGATGGGCGAAATGGGAATACTAGATTGATATGTCCATGACTGGCGTTGTTCACCTTGAATTCCTTCAAGGTGAACTCAACTATTTATACTAAGTGGCATGCATACCTGTTGCACGCATGTGATACAATAGAGCATGTAGGCAGTAGGTACGCATGCATGTGCCAAGTGTTAATAATACAAGGGAGAAATTATGCACATGATGCTAGCTAAAACCTACAATGAGGAAGTATATACATGATTATATGCTAGATGTGTGGTTAACACATAACACTCGATTACAACATGGTTATGTCAAGAGTTCGAATCTTGACATTATCCCCCCTCCAACGATGCCTTCCCAAATCGTTTGTCAGCTTAAGGGGATATTGTTGATGAAAAACTTAGATCACCTCCAAAGTATTTTGTAAACCCTAGACAAGGAGTAACCCTTCCACAAGACGAGGTATTTAACACCAACGGGCATGAGCGACCATGTGTGGTCCTCGGCTAGAACTGGAACACAAACATCAACGGGTGTGAGCGACCATGTGCGGTTCTCACGGGGAGCATGAACACCAAGGGGCATGAGTAACCATGTGAGGTCCTTGCCAGGAATTGGAACGGTCCTCGCTGAGAGTTGGAACACGAACACCAACGGGGGTGAGCAACCATGTTGTCCTCACCGAGAAATGGAACACGAACGGGATTAATCGACCATGTGTGGTCCTCACCAAGAACTGGAACATGAACAACAACGGGCATGAGCGACCATGTCGGTCCTCACCGGGATCTAGAACACGAACAATAGTTGGAGTGAGCGACCGTGTGTGGTCCTCACCGGAGACTGGAACACGAACGAGAGTGAGCGACCATGCGGCCCTCACCGGGAACATGAACACGAACGGGAGTGAGCGGTCATGTGCGGCCCTCACCGGGAATAGGAACACGAACAGGCGTGAGCGACCATGCGGCCCTCACTGGGAACTCGAACACGAACACCAACGGGAGTGAGCGACCATGTGCGGTCCTCACCTGAGACTAGAACACAAACGGGAGTAATCAACCATGTGTGGTCCTCACCGGGAACTAGAACATGAACAACAACGGGCATGAGGAACCATGTCGGTCCTCACCGGGATCTGGAACACAAACAATAGTTGGAGTGAGTGACCATGTGTGGTCCTCACTGGAGACTGGAACACCAACACCAACGGGCATGAGAGACCATGTTGGTCCTCATCGAGAGTTGGAACACGAACACCAACGGGCGTGAGCGACCATGTGTGGTCCTCACCGAGAACTGGAACATGAGCCGCAATGGGCATGAGTGACCATGTTGGTCCGCGCTGGGATGTGAACATGAAAAATAACTGGAGTGAGCGACCATGTGCGGTCCTCACCGGAGACTGGAACACGAACGGGAGTGAGCGACCATGCAGCCCTCACCGGGCACAAGAACATGAATGGGTGTGAGCGACCATGCGGCCCTCACCGGGAACTCGAACACGAACGTGCGTGAGCGACCATGCGGCCCTCACCGGGAACTGGAACACGAACGGGCGTGAGCGACCATGCGGCCCTCACCGGGAACTGGAACACGAACACCAACGGGAGTGAGCGGCCTTGTGTGGCCCTCTCCGGGAACTAGAACACGAACACGAACAGGAAAGAAACTAAAAAATAGAGACAATGATGAGGAGAACTAAAAGCCAATGAAAATTATGAGAAGAAACTAGGAGATAAAAACAACGAGGAAGATAGGAAATGAAGCGATGTTGATGATGGTACGGTGACGATGGTAACTCTAGAAGCAAAGGCGATGACGAAGACGGGTGATGCTTCTAGTTGGAAGGTGAACAAACTGTCACGGACACACCAAGTGCGGACTAAGACGGAGCACGGATGATGAGGCTTTTAGTTCTCCTCATCATTGTCTCTATTGTTTAGTTTCTTTCCCGTTCGTGTTCGTGTTCTAGTTCCCGGTGAGGGCCACATGGTCTCTCACGCCTGTTCGTGTTCCAGTTCCCGGTGAGGGCCGCATGGTCGCTCATGCCTGTTCGTGTTCCAGTTCCCGGTGAGGGCCGCATGGTCGTTCACGCACGTTCGTGTTCCAGTTCCCGGTGAGGGCCGCATGGTCGCTCACGCACGTTCGTGTTCTTGTGCCCGGTGAGGGCCGCATGGTCGCTCACTCCCGTTCGTGTTCCAGTCTCCGGTGAGGACCGCACATGGTTGCTCATGCCCATTGCAGCTCATGTTCCAGTTCTCGGTGAGGACCTCACATGGTCGCTCACGCCCGTTGGTGTTCGTGTTCCAACTCTCGGCGAGGACCAACATGGTCTCTCATGCCCGTTCGTGTTCGTGTTCCAGTCTCTAGTGAGGACCACACATGGTCACTCACTCCAACTATTGTTTGTGTTCTAGATCCCGATGAGGACCGACATGGTTCCTCATGCCCGTTGTTGTTCATGTTCTAGTTCCCGGTGAGGACCACACATCGTCGATTACTCTCGTTCGTGTTCCTGTTCCCGGTGAGGGCCACATGGTCGCTCACTCGTTTGTGTTCCATTTCTCGGTGAGGACATCATGGTTGCTCACGCCCGTTCGTGTTCGTGTTCCAACTCTCAGCGAGGACCGTTCCAGTTCCCGACAAGGACCCCACATGGTCACTCATGCCCCTTGGTGTTCATGCTCCCCATGAGGACCGCACATGGTCGCTAACACCCGTTGATATTTGTGTTCTAGTTCTAGGCGAGGACCACACATGGTTGCTCATGCCCGTTGGTGTTAAATACCTTGTCTTGTGGAAGGGTTACTCCTTGTCTAGGGTTTACAAAATACTTTGGAGGTGATCTAAGATTTTCATCAACAATATCCCCTTAAGCCGACAAACGATTTGGGAAGGCATCGTTGGAGGGGTGATAATGTCAAGATTCGAACTCTTGACATAACCATGTTGTAATCGAGTGTTATGTGCTAACCACACATCTAACATATAATCATGTATATATTTCCTCATTGTAAGTTTTAGCTAGCATCATGTGCATAATTTCTCCCTTGTATTATTAACACTTGGCACATGCATGCGTACCTACTGCCTACATGCTCTATTGTATCACATGCGTGCAACAGGTATGCATGCCACTCAATATAAATAGTTGAGTTCACCTTGAATTCCTTCAAGGTGAACAACGCCAGTCATGGACATATCAATCTAGTATTCTTAGTTCGCGCTTGATGTGTCCGTGACATCCGACATCAGATAGGCCAAATGGCATGCAGGTGAATTGGAATGCTCGCAACGTGTGTGGAATGCGGTTTTGTGGGCGTCAGAAGGCTTTAAAGGCTTCGAAGGCGATGGGAGGGAGTTGGGATGCCATGAATGAGGTTTTAGCGGCTAAAATTCTACGTCGCTTCTCTACCAATATGTGAAATCACATAAAGAGATCAACACCTACTTAGCTTCTGACTTCATGCTCAATTTATTGTCGATACAAAGGTACCCATTTGGGTTGGCTTGGCTACATGCACGCTAAAAGGGGTGTGCTAAAAGGGTGGCACAAAGGAACACATGCACACCACAATCGATATATACATATATAAAGTATAACTTGTTCTACATTGTTATTAAATCTCTCTCTCTCTCTTTATCAATCCCTTCCATCTTGTTCTAGCTTTTCTTACATGATATCAGAGCATAGTTGCACGATCTAAATCTCATTTCTAAACTCTTCTACAACTGACAAAAATCTCCACATATTATTTAAGGTAAGAAAATCTCATTGCATCCTATCACTATGGCAAGCTCAAGTAAAAAGTGCACCTTAGACAAATTGACAAAGAAAAACTACAAAACATGGAAGACTCAGATGGAACTTCTACTTGATGTTGACAAGCTCCTTGAAGTCACAATTGGCGCTAGTCGAGAACTTGAAAATCGACAGTCAGACAAATGGAAGGAGTTAGTGTGGCCAAAGTTGGACAAAAAAGCTAAATTGGAGATAATATTAAATGTAATGAAAAATAGAAAAATAATATTCGAAAACCCACATCTATAGCTGCAATGTGGGCAAAACTGATGGAACTATATGGACCTCAAGATGGTACAAGTAAACTTCTCACCTTAGCTACAATGCTCAACAGATAACAATGACAATCTCCATCAATCGATTTCAAAGGAGTCATCCTGCAAATAAACAAGGGTACAAACTTGATAAATTAAGAAACAGTGAGTCTAATAACACATACAATAAGAATGAAATACAAAAATACTATGGGAACAACTCATGAAAAAATGGAAGCTTTAGAATTATATGTAGATATTACAAGAAGGAAGGAGATACTGATGAGTATGTCATCTCTGGCAACAAGAGAAAAACTCCAACCAACCCCATGCACATAATGTTATTATCCAACAAGCAGATAGAGAACCAGACTACTCTTTTGAAGAAGAACTTGAACAAAAAAGAGAACATGATGAAGAAGAGTACATTCAGGAATATCATGCAAACAAACATGAAGAAAACCAAACTGAAGATGATAGTACGTGGTTCTTGGATACTAGAGCTAGTCATAGTCTAATATATTGAAAAGACCAGTTGGACAACTATCGAGAGCTCCCAACACCATTGACGCTCACATTCAGTGGCAGTTGGGAGAGGCAACATCAAATTAAGGCTTATCAATAATCACGTTGTACAAATTTCTGATATATACTTTGTACTTGGAATTGCATAACATCTTTTATCAGTGGGACAAGCTGCCTACTGCAAAAGAAATGACAATTAAATTCAACAACCAACAAGCTACCATGTATATCAAAGATTACCAACATGAGATAAGAATTGTATCATGTCTAAAATAGGGGCAATTATATCATGTCAAGACAAATCATAGACAAGCATTAGATGCTAAAGTACATCAAGTAGAAGAAGACAATGTGCTCCCCACCTATCTATGGCACTGCAATCTCGATCATCTACATACACCAACACTCAAGTTATGTCAAAATCAATTGATATTTGTGAAGGATATTAGTATGGGAAAATCGCTCAAAAGTCATTCCCAATAAGTACGTCAAAGACAAAGGAACTACTTCAACTTGTTCACTTGGATGTATGTGGACCAATAACTCCCAACTAACTCTCTACAACAGGGTAATTTATAACCTTCATCGATAACATTTCACAATTTAGAATGGTTAACTTTCTTAAACAAAAAGGAAATGCATTTAAAGCAGTTTCTACATATAGAAGCTTTGTTGAAAATCAAACACAACTTAAAGTAATAAGAGGTGATAATGGTGGAGAGTTTGTTTCAAAAGAGTGGGTCCAAGCCTTTAATGAACAAAATGGTATATTTCATCAAAAATCAATGGTCTACACACCTCAACAAAATGGGATAGCCAAGAGAAAGAATCACACCTTATTAAATGTAGCTAGGAGTATGCTGAAGACAAGTGGGATGGACTCGAGATTATGGGCAGAAGTAGTAGCTACAACTTGTTACCTACAAAATAAAACTCGTCACCAAGCTATAGAAGGACAAGGGCCATATACCATGTGGCAAGAGACATATATGAAGGTGATCGAAAAGCAGTTTTCCTTGGTGGTTGTCACGCTGGGGATTTTCGGGGTTGGTTATTGTCACATGAGGAGGTCCAAATCCAAATTATGTGTGTTGGTCGGCCACAATATTCAAGTCAGGTGGTGGCCATGTTGTCCAACTATCTCACGGGGATTGAGTGGTACATGGGCTCATGCGGATCCTTTCGGTCTCGAGGCGTCTTTTGAGTTCTATCGAGTCTAATGTCCCTTCAAGTTCCCTTTATTTCCACAAAATGCCCCTCAAAATTTTCTTTATTTCCCCAAATGCCCCTCCAAGTTATTTTGTATTTCCCCAAATGCCCCTAAGCCATCACTGTTGATCTGACCCCCCTCTCTCTGTTTCTCTCTCGCTCTCTGAGTGAGAATCGGAAGAAGTATGTTGCGAGGACTTCGCAGAGTCCATCGTTTGTGTGGATCATCCACAGCTCGACATGCATCTGCTCAGCCTCCATGGTCTTCTTCCTCCCAAACACGCCTCCCAGGTAATCTCCTTCTTCTTTCGATTCCTCCTTTCCTTTTTCTTCCTTCTACCAGATTTCGATTCCGTTACATACGTAAATACATCATATATATGCCCACATACAGTTGGATAGAAGCGTAGATGCATTTTCTTGGTATGCGTATGTGTTATGTGTATGTGTATGTGTGTGCGTATGTGTGTGTGTGTGTGTGTGTGTGTGTGTGTGTATGTGTGTGTGTATGTGTATGTGTATGTGTATGGGTATGTGTATGTGTATGTGTATGTGTATGTGTATGTGTATGTGTATTTGTATGTGTATGTGTATGCTAGGATGTGTATTTGTGTATAGATATTTGTATATGCTAGGATGTGTATTTGTGTATAGATATTTGTATATGCTAGGATGTGTATTTGTGTATAGATATATGTATGTTAGTATGTGTGTATTTATAGATATATGTATGTATGTGCTCTTCTACAGTAAATTAACTGGTAGATCTGGAACGTGTGTATGTGTAGATATATGTAGAAGTATGTAAGCGTATTTATGTATGTATGTTTATGTATAACTATGTACGTTTGCTTGTTTATATGTATATGCAAATATCTATGTCTTGCACTTTCGATTGGATTTTTCATTGTCTTGTTCCATGCATTGGTCTTTGAAGCTTAAACTGTTGTAATTAGAGGGATTCAGAAAAGCTGAACTATTTTCTTTTAGTCTTTTTTGTGTGAATACTGCATATTTTAAAAGATCAATTAGATTTATCAGTTTACGCTTAGGAGTGGAGGAAAGTCTTTCGGACATAGGTTTCATATTTATCGTACATAACTGGTAGTCTCTCTTTTATGGTTAGGATGCTGCTGAATGGAGTCAATTTGTAAAGTGTTTTACATGAGTGCCTGAATGGTAATGGACGCACATGATGTGTATCTAATTTTTTTTTTGTTTTTGGTCTTTAGTCTGACCTTTATACCATTGTGTGATATCATAGAATGATGGGGTAGATCAGAGGTTGTTTATGAAGGGTTTTTCTTTGAGTAGTTTATGGGGAAAACTGGGAAATACTCCTGAGTATTCGTTAACTTCCAAGTGCCCTTGGTGAGCTGCCTTCAAGAAATTATTTGTAATATTTGAGCAATTATATGGTGGATGGCTGTTCTTTTTCTCAGGTTTATATGTTCTATTTGAGCAGTTATAAGGTCAATTCATCCCTTTTTTTTCTCTTTTGGGGAGTTCACCGGTGGTATTTTGTGGAAATAGAAAAGCTTAGGCGTATCGCAGAGATTTCCTTATGTTTTATCAAGCTGATATTTGTATGTCATTGAATCTAAGTGCTAGATGAAAGTGATCATAGAGACCTTAGAGATCTTGACCATCCATGACTTTTAATAGGAAGATGTTTATTAGACTTCTATGACTAGATAGAGAATGTGTTCACATTCCTTTTTGATTCCACATGAAATGGTTGAGTTCTTTTCGTTCGCTATGGTCAGCAGGTATTGATGTAGAGAAATATTGGTTCAACAGGTATATTAAATAGTATGGAAAGAGAATCACGAGTAGAGGACCATAAATGGGCAATTGTCAGAGGCTGTTCATGTCGGAGTGTCAAAGTGGATTCTTTGTCAAGCCGATTTTATCGATCCGAATATGATTTAATTTTGAACAACTCTCCAACATATTCAACTAAAGCTAAAGAAGAAGATAAATCTCAAGGAATGGAACAAGAAGAACTAAAATATAAATCACTTGAGGATTTTCAACATGAAGAAATTGTGGGTCCAACTGTGGAGAGAGACATGTCTGCAGTAGCTGACGAGCTTAGAAAAACACATTTGGAAATAAGAGAGGTTATAAACAAATTTTCCAAATCTATCCTGGCTGTCGGCGTAGTTCACTTGATATGGGGAGGGATGATGTTTAGAGTCATTGATTCTTCCTTTAGCCATGCCTTATTAACTCAAGTATGTTTGTCTTCATTTGTGTTCTTTGGTTTATCGTACTATTCTAGGCAAACCCTCAAGCCTATTGAATTTTTCACTAAGCTTGAAGAGCGAAGTCGGCTTCGAATGATCACTCTTTCCTTGCAAGTCACTAAGACACTAAGTGCCTTCTTTCAACGTGGTTATGGTGTCAATTTGGCTTTGTCTTTGGCGTTAACTGCGAATTTGTTGGGTTGTCTTAAGTTCTTCTTTTCATTTTGATGAGAGAGAGAGAGATGGAGCCAAGTAGTCTCACCAGTGAAAAGATCAAATCAACCGCTTTTTATTAAAGCACAATTGTCAAAGTCAGAGTAACGTAATCATGCCAACTTTTTTATGATTGAGGAGGAAATATATTGAGTTGCTACAAGGTCTAAGTAGCTGAATAATTTCACTTTTTGTGATTTACTATGATTGGCCATGGAACATGACTTCCTTTGAGTTATCTAAAACATTGTTCGATATCTCTAGTGCTATGTTGATGTGTATGCAGTGCTTTGTCTATTCATACTGACAATTACTTGGTGATGCCATGGCTTAAATTCCATTCTCTACTCCACTGCTTCTAAATAAACTGTAACGGTCTACATCTTTGTTCTAACCCTAATTAACCTTGCATGTTATTGATAATATAGCAAAGCTGGGTAGAAATTTCAGCTATCATGTATGTGTATTGGGATTTCCTTGAGCAAATTGGCCATTACATTTTAGTATTTTTGTATTAAAATATGATATATATTATCTTGTAGTTGTTTTGTTGTTCTAAAGAGATTAGGGGAAGCTAGTAAATTTCTAACCACTTGGATTTTCATGACCCTTTCACTAATAAAAGATTTCTTATCTTTAGACAAAATCCAGAGCTAATGCTGCTCTATTTTGGTATGTGAGGTATTGGTACTCATCTTCGTCAATGCTATGAAATTCGTTCTAAAATTCTTGAAGCTCGAGGTTTTGATGCAATTTATTTTTCATGTAACCATGTGATCAGGTGCAATGTTATAAGTTAAGGGATATTGTATGATTATTTCGCAAGGAAAAAGGCCATGTGATTTCATTGCACATGTTATTATTCTAAAATTCTTATATCTGTTAAAAGAATTTCAATGTGAATTCTTTTGCACGTGAAATTTCACGCGATTTATTTTGCAATGTAAGGCTATTTTATCCTTTCCAAAATTCTACCACATATTTTGCAATTGTATGCCATGTTATTTGGAGCATTTGTTCTTTGCATGGGTGTTTGTTGCCTCAAGGGTGCCTTGCATTGGGGGCATTTCTTTGTGTTCTCTGAAGGATTCTCTCCCTTTGCCTAAATCGTTGGTTGAAGGGTTTGGAGTGGTGTATACCCTTTAGGTGGTGAACCAAGCGATAACAATTGTCAATCTTCCTCTAGCCACTAGTATCATGCACCCTCACTTGGTGATTTGCTAATTGTCTCTCTTGCAAAGACTACGTTAGTAGGAGGTTAACTAAGGGTTGATATAAGTTTTAGTGTTAACTAGATTATGACAAGCATGCAATGCATACAACATCATGTTAAATATGCCTCAACCACGAAGTAAAACTACTTAACACATACAATTGTAAAGAGTGATTAGTGCTTAACTTAAAAGGCTCTTGCACCAATCGCTAGTTAACTTGAAAAGAGAGTAAGAGGATAGAAAACTCTAGCTCAAGTTGCTTAATGGGGCTCTAGATCTAAAATTATGGAAGAAGCTAAAAGGTCAGAACTCCAATCATGTCTTCTCTTTGTGGCTCTTTGTGAGCTACATTTTGGGTTTTGCATTGCGAGTGTCTTACATGAGCCCTCTTCCGAGGCATTTGTTGTTGGAATTGTCTATGTTCGGCCACACTTTTGTTGTCTACCATGCTTGCAAGTTTGAGCATTGGAATGGAGATGGTGATGGAGGTGAAGGTGGAAATGGGGATGAAGAGGAAGATGGATACAAAGGTGAAAATGAAGGTGAAGTTGGAGAGAGAGTTTATACAAGAAAGCAAGAGGCGCACATGGAAGAAGTGGCAGCAAAAACAACAAAATAAACACTTTTACAACTTAAGACTATGGAACCGAAATTTGTCTATGTGCACAACCTATATCCATTGTATGTCCCCATGTCGGAATAAGCCTACTACATTGATGGAAAGCTCAAACTCTTGAGGGCGTTTTAGGAGGAGCAAACATGAGGTCCATTAAGTTACGTGAGCGAAAATGGTGGCTCTACTTCTATTGGCTATATGCCTAGGTGACTTTGTTGGAGCACTTTGTTGTGGCGGTGGTGTAGGTGAGTGAGTATGCCTTGGTTGAGGGACTTGCCTTAAGAATGACCTTTGTTCTCAAATGTGAAAATGACACGTTTTAGGGACCACTTTTCAACTACTTGTTGAGGTCTTGATGAGGGGCTTTTGTTTTGTAATTTGGCTTGGCACTAGCATGAACCAAATATTTTCGCATTGTAGTTTGCCTTGGTTTAGGTAGTTTATGTACTAAACTATGCCTAGGAAACCAAAACAAGGGGGTTTTAGGGACCACTTTTCAACTACGCATTGAGGTCTTGAAGAGGGGCTTTTGGTTTGTAATCTGGCTTGGCACTAGCATGAACCAAACTTTTTTGCATTGTAGTTTGCCTTGGTTTAGGTGGTTCATGTACTAAACTATGCCTAGGAAACCAAAACAAGGGGGTGCTTGTACTAAACAAGGGGGTTTTAGGGACCACTTTTCAACTAGTCGTTGAGGTCTTGACGAGGGGCTGTTGGTTTGTAATCTGGCTTGGCACCCCCTTGTACTAAACAAGGGGGTTTTAGGGACCACTTTTCAACTAGTCGTTGAGGTCTTGACGAGGGGATGTTGGTTTGTAATCTGGCTTGGCACTAGCATGAACCAAACATTTTTGCATTGTAGTTTGCCTTGGTTTAGGTGGTCCATGTACTAAACTATGCCTAGGAAACCTAAACAAGGGGGCTGTTGACGAGGGGCTGTTGGTTTGTAATCTGGCTTGACACTAGCATGAACCAAACATTTTTGCATTGTAGTTTGCCTTGGTTTAGGTGGTTCATGTACTAAACTATGCCTAGGAAACATGTGCTTGTGTCACCCTGCTTTTGTCAATTGTTTCCTAACTCGCCAAATGGCTTGAATGCACTTGATCTTCCTTCGATGATGACTACATGCATATTAACCCACACTTTCGTTTTACTTGAGGCTTGGTCATAAGGTGCAAGTGTATTGTCTATGGACAGTTGATCATAGGAGCCCGTTTCTAGAACCCATTAACGTTTTGGTGTTTTCTTGAGGCCACCACATTTTAAGGTTGACTATGGCTTGAAAGTTAGCCTAGGGCTAGTTCCAAAACAAAATCCAATTTCATATTTAACTTCACTCTTATGGCTTGTTTAAGTACTAGGTCTAATCTTGAGTAAGGGGCTCTAGTGTTTGTTCAATATGGCCATCTAAAGTCTCTACTAAGCTTTCTTTCCTAAGGTTGTTGGTGGTTGGGAAGAAATCCCACTTGCATGACACCAAATTTGTCCCAAAAGGCACAATTGTTTCAGGACTTTAGGGGCTAGTATCCATGCATGCATAGAAGTTTGAGCGTTTTGATCTGGCAATATAGAGACCCGAGGCAAGGTAGTTATACCCTCAAACCCCTCAAATGTATCATTACAATTATGGAGGTCAAGGAACTTTAGTTCTTCCCACGCTTCAAAGGAAAGAAGGGTCATCTCCCTAGAGTTCCCACTAATTAAGCTGCTAGAGGTACTTGTCCAATGTGGTAGGGTAGGTCTATGATTGGAGGTGAGGGTGACTCAACGTTATGGAATTTGATGTTATGTAAGCAACAAAAAAGATCGGAACAATCATAAATTTTTTGGCAAATCAAGTTCTTATTGTTGTGTGAACACATCCACAATATTGACTTGGAACAAAAAAAACATGGTGCACATGTATTTTTGAATAGAGGAAAGAAAGGAAGGAAAGGAAAAAACTAAGATAAATTTGCAAACAAATATTGATTATTTTGATTATCAATATTAGATGTAGCTTGTCGATAAATCCTCCTCAGATATTCGAAGTAGAGGTAGCTCCTCTTAACACGATCAAAATATGAGGAATGAGAGTTTCAAAAATTAAGCGACCGAACATTCAACATCTTTATATCAATGTTCGTAGGTCATAGAAAAAACCTCTGAATTGTATTGTGGCATGTAGGTCATAAATAAATAAGACCTTTGAAGCCCATAAAAAAAAAAAACCCTCTGAAATGTATGTGGGCATCATCTAGGTCATAAATAAGACCTTTGAAGCCCATTTAATGCTTAAAATCCCACCCTAAGTATATTTCTCAATTAGCATCTACCTGTACAATCTTGCCTGAACACTGGTTTTCTCAAATCTAATGTATTTTTTAACACCCAAATTTGGTCTTGGGGCTAAAAAATATAATCAATAATGGGCTTTAAAAGGGGTGTAGGTCTTGAGATCATTTACAATTCCGGCAATTGAACCAAGGGCAGCAGCTAGAGAAACAAGCAAACAAATCAAGCTCAACATTTGTAACCCAACCCATTTTGATGTCCATGACTTGATCTGGTTTTGGGAGATGTACATGGATACGGGGAAGTACACGGTGAGTGGCCAAAAGGCTGTGGCGCCCAAAAGCCCGAGGATGTCATTGAAGAAGGGGAGCACCATGGACACAAGTGTTGTCGCGGCCACGAAAAGACTCCTCCATAGGATCCTAAATAAGCTTACCTGTATCGGGCGCTCGAATGGGCTCGGAATCTTGTGCTCATGGCTTAGGATTGTGTTGGTCGGCCATTTGCCGGCCACCCAATCCTCGACAAATGCAAACACAGGCTGTGCAAACACCTAAGATATAAAAAAAAAAACAAAGCCACGATTTCACGGACGTTAAATGTCTACAATTTGATAGATTTAATCTGTTCAATGTCACATATTAACACATACTATCACATATGTCACATATTAGGTGTTCATAGATGATATCTGTTCAATGTCACATATTAGGTTCACATACTATCACATATTAAGGTTAGGTTTTCACATATTAGGTTCACATACTATCACATATTAAGGTTAGGTTTTCACATATTAGGTTCACATATTCTCACATATTAGGTTTTCACCTATTATATCACATGTTGGGTTCACATACTATCACATATTAGGTTCAATACGTATGTCACATGGTTTCACAATTTGATATAATCCATTCAATGTCAAATATTAGGCATATTAGGTTTAATCCGTACGTCACATGGTTTTTCACAATTCAATAGTTTTAATCCGTTCAATGTCACACATTATGTTGGGAGATTGGTCATTAAACTTTGTTTTTACCTGATAGGCACCAACTAGGTGCACTGTGATACAAGCATTCGCAAAATCCACAAGCCAATATGGGTTATAGAAGCCGAAACCAGTAAGGAGGTTTCCGGGGGCCTCATTCCCGAATGCGACATACCCCATACATCCTACTGATATGTAGTAAAGACTCGTTATCAATATACCCAAGGATGAGGCCCTCTTCATGGTCTTGTTCTCCGGTGGTGGTGATTTCAACGTGTCCTGGTCCAAATTACTATATACATTTAGGGGAAATCCGCATAACTGAATTATGTAAGAGATCATCATGTAACTAAAATTTCTGAATTATGTAAGAGATCATGTAATTAAAATTTCTAAATTATGTAAGAGATAATGTAAATAAAACTCTTACTTGAATCTCAATGAGGATCATCATAAACGAATACGCGAATGCAATGTTCCCTAGGGCTTGGAAAACCGACCAGATCTTTTGCTCTTTAGATATCACTCCGATTGCAACTCCCGTGAGAGACCCATATGAATGCCCATCCAGCTCTTAATTAATATCCAGATGAAAAAAAGCAAAAAATGTTATTGATACAATTTGTGTAGGGAATGCAAATCAATTACTACTAGTAGAAATCTAATTAATATCCAGATAAGAAAAAGCATACTGATACAATTTGTGTAGGGAATGCAATCAATTGCTATTTGTAAAACTCTAATTAATATCCAGATAAAAAAGAAGTTTTGATACAATTTGTTTAGGGAATGCAAATCAATTGCTATTTGTAAAACTCTAAATAATATCCAGATGAAAAAAAAGCAATAAATGTCTATTGATACAATTTGTGTAGGGAATGCAATCATTTGCTACTTGTAAAACTTTAATTAATATCCAGATGAAAAAAAGCAATAAATGTTTATTGATACAAATTGTGTAGGGAATGCAAATCAATTGCTACTTAGTAAAAACTCGATAATACCAGTTGCTTTCCCAATTGACAATCCCAAGCCAATGGAGGAATAGGAGAAAGACATGATGGCAGCTACTATAGAAAGCCACCACAACCTATTGAAATCAGGGATTTGCGAGAGAACGATTTGTATTGCGCCGAATATGATCATGTAAACGTTATTCGATGGTTGGCATTTCGCCTCATGTCCTCTTCGATAGAAGCAATCTGACCTATTAATCGCCCTAAATAGTAGTAGTAGTAGTAGTAGTAGTAGTAGTAATAATGTAGTAGCATAGTAGCAAAAATTTAACATAAATTCAGAAAAGAAGATACAAAAAATTGGATCATAACAATGCCGAGTGTTTCAATTATTTGAAAGTATCGTTGAATTTCATGCGCACTTACACCATGCTAATAGATGCCGTGATCGTATAACCTATCGATGTCCCAACCAACATTATGTATTGCACAAACCCACAAAACCACACTTGATTCCCACCTACACCAAACATACACATCATAATCATCACTTTAATCAGTCAAATTAACCCCCCCATTTTGATCAAATCTTGTTAACTCATCATCAATGATTTCTATACATGCAAGAACACACACACAAATTTTTTATGTTTTTTAACCTAGATATGCTCTCACTGCATCCATGTATGTATAATTTCGTCGTCCCGAGATGGGGTCTGGATATCGGTAGCAATCTGCCAGTAGCAGTGCCATGTACCAAGTAATGACCGCAAAACCTAGCAGGATCGGAGGTCCGGCAATCCACCCAATTTGAGCCATGCTCCATGCCAGCGACAATACACCAGAGCCGATGACCGCGGTGATTACGTGGGCTGTGGCGGTCCATACATTCCCTGCATGAATATCACAAAAAAGCTTTAAGAAAAAAGGAAGACTAATCAAGTTAAGTTATAAAGGGTTTGGGGTGGATCAAGTTAAAGTAATAGGGTTTCGGGGTGGATCAAGTTAAAGTAATAGGGTTTCGGGGTGGATCAAGTTAAGTGATAGGGTTTCGGGGTGGATCAAGTTAAGTTATAGGGTTTCGGGGTGGATCAAGTTAAGTTATAGGGGGTTTGGGGTGGATCAAGTTAAAGTGATAGGGTTTCGGGGTGGATCAAGTTAAGTTATAGGGGGTTTGAGGTGGATCAAGTTAAAGTGATAGGGTTTGGGGTGGATCAAGTTGAGTTATAGGGTTTAGGGGTGGATCAAGTTGAGTGATAGGGTTTAGGGGTGGATCAAGTTAAGTGATAGGGTTTAGGGGTGGATCAAGTTAAGTTATAGGGTTTGGGGTGGATCAAATTAAGTTATAGGGTTTGGGGTGGATCAAATTAAGTTATAGGGTTTGGGGTGGATCAAATTAAGTTATAGGGGGTTTGGGGTGGATCAAGTTAAAGTGATAGGGTTTGGGGTGGATCAAGTTAAAGTGATAGGGTTTGGGGTGGATCAAGTTAAGTTATAGGGTTTTGGGGTGGATCAAGTTAAAGTGATAGGGTTTGGGGTGGATCAAGTTAAGTTATAGGGTTTAGGGGTGGATCAAGTTAAGTGATAGGGTTCAAGTTAAGTGATAGGGTTTAGGGTTTAGGCACCCAACATGTATAGGAAAACAAAAAAAAGCAAATTAAATCACAGAGGGAGCACCGGTTCGTCGGATATGGCCATCGTCATCGCGGCTATGGGTCCGGATGAGGACAAACGGGCTTCCGATATCTTTCCCGATCATCTCCATCGCATATCCCGCACTTCTCACTGAATCATCCCTGTTTGTCGAACAATCCGAATTGGAGTCCAACCGAGTGAGGCTATAGTTTGTGGTGGACATTATTATGTTGCCATCTAATTGCCCCATGAAAATATATGGACTTCTCAATCTTGATTTTGGACTAGTAACTCTATGCTAAAGATATAGCTAGTAGCTATGTATAGGATTACTAGTCCCAAAAACAGTGGTACTTCTTGTGGGCAATTGTGTAAAAATGCAGTAACATTCTGTCACAAACAGCAATTCTTTGTCAAATACTTCCCCAAGATTAATGAATAGTAACTGCAGTTTTTGTTCATACTCAGGGAGGATTAATCATTGTACACACATATATATGCATACATATGCATGCAATCAATACAACAGTATGAATACTGCAATTTTTTTGTTCATACTTGGGAAGATTAATGCATACAATACAACATTAGGAACACTGCAATTTTTGTTCATACTTGGGGAGGATTATACACACATACATGCCTACATATACATGCATACAATACAACATCATGAACACTGCAATTTTTGTTCATACTTGGGGAGGATTATACACACATACATGCCTACATATACATGCATACAATACAACATCATGAACACTGCAATTTTTGTTCATACTTGGGGAGGATTATACACACATACATGCCTACATATACATGCATACAATTACAACATTATGAATACTGCAATTTTTCTTCATACTTGGAAGGATTATACAAACATATATATATATATATACATGCATACAATTACAACATTATGAATACTGCAATTTTTCTTCATACTTGGAAGGATTATACAAACATATATATATATATACATGCATACAATTACAACATTATGAATACTGCAATTTTTCTTCATACTTGGAAGGATTATACAAACATATATATATATATATATATATATACATGCATACAACGCAATGCATGTGCAGACCGCAAAAATAAAAAACATTTACACAATATATACACATATGCATATACAGAGGGACAACACATACAGAGTATAACACATGCATACAATTAGAGAAACAAAGCATGTTATGTACAGAAATAATTACAGCGTATACAAATTTAATGCAAATTAATATCCAACAATGGTGGGAAAGACTCTGTTTGTGGATTGCAAACGAATTGAGGATCAAATAAATCTCCCAATCTAATATAAATTTTGTTGTTATTATTAACATGAACAATGGTGGACATGAATCTGTTGTGAATTGCAAACGAATTGAGAACCAAATAAATCACCCAATCCAATAAAGTTTTGTTTGTTTTGACCCCCTTCTATGATTATAACAGGCTTGAATAGTGTGTGTTCTTGCAGCAGCCTCCTCCCCCCCACCTTGATGATGATGATGATATGATCATGAACATGAATCAATCACAAGGCTCAAAAATACCCACATATAAATACATTATTATACACATACATGCATATACATACATATTATGTATGAATGTCTGCAGGTATGGGATTGAAATGTGATTATAATTAGAAGAAGAAGAAGAAGAAGATTTGGATGCAGAAATTAATAGGAAAGAAGAACAGAGAGAGTGAGAGGAAGACTGATCAATATTTATGAAATTTAATTAATTCATAAACTAATTATATGAAGAAAGAAAACACTGTAAACTACATTATGATTTGCATGGTGGAGGTTTAAGTGCCCAATTTAGCAAATTCAATAAATAAAAATACCTCCATGCAAAAAAAAAACAATCAAAGTTATTTATATTTGCAAAAAACAAGTTATATTTACATCATATGTTTATATATATACACAAATAAAATAAAACAATTGCTATTTAATAAAAACTGGAAGAAATGAAAAAACATATTATCCAAAACTGAAATACCAATAAAGAGAATTTATTTACTCCTATATATTTACTACTTAGATAATGTTTTAAAATTTAAACAGCTTCATTATGAAATAAACACTAATTTCTTTTCCAGCTCTTTGTTTTTAAATGTCTATACTATAGTAATAATTATAGCATAGCAGTAATAGCAGAATAATAATAATAATAGATGAAATCTAAAAATGTAGATGCTATCTTTAAATGGGCGAATTCCATCAATAACATAAACTTTTGCTTTTTCTTTACATTTCATTTCACCATAATAGGTTCCTAAGTTTGTAAAGAATCACCAAACTGTCCCCCCTACTTCACAAGTCTTCTTCAAACCTCAAAGCTTGGTGATGTGTACTTCAATGTTTTCCTCATGCACTCCATTCACATCTTCAGAAGACACAATAGATAACACTCGGAGTTGTTCGACTCCTATCCTCAATTATATGGCAACCAATCTCTACAAACACATTTTGAAGGTGTCGTGGCTTTATGAATTAATGTTGGGATTGTGGTTATGAGTAAGATGTGTGTGTCCGTATGATGGAATTATGAAACCTCCAACCTCTAGGATAGTGGCAGCAGTCCATGATTTTCCGTGTCGGGGTAGTGACATATGTTAGTTGTGAGTAGAGGTTGGAGGTTTGAAACCATGAACAGAAATAAATCATGGAAGATGTCGAGGCAAGCCATCCAATAATGATGCACTACAAATGGGTGGTGGACATTTTAGTAATGTTGATAGGTTTGTGGCAAATGCACTACGCCATGCTAGCAAGGGAGGATCTCATTAACTAGGTGGAAGGTCGTTAAGAAGTAAAACAATAGTGGTACACAAATTCCTCCTTGAAGATGTCATTTGTAGATATGGGTGTGTCAACATAATAATAGTAGATAGAGGTGAACTAGATGCACACATGAAGCTAAAATAATATTTTCAAGGATTAGTGTCAACTTGTCACTCACCACAACATACAAATCGAAGACAAACGGGAAAGTGGAAAGAGAACATGGACCAATCTTGAAAGCGTTACTAACAGTTTGTTACATGAAGATGGGAGAATGGCTACAATTGTTATCATATGCATTATTATGGGCTGACAAAACTATGCATAGCACAGTCACAAGATATATGCCAACCAAGCTCATCTTAGATTAAATTCCAACCATGCCAATCAACCAAGATATTATTTCCTAGTCCACTTTATAGTCGCAAGATAAGATGAGCATGGAAGATTAGCTAACTACGAGGATCTAACAATTAGAGCAGAGATCTGGCAATAAAGCATTTGAGAAGCTTGATTGAAAAACAAAAGAAACATTTCTAGATTCTAGAAACTTTGCATGAAAAAGATTGAAGAAGGAAATTGGGTTCTTGTTTATTATAATAGTTTGGACACTCAACATACCATAGGTTGGAAGCTCTTGAAATAATAGTTCAAGCCTATAGTTGGAAGCTCTTGAAATAATGGTTCAAGCCTACAGTTGGAAGCTCTTGAAATAATGGTTCAAGCCTACAATTGGAAGCTCTTGAAATAATGGTTCAAGTTGTGTGTGATCAAGAAGGTTGAAGATAATATGATGTATTTGTCTAGAGGAACTAGAAGGCACTAAACCCTTTTTGTCAATGGCAGGGAAAAGAATTTAAATCATCACGACGAGAGGAGCAACAAATATACAAACCAATAATCAAGACAATGAAGACTACACATTGAAGAAGAGGAAGAGTGCGATAAAAAAGAGAAGATGTCCACCATCAATACATACCGAAGGGTGTGCAGATTTGGTGGGGGTGGGTGTCATACCACCTTTAGTGCACTTTATGACACAAAAAGAGAGGATATCCACCATCGACACCGGTGTTGTGGCATGCCCTAAGGTGGAAAGCATGGGAGAAAGAAAAACTAGGGTTGTCATAACCTATGTATATATAGATATGAAAGTAAAATAATTAGTAAGATTGAATGGCTTAGTGGTTAGAGCTATTGGCTTAGTATTGTGGGTGTAGATTTTGAATCTCTCTTGGAATACTTGCATTTAATGCAAAACATGTGCCTTTCTCCTTATAAAAGGAGAGCAAGAGCACTCATTTGCTGCTTCAGTTTTTCTTTTAGGGTTTTTGTCATTTTTTTAATGAGCTTGAGGAGAAGGAAGAGTTCTTAAATTTCGACATTCAACTTTCAGCATTTGGGGGGGGGGGGGGGGGGGGGTCGACCTTGAATTTTCTTCACATCTTCTTCTCTACCTCCTCTTCTATTTACTAGGTGTTCGTCGTTGTCTTCATCATCTTAGCAAGATCCTTACACGTGAATGGTTTCACAAAGAGATTCAGTTAACTTGCTTATTGGTCATTTGAAGGAAGCACAAATTGGCATGTCACCCCCATTAATACCCCATTTCCTATTTTTGTCTATTTAAACCTTGTACAAGCCACCATAATCATGGCATTATTTGGTGATATCGTTAGTCATTTTATAAAGAAGCTTCCTTCATCTAATGGTATGTGTAGGGCACTTAAACGTGGTGTTTCTCATTCACCGTGGAATCGTAGTCATCGACATTCACATCGTCATCTTGACTTGCATTGTCTACGTTCGAGCCATGGGGTAATGTTCGACTCCTTAACTAAGTTCGAGTCCTTTGAGCTTTCAAGTCCTTAGAGTGATCAAGTCTTCTGAGCATTCAAGTCCTTGGAGTGTTCGAGTCTTCCGAACGTTTGACACCTTGGAAAGTTCAAGGCCCCCCTTTATGTCTGAGTTCCCCACGTATGTGGCTCCCTAATCTTTGTGTTCTCTCAACCTTCACAACCTCCTTGGTCCAAGAACCCATGTGATCCTGCTCGAGTAGCATATGCATGTGCATTTACACAACATATTTGGTGAACTCAATGTGAGAGAGCACCAAGGGGGAGGTAGGGATGCAAGGAGAAGATCTTGCCAAGATGATGACAATGTCCATGGACCAGATGATGCATGAAAGAGACAACACTACGTGACCTAGATTAGACCATATCTAGTCAGTCGTCAGAACCACTGGTCAGTTTAACAAAAAGGATGTCTCATGCTACCTAGAGGCTTTTAAACCCTAAATGTTGATAAGAAGCATTCCAAAAGTGAGGTAACTAATTGGATTTGCAAGGGTAGTAGTGTCATTCTCCATTCGGAGATACCCCAAGATGCAAGCAAAGAGCCATGACTAGAAGAGTATCACTCTAGTAGAAGATTATGGCTTTGATAACTCTTTGAAGAGGACAAAGAAAGACCTAATGGATTGGATTGAATAACTTGACAAGGGGAGGTCCACTACTTGCCATCAGTTGGGATACGTGTGGGGAAGGAAATGAGAAACTAAGATGGGAAGGAGGCTGAATTTTGGTCCTCTATCCTCAAGAACCTCACAAAAGGGAAGCTCTGAAAGGAGGACGCGGACCAAACCAAAAAGAGGGTCCAACAAGTAACCGGATGGAAAGATTTAGTGGAGGGAAAGACATGTTTGGTTTAAGCCACCTACCTAAACTATGAGGTTCTAGTTGAAGATTTTTTTTATCATGACATACATTTTGGGTTATACGGATTCAAACCCACAACCTCTTAGTATACGTGTGAAATTGTTGAGGTATCAAGCTCAACTTAGTTTTGCCATTTAGTTAACCACGTAACTTACTAAGTAGTTACCTAGATAGAATCTAGTTAGTGTGTTGACCTTTAAACCCTTAAATAAGATCTTGTACTTGTACGTAAGTGGGGATACATTCTAGATCCTCCACTACCAAGTATACTTAATATAGGACTTACATCCTTGTACCTATATTCTACTCACACATGTGCACCCGTGCACATGAGTTGTATATATGCTTATTAATATAGAGAAAGGTCGTTAGCTACACTCTTGTTAATCATCCCCCATTTATCTTATTGCTCATAAGTAAATCTTCCTCTCTCTCTTCTTCTCGCACACATATCACATAATCTTGCGCAACCTAATCACATACGTGATTAACTTCTCACATAATTAGATACTAATTAACCCTAGTCGGTCATCTAATTATTAACAAAAACCGTTTAACCATTATGGTAACATATATAATGTATAATTAAATATTATTAGTTATTATAAGATATTTAGAATATTCTAGAACATATGTTTGTAGCTTTAACAACTACCGAATTGGGGGTCCAACTACCAAAGAACTATACAGAATTCTCTAATGTGTTTGATAAAGTGAAAGCCAATAGACTATTAGAGCATCGACCATATGACTGCCCGATTGATTTGCAGCTAGGAAAAGAGCCTCCATGAGGGCCAATTTATAACCTTTCACCCATGGAGTTAGAGGTTCTTCGGGAATATATCGATGAGAACTTGGCAAATGGGTTTATCCAACATTCAAGATCTCCTATCGGCGCATCCATCTTTTTCGTTAAGAAGAAAGATGGTTCGCTTCGTCTAGTCATGTATTATCAGGGATTGAATAAAGTGACTATTCAAAACAAATATGGTCCATCATTGATTTCAAGCCTTCTGGAACGCCTCCGCGGAGCAAAATATTTCACGAAGTTAGAGCTTAGAGGTGCTTACAACATTGGTTGAATGTGTCCTGGGGATGAATGGACGACTACTTTCTGCACTCGCTATAGCCATTTCGAGTATACAATAATGCCATTTGGTCTCACACATGCACAAATAGTTTTTCAACATATGATTACTAACATTTTTTGAGATTTCCTCAATATCTTCATCATAGTTTACCTGTATGATATCTTGATCATATGCGTCTTCACCCAACATTCCATGTTTCACTTTTGGAGCCCTACACAACAAGCTCTATTCCTCATCATGTTACATCTCCCCCACCTCCAGTCGATTTTTCAGATGGCTCTGAATATGAAGTTGTTGTCATTCTTGACTCCAAGATCATCTGCAACAAACTATATTATTTGGTTGATTGGTTAGTGTGAAAGTGTTTTTAGAATTCAAGAAATTGAAAATTAGAAGAATATAAGGTATGGAGCATTTACATTTGGAGGCTAAGAACACGAACCAAGACCTTAAGAAGAAGTCAAAAGTGAGATCATTAATTTTTCCATTAATATGGAAAGGGCCTAACCTTTGATAATCCAGTTTGTCACATGGTCGAGTAGTTTTGATGTGTCGTCGTAATACCCATACTCGATCGCCAATATCAAAATAGAATGGAAGTCGATGACGATCTGCATAATCCTTCTGTGTTTGTTCAGCATGATGTAAGTGGGTAGATATTCTACTTGAATTCTTCGTAGCCGCTCCAAATGATCCTCTGCACTAGGATTTGTGGGTAACTCAGGAGTTTCTAACACACACCAACGAGGATGATAGCTTTTGTAAGCATAGAATGGTGTAACCCTAGTAGAGGAGTGGATAGAATTACTATAAGCAAATTCAGCAAAGTGTAGAATATTTGCCCAATCATCTTGTTGATTGCTTAAGAAACATTGAAGATACTGTTCCAACATTTGATTGGTACGTTTTGCTTGTCCATCTGTTTGGGAATGATAGCCGAAGGAGAGATTGCAGGTGACCTTGAGCATTTTGAAGAGATGCTTCCAAAATTTAGAGACGAATTGAGGTCCACGATCACTGATGATACTATCGGGAAGACCATGATGTCAAAATACTACATGCATAACAATTCTTGTGGTTTCTTCACTAGTCACTAGTTTAGTATAGGGCACGAAATGTGTCATCTTAGTATATTGATCTACCACTGTTAAGATTGCATTGAAGCCCTTCGAATCTAGAAGATCTGTGATAAAATCTAGAGATTCTGAAATAGATTGTTGTGGTTTGCTGGGATCGGTAATGGCTCCGACAAACCATATGGATGATGTCTAGGCACCTTCCCTCTGTAACATGTATCACATGTCTAAACATAGTCTTGGACAAATCTTCGCATATGAGGCCACCAAAATTATTGTTGTACTAAATCCAACGTTTTAGTACTACCAAAATAACCGGCTTTGTACGTGTCATGACAATTTTGTACTATTCGAAAGAGATAGGAACCATTGGGAACATACAAAAGTTTCTTAAAGAAGAGTAATCCATCAAGACATTCGAATTGTTGATAATCCGTACCTGGTTGTTGTGACCGTGAACAAGATGCCCGAGAGGGATAGATTTGATCTAGACCAACTTGAGCGAAAACATATGTCTTCAAATCTTCACGTATGGTATCGATAATGCGGGAATCCAATGGAGTGTCAAAAACCCATGTTGCTTGAAGTCGTGTCGGACCCAAGATTACTTTCTTTTGATTGTCGAAGGCCGGATCTCCAAGACGAGGACCTAGATACGAACGTCCTGATAATGCATCTACCTTTCCTTGTTGCTTGCTGGGATGATATGTAATCTTGATGTCAAAACGAGTGAGGAACTGGGCCCACCGAGCTTGTCGTCTATTTAATACGCGAGCATTCTAGAAGTAGGCAAGATTCTTGTGATCACTGAATACAATGACTTGATGAGGAGATCCTACTAAAAAATGCCTCTATTGTGCAAAAGAGTCCACTATTGCTAATAGTTCCTTGTCATGTATCTCGTAGTTGATTTCGGCGGCATCAAATTTGCGCGAGTGGAAAGCCACGGGATGTAGCTTCTCATCGTCGCCTTGGCACACCTCCACTCCCCACTCCTTATTTTCATTTTTCTAAAGCCTCTCCTAAACCTCCCTATATAAACACCATCAACCTCCAAAGGCCACTTAGCACTAATGAGCCCCATAGGAGGTGAAACTAGTTTGCTCGTGGCCATTCCCATTTCCCCTATCTCATTGTAAATCATATCTTAATGAAGATTAGTATTGTTTAATCCCTCTCTCTCTCTCTCTCTCAAGCTTATGGGGATGTTTTAATCTCATTTAGTGTTTTATTCTTATGTAGAGTTTTAATATTAGTATTTTGATCCTTCATCTCCCTCTCCCCTCCCTCTATCTCTTCTAATCCTCGCCTACACCAAGTTTTGTCTACGATTCAGGTGCTCTCAAATCGATCTTGGTGGTCTCGTCTCCCTCTCGTCTTATCTATAACCCACCAATGATTTCATTGTTCCGCACTCCTTGTACCGGCCAAAAGGTCAACAAAAACACATGAAGAGATAATGGTTTACTATGGAGGTCTACATATCGGGGATAGGCACCCACATCAAAGTCGCATCGTCATTCGTCGAGCCTTCGTTCATGTCGAGTGCCCCCACTAAGCATTATGTGGTGTTTGCAACGGCATCATTGGTTTTCCCATCCTCTCGCACCACAAGCATGTTGGGATTTCGGTCCCTCCGGATGGGATGTCCGGAGATGAATGACGGCAAGCCCGGAGGCTGTTACGGAACCGTAGGATGAAGAGTACCCGGCATGAAGCCGGATGAAGAGTACCCGGTTACGGAGCCGAATGCTGAAGACCCCGGTTACGGAGCCGGATGCTGAAGACCCCGGTTACGGAGCCGGATGCTGAAGACCCCGGTTACGGAGCCGGATGCTGAAGACCCCGGTTACGGAGCCGGATGACGTATGTACCCGGAGAGAGATCCGGATGCGGGGACATATCTGTGAATATGTTTACCAAGGGCCCTTGAGGCTATAATTGTAAATAGCCCGAAAGTCATATGTGTATAAATATGACTTAGGGCAAACAGATGATGTTGTTGCTCATTTTTTATGCGAAGTGAGAGCAGCCGCGAGAGAGAGAGAGAGAGAGAGAGAGAGACGAAGAGGTCGTTGCCTCAGTGTATTACCGCCGCCTGTGGCGAAGACAGTGAGCTCAAGGTTGTTGCCTTGTAGCTTCATCATTGTACATCTCTGCATATAGTGATGGTTGGAGTTTGAGGACTCCCGTGGTTTTTCCCACTTAGGGTTTTCCACGTAAAATATCCTGTGTACTCTTCCCCTCATTATCTTCGTGTATTTTGTAATTCCTGTTTTCTGAAAGTTAATCCTATTTCTCGGTTGTGGCCGAGCACTGTGTATAACAAATTGGTATCAGAGCGACGGTAACACAGGAAATGGAAGGCGGCGGCAGTGGGCCTCCGGGCATGATGGTGTTGAACTCACAGAACTACGCCGACTGGAAGATAAAGATGGAAGACCTTCTCATCGTCCGAGATCTATACGAACCGATCGACAATGCCGAGATACCCAAGGGGGTAATAGAGTCGGAGTGGAAGCTCCTGAACCGGAAAGCCGTAGCGACGATCCGGCAATATGTCGATGTAAGTGTCCTGCAACATGTGGCGAACGATACGAACGCCTATGAGATGTGGAAGAAGCTGTCGGGCCTCTATGAGAGGAAGAATGCGTTGAACCGGACCTCCCTGATGAGGAAGATAGTGAACCTCAAGTACCGGGACGGCGAGAATATGGTGGAACACGTAAGCACGTTCATGGGATTCGTGAACCAGCTTGCGGCGATCAAGTTCCCGTTGGAGGATGCAATGCAAGCCATCATTCTGATGTGTACATTGCCGGAAAGCTGGGAGAACTTGGTGGTGACTCTCAGTACCTCCTGCACCGAAGATAACTTGTCTCTACAAACGGTAAAGACAAGCATTTTGAACGAAGAAGCACGTCGGAGAGATAAAGAACCGGCCTCCGACTCGAAGGCGCTGCTTACCGAATCGGAACGAGGAAGACAATGGAACCGGAGTCCGCAAAGACGGGAGAAGTCGGGGACCCGGTCGCAGTCAAGAGGAAGACCCACATGCTTCCACTGTGGGAAGCCGGGGCACTTCCGGAAGAACTGTCGGCATTACCGAAAGGACAACGGAGCCGACGACACCGATTCGAAGAAGTCACCGGAAAGGAACGGTGCATACCGGGGAGCCCCGGACCGGAGAGGTCCGGATCGGCGAGGGCAGGACCGGAAAGGAACGACGGCACTCGCGGCAAGTGAAGAAGAGATAATGCTCATTACCGAAGAGAGGGAGCTGAACCTTGCCGGTGTAGAGATGACCTGGGTGGTCGATTCCGGAGCGTCGTTCCACCTGACCCCGGAGAAGAAATACTTCTCATCCTACACAGCCGGTGAGCACGGTTGTGTCCGGATGGGAAATGAAGGTACGTGCCGGATTGCCGGCATAGGAGACGTGTGGCTGATGACATCAACCGGATGCAAGATGCTGCTGAAGGATGTCCGACACGTCCCGGAGGTTCGATTGAACCTGATTTCGGCCGGGAGGCTAGACGATGAAGGCTACACAGGTAGCATCCGGAACGGCGTAATGAAGTTCAGCAAGGGGAGCCTGATAGTGGCTCGGGCCCGGAAAGACAACACACTGTACCTGATGAATGCCCGGTTATGTCCGGAAGAGCTGAATGTGGCAGCCGACACTGCCGGTGAGCTGTGGCACAAAAGACTGTGCCACATGAGTGAGAAGGGGATGAAGAGGCTTGCAGAAGACAACCTTATTCCAGTGAAGCATGTGCACCTGGAGAAGTGCACCGACTGCCTGGCCGGTAAGCAGAACCGAACCTCCTTCCACTCAAGGCCACCGACGAGACGTAGCGCACCATTGGAGTTGGTGCATACTGACGTGTGTCAAGTAGAAACGAAGTCACATGGCGGAGCCCAGTACTTCGTGACATTCATTGATGATCACAGCCGGAAGCTGTGGACGGCACCGTTGAAGACAAAGGACCTAGTGTTGTGTGTCTTCAAAGAACTCCACGCGAGAGTGGAAAGAGAATCCGGCAAGAAGCTAAAAGCGATACGAGCGGATAACGGAGGGGAATACCGGGGGCAGTTCCAGGAGTACTGTCGCTCGAAGGGAATCCGGCTCGAGTTTACTGTGCCGAAGACGCCGGAACTGAACGGGCTAGCCGAGAGGATGAACCGGACCATAATGGAGAGGGTCCGGAGTATGTTGGCGCATGCGAAATTACCCAAGGGATTTTGGGCTGAGGCAATGTCGACGGCGACGTATGTGATAAATAGATCACCCTCAGTACCTTTGGACGGAGACACGCCGCAGAAAGTGTGGACCGGTAAGGAAGTGTCCTACCGGCATCTGAAGGTGTTCGGGTGTCTCGCATACGTGCATGTGGCAAAGGACCGGAGAGGAAAGTTAGATCCAAAGACCCGGCCATGCATATTCCTCGGTTACGGCGACGACGAGTTCGGCTACCGAGTATGGGACCCGGTCGACAAGAAGATATTCAGGAGTCGAGATATCATCTTCATGGAGGACAAGACACTCGCCGACTGGGAGTCGGAGAAGAAGATGAAGAGCTCCAAGTCGACCGGTGAGGATAAACTCTACGAGGAGCAGTCCCAACCGGCAAGGGACCGGTTAGCACTCGAGGATCCGGCCGAAGACGGTGAAGAAACAGAACCGGCCGAGGAAGATGAAAATGATACCGGAACCGGCCCCGATCCCGAAATGGATTCGGATGAAGTAGAATCGGAAGAACCGGTTACCGAAGCTCCGGAACGGAGATATCCTCTAAGAGAGAGAAGGGCCCCCCGGAGATTTCCGGAACCAGAGCACGTGCTGCTAACCGACGAGGGGGAGCCGGAGAGCTTTGAAGAAGCAAAACACGACACCCAGAGCCGCAGGTGGTTGAGTGCCATGCAGGACGAGATGGATTCCCTGCATGAGAACCACACATATGAACTTGTGGAGTTGCCGAAAGGAAAGCGGGCACTTCGAAACAAGTGGGTGTTCAAGCTGAAACCGGGAGATGCCGGAAACCCCCCGAGATACAAAGCCAGGATCGTGGTGAAGGGGTTTCAGCAGAAGAAGGGCGTCGACTTCGACGAGATATTTGCCCCGGTAGTGAAGATGACCTCCATCCGGACTGTGCTGAGCATAGCGGCAAGCATGGACCTCGAGGTAGAACAGATGGACGTGAAGACGGCATTCCTCCACGGTGACCTCGAAGAAGAGATCTACATGCAGCAACCGGAAGGATTCGAGAAGAAAGGGAAGGAGCACCTGGTATGCCGGTTGAAGAAGAGCCTTTACGGACTGAAGCAGGCTCCCCGGCAGTGGTACCGGAAGTTTGACTCCTTCATGACCGACGAAGGGTATCTCAAAACGCAGTCCGACCATTGCGTGTTTGTGAAGAAGTTCGAAGGAGGAGACTCTCTAATACTCCTCCTGTACGTGGACGACATGTTGATCGTCGGACGGGACCAGGTCAAGATACGGATGCTGAAGAAGGCTCTTCACCGAACCTTCTCAATGAAGGACCTGGGTCCGGCGAGGCAAATACTAGGGATGCACATCATCCGGGACCGGAAGAAGAAGCAGTTGTGGCTGTCACAGGAGAAGTACGTGACAAAGGTGCTTCACCGGTTCAACATGTCGGAAGCAAGGCCGGTCGGATCAACCCTCCCGGCAAACTGCAAGTTGTCCAGCAAGCAAAGCCCCAAGACAAAGGCTGAGAAAGAGGACATGATGAAAGTACCATATGCCTCTGCCGTCGGAAGCTTGATGTACGCAATGGTGTGTACAAGACCGGACATAGGATACGCAGTCGGAGTGGTGAGCCGGTACATGAGCAATCCCGGCAAAGAGCACTGGAACGCGGTCAAGTGGATACTCCGATACCTGAAGGGCACGGCAAACGTGTGCCTCCGATTCGGCTCCGGTAAGCCCGAACTCGACGGCTTCACCGATTCGGATATGTCGGCTGATGCAGATACCAGCCGGTCCACATCAGGGTATGTGATGACGTATGCAGGGGGAGCTGTTTCATGGCAGTCGAGGCTGCAGAAGACGGTTGCGTTGTCAACCACGGAGGCGGAGTACATGGCAGCTGTTGAAGCCGGCAAGGAAATAATATGGATGAAGGACTTCATTAGAGAGCTCGGTATCCGGCAGGAGGAGTACCGACTCTACTGCGACAGTCAGAGTGCCATCCACCTTGCGAAGAACGCGGCCTATCACTCCCGGACGAAGCACATCCAGCGAAGATATCACTGGATCCGGGAAAGGATAGAAGACCAGGAGTTCGTGCTGACAAAGATCCACACGGACGAGAACGGCTCAGATATGCTGACCAAAGTGCTCACACCCGACAAGCTGGAAGCTTGCCGGAAGAGGATCGGATTGGAGAGACATCCCATGCCGAAGTGAAGGGGGAGTTTGTTGGGATTTCGGTCCCTCCGGATGGGATGTCCGGAGATGAATGATGGCAAGCCCGGAGGCTGTTACGGAACCGTAGGATGAAGAGTACCCGGCATGAAGCCGGATGAAGAGTACCCGGTTACGGAGCCGAATGCTGAAGACCCCGGTTACGGAGCCGGATGCTGAAGACCCCGGTTACGGAGCCGGATGCTGAAGACCCCGGTTACGGAGCCGGATGACGTATGTACCCGGAGAGAGATCCGGATGCGGGGACATATCTGTGAATATGTTTACCAAGGGCCCTTGAGGCTATAATTGTAAATAGCCCGAAAGTCATATGTGTATAAATATGACTTAGGGCAAACAGATGATGTTGTTGCTCATTTTTTATGCGAAGTGAGAGCAGCCGCGAGAGAGAGAGAGAGAGAGAGAGAGAGACGAAGAGGTCGTTGCCTCAGTGTATTACCGCCGCCTGTGGCGAAGACAGTGAGCTCAAGGTTGTTGCCTTGTAGCTTCATCATTGTACATCTCTGCATATAGTGATGGTTGGAGTTTGAGGACTCCCGTGGTTTTTCCCACTTAGGGTTTTCCACGTAAAATATCCTGTGTACTCTTCCCCTCATTATCTTCGTGTATTTTGTAATTCCTGTTTTCTGAAAGTTAATCCTATTTCTCGGTTGTGGCCGAGCACTGTGTATAACAAAGCACTCTACACCCTATCTTACTTTCCTACACCACTATTGTAAGCATGAGACTATGTTTAGTAGCCATGCATTCCCTTTTATCTCTTTATCTCTCTTTGAGTTCATATTCCTGGGACTACACTTGGTAGCCAGGATTTTGTATTTATTTTAGACATATTGTATCTTCAAACCTACACTCTTTCGCATAGCATGATGTTTGTCATCAGGTTACCCCTCCACACTCCCTCCTAATTTCTACTCTACCCTTGCCCCACCCTCTCCTATTTCCAATCCTACCCTTCCCAATTTTAATTTTTCATTTTATCTTCTCTTACTTTCTCTTATTCTCATTCGTACCCCTCCCTTTTCTCTTTTCCCTAACATTCTCCATTTGTTCCTTGAGTTTTTTACTTTCTCACCTTTTTATTTTTAGCCCCTTCAATTTCATTTCTATTTTAATTTCTATTTTAGTATTTCTGGGCCCCTCTAAATTTTTTCCAATCCTACCCTTCCCAAATTTACTTTATGTTTTCTCTTATTTTCATTCATACCCCTCCCTTTTCTCTTTTCCCTACCCCTCTCCATTTCTTCCTTCAGTTTTTATCTAGGCTTTTTTCGCCCCTTCAATTTAATTTTAACTTTTTGTTTTCGTACTTCTCGGCCCCCCCTAATTTTTTCCTTATAACCTCTTTTCTACCCTCCCCCGCATGTAGCCTTTATTACCCTCACCCATATCTCACTCTCTTTTACCTTACCTTAGCCTAGTCTCTTCTCTTTTTAAACCCCTCCTCTTTCTTCACATATTATGTACTCTCCTTACCTCTCTTACTTTTTAGTTACTCATGCCTCTCCACCTCTCTCCCCTTTCTCTCTCTTGCTTTTTCACATTTCCCCACCCTCTCTCCACTCTCTTCCCTATGTCTAATCACTCCTCTCTCTCTCTCTCTCTCTCTCTCTCTCTCTCTCTCTCTTCTTTTCCCCTCTTCCTTTTTTCTAAGTTCCCATGTCTCTAGTTCTATACCTCCCTTACTCTCCCCATTTTTACCTTTATTGTTACCTTTACACCCCCTTATATTTTTCTAAACACCCACTATTACCCCTTGACATTAAACCCGCTCCCCCTCATCATATTTCCCCTTATTATATAGCCTTCTCTTCTCTCCGTGCCCTTTTCAATCATACCCATTAGCACCCTCCACTCCCCACTCCTTATTTTTATTTTTTTGAAGCCTCTCCTAAACCTCCCTATATAAACACCATTAATCCCCAAAGGCCACTTAGCACTAATGAGCTCCATAGGGGGCGAAACTAGTTTGCTCGTGGCCATTCCCATTTCCCCTATCTCATTGTAAACCTTATCTTAATGAAGATTAGTATTGTTTAATACTTGTCTCTCTCTCTCTCTCTCTCTCTCTCTCTCTCTCTGGGTATGTTTTAATCTCATTTAGTGTTTTATTCTTATGTAGTGTTTTAATATTAGTGTTTTGATCCTTCATCGACCTCTCCCCTCCCTCTATCTCTTCTAATCCTTGCCTACACCAAGTTTTGTCTACGATTTGGGTGCGCTCAAATCGATCTTGGTGGTCTCATCTCCCTCTCGACTTATCTACAACCCACCGATGATTTCACCATTCCACACTTCTTGTACCGTCCAAAAGGTCAACAAAAACACATGAAAAAATATTACTAAGGGCGAAATCCGACACGTCTGCCTCAATGATAAATGGTTTTTGTGGATCAACATGGACTAGAACAGGAGCCGATGTAAATGCTTTCTTGAGACCCTCAAAAGTCGTGTCCGCTTCCTTAGTCCAAAGAAACGATTGTCCCATTGACTTACAACCAGGAAAAGAGCCATTGTGGGGACCGATCTACAACTTGTCACCAACTGAGCTTGAAGTTCTTCGAGCCTACATAGAGGAAATTTTGGTTCAAACTGTCAGGGATAGTACTAAAGGCAAGGAGGATTAGTACTCAAGATAGAGAGGAAGAATGAGGGTTAGTACTAAGAAGGGAACGAGTGTGTGAGAGTCACAAGAGGGGAAGAGAGAGAGGGAGAGAGAATGATGACAACATGAACTATATTATGTGAAGAAGGATACAAGAATAGTTAGGAAGCTTAAGACTGGTGTTGAACCGAATCGGTTCTGAATAATGCCATGTGCCTTTTTTATAGTATTGTCAGGAGTACTCCTGAATTTTCTAAAATGTTCCAAAGTAATCTATAATATACATGCATTTCCTATAATCAAATAATAAATAAAAATAATATTACAATGTATGGGTTAATGGTATGACTTTCACCCATGTAACACAAGGTTATGGGTTCAAGTCCTTTTGAAGCCATATCATGACAATTTCCAATTATGATTATAGTTCATTCATAGAGGATGAAACAATTCAAACACTAATCGAAAGATCCCATTAACATAATGTAACTTCAATCAGACCATAGTTGTTAAAAAACATGTATTCTACATTTAGAACACTCTGAAGTATTCTACTTTATATATTTTCCATTTTATAATTTTCCATGTATTTAATATTTCAAAAAAGTTTAAAATTTTTGAAATTTTCAAATTCTATTTTTCTTGAAATTAAACTTTAAAATTTAAGAAGTAATTAACGTATTTTACATGTAATCTATGTATTTAAAGTATTTTACACTTATTCTAAGTATTTACCGTATTTTATCTATAAAATATATATTCTAAGTATTTTTAAAGAAGCTAGAATACTTGATGAAGACTTAGCATATTGTGAAATGCACATAAATGGAATCCAAACCAGCTTGCTTAGCTTCTTACTTCCTATTCAATTTATAGTCGTACAAAGGTACCCATTTGGGTTGGCTTTACTTAGCTACATGCATCCTAACAAGGGTATGCTAAAAGGGTGGCTCAACAGAACACATGTACACCATAGCATGAAGGCATGCATGCTAAACAAGGGTATGCTAAAAGCGGCACAAAGGAACACATGCACACCCAACATGAAGGCATGCACTTGCATCCAAGGGACACCACATTCCCCCCCTGAGAGAAACAAGGAGTTTTACGACATGGGGAAAGGACGAGCGCTAGAAGATGGGCTTGGGGTAGCATAGGGCTTGATGCGGGCAACATGGGCGAAGGTGAATCGACCATTGGAATCGCGTCAGAGCAAGTAAGTCGTGGATTTGATTGCATGAACCACGGTGAATGGGTCGATCCATCGGTGCATGAGTGATTGTTGAGACTTCGCCACCGAACCGGGAAGTAAACAAGGAATTTGGTTCCATCATCATAAGTCGGGGTAATTCGACCCACGTCGTAGTGTCGCTTTTGGCATTGCTGTGTGACTTGTAGGTTTCGAGAGCTTGCTTGTCGAAGGAGAGGTAGTAGTTGTTGGAGATAGAGCCCCCAAGTGGCACCATCCATATTGGTAGGTTTGGAATGGACGTCAATGGACGATTCTGGTGGGAGCCGAGGGTCACACCCATAAAGTACTCGAAAAGGGTTGATCCATGTTGACGTCTGAACGGATGTATTGTAGGTGTGGGTGACGAAAGGCAAGATTTGATCCCAGGTTTTGTGGCATGGATCGATGTAAGCGGCAATCTCCTGCTTGAGGGTCTTGTTGAGGCGTTCGGTGAGGCCGTTTGTGGACGATTCTGGTGGGAGCCGAGGGTCACGCCCATAGAGTGCTCGAAAAGGGCTGATCCGTGTTGACGCCTGAACGGATGTATTGTAGGTGTGGGTGACGAAAGGCAAGATTTGATTCTAGGTTTTGTGGCATGGATCGATGTAAGCGGCAATCTCCTGCTTGAGGGTCTTGTTGAGGCGTTCGGTGAGGCCGTTTGTTTGCGGATGGTACGGGGATGTAAACACCTGTTGGACACTTAGTTCAGTTGCAACTGCGTTGAGGACGTCCCCATGGAACTGGCAGCCCTGATCAGATAAGAGTTGGACAGGGCAACCATGCTGAAAAATTACCTTGTGCAAAAGTTGGGATGTGATTGTTGGCGTAGTGATGTCAGGGATGGCAACAGTTTCAGCCCATCTAGTGAGGTATTCTGTTATGTCCAAGATATATTTGTCGCCACTAGGGGTTTCGGGAAAAGGTCCCGTGAAATCCCATCCGACGAGCTGGAAAGGCGATGTGACGGTGATGGGTTGGAACGTTCCGACGAGCTTGCTCGTGGGTTTGATGTGTTGACACAAAGCACATTGGTTGATGTAGGTAGAGACAGAATGTCGCATGTTGGACCAATAATACTTGAGACGTAATTTTTGAAGAACCTTGTGGAAACCCAGATGACCCAACAATGGGTGGTCATGATAAAATTGGAGATACGTCTGTTGTAGGGCATGAGGGATGTAGAGATAGAACTCGTGATGCGCCTAAATGAAGAACACGAAGTTATCACGGAGGATGAACCATCGTCGTGAGGGAAATGGTTGGAGGGAGCACAATTGATGGGTTATCTCTCGGATGACGGGGTCATGTTGCTAAAGTGTAGCGAGTTGTGGTAGTGGCAGTGGAAGGTCAAATGTCGCGGGTAGAAATTGGACAGCTTGGAAATCGGCGCGAGAGAGACTATCGGCGACCAAATTGGTTACACCTTTTCGATAGGAGAGGGTAAATTGATAATCTTGAAGTGCCAACGTTGTCGTGCCTTTCGGCTCCGGATCGTTTGCGTGAGTCGGGTGGGAACCACCGAGGTTTTGGACTAGGAGAAAGAAGAATATGAGATGAGGCTAGTAATGAATAGATTATTAGAAAGAGAGATAGAAATCTCGTGAATCCCACGAGTGTATTGTATTCGATTAATCAATATTTAGATAAGAATATGTATTTAGATTGAAAGAAAGATATAAGAAACTTGTGAATCCCACAAGTATAATTATATTATTTTCGTGAATCCCACGATTATATTAATTGGTTGGTGTTTTCGGAAATATATCCAATTTCCAAATATTTCACACGCCTATTACATTGTGCTCCCCATCCTTATGTAGTGATGGGAGAGACTAAGCATAGCTACATGCTTTTTTTCTAATATGTTCATGCACACTAAATATGCATGTGATGCTTTTCTAATCCTTGCTTTTATTTGCTAAATATAGTGCTCATGCACGCTAGATGTGCACGAGTCACTTTTTAGTTGCTTGCGTTTTTCTATAAAATATTCACGCACTCTAAAAATGCATGATTTACCTTTTAATAAAGGTAGGCGCAAATAAAGCACTTATAGTTATTAAATCTATTTATAGAACACTAAAGATAAGGTAGCATAATGGTAAAGTTGATATTCGGCTACGTGGAGGTACAAGGTTCAAATCTTGCCCTATGCACGTGATAAATATCTTGATATTCTTATTTTATTTATTGGTGATAAATATCTTGATATCCTTATTTTATTTATTTATATGTAATTAAATCGTTTATATTATTTTTACTTTTTCACGTAGTGTACGAAATACACTACGACACTCGCCCCCTCCGAACCTGCACATCCTCCGGTATGTGCCGAAGTTGCCGATGCTCGTTGTCTCCCCTTCATCCTCTGTTTGTCCCGCTATGTCAACTTTGTCTCTCCATTTTGAGTAGACCCATTCTTTCCACCCGAACCATTGTCGCCATCCGATCCACCATATTCTTTGTTCTCTCTCGTCATATTCTTGGCCCTTGTCATTCGTGGTAGTGTCTTTTACTGGCCTCTTTCTTGTCTTCATCAACCTTGACTTTTTTCCGGATCGCTCTTGTCCGATCGACTTTCGGCTAGGTCGGCTTCCATCCATATTCACGTTCGGCCAAGTCAGACTCAATCGATCGGTTTTGACCGAGTCGACCCCTTTTCGGGTCGGCTTTCTTTCGGGTCGTCTTTCGACCGAATCCTCATTCGCCCGGTTCGGCTTTCGTTTGTGTCGTCTTTCGGCCGAATTCTCTTCCTTTCGGTTCGGCTTTCTTTCGGGTCGACTTTCGGTCGAATCCTCTTTTACCCGGTTAGGCTTTCTTTCGGATCGGAATCCCGTCCGGATCACCTTCCATCCGAACCGGCTTCCGACTTTACCTTTCTTGCCGCCACCTCCCGTCTCTCCGGTCTCACGTTGCTTCTCAGACACAACCGCCGAAGTCTCTAGATATTGTTGGCATGAATCCTCGGTATTACCTTCTTTTGTAGTTTCACCCTTAGCATTCTTCTCGGCTATCTCTTCATCGTATTCGTCGGCTTCGACATTCGTTTTCTCTCCGCCACCTTCCGTCTCTTCGGTCTCACGTTGCCTTTCGATCGCAACCGCCGGAGTCTCTGGAATCAGTGGTGGGGAAGTCTCGATATGGCAATCCGCCATTGATTCGTCCATAGCCACCTCCGATTCGATTTCGTCTTTTGTGGCTACCTCCTTAATCACATCCGCTTCACACTCTTTATCTGCATCAATTATGCAAACATCTATTATGCTTACCCCTTTTTCACCCGATGTTTCAATCACTTGTATTCTGAAATCTTCTTCTACACTTGGGTTATCGGCCTTATCCTTCGTCGTTGCTCTTTCGCAAGACAAGAGGGTAGCTTGTTTTACACCCTCTTCCGTCGGACCATCATGTTGTATTTCGGCCTTCATATCGGCTCCATCGTTTGTCTTCAATCGACCATCCTTCATCGGCCATGTCGTTGACAAGATTCTCATCTTCCTCTCATCATGTCTCCGGCATACCCTTTCGACTTTGGCCCAATCCTCAGTAAGACCGTTCGCACCGTCATCATCTTCGAGTTCGATCCCGATGTCCATCCTTTCTTTTCGATCGATCGATTTTACGAACATTAGGACTTTATCCTCTCTCACCAATCGTTGTTCTCGCTCCGAGAGTCGAGCAAAACGATTCTCGAACTCTAGGAATGCTTGTGTTGCACTTCGGTGGGTCTTCTCCGATGCCACCCATTCGTCGAATTCTCGCCGATCTTTTCCCTTCGATCTCTTGTAATCATATGCCTCTCGTAAAGCTTCTTCGAAGGACCCCCATGTTGGATTTTGTTGCCGTATCTTGTAGATTCTTTCTTGTAACTCATCCGTGGCTACCCGATTGAAGGATGTCACTTGCAATCCTTCCGGTATCCCACATCGTATCATCTCCGCCTTGTAGTCACGTAGATAGCGTGACACATCGTTTCCGTTGAATTGTCCGTTTCGTTGTACGAGCCGCTTTACTGCCCCCGTGATCTCCGACATCACTTGTTGTTCTTGTAGCATCCGCTCGAACATCATCATCATCGTTATGCTCATTGCCTCTTGTTGATTCTCCATCTCCTTGCCACCCGCCTTCACGTCGGGTTCACCAACTGTGTCGTGCCTTTCGGCTCCGGATCGTTTGCGTGAGTCGGGTGGGAACCACCGAGGTTTTGGACTAGGAGAAAGAAGAATATGAGATGAGGCTAGTAATGAATAGATTATTAGAAAGAGAGATAGAAATCTAGTGAATCCCACGAGTGTATTGTATTCGATTAATCAATATTTAGATAAGAATATGTATTTAGATTGAAAGAAAGATATAAGAAACTTGTGAATCCCACAAGTATAATTATATTATTTTCGTGAATCCCACGATTATATTAATTGGTTGGTGTTTTCGGAAATATATCCAATTTCCAAATATTTCACACGCCTATTACATTGTGCTCCCCATCCTTATGTAGTGATGGGAGAGACTAAGCATAGCTACATGCTTTTTTTCTAATATGTTCATGCACACTAAATATGCATGTGATGCTTTTCTAATCCTTGCTTTTATTTGCTAAATATAGTGCTCATGCACGCTAGATGTGCACGAGTCACTTTTTAGTTGCTTGCGTTTTTCTATAAAATATTCACGCACTCTAAAAATGCATGATTTACCTTTTAATAAAGGTAGGCGTAAATAAAGCACTTATAGTTATTAAATCTATTTATAGAACACTAAAGATAAGGTAGCATAATGGTAAAGTTGATATTCGGCTACGTGGAGGTACAAGGTTCAAATCTTGCCCTATGCACGTGATAAATATCTTGATATTCTTATTTTATTTATTGGTGATAAATATCTTGATATCCTTATTTTATTTATTTATATGTAATTAAATCGTTTATATTATTTTTACTTTTTCACGTAGTGTACGAAATACACTACGACAACGTCCATCGTAACAAGCGGCCCAAGGGGTGAGGTCTATGAATAAGAGAAAGTAAGGGTTGGTGGTCAATCTCAACCATAACCTACCCACCATGAAGGTATGGGTGAAGACGCTGGAAAGACCAGACGATCGCATGTAGTTCCTTCTAAGTGGTTGAGTAGTTCTGTTCAGCCGGCGTGAGAGTTCAGCTAATGAAGGCAACCGCCTTCTCTTGCCCGTGGCAATC
Source organism: Azolla caroliniana (assembly GCF_043228905.1). NCBI lineage: Eukaryota > Viridiplantae > Streptophyta > Polypodiopsida > Salviniales > Salviniaceae > Azolla > Azolla caroliniana. The sequence goes on from NW_028230443.1 coordinate 4,998,754, forward strand.
GGTTTGCAGCAGGACGGCTCCTAACGCATGGTTAGAGGCATCTGTCTACAACATAAACAGCTGGTCAAAGTTAGGATGGGCGAGCAACCCTGATTCCTGGACCATTTTTTTGAGGCGATGAAAGTTGTCTTCGCAAGCAGGATCCCAGACGAATGACACACCTTTCTTCAGGAGATGATGGAGGGGGAAAGTGACCAAGGCGAGGTTCGGGATGAAGCGAAGGGAAAATGTGATCATGCCCAAAAAACGTTGCAATATTTTTATTGAGGTGGGCGGGGGTAGTCGGTGATGACAGCTACCTTTGCAGGGTCCATACGGATTCCATCGCTAGAGATGATGAAGCCAAGAAAACAGAGACTGGTGCTTCCCCATCGACACTTCTTCCATTGGAGTCGCAAGTTATGCTTAGTTATGCAAGCGAGGACTTCAGCGAGAGTTTGTAGATGATCCTCCCAAGTGGCAGTGTGGATAAGGATGTCGTCGAGATAAATGAGGAGGACGCCTTTACTGATAAGGCCGGCAAATATGGAGTTTTCCATGCGTTGGAATGTGTTGTCGGCATCAGACAGGCCAAACGGCATGCGGGTGAATTGGAACAACCCGCGTCGTGTGCGGAATGCGGTCTTGTGGGTGTCAGACGGCTTTAAGGGGATCTGCCAATATCCCGAGACCAAGTCAAGGGAGGTGAAATAATGGGAGCCCCCAAGCTAGTCCAAGAGGTCATCCACGTGAGGGAGCAAGTAGAGGTCATGGATCGTCACTTTGTTGAGAGGCCTAAAGTCGATGTAGAAGCGGAAGGTGCCATCATCCTTCTTGACAAGGTGGGGTTCCAAAACCCAATTGTTGGTGGAAGGAATGATAATACCTTTGGTGAGCATATCGGTGACGGCAGCATCGATGCGATCGTGGTCGAGGGGGGAACATCAGCGTGTAGCCATGCGGATGGGAGCTGTTACGGGCATGACCATTTAATATCCCGTGGTGAGAATTTACCGTAGTATTCTATACACGTGGATAAGTGTGAGGGTTAAACGAGAGTGTAAGGAAGGGGAGGATTACTTTTAATCCTCGGGATTGAGACAACCTATTAGGTCAAGTGTGAACTTGCCTGGGGGCCTTGGGTATCGCTATAAATAAGAGGCCTAGCTACCCTCATTTGATCATCTTTTGACTACATCGAGACTCTGCTCTTGTGGTGGGTCAACTCTTGTAGCGAGCGCGCCAACACCAGGTACGACTCGACGCCACGGCGGTGGTATGGGACGCCGATCAAGGCTCGAGTCCATCTCGATCCCTTCGCTCAGGGGTGGTCGGCTGGATTGGCACCCTTCTTTCTCTTTCTCCTTTCTATCTATCATTTGTTTATCCTTATCTTAAGCTTACTTTAGTACTTAGATTTCTAATAGGAGCAGCGTCCCCAGTACGAATGAAATGTTATATCGGGAAAGAGACAGTAGCGGCATGCGTGGGTTGGGGGGGCTAGTGACGGAAAACGAGCTAACATTTGGCGGACGGAGATTAACCACTCCTTGGGATTGAGGGCCACTCGGACTTGGCTGAGGTGGGGGACATGGGGGCTATCATGTAGGAGGGGGATAGGGGGAGTTTGTGGGACAATCAATTTGTGAGTATCGAAATCAATCATAGCGCGACGCTTGAGGAGCCAATCGCAACCTAAGGTGAGGGGGAAGAGTTGGTAGGGCAAGACATAAAAGTGGTGTGAGAATGTGAGAGTGCCTAAGGTAACAGTGCACTGGGCTTGCGTGCGAGAGTGGTATAGATGTTGGTGATCACCAAAAAGAACTTGGATGGAAGGAGCGGTGGTTGTGGGGAGGCCTAATTGGTGAACTAAGGCGGTGCTAATTGAAGAGTTACTACTGCCAGAGTCTAATAGGATGGTGTGTGTGGAGTGATTAATGGTGGCCAGAGTGGTGCATACCTGTGAACTAGAAGAGGCAGACGCTTGGATGTGGGGGGCTGGCTCTTCCATCAGTACCCTAGAAGTTAGTTTCCCGGAAGCTCAGCCAATGATGTTGCGTCAGCCATGGTTATCTGGGCTTGTTGCTTGTGAGATTGTTGTTGCAATTTCCGGCAATAACGTCGAACGTGTCCATAATTGTGGCAATAGAAACACTTCTGGCAACCTTGGGCATCGCGATTAGGAAGGTTCCAACGAGTCTGAATCTGCACATTTTGGACGTCAATGTCCATGGGGGTCGCTCCTTGGTACTGCGTGCGCAAATCGGTCGATGGTGGAGGGGACCATCGTGGTTGGGAGTCAAATAGCGTACAAGCTTCGATGTGTTGGGCAATGAGGATCGCATCATTGAAGGTCTTGGGACCTTGGTCCCGGGCATGGCGAGTGATGTCAGGGCGCAGACGGGGCCATAAGAAGAAAAGCTTGACATGCTCGGGCATTGTTGGATCGGCACGGACAAGGAGCTGATTTAGGCGAACACCAAATTGGCCTACTGGTTCGTGCACTTGCTGTAGCAACGTCTCGAGTTGTTGCAATGCCATCTGGGCCGAATTTTGATGGGCGAAGTTTTGCATGAGGAGATCTCGAAGGATCACCCAGTTCTCCGTCACTTCGCTGGCTTGTTGTACGTACCAAATGGCGGCGACATTTTGGAGCAAGGTGTGAACTTCCAAAGCCTTGCGCTCGTCAGACCATTTGTGGTAACTTGAGATCATCTCAAAGTGATCCAACCATGCTAAGACATCCTCAGAGGGCAAGTCGGAGAAGGAAAAGCTAGAAGAGAAACAAACACTTTTGGGGAAGGACTTTGGGCTAACCTTGGAATCTGGCCAATCTGGAGACCGATCGTTGGTAGTGGAGAGGAAGGAGAGCATAGCTTGGTTCGTGTGGCATTTGAAGCATGGTGTTGGAGAGGACTTGCAGGAGTTGCTCCATTTGGAAGGGGGGTGGCCGCTCAGGAGGTTGCGGGAACTCAGATTGCATAGGGGTATCGACTTCGATGGCGATGGGAGGGAATTGGGACGCCATGAACGAGGTGATAGTGGCTAAAATTTTACTTCGCTTCTCCACCAATTATGTGAAATGCACATAAATGGAATCCAAACCAGCTTGCTTAGCTACTTACTTCCTATTCAATTTATAGTCGTACAAAGGTACCCATTTGGGTTGGCTTTACTTAGCTACATGCGTCCTTACAAGGGTATGCTAAAAGGGTGGCTCAATGGAACACATGTACACCATAGCATGAAGGCATGCATGCTAAACAAGGGTATGCTAAAAGGGGCACAAAGGAACACATGCACACCCAACATGAAGGCATGCACTTGCATCCAAGGGACACCACAATATATATATATATATATATCTTATGTGTATTGTATGCAGAGTATTCTACAACAATGAACTAGATGAAAAATACAAAGTAGAAGGGAAGAGGTTGATCCCAAACAATGTGTGATGATCACATCTAATGCATATGATGATCAACACAATTTAGGAAGTGTTGATATTTTGTACACAAACATATCAAGGTATGCAAGTGTAAAGATTGGAAATAGTTGCACAATGTATGACTTGTATTTTCACATATGTTCATATGCTTCTTTGATTGTTTTTTGAAGTTAATTTGGTTATATTCTTTTTTAGCATGTTCCAAATTGCATGTAGAAAGTTGCAACACTTTTGCTACCATTCTAAATCCTTTTTGATGAGTTTAATGTGATGAACTTGAAAATGGGGGTCTCAAAACAAACCCAAAACACGATGAGGAGAAGAGATATGTAGCCAAAACTAAGATTAATTATCATTAATATGTAATCACGAGCACACTAAGGTTTTATTACAAGCTCCTTAGAGCTAACTAAGATTAAGGGGGGGGGGGGGGGGGAGAGAGAGAGAGAGAGATGTGTAATTACGAAATTGAGGAATGATTAAAAAACAAGGAAGGGGTCCTCTTTATATAGTCTAAGGGTGGCTATTGGTGTCATGGACATGACAACAGTCATGTCACGATTCAAACTCTTGACCTAATGTATTTAATCGATATGTTTTAACCAATACATCCAATACATAATCATGTTGCCTTACTAGATTATTGTAGATTATCTATTCTACATGTAGGATTTTAGAAGCTTCTAGAAAGCTCCAGAAGCCAGAACATTCTAGAAGCTTGTACATGAAAATGAGTCTTTGGATGGGGCTACATTTAGAGCCCATAAACATGTATAAATACAGGGGTTCACCTTGGCCTTAGTCAAGGTGAACAACACCAGTTACGGAATCATAATTCAGTTCTTGTTCTCTTGACTACTTTCTCTCTCTCTTTCTTATTATCTTGTCTATGATATCTCTCTCACTCTTTTAGTATTGAGCCTCGTCTACTTGTCCGTGACAGTTTGTTCACCTTCCATCTCCAAAGCCTCATCATTTCGGATTCTACTGAGAACATAAATCAACTATTGGCAGCCATGCATCAACTTCAACTTGAAAATGAGAATCTCTCCAGAAACTCCAAGCTAGGACTCCAATGGAATTGGAGAATGAAGTGACGGGAACTACACGCTCCCGATATACAACGCTCGGCCACAACCGAGTCTAAGATCAAACACAGAAAACGGGAATGAATGCACGACACAAAAGGAGAGAAGAGTACACAGGATGTTTAACGTGGAAAACCCTAAGAGGGAAAAACCACGGGAGTCCACAGACTCCAAACTATCACTATATCAAAATGTACAATAGTAGAGCACTGAGGCAACGACCTCGAGCTTGCTATCTTCGCCACAGGCGGCGATTACAACAGAGGCAACGACCTCTTCCTCTCTCTCTCTCTCTGTACACTGTTACGCGCTCTCAAGTCTTGCACCAACAAGAATGACAACAACTCACAATAAGTTTGCCCTAAGTCATATTTATACTAATATGACTTTTCGGCTATTTACAAATATAGCCCCGATGGACTCTCAGAAGACATATTTACGAATATGTCCCTTCATCCGGTGAGCGCTCCTCACCGGGCCTGCATCATCCGGATCTTGCCGGGCACTCGTCATCCAGTTCTCACCGGGTCTTCCGTAGTTGGGTACTCCTCATCCGGTTCTCACCAGGTCTTCCGTAGCCAGGTACTCCTCATCCGATTCTCACCGGATCTGCACCATCCGGCTCATGCCAGGTACTCCACATCCGGTTTCGACCTCGACCGAGTTTGCTCATCAGTACTGTTCTTCTCACTTGCCATCCGGAGAGACCTGTTTTCTAACATGAAGAACCCAAGTGCCCTCCTACATCAAGGAATCTCAAATTTGTAGATCTTGGCCCCTCGTCAATCGAGTCGCCACTTCTCGAATATGTAGATCTTGTCCATGAATGTATTTAATCGATATGTTTTAACCAGTACATCCAATACATAATCATGTTACCTTACTAGATTATTGTAGATTATCTATTCTACATGTAGGATTTTAGAAACTTCCAAAAAGCTCCAAAAGCTAGAACATTCTAGAAGCTTGTGCATGAAAATGAGTCTTTGCATGGGGCTACATTTAGAGCCCATAAACATGTATAAATACCGGGGTTCACCTTGGCATTAGTCAAGGTGAACAACACCAGCAACAGAATCATAATTCAGTTCTTATTCTCTTGTCAACTATTTTCTCTCTCTCTTTCTTATTATCTTGTCTATGATCTCTCTCACACACTCTCTTAGTATTGAGCCTCGTCTACTTGTCCGTGACAATTGGGTTACCCAAATCGTTATGCCAAGAGATGACTCTTAGGCTTCCCAAGCCATTATGCCAAGAACCACTACGCCAAGGTAGGTGTTTCCCTTGTAGCATGGTCTAGAACTCTATTTTCCGTGAGTCCCAACCCAAAAGTGGTGCCCCTTCTTGGGAACTGGGACTAGAACTAGTGACCAATTCCCTCATTGGGTCCCAACTTAGGTTGGGACTGGTAGCTGTGTGGGATTGTCCCAACCCAAACGCTTCTTGGGTTATGCTCATGCCAACCCCGTTTTGGGGGTCCTTTGTTTCCATGTGACTCATTTTGGGGTTGGTTTTGGGTTGCCCATGTTTAGGGACACCACATTAACAATACCAAGAGAGATTTCCATGGAGTTGCTACGTCTTGGTATTGTCGCGACCCAAGCTTCAAAGACGAGGTCGATTTGGAAGAAAAGAAGATAATAACAAATGAGAAGACGTTTACAAGACAAAAATACAAGAATTTCTATTACCGGAAACCAAGATTACAAGGTTGCTAAAGACTGGTGTTGAACCGAAATGGTTCAACACTAAGCAGATCTTCGACTTATATACTGTACATCAGAATGTGCACGATCGCCATTTGGCATACATGTTGTGCACCACTTGGCGTACAAGGTGCATGCCATTTGGTGGTCATCTAATGTGTCTAGTGCTCTATAGTTCTTGAATAATAATAATATGAAAATGTATTTATTAACTAAAATGAGTTGGTGCAATGGTTAAAGTGTAAGACCATTGTTTGAAAGTCACAAGTGCAAACCTTGATATTCACATTTTGTGACATCATCCCCTCCTTTGACGACGAGTTCCATGAGTCGCAATGCATGAACTAGGTTTTGGTTTATGGGGATAACAAAGATGAAACTCTTGTATAAGTTCAGAGGCATTAGTGACGTTCGTTGCAGGTTCCCATGTCCGATCCGCAGGCGTGTATCCAAGCCAATCTATTAGATAATATAACTTATTGCGGATGACCTTAGAGTCCAAATAGCTTCTACTTCATATTCAGGTCCTTCAGCAAGTTGAACCGGAGGTGGTGGTGGGATAACCCGATTTGGAATAGAACTTGATGTCCATGGTTCTAATAATGAAACATGAAATACTGGATGAAGACGCATATGTGAAGCCAGGTCCAGATGAAATGCAACATCGTTGACTTGATGAGAGATTACAAATGGACCTAGACGTTGGAAATCCAATTTGGCACATGGTCGAATAGTTTTCACATTACGACGCAATAACCATACACGATCACCAACTTTAAACTTAGGGTCTTCAAGTGAAGAATCTAAGCGATGTTTATCCGCCACCTTCTTGTACTTGGCTTGAGCATGAAGCAAATTATGAGAAAGGTTGGTTTGAATTTCTTTGAGTTTTTTTAGACGATCTTTGACCGTGGGATTGTTTGAGACTTTTGGACATTCAAGCATCATCCATCGAGGATGATATCCTGTGTTTGCAAAGAACTGACTGAATCCCGTAGAAGAATGGATTGAATTATTGTAAGCAAATTCTGCCATATGTAAGAAATCCATCCAATCATCTTGTTGATAGTTGATAAAGCAACGGAGATATTGTTCTAATGTTTGATTTGTGTGTTCTGTTTGACCATCAGTTTGAGGATGGTAGCTTGAAGATAGTTTACAAGAAATGCCAAGGATCTCAAGTAAGTGTGTCCAAAACTTTGCAATAAATTGTGATCCACAATCACTAATGATTTCATCTGGAAGGCCATGGTGCTTGAAAACTTCTCACAAGACTTGTCAATCCTTGACTAGTAAAAGTTTTTCTACATGGAAGAAAATGTGCCATTTTCATAAAGCGGTCCACCACTTTAAGAATTGCATCATAGCCTTGGGAAGATGGGAGATCTATGATGAAATCGATAGAAATGGATTTCCACGGACCATCTGGAATGGGCAATGGGTGCAACAAACCATATGGCCGATGTCGAGGCATCTTTGATCGACAACATACATCACAAGTAGAAACATAGTCTATGACAAATTGACGAACCTGAGGCCACCAATAGTTTCGGGTAACTAGCTCCAATGTTTTCAAAACTCTGAAATGTCCAGCTAATGGTAAATCATGGCAGTGATGCAAAACTTCAAGTCGAAAAGGTCCATCGGGAATATAAGTATGGTTGTTTCGAAAAAGAAACCCATCATGCCAACTGAAGTTCCCATAATCCATGCGAGAAAACTTGGAGCGTGAACAAAAAGCACGATCTGGAACAATGTGGTCTAAAATATCTTGTGCAAAATCATCTGAACCAATGCTTGAGCGAATAGAATTGAGAAATTTTGAATCCAAAGTTGTCTCAGCAACATTTGTCACCATTAATCATAGACGATTAGGGCTCAAAAGGACTTGTTCTTGATTGTCGTAAGTTGGGTCCCCCGGTTTTGGTGCAAAATAAGAGCGTCTTGATAAGGCATCAGCTCTACCTTGTTGTGTTCCTGGTCGATATGTTATCACAAAGTTGAACCGTGTTAGAAATTGTGCCCACCAAGCTTGTCGTCGATTTAGAACTCGAGCATTTTGAAAGTATGTGAGGTTTTTATGATCATTGTAAACAATAATTTGGTGGGGAGAACCTTCCAAGAAGTGACGCCATTGTTCTAAAGAATCAACAATTGCCAACAATTCTTTGTCATGGATTTCATAATTGATTTCTGCAGGTTCAAACTTTCTTGAATGAAATGAAACTGGATGTAATTTCTCACCATTCGCTACTTGTGATAGAACACTTCCTAGTGCAAAATCAGATGCATCTGCTTCTATGATAAACGGCTTTTTAAGGTCAACGTGGACCAAAATGGGAGCAGATGTAAATGCTTGCTTCAAGCTATCAAATGCATCAGCTGCGCTTGATGTCCATACAAATGTTGGGTTCTTCTGTGTTAGTTCCGTAAGGGGCAAAACAACTTTTGAGTAACTCTTGATGAACTTGCGGTAGAAATTCGCAAATCCCAAGAAACATTGCAGATCACGAACTGAGCCTGGTGTCTTCCAATCTAGAATTGTTTGTACTTTCTTTGGATCCATAAAAATACCTTTTGGAGAGACCATATACCCTAGAAACTCCACTTGATTGTAGTCAAAGCAACACTTCTCTAGTTTGGCATAAACACCAAATTCCCGTAATTGTTGTCGAACTTGTCGAACATGATTATTATACTCCTCTTGTGTCTTTGAGTAGATTAGTATGTCATCGAAGTAAATTATCATGAAGATATCAAGGAAATCTCGAAAGATATCATTTGCCATATGTTGGAAAACTGTTGGAGCATTTGTAAGCCCAAATGGCATTACTATGTACTCGAAGTGACCATATCGTGTGCGAAAAGCAGTTTTCCATTCATCACCAGGTCGAATACGAACAAGGTTGTAAGCTCCTCATAATTCTAGCCTTGTGAAGTATTTGGCCCCATTGAGACGTTCCAAGAGATTTGGAATCAATGGTAGAGCATATCGATTTCGAATCATAACCTTGTTCAAGCCTCGATAGTCTACGACCAAACGTAAAGAGCCATCTTTCTTCTTAACAAAAAAAATAGGAGCACCAACAAGAGATCGGGAATGTCGAATGAAGCCATTTGCAAGATTCTCATCAATATATTCTCAACTTTCAATTCTGACGGCAAAAGGTTATAAATTGGTCCCCATGGTGGTTCCTTCTCAGCATGCAAATCAATGGGACAATCATATGGGTGATGATCATGAAGTGTTGTGGCCTTTACCTTATCAAACACACTGGAAAATTCTTGATACTTTGATGGTAAATGGACCTCTGAATCTTGTGGGTTTGAGAATAGGGTTATGACCACTACAAACACAAACATATCTTCTATTGTAGCTTCTTTATGTAATCTTTTGAGAGAGATAGTTGATATATGTCTTGGTGTTAGCTTTGAGGTTGATGTGGTGATGAGCCTTAAAGTGTTGTCTCGTGAGTCTATGATTTCCCGCTTCTTCCAATCAATCTTTGGATTATGAAGTTCAAACCACGGCAACCCAAGAACAATTGGATGTTCGGGGACTGCTTATGATATTAAAAGATATTACAGTAGCTAAATTACCAAGAACTACACGAATAGGCTCTGATTCTTCAGTAATATCTCCTAATGCAATAGAACGTCCATCAATTACAGCTACTGATGCTGGACGAGGAAGCTTATAGAGTAGAATTTCTTGTGTTGTGGCAAAATCCCGATCCATGAAACATGAGTTGGCTCCTGAATCCAAGAGCGCAGATGCAAGAACTTGATGACATCTTGATGTGCTGAGTTGAACTTGCGCCGTGAAAACTTCACTAACTCAGTTCGATGAAATGGAACCTAAGCTCGAAACAAGTTCTATATGCTTTGGTTGGTCCAACCAAATAGCTCCGATTTTGGCTAGACTTACTCATTTAACAACTCATCTAGTTGGCTTAGAACGTCAAAACTATTGGACTGAGGGTTGTTGACAAGAGTTCTTGGTTTATTGGCTTTGATTGGAGAACATGAATCAAAATTCTCAATAGCACTTACTTGATTTAATTGTCTCTTTGGTCGATGTGGACAATGTATTGTTATATGTCCTGGACCACCACAGTATAGGCAAAGTCAATTTGCTCGACGTCGTTGTTTCTCGGCTTCAGACAAAGGACCTCGACAACATGCTGCATCAATCTCCATTGGAGTAGGTCCATTAAAAGAATTAGGATTAGGAACTTGCTGTTGAGATATCAAGCTCAACTAGTTTAATCTAGTTAGTCAACACATGTAACTTAGTAGTTACCTAGATCGAATCTAGTTAATGTGTTGACCTTAAGCCTTTAAATAGGACCTTGTACTTAAGTGGGATATTCTAGATCCTCCACTCCTTAGTACATTTAATGTAGGACTTACACATAAGTACCTATGTTCTACCCACACATGTGCACCTTTGCACATGGGTTGTATATATACCTCATTGTGGGTATTTTTGAATGTTGATGACACTTTTCAATATAGTCAATCATCCCCCATTTATCTTTGTGTTCAAGTGTAACTTCCTCTCTCTCTCTCTCTTCCTCTCACACACTCTCACGCGCATATCATACTAATCTTCCACTGCTTAACGTAATCATATAATTAGTCTCTAATTAACCCTAGTTAATTACCTAATTACTTAACACTTGCATTGGTCCTAAAGGTGGTGAGGCTAATGCTGAAGCATATGTTTGCTCAGATCAAAGGCGTGTCGACGTTTGTTGGCGCTCAAAACGTCTTTCGAACAAACGATTGTCACATCGAACTACGCTACTAATAGCTTCTGTTAGTGATTTGGGTTCATCATGAAATATTAAGAGCAAGTCTTTAACATCATTACACAAACCATGCCGAAACAAGTCCATCATCACTGCTTCATCCCAAGGGATATCACAAGCAAGAAGACGAAAATCAGCTGCGTAACCTGAGGTTGGCCGATCTCCTTTGCACAACCTACGTATCTTGTTTATTGTTGTTCTTACACTATCAGTATCACCAAAACTAGCTTGGAATTCGATGATAAAGGTATCAAAGTTTTCTAGTATTGGGGATTTCTTCTCTAGCAATGGTGCAAACCATGCTAGTGCGGTTCCTATCAATAATGTTCCAACTAACCCCACTCGAGCTGTGTCAATTGGATATCAGTTGGGATGCATATGAATTATAAGGCGTACCTGATTTAAGAATCCTCGGAATTGAGACCTTGTACCATCAAATTTTGTTGGTAAACTAATTTTGGGTTCTTTCAACAAACTTTGAGAGGTTGAAGCTTGTTGTCGAAGAGATAACACAATAGCTTCAAGTTGTTGGACACGTTTCGAGAGTTCCTCATGTTGTTGTGCCTTTTCAACACTCACTTGTTGCAAGTCGCCAAGAAGTTTATGATTCTCTTGTTCCAATGCAGTAAATTTTGTTGTTAGGAGGTCAAGTTCTGAGAGAATACGCATATACTCTTGTTTATTGACGGTCTCCATTGTGACGGAAAAACTTCACTAGATACTCGACAAAAAAAATGTGGGATTCCAATTCAAACTGTCGCGACCCAAGCTTCGAAGACGAGGTCGATTTGGAAGAAAAGAAGATAATAACAAACGAGAAGACGTTTACAAGACAAAAATACAAGAATTTCTATTACCGGAAACCGAGATTACAAGGTTGCTGAAGACTGGTGGTTCAACACTAAGCAGATCTTCGACTTGTATACTGTACATCAGAATGTGCATGATCGCCATTTGGCATACATTTTGTGCGCCACTTGACGTACAGGGTGCATGCCATTTGGTGGTCATCTAATGTGTCTAGTGCTCTATAGTTCTTGAATAAAAATAATATGAAAATATATTTATTAATTAAAATGATTTGGTGCAATGGTTAAAGTGTAAGACAATTGTTTGAAGGTCACAAGTTCAAACCTTGATATTCACATTTTGTAACAGGTATGGCTTGATGGGCATGCCATATTTTGGGTCTACCATAAGTCTCCCATTTCAAGACTATTCAAAAGACTACAACATTCTATTACAAAATTCATTGTCATGTAAATATTTTTGTAGAGATGCTCTTTTTAAACGTGTACAATAATAATACATATTTTTGCACCTCCACAAGTTACATTCATCAAATATTCTTATGAATATATAACTTCGATGTGAAAACTCCCATGCCAGTTATTAAAGTGATTCATCTTTAACCAATAATGGTAGGATATGAGACTTATGTGATTGGGACCAATTGTAGAGAAGGTGCTCCATCAACTAATATAGTATTTATGTGATTGTGACCAATTTTAGAGAAGCTAATCCATCAACTAATATAGTATTTTCTATCCTGTCTATAATGAACCATCATCATTAGCTTTGGTGAGTGGTAACAAACGCCCACAATTTCTGTAACATGAACCAATGGAAATCAAAGTCAAGTAACCACATTGCAAACATTAAACCTTTTCAAATCCACATATTGTCAACCACCTCTTAGCACAACAAGCACCTCTTTGTAGTTTTTTGGTGTCTTTGCTAAGAGATTCAAATCCATGCATAGCTTGGTGGAAGGATGCGATTCTAAACCCAACAATGGTTGGATTATTTTGTGGGAAAGAGTTTGTACGATTATAGAAGAGAGAATGGTTTGTATGTTAATGAGAGGTTCGAATAGAATTAGTAGAATTATGAAGTTAATTAATACATGCTTATTAAGATAGTTAAAGGTCAAGGTTATGTAAACCATATTAGATTAGATTAGACTATGGTCTATGTCATATAATACAATGGTTTTTAAAGAAAAAAAATTGAACCGCACAAGATAGATAATATATTATTGAGTTAAAAAATTCCTCTTCCTTCCAATACATCAGAATTCCCTAATTGTGTGCTTGTCTCATGCTCTTTTGTGTTTTTGCTTTTTTATAACATGCGTATCCTATGTGAGCTTTTTATTTATGTGAAAGAGGTCATTTCACTTAAGATGGATTGCCCTATACATTTGAATATTGCCCTACACCTTTACATGTTGCTTTCATTTCACTTAAGGTGTCTTAAAGAAGAGGTGTGGGGTTTGAATATTGTTCTCCACGAAAAAAATCATTTTTGGTCAATTTTACATTTGTTTTGCCGATCCAGGTAGTTTCATTTTGTGGGTTGAAATTATCACGACACCAATGTGTCTTTTGTTCTTGTTTGGGGTTTAAAACTTCAGCCATGGTCCCTCTTTAAAGAAGATTTAGGGTCAATTTTGTTGCAACCCTTTTATGCTACCTCATTGTGGCATATTAATTGTTGCTTGAGAAACAACTTTCATTAGCTTATATCTTGAAGTTGCCATTTGTGGCGCACAATCCTCAACACTTACATTTACTTGCATTATCTTGACCATCACAATAAGAATAATGAATTGGGACATTGTGTCATAGATTCAAAGTTGTCATACTCAAAATTCTGAACAAAAACCTTGCCTCCTCCACAAATTGAACTATGTTGTTATCACCCATATACCATTTTAGTATCCTTTCATCCTCTTCCAATCTTGTTTATTGATCCTTACAATTTTTATGAGGTATTTCTTGCTTTTTCTTGTACCACTCTATCACAATACCTTCAACGCAAGTGCCAACACATTGTCCCTAATTAAAAGCATGTGCTAAATCAGTTATTGATCAATTAATTCTTCCTCTCAAGGTTGTGTATTTAATAAATTCTTAATGTCTCTCCACAATGTCAATAGTGTCAACATGTCCATACGAAAATAATTTGCCAAACTTTTCTCCGCACAAAATGCATTCCGCACCGTCCTCATGTCTAGTCACAAACCCCTCTTTTGTCTTTGTATTCTTGCATGACTTCTTCATACATAATATAGAAATAAGATTCACTACAACAATGCATTAGCTGGCACATATGTTGATATATCTTGTTGCTTTCAACTATATTGACTTTGGGAAGAAATTTAGCAACCCAATCTTTCTTGACATGAAACCAACACAATAAAAGAAATCATGAACTTGTTTCTTTTGACCATCCACAATGACCCAACTTTGTGGGTCATGAGTAATAACATTAGTTAATGCATTATAATCTGTCCATGATTTATTCTATCACAAGTGGCAATAGCACATGATCTCAAACTCTTCAACCTTGCAAAGAAAATTTTCAAGGTAATCTCCAATGCAAGTTGCTAATGATTTGAGTCTCGATCTGAACTACAAAGCATATAGCGAAGTGTCAATACCCATGTTATTTGGTGCAACTACTTCATATCATGGTAGTTCAATTAGATTGCTCTTGAAAGTGTAGTTGATTGCCCAAGAATTGTTACAAGACAAAAAATACACATCCCCAGCATCCATTGATCTTGAATTATCAAGATTTAAATAGTTTCCTTGTTGGATATTCTGTAGGTGCAAGTATGTATGGCTGAACTTGAGCAACCACCTTCACATGTGGTTGTAGTGTATATGCATCCTTGCATCCTTGCAACCCAATCATCTTTTCATAATGCATTTCTAATATTGAACTTTCTAACCCCATTATGTTCTCCTTTGGTATCATGATGTTCATTGGTATTTCTATACCCCACTATTGTATGATAATGAAATGGCCAAATCCTAAAAGTGAGAATGAGAGAGAGAGAGAGAGAGAGAGAGAACTCTACAAGGTCACATATCATCATATTCGCCATTTGAATTGGTGTGTAGTGTGACATTGAGTTTGGAGTCATAGTAGTCTTTACATCCCATAGATAGAAGGGGTTCTATACTTTGTAGTAAATTAGTCATGTTGGTGTTTTTTCTTTCGTAATGAATGCCATTATTTACGAAAAAAAAAAAAAAGAGAGGGAAAGAAAGAAAGAAAGAAAGATATGTTAACGTATTCTAAGACCAAAATTGGCCCAAATTTAAACCTACCAAGCTTAAATAACAAATTTAAACCTACCAAACAATCATGTGTTGAATGTGGGTGTTAAATGCGAATAATTGGATAAGAATAAGAGATCTCAATATATAGGTCCTAACCCTTGGGATCAATTAACCAAATTGTGTCAATCCAATGGGTGAGATTACAACTTGTATAAAATATCCATGTACATTTCAAGATATTTCTAGCACATGCTACTTCATCGAGATAGATAGTACCATCACCATGTATAGTACAACTTCTAGGCTTGTCTTTTAATCTCTCATATTATCCTCAATCTCTTTAATATATTATAAATATTCTTCACCATCAAATGTTTACTATGTTGGTGAAGGTATTTGAATCATAATTATGGTGTCGCAATTTTGATTTGTGTATGATCTTTTGCATATAGTCATCACATGTGATATTATCTTTCGAGTTATGGCACAAACATGACATATTTTCAAAAGCTTCATTCTCTTATTAACCTTTGTACATATATTATGTTTTTTGTTTTGATTGCACGTGTGATGTCTACCATTGTTGAGTATGTACTTGTATCTTGCACTCCTCCCATCACATGGTGACAATGACTTCCAAATAATACGATTGTTGATCCATTACAAAACTTGGTGGATAGCCCTAACCATACTAGAATACAACAACTATTTGAATTCTAGCATTTCAACGAATAATTCGAGTCTCTAGCTCTTGATTAAGATATGGGTAGATCACCTAGTAAATCATCTCTAATTCAACTTTAGAATAAAGCTCTCAAAAATGTACAATATATTGTACGTTTTCATTAGCTTATTTCCCGATCTAACATAGGAACCAACACAATAACCCCTATATTACATGTTCATTAATATTTCATTGATTTAAGAATTCATGACTTTAGTTATTATTGGGTTTAGAGATAATAAAATAATCATGCATAATCTTCAACCTAATATGTTAGAATACCCATTCACAAATCCATGTGCCTCTACACATGAGGATAACCAAGCCAAATAGGCACAAAATTTATGAACCTCATCAAGCATATCCAGATATTTGAATTGGTTATGACGATATGCTTGATATGGTTCTTATAAGTTTGTGGTTATTTGGTTTGATTATCCTCCTGTGTAGAGGCACAAACTTTATGGACCTCATCGTATAGTATGATGATGATCATAATGATAGAAAAAATCCTCTTCAAACAATTACATGCAAAATAGAAAATGCTAAAACATTAGTCTGACAGTATAACAATAAGATTCAAACAAACAACCCTAGGTATTAGTGTTTTTATCATTGTTGTGTGAACTTAGCATGTTCATGAGAAGTGATCTAGGTTCAGAGTTATATGTGCATGTAAAGAGATCAATATCCCTTCCAGAACTGGCAACCCACGAGGGAAAAGGTCATCTACGTCACAAAAAGTCTACATCATCTTGAGTTAGATACAACATAAAAAGGACCAACTTGCGGCAAATGGCTAGCTTCATCAATGCAAAGTGGCCAACGTCCAAGATGTTTCTTTAGGAAACATATTTAGTCACACCTGATGAAGTCTTCTTTTTTCATATAATTGTGTCATTACAACGTGAGCTAGAATGTCCCAGGGCTACACAAAAATCACTTTTACAAGAATAACCATTACAATTTTGTAGGGGTGTATTGAATCTTTTGAACATATTTGTATAGTATATATAGTATAAATGTATATGTCACTTTGTCACATATTATACGTGTCGTTTTCGAAGGTGTCCCCTTTTCTTTCACTTTGAATGTCTATGATGATTACACTCGCTTGTAACATCAAACACCCAAAAAGGAAATATTTGCTTGACATCATCTAGTATGGTTAGCGACAATGGCACGTACAAAAAACTACTAGCTTATAATCGCCCACGCGTCTAAAATTAACAAAGCAACAAATTACAGAAGAAAAGAAGTTAATTCCATTCTCATACCTAATAAACTTCTAAAGCTCAATAATGCTCATTGCAAGAAATGCATAGTAAATTGATGACACAATTCACATCTTGATACTCATGGACCATGGCATGTTTATTCGAATGGAAACCCTTCAAATATGTAACAACCATAAAAAGATTCTTTAAACAAATGAAATGGAAGCCTCTGTTCAATGTATAAGATTCAACAATGAAAGAATTTAAAAACATATCAAGCTAAAATTCGATTGTGGGGGGAGATGCTCTGAGTTGCATATAAACAATGTTGTCGATCGATGTGCAAAATTAAGGGATTGTTTCCACGACACAACTTTGGGATACTATATGAGAGTAAATTGGGCCCCAGAGTCCAAAACATGGGAGGACGTGATTATTTGGAGCAGATCAAAGTTATGTTGAGTGACCAAAGATTTTGGTGTACTAAAACCCTAGCCAAAGTCAATAGTGTAGTGGAAACAATCCTTGGACCTTTGGCATGAACTTATATATTGTTCGTTGTTGGTTTCACACTAAGGGGGCTAACATTGGTAACGTTTGAAGAAGCACGGAAACGTGATAACATCATGTGAGTAGGGACTAATGCACTCACCTTTCCCCCCTTGGGCTATTAATTCTCTCATAGAAGCAAAACAGGTACGGAGATTATTGACGAGTCCGAAAGTTGCACGTCGGGTTCACACTGTTGGTATATCAGAAGTGTGGCGCCTGCTATTGGTCCTTTCTCTGGTGGCCATGATGGAAGGAGTTTGTGGGGGTGCTAAGTCCACAAGACATGGTCATGGGCAGGTTATTAATGCTGGCGTCGGGGGACACAAGTTGCGCAATGGCCGGCCCGGGATTCGCGTCGGACATGGACATGGCCATCGTGGTGTTCGTGGTCATGGTCGTGGTCGTGGGCATAGGGGCGGTCGGTTTCACACCAGGCTGCCCATTCTGGAGGATGGAAGTGATGGCAGTGGCCAGAGCTGTAGCAAAGTTGGGGTCTGAAGTCAGGGCAGCCACACTCTGCATTAGGTTAGGGTTAGGGCTAGGGTTATTAGGGTTAGGGTTAGGGTTATTAGGGTTATTAGGGTTATTAGGGTTAGGGTTGAGACGAGGTAGAATGTGGCTGATGAGGTCTTGGTGGGTTAGAGGGGCCATGACTTGAGAGAAAGGGAATTTGTGTGCAAATTGAGGCTGGAAATTGGGGAGTAATCCATGTGGCAGCATGTGATTATTGGGGCCGGCCATGGTGTTGAGCTGCTGTGTCAAGCCCAGCAGCTGGTGGCCTACCCCTCCTCCTCCATTATTGAGAGTGGCACCATTGAGATTGAGACTGTACTGGTGTGGAGGAGCTCCGAAATTAGGGTTAGGGTTTGTGAGGTCAAGGATGATGGTGGGGAATGGGGCGGATGCGGAGATGCATGCGGTGGTGGCGGCCATGGCGGCCCCCGGCGGGAGAGACCCCAGAAAATTGGCCATGGCGGTGGGGCCATTAGGGCCGTGGTGCTGCGGCGGCAATTGCCCGCCCATTAGCAGTTGGCCGTCCATCAGATTTCCGGCTGAGGTTGTGGAGCCGGCCATTAGCATGGATGCCGCGGCCGCGGTCGTGGACGCCATCGCCGTGGCCGCCGGTGGTAATGCATGGCTATGGATCCCTTCGTATGTCGTTATCAGTATCGATTTGTCGTCCGCACACCTCTGCACCTGTCCAAAATGCCATCCATTGTTTTTATTTAGTTTTTAATAGGATGCCTGTTTTTATTTAGTTTTTAATAGGATGCACCTCGCTATGAATTCTAGTAGGATGCCTGTATATGATAGGTATGATGATCTAATCTCAATGTATGATGATATGAATTACATGGATTGGCATGTGGGAAAGGACCCATACATTATTGCCTGATGATTTAGGGTTTAGAGTTTAGGGTTAGGGTTTATGATGATAATGTAGAGCAATATAGAGTCATGCTAGAGTTTAGAGTTTAGGGTTTCATGATGATAATGTAGAGCCATATAGAGTCATGCTAGAGTTTAGGGTTTAGGGTTTATGATGATAATGTAGAGCCATATAGAATCATGCTAGAGTTTAGGGTTTAGGGTTTATGATGATAATGTGGAGCCATATTGAGTCATGCTAGAGTTTAGGGTTTTATGATGATAATGTGGAGCCATATTGAGTCATGCAGCTGCATTTTTCTCATAATTCCTTGCATTCATGGCCTCATATCATCTATTTATATGCCCCTTCACATACATAATTTGCATTCGTGAATCAGTAGAGTAGAAACTTATCATACTGATAATTATGATTAAGGATATTGATTAAGAGCTAATTACCTGCTTACGAACAGGGCAGCCGGCCGCCATGGTGCAACGATAATATGCTCGAGGACACGGATTTCCTTTGGCCATTTTTTGCCCATACTTCCTCCATTGGCACCCATCATTCAGCTGCAAATTAAAAGTTTGCGAGCTTCATTTTAAGGCATGATTAAGGCCAAATGTGATGCTAATGAGGATCTTGTTAAGGTAAACATTTGGATTATTGCTATAAGCATGATTCTGATTTCATTTAGGAGAAATAATTACCATATCCTTAGAACTTTTTTTCTGAATTGATAATTATTACCATATCCTTAAAATATTTTTCTGAATTGATAATTATTACCATATCCTTAAAACTTTTTCTGAATTAATAATTACCATATCCTTAAAACTATTTTTCTCAATTGATAATTAACCATATCCATAAAACGTTTTTTCTGAATTGATAATTACCATATCCTTAAAACTTTTTTTCTGAATTGATAATTAACCATATCCATAAAATATTTTTTCTTAATTGATAATTAACCAATCCATAAAAACCTTTTTCTGAATTGATAATTACCATGGGAGCCTCGCATCGGGCGCGAACCGAGACACGCGCTTTGCGGACGATATTATTCGATTCGTTGTCTGCAGATCCAGGGCGATTTAATGATGCATTCGGGACGGGTGTAGCAGGCGACGATTTATTGTCATTTCCATTGTTTTCCGATTGATTCGAAGCTAAATTAATTCCATCTGCAGACAATGCAGTTTCTGACAGATTATCGTCCACATCGGCAGGCATGGTGACAATACTACGATTCGTTGTTATTTCGTCCGATTTCGCCTTCTTTAAGGGCGAGCTCTCAATGTCTAATAATTCCTGCGGATTGGTATTCCGTTTGCGGGTGTATTCGACATTAATCTCCGAGCTCTTCTCCATAGCTACTGCAGGATTTGATTGTGCTGCCCCAGCTGCGCGCTCTGTATTAGTAGTAGCTTTATGATGAATCATGCCCTTGCTCTGACCCACCCCAGATTTAATCTCCTGTGGTCTGCCCGACTGCATTTTATATTATAAATCAATGCAAGTTAGTCACAATTAGGAACAATCAGTCATCTGACTAATGATTATTAGTAATTGATCCATACTGCAGATTGATTGAGCAAATGCTAATTGAATTTTCTTAATAGCAAATCACTAGATTATCATTTAATGATTATTAATAATTAATCCATACAGCAGATTGATTGATCAAATGTGCTAATTGAATTTTTTTAATGCAAATCACTAGATTACCATTAATGATTATTAATAATTGGTCTATACTGCAGATTGATTGATCAAATGTGCTAATTGATTTTTTTTTAATACGAATCACTAGATTATCATTAATGAAATTATTAATAATTGTTCTATACAGCAGATTGATTGATCAAATGTGGTAATTGAAATTTTAAATAACAAATCACTAGATTATCATTAATTAGCCACAGAGTGAGAAGATGATTAGATGGGTCTAATGAATGATCTTTCTTACCGATGATAAGTTCAAGGATGTGATGGTCGAACAATCCATCGGTGTAACTTCAGCTTTGATTGCAGCTGACTGTAGCTTCTGTTGATTTAATACGCTCATCAAATGCGTCTGTAATCGCTTGTATTCGCTATTAACACTCGCTAGCATATTCTTCAGCTTCTCGTTCTCATCGCTAATTCTCGTCAATTCATGTCGGAGGGTACCCATCTATTGTGATTCAAGAAATCATGCATTAAGTACTGATCATGTGACAAATCATTTCCCAAATTCTCCGATTAGGAGTAGGATTAATTTGTGATTAAGGTTAAGTGGTATTGTAACATAATCAAAGATTAAGGATAACGATTAAGGTTAAGTGGTATTGTAAAAAATTAGTACCTGATTAGTCGTAGTCTCCTTCACGTTAAGGGAATTAATCACCTTCGCATAATTAGTTTCACCATTAGAACCTCCATAATTCCCCTGAAATTTATCCAATCATTCAGAGGCATTAGCGGATCGAAACAGATATTTCTGGCATTTTGTTGAGTCAGAAGTGCAAAACAGTCCAATCTGTAGGAGTAAATCGCCAATTTTGTCGATTTAATCATCTAACCTAATCTCCGACAAATTAACTACTTGCAATCAACATTGTATAAGATTATGACTTGATTGGACGCACCCACCCCAGATATATAAACTTTCCATCAATTAGCACATCCAATTATAGGCAATTACTAATTCTATATGACTAGAAAGCTCGGTGATGATTTATTAATGATCTGAGTAGATTATTAGGTAATTATGTGACTAGTGGAGGAATAATGAAGAACATGAGATTGGGAGAAGCGGAGCAGAGAGTTAATGAATGGTGATCAGTGATTGAATGAGAGCGTCTAATGATGAGTGGTTGATTAACGCTCCGAGTATGATGAGTGATTGATTGATCCGAATAGCTAGATCAGCGGCTAATGATGGTTGATGAATGATCTCGGAAACTAGATTAGTATCTAGGGTGGGTGATTAGGGACGAGAGCAGTGACTAATGATGGGTGATTAATGATTGTTTTGATTGATAATCAGGCGAGCGATTAGCAACTGATCAAGAGCATTCTGATGATGCTTAGGGCGGAATATATTGATTAGTGAGGAGATCAACTAACCAGTGCTTAATGATTGTTTGATTGATAATCAGGCGAGCAATTAGCGACTGATCAAGAGCGTTCTGATGATAACTAGGGCGGAACATATTGATTAGTGACGAGGATCAACTAGGTCAGTGACTAATAATGGGCGACTAATGATTGTTTTGATTGAAGATCAGGCGAACAATTAGCAACTGATCAAGTGATGATTAGGGCGGAATATATTGATTAGTGACGAGATCAACTAGGACAGTAACTAATGATTGTTTTGATTGAAGATCAGGCGAGCAATTAGCAACTGATCCAGTGATGATTAGGGGCGGAATATATTGATTAGTGACGAGATCAACTAGGTCAGTAACTAATGATTGTTCTGATTTGAAAATCAGGCGAACAATTAGCAACTGATCAAGTGACGATTAGGGCGGAATACTACAGATTAGGGACGAGAACAACTAGATCAGCGACGAATGATTGTTTTCATTGAAAATCAGGCGAACAATTAGCAACTGATCAAGTGACGATTAGGGCGGAATATAGTGATTAATGACGAGATCAAGTAGGCCAACAATTAGCAACTGATCAAGCGAAGATTAGGGCGGAATACTACTGATTAGTGACGAGATCAAGTAGATCAGCGACAAATGATGGGTGGCTAATGATGGGTTTGGATTGATAATCAGGCGAAGGATTTAGCAAACGAATCAAGAACGTTGTAATGATGACATATTTTTATTTTATTTTATTTTATTTTATTTTATTTTATTTTATTTTATTTTATTTACCAGAAGGTTCTCGGCGGCGGCGGCGGCGTGAGAGGGGCCTGGCTTCTTGGCGGCGGGGAGGGTGGAGAGGTAATCGCGGGTGGAGATGGACGGCGTGGATGGCACTTCGGCCGGCGGCGGATGGACGGCGGAGATGGCGCCACGCGGCGGCGGCGGATCGGCGGCGGACGCTTCGCCTCCTCCTGGTTTTCCCGCGTCTTCCTCTTCTTCTTCTTTTTCTTTTTCTGCTTCTTCTTCTTCTTCTTCGTGATCGAAGCGGAGGGAGAGATCGAAGGAGGGGCCGCCGCCGCTGCCCTTGCCCTTCTGGCCGTGACGTGGACTGGACATCCTGACCTGGCCCTGACGTGGACGCGCCTGGGTCCTGCCACGTGGACTGGGCGGCTCCATCTGCAGCTCCAGATCGCCTAGCCTCCTCGGCGGCTTGGGCGTGACGTGGACGGTACGCCTCCAGACGTCCATACACTCCCCACCTAAATTTCTTTTTTTTTTAGGGTTTCTCCTCTTTCCGACGCCCTTTTGCAGTACCGAAGTTAGGGTTAGGGTTAGGGTTAGGGTTAGGGTGGGATTTCTTTTTGTTTGTTTTTTTTTGCAGTGCCGAAGTTAGAGTTAGGGTTAGGGTTAAAGTCTTCGAGACTAATTTCCCCCCCCCCCCCCCCGCCCTCCCCCCCTTTTTTATAGATAGAGACAGAGAGATTGATTTCCTTTGCTGAGAGAGTATTTCATAAGCAGAAATAATAGGGTTAGGAATCAAATCTTCCTTCAGAGAGATAGAGACTGCAGACACAGATTTGATTCCTGCACGAATGCATCATTTAGGGGGTCCTGATTACACACTTGGAGAGAGGATCAGGTTTTGGGGGATAAATCAACGCGTGCAAAGAGGAGACAAAGAATTAGGGTTACTGTTTAGCGGTTGGAACAGGGAGGAGGGAGGTTTCTGAACAGGTGTTAAACCGATTTAAGGTTCTATGAAATGGTTTTAGTGTGTTCTCTTTACGACAAAGAGAGGATAAGTTAGGATTAGGGTTGCAGCAACAAGAGAGAGTTAGGATTAGGGTTAGGGTTAGGGTTTTCTCTTTCTCTCTTTTTTTTTTGGTGGATGGACAGAAGTTTAGAGCTTCTTTTCCTTTCTTTCTTTTTTTTCCCTGAGTTTGTTGTGCATGGATTTTTAACACTAGGGCCAAAAAAGTCAACGCACCATTTTTATTTTTTTATTTTTTTTGCATTACCAAATTTTCAACGCAAGATTATTTCATTTGACTTTTTCAACAGTTGCTCTTTTTCATTTCGTACCATGTACCTCTTTCTACGAAGGGGGGGGGGGGGGGGGCGGAAGTCATCATTTTTCTTCTCTAACTCTAACCCTAACCCTAACCCTAACGCTTGCTCTTTTTAATTTCGTGTTCGGTGGCCGGGGCCCAAGGGCCCAGAAGGCTGTGGCACCCCTCGTAAGCTTCCACCTGACCCCCTCGTGTTCCCTCAGCCTCCCTCCTCCTGTTTCCCACCTGGACAACACGTGGATCCCATGGGGAACCTTGTCCTACCCAGACTACATGTGCTACATGTGGAGCCATCTATCCCGCCCACCTTCTCACGTGGATCCCTTAGAAACCCGAATATCCCTCCTCTTCAGCAGTAACACTTGAAGAATTCCTTCATGGTTGATTGGGACTGTAGCTGACCATACACTTGTAATAGGACTGTTAGGGATATTTTCTTACGGAGCTTATTCGAGGCTTGGATCATCTCTCTAAGGATGGATATATCTAGTTGGTAATTACTGGTCGGTGATTTTTTTTGTCTAATATACATGGATGGGCAACTCTCACATACAGGTGACACCCAAAATCATGGACGGACGCTTGAACACATGTAATAATAGCCCCACTACCTCTTATCTTTCAAAACACACGCGACCTCTACAAATTAGCTACATGCATGCATTCAACTATCAGAAACTACATCTTCTTATGGTGGCATTGACATACTCGGAAATCCTAGGCTACCTGTTGAGCGGCAACCTCAACCGGATCCGGATCGACTGAATAAGCCTGAGCCGGATCGGCATCCAGAAGGGTGAGCCGGTGAACTGGGGAGCCGGTTAACAGGATCAAGTAGTAACCGGAAGCCAAGTAGCAGCTAGTCTACTAGGGAGTTAATATCTCGTAGTTAGTGTCAAACGCTCATGTGAGCATTGAAGTACATCGTACTTCTGTCAGTCCAGATGGACTTGTATAATAGTGTTCACTGAACACATACGATGTACAAACTGAGTAGTCTTTTTTTAATTGAGTTTCTGTGTGCTCTCTCTCTGTCTCTCCCGCGTATTGTTAAGCTCTCCATTAAACCTGTTTTTTGTTTTCTATTGCTTCCGCACGCTATTTGTTTCTACACTACCCAATGAAAACTGGCTTAAACATACCCAACTTCTTACGATCCGCATGTCCACATTTCTATATAGAGAAACATGAGAAGAAGAAAGCCCGAGGGTCTTAAGAGATGCCCTACGTTTTGAACCTTCCTATATGAAGCCCTCTTTGTGGAGGATTAATCCACCCCACGGTTCTAGGCTACACATTATTGATTCCTCCCATCGCATAACAAACCTTACTAGAGTACCACTTTGGCACATCCTAGGACCTTATAATAACCGTATCTTTATGATTGATATCTTGACATGCCACATGATCGTCTTTGTCATCATTTTCCTCCAAGGATAGGGAATCGGGATCATTATGTGTAAAGTTTAAACCCTCTATAGCAAATGCTTTCAAGGACAACTTTAAAAACCCTTATGATTGGATTATGATTGGATATTTTTATGAATATAAGGCACAATTCTTCTATTCCATCTTTTTATGTCCCACTCAAATGCAAATTGTATCTTTATATTTGTAAATAGTTTCAAAATGACCATTAAAACTCCCCATCATATTCACATTTTAAGTCATTTGGTATGCTTACATGTGTACATATGACCCATGAGATTTTTACATTCAGGTTTAATGCATGAATGACTTTCATTATCATTAACAACATCATGATTACATGTCGAAGAAGTATTATTAGTGTAGTGGCCCTACTTATGTCCACGCCTTTTCTTCTAGTTCTCTTATTTCCATTTTTTGAAGTGCCAACTCATTTAGAACAACATAAGCTTGAAAATGTCATGGTTTCAAGCATTGTGCTTGCAATGCAGTAACATTAGGCCTTATAAGATGATCGTTCAATGTTGATGCCACTTTTCTAGCCATATATCATAATTTTGCTCAACAAGAGAGCCATTTTAATCCACCTTTGTGTGATTATGTAGAAATTGGGAGGAAATTTAGATGTCATACATTGGCTCAAGAAGGATGTTATTTCATGTTCCCCTCATATTTGATGATCACATTTTGTGGAACATATCTCATTAGGAAAGTTGTCCCCCTTATCGCAAGTGACCCATTTCTAACATTTCATACCTCAAGTAATAACATTATGCTTCCCAAACTTCCATTGACTTCATATGCTTGCCTCTTCCACTCTCGAAAGGATCTATGAGCTTGCATTTCAAATTTGTCTATGGGATGCAAAATTGGATTACCTTATGATGTATTGACTAGTATTTTAATGCTTCATGGCACATATATTTTATTTGAGATGATTTTTGCATTATTTGTATTAATTTTAATCGCATGACACTCAACAACGATTTTTTGGCACCAAGAAACCTATTCTCGTTTTATACAAGATGGGTGATCACCTAGTAAAAAACATGGATGATCAGCCTAGCAAATTTCAGCTTTATTTCTTCATAGTAATTCATCCATCGTTGCGGTAGAACTTTTTTTTTAAACTTATTTATAGTGCAATTGTGTTATTAGAAACAATTTAAACCAAATATCTTGTATTGTGATGTAGGTTCTAGTAAGTTGACAATCTTGAATAGTTAGTAACATTGTGCTAAGGTATGCGTACGAGTGCATATATATCCATGTACATCTTGAATATCAAATTGTGTTGAACATGGATTTCAACAGAATCAAGTAGTGGTTGGCTTGAATTGATCGAGTTTGTTGAAGGTGTGAAGAAAGAAAACTAAGGTAAAAAATTCTTTGTACCCATGCTTGTTGAAAAGTCCTAACTTTCCAACAACTAATAAGAAATATTCAAAACCTATAACGAATGGAAATTTTCACTAGTCATTATGCCAATCGTGTGTAAAATGAATATGTTGATTGAGGAACAAGCTAATCAAAGAACATATTTGAAATACCCTGACTTTTTCATTGTTTCCCTGATTTCCCTAAAGTTTTCGTGAATCCTGATAATGTTGGTGATGGCCTTAGACATCCATGGAGAGGGTTGTAAACCCCAAGCACATCAATTACATAAGTTGCTTGAGCAATTATAAGGTCACCTTGCGCTCCTTTTCTTAGCTATGTATGTTATTTGAGTAATGATATGGCTAATCCATTCCCCTTTTTCTCTCTTCCTAGTGTTGATCAAGAGCATTTGGAATTAAGATAATGCAAACTCAGAAAGGCATTTGGGAAATGCTTGGGGTACTTCGGATATTCTTTTCTGTTGATTTGTTTAGAATTAATTTTAAAACTTTACGATACTTTTTAATAGGTAAGATTGAATGGCCTCTCTTTAGAATATTTATACTAGTTTCGTACAATGTAAGCTCTAAATATGTACTAGATCTATTGACTTAACTTTATACTTTTTCTACAAGACTTTAACATAAACTAATTAGAGATAGTTTATCCGAATTTAAGCTTGGATTTCCAATCTAATCTTTGTGCTTTGTGACAATGCATGTCTAACTCATCCACAACGATTCTTAAATTTCTTGGTGTCACTTCGAACCAACGTACTAAACAAGTATTTGTTTATGAGTGAAAAGCCTTTCTTCCAACGTGCAATTTGTTTTTATTTTATATTGTTGAGGTTGATCGAATGACATTTTGATAGGATGTCAACATCATTACAATAGATTCAACTTGCATTAAGGTTTCAAGGACATCATGTGACAAACTTAGACTTTGGCCCATCTAGAATGGTCAAATTAACAATTTTCAAAAAGCTAAGTGTCAAGTTGAAATTTGGAGTGTAAATTATTGCATGGGATAGAAACGTACTATTTCTCGAGTCTAAATGAATCAAGCCTAAATGGAACATTCTTGATTAAAAGTCAAGAATAAGTTATGAATGTACAAAAGCATTTGGGTCTCTGTTAACAATTCTCCCTTTTAAATTAATTTCAACAGTAGCCTATTCTATCTGTCAAACATCTTGTCATTATGGTAGATAGCAAACCTCTCTCTTTTTTGCTTTTTTTCTCTCATTTTAGGATTAGAAGTAGAATTGTTTTTCTCACGTTCCTTCCATATACATACATAACATAAGTTTTCAAAAGGAGTTTATGAGATTTTAACGCGATGTTGGTATGAATATTGTTGTTTTAAGTCAAAACTAGAGGTCACGTACAAAGGTTGAAACTAGTTGAAATTGTATTGGTCCTAGACATTCTAGTATTACCGTAACCTTGTAATTATGAAATAAACAAATTTAGAGGTGTCTGTGGAGCCACGTATGTCGGATTCCATGACAAGAAATTGATCCCTGTGTACCATGTACATCCAAAAGAGATGTTTGACTTTGAAGTTTTTCTTTTCTTTTCTTTAGTTAACCCTCGCAATAAGGCTTGATTTTTGGAACGAGTGTGGATGTGATACAATATCCTTTGCCACTTGGTGCTTCAAATGCACAAATTTTAAACTAATGACATGCTTTTCTTCTCAGATTGGAGCAACTTTTCTAATTATAATAAAGCAAAATGGTTAGATATGTACGATTGAACCTAAATAGTTTGAAAAACATATTTTACAACTAGTTGCCCAAGAAGTTTCGTTTCATTTCTAATTATTATAAACACTGGCATTTAGATATCGAATTTGTGGCATTCTTTAATGAACATGCTGAACTTTAATATGATACGCTTATATATATTCAGAAAGGAGAAGTTATTGACTGCACGACTTAAACGTACAATCCTTGAGTTTTTCTTTCTAAATATTGAACACAAGTTTAACCAAAGCTTTGTAAGACATCTAGATGGTTGCGTTTCTTTACGCACCACAAATCGATAATTTTGAAGGAAGATTATATATATACATATATATAACATAACATGTTATGTGTCCTATACAACCAATACATTTGGTCATTTAGAGCAAAGACATAGGTTCCTATTGGCCATGATGTCGATATGCCAATATGGAAAGATGAAGTTGAAGGTACGACATGTGACCAAACTTGACAATTTCGGAATTGATC
Organism: Azolla caroliniana; assembly: GCF_043228905.1. Lineage (NCBI taxonomy): Eukaryota > Viridiplantae > Streptophyta > Polypodiopsida > Salviniales > Salviniaceae > Azolla > Azolla caroliniana. The sequence goes on from NW_028230443.1 coordinate 5,027,941, forward strand.
TTGAGAGAAAGTGTTTTAGATTGTTGAAAGCCTAGAAATATGTTCATTCATTGGCGCTCTTTATAGATATACACATACATACATATATTTAACACAATAAGTTAATGGAGAAGGAGAGGTTATAGAGGGCCATACGACAATGAGACTTTCTTTGCTTAGTTGTACTTATGCAACCACAAGTACAAAAAATAAAGACTTTTTGACACAGGACAAATAAAGTGCTACATTATGTCAACGCCTTAACCAAAGAAACTTCCTAGAAAATGCACAAAACTTTGCAAAGCATATAACAACCAATCATATGTTACCACGTTAGGTTTCCCTTTCACTTTGTCGTGTGCCCCTCGCAAGTCCTAATTTCGTCAACACTTTTTGTTGCCTCTTTTTGCGCCACGTGCAAGTTTTCGTTCCTCATTTTGCCCATTTTTGTCAAAGCTTTTGAAAAAAAAATACTCAAGGTTGCGTCACCCACGATGTATCTGATAATGATCTCCATCCAAGATTCCAATAATTTTGGCAACCACTGCTCTCACCCCATTACCAAATAGACTCTGACTCTTCATGCACCCTCTTGCCTCCCACCTCCTTTGTTTACTTTGTGTCAATTGAATTGTGCTTATGAACTAAGGTTCGATAAAAGCGTCGGTTCATGATTAAACCAAATTTCTTTACATGCAACATTTGATGAAATTTCTCTTCTTGAAATCATATCATTACTAAACATAGCATCAACTTCTATGATTACTAGACCAAACAATGACGAGAAGATAAAGGGTCACACACACAATTGGTGTCGGAATGTGTACAATGCGCATGTCCTAGGCATATGAACTTAGGACATGGTATCTAAAACACAACCTTTTATCACATAAATTTTGACCAATGGAAATATATACAATGGTTCTTGATAATATGTGTGACTCTGTGAGCATGTCCCATTAAGGGCAAAAGTAGAGAGGAATATGTAAAAACATTGTTTGTCATCCAAAAACTTCTTATGTATCTTACTGTCCACACATTGAGACAATATCATCTCCTATGCGACACTTTTCAATCATGTAAAAATTAGATGTGGACAATTTGAAAAGTTCAGGTGTTCTTATATGCATTAAATGTGAAGCATACTTTGAGTGGATCTCCTAGTAAAGAGAATTGACGTAGGAATTGATAATAATTGGTATATAGCACGGGAAATATCATCATATATTCACTTCAACTATTCTGAAAAAAAGCGGCAAATTCTCATGTCAAAACAAACTAAATCTAACAAGAATCTTTAGATGAATCCAACACGAAACCAACCTTCGCCATAGACATTAACATTGCAACCTTAATATTGCAAAGTACGATCTTTACCATTACATCTCCACGTCTATAAAATTTCAATACTACAAATATAAGGAAACATTTTTTGGGACTCAATCAAGTAAAGGAGTCGTTTCATTTTGTCTTTTAACGTGTATTCTCTTTATTTTGTATTTCATTGCAAACTAAAAATATTATCATATTTGTGTATTGTCTTTGTTTTGTTACTTGTATTTCATTGCAAACTAAAAATATTATCATAGTCGTGTATTGTCTTTGTTTTGTATTTCATTGCAAACTAAAATATTATCATATCCTTGTTGATCGTCGTACAATGAAATTTCTTCCAATTGGCCTACCTTCGTGTTTAGAATTAATTATAAATGTGAATTTGAATTAATGGTTCTCAAAAGTTGAGCAAACCTCTTGTCTTTTTAAATATATTGGCCCTTCCAACCTTGACAATCTATACAATTTTAGAGACCATGCTTTTTCCACTTCTTCCATTATTTCGTAATAAAAACATGAAATTTATCCAACCACACCTTGGACAAAAGTCATACTAATGTCTTTTCCGTTCTTCTTTAATGTCTTTGTGAGAAAGTGATCAATTGTTTCCTCGCCACCTTGGGGAAAAAGTCACATGGGTCATGGATAGTACTTTTATCATTAGGTGATTGGCTTGAAAGTTTATGGTTTTTGTAATGGATACTATATGATAATTTCTATGCGTTTTCACATGTTCCTAAAGAAAATTGTTTACCCGTACAGATTTCTGTTGAAAAGGGAGAATAAATTTTAATTCAAATCATGGTAGATGTTTTCCTATGTTTTGGATTTCGCATTAGAAGAATGAAAAGGAGTATAACTTTGTCTAAGTATGGTAACATATGGTGACTTAAAATAACAACATGGCTCATACTATATTCTAAACTGAACCATTTGAAGCACGTAGTGTAGATCTACATATATTAGATATAAAAAATATTATTAGTGCAGCATAGGTGGGTATAAGAACGAGTAAATGGTTAGATGTTGGGGTTATGGATTATTTCAATGCATTGAAATCTAAATTAAGAATGCTAAAGTAGTCAAATTATATTTACTCAATAGGGAAAACCAATATTTTTGCGGTTGTCCTTTAGTCAAAGCTTATGTAGATCCAAGACAATTTGATCAAAGGTGATTGAGATGCTTGACGCGCAATGCTGCGTGCACATCTCCATCAAGTGCGAGGATATCATTATTTCAACACCCATGATGGGAACAAGTTGTAAACACGTATACTATTTAATTTTAAACATGACTTCTACGTAAGTTTATCGTTATTATATCCAAACTTTGAAGATTTAAACTTATAAACTATCAATCATGGCATGCTCGAATTGAAAGAAGTATCGTCACATTATTGAAGACTTTATTGGCATCAATACTTTTCGCATGATAAAATGCATGGAAATGGACCACGATGGGATGGAAACTTGTTCTTTCCATATTATAAATCTTGGCTTTAAAAAATATTTAATTAGGCCAATGAAATGATATAGAGAATTTCAGAATAAATATGGCAACAGTTATTAGTAATCCTTTTGGAGCAAAACACATCGATACACATATAACACTTGCATTTACATAAATACGGAGATGCTTGCATCTAGATCCACACCTACTATATTTTACTAACATCACATAAAATTAGCTATTGAATCCTAATGAATTATAGTTATATATACCATTAATTGCAGATATACAAAACAAAGAATGGTATTTTGATTAGTTCGTTGGAGTTCACATTACATTAATGGAAGATAGAAAAGTCGTGTTGGTACAATTAGAAGTCTCACATTTGACATGATCCAAACATGTAAATAGAGGTATATACAAAACTTTCTACCTTTTCTACTAATGGGCATTCTTTGTTGCATACTTGTCGACGAGGTGGAAGAGACATTGCTTTCTTTTGCTTAAAGGGTCAAGAGAAGATAGATTCAAAGTTTGCAATGGATGTGTGTTGTTCATTTGGAAAAAGATCAAAATTTGATCACATTTCTATCTTGTAGTGTGAAAACAACACATTTTGAAATATGTGAGTATTTGTACATAATCCCATTTAACAAAATTAAGTGTTGCTCTATTTGATAGACCTACCTATATGGCTCCTCGACATTAACCAATTTCATTTGGACATTCATATTCACTTTTGCTTGTTGCAAAAAAGTTGTACCATCATTAATGTTATGGGGCTTACAAATAGATACATCATGCCAACTACATAAAATTTGCAAGGACATGAAAAAGCTCTCTCTTGTTGTCAAATACCCAACAATTCACTAAAAATTCCCTCTAGAAGTAAAATGTGCAAACACGAATTCAAGATATGTGAGTAGAGGAGCAAAAGAGTGTGTAAGATAAATTCACTCAACTTGGTAGAGTTTTGGTTTCTTCATTGGGTATCATTACTAACTTGGCACAATGGTTCTCTTGCTTGATCATTGGTGTGGCCCACTATGCAATAACAATAGTTTTTTACTTCCATTTCAAGGTAGGATGCTGTTAATTTCAAATTAAGTGTTTTTTACAAGCATTCAACACCATCATTTACATTTCCAAGAACATATTTGAGTTGATATTAACCCCTACCAATAGGAGTAGTAACTATTTGCAACCAATAGGAGTAGTAATGTGTTTGTGGAATGGATACTTTAGATTATGCTTTAAGATTCGTGTGCAAAATTGACACCATCGGATCAATGTAGAACTGTAAAAGTGAATTGCAGGCCTCTTATTTCTAACATGGTTAATATATTCTAACCCAATGGTCTAATGCAGTAATTCTATTCTAACCTAACTATAATTATCTAACCGACTATCTACATCTAAACCCATATATTCCAACACAATATCGACATCTAACCCATATATCTAACTCATATATATATTACGCTTCATCTACAAACAACTTTATACAAGATTCATGCCCCTTTTTATAGGTAAGCATGTGATGATACAACACCGAATCAAATCTGCACATACTTTCAGATCATATCTCTTCATCAAGAGTCATAGCTATTTGAACCTAATCCCTTTATTTCTAATATTATTTCGGCCACAATTTATACTAATATTTTATCTATTGATATTCCTCCGGCTTCACATTGCTTCCTCCGAATTGACTTCACTTTGAATTGGCTTCGGTTTATATACTATAGCCAACTCTTATCCGTTTCGGCCTACTCCTTGTTAGCTTCCCACTCCTAAGGATAACACATGGCATGCATGTGAGATAGTGCCTTGCAAGACGAACCCACAAAAAGTTCTCGAGCCTTCATCCAAAATATGCACTGTACTTGGCTCCGGGTCCTTGTTTTCACTGTCGATCGTTGGCCCCCGCTCCCCTTTGGATTGGATCGGCTCCTCTACGGTGTTTTCTTTGTCGGCTCCTAGTTTCGGCGGCTCTTCCTCTAACCTCTTGATCAACTGCTCCATTTGCTTCGTCAGTTCCTCAAATTCAATATTCAGCATGGCTTGTTCTTCCCTTGTTGACTTTGCGAGTTCCGACTGCATCTCATCTACTTCTCCAAGTGACTGTTCCTGGTCATCGATTCTTGCCCAGGTTGCCTTTCCCCCTTATGCTTATCAATCGGTTGTTCCTCCTCACTGATCAATACTTGCTCAGGCCGACCTCTGTGTAAGTTGGGAAACAATCTCTAGAGGGAGTTATATGAAAGGATGCACCCGGGTCGATTACCCAAGTACACACTTCACTTGTAAGATTTGTGCTTGCCTGCTCACAAATGAACAAGATCTCTTCTTCACTTGTGGCTATGACAAATGTGCCCTTCTCCTCAGAAATCTTTCTGGGTTCGACATCTTTTGAGGCACATTTGTCCTTTTTAAGGTGTCGGCAAACCTTTTGGAAGTTTCTAGGCTTTCCACAATAGAAACACTTACCTCTAGACTTGGACCTGGCTTGGGATTTGTCCCTCTGTATGTTCCTTACTCTATTGGTATGTTGAGGCACATTTGACTCTGACTAGGATAGGACACCCTTGTCATTCCTTCTTGTCTTTACAATTTGTAGAAACAAGTTCTCTTCTTGACGTGAGGTGCTGAGAGTCACCACCAGGTTCTCCCAATTGTCTGGCAGGGTACACATTAGAAACAAGGCATGTATAACATCATCTAGGGGGAACTTGGCTACCGCAAGTTGCTTCACATACCCCATGAATGTGTTGCTTCCACTATGCTTTCTCTGTCCCTATACTTTAGTTTGACTATCTTTCTAATCAAAGATGTCTTGTTGAGGGCATTCTTCCTGTCATACATCCCTGACTGTCATGAGATGGCACTATCCCGAGTGTCATGATATGGCAAGACTCGAACCCATGACCTTATGTTATATGGGTCGAGCTCTTGACCATTATACCATCTATTGTAATACGTAGGATATTATTTTCATTTAAGTTTTATTATAGGAAATTAATGTATATTCCACATTTCTCTAGAACATTCTAGAAGCTTTAGGATTACTCCTGAGAACACTATAAAAGAAGGCACTAGGCATTATGTTGAACCAAATTGGTTCAACGCCAGTCTTAAGCCTCTTAGCCACTTTGTACTTATCCTTCACATACTATATTAGTTGTTATCATCATCATCTCTCTCTCTCTCTCATCCTCGCTATCTCTCTCTCCTCTTCTCTCTTTCTCCCTCGGGAATCTTACGCAGTCCCCTCCTCTTAGTATTAATAGTACTTCTCTTCTTTAGTACTAATTCTCTCTCTGCTTTAGTACTATTCTTGACAATTTGAACCAATTTTTTGGTCCTCAAGCCTACTTGTCGTTCCCCCTCATCCTCCTACCCTTTTCCCTATACTCTGGCTACTGTTAGTGCCCAAGAATATCAATCCGTTTTCTCCAAGCTATAGTGCCTAAAAGAAAAATTTGTTGCCTTGGAACAAGAAAACCAACGGCTGATAGGGGATTTGCAACAAATCGCTCTAGAAAAACAACAAACGCAGCAACAACATGGGGAGTTAGTGTTACGGGTACAACAACTCGAAGTAGCATTGCAACAACAAGGATCAAGTCCCCAAGGATTTCATAAAGAGCCGAAGATTGGACTTCCTATGAAATTTGATGGAATGTGATCGCAATTCAGGGGATTCCTTAATTAGGTACGATTAGTCATCCAAATGCATCCTTCCCGATACCCCACTGATGCATCCCGAGTCGGCCTAATAGGCATGTTGCTTAGCGGCTCAGCCTAGTATGGTTCGCTCCGCTTCTAGAAAAACAATCGCCCTTGCTTAATAACTTTGAAGATTTTATTAGTGAGTTTAAAGCCTGCTTTGGAGACACCGACAACATCAGGACAACGATCAACAAGATCCGACGATTGCGTCAAGGCGATCGTCCAGCCTCTGCCTACGCGGCAGATTTCCGTCTACTCGCCTTAGATATCCCTGGGATGATCAAGCACTAATGGAGTAGTTTCGCCACAGCATGCGAAACGATGTACAAGATTTACTTTTAACCTTCCCCGAAGAACCAAAATCTCTAACGGAGGCAATCAGTCGAGCGGTCCGATGTGACAACCGCCTTTTCGAGCGACGTTCCGAACGTCAATTACAAATACAACGCTCTAGGCCGGAGCCCACTTACGCCTCAGTCGCGGCTAAACCGTTTGTACGAGACATACCTCAAGCAAATACTCCGACACTGATGGAGATCGATACCATGCGTCGATGTGGCCCCTTATCGGAAGAAGAAAAGCAATGATGACATGCAAATCGGTTATGTCTTTATTGCGGTGGACCAAGGCATATCACAATCAATTGTGCCCATAGGCCAAGAAGACAGGTAAATCAAATCGTAGCTTGTACTAAACCCGACTCAGTTCTTCCCTTAGGAGTGTCTGATAGTATTAATAGTACTAATAGAGTGTCTGATAGTATTAATAGTACTAATAGCCCAAGTATCTCAAACAAATTTGAAATCCTTAGTCAATTAGATGAAGAGTTAAACGATTGAGTCCAGCCAAAATAGGAGCCGTTTGGTTGGACAACCCTAGATCTGTACAACCCATTAGTGGTTCCATTCCCTCCAAGCAAGTTAGCAATGTGTTCCTAGCCCAAGTCATGGTTAGTACTAAAAGTACTCCCCCAGTACATGTCCTAGCACTTCTAGATTCCAAAGCTAATTCCTGTTTCATGGATAGAGATTTTGCCCAAGCTTCTCAGATATCCTTAAGAAAACTTCCTTGCCCCGCATCTGTAGTAGTCATTGATGGTTGTCCCATTGCTTCCGGGAATATTGTAGAAGAGTCAGAACCCATTCAGGTTGTCCTAGGTAGTTTTGTGTGTGTAGTATCATTTAATATAATTAGTAGTCCAGATCATCCCATTGTCCTAGGATTACCTTGGTTTGAACTACATAATCCAGACATAGATTCGAGAACAAGAGAAGTCCGACATCGACAACCCCAAGAATCTACTCATTGAGTTTCGACCATTTCACTCTGTCAACTACGCAAAGAAAGACATAAGGAGGCAATGTTCCTATTTGCCATATCAGCACATCCTTCCAGCACTATTAAGGAAGAATCCTTAGTACAACTTCCGGTGAAATATCATCCTTATGCCGATGTATTTGACAAGGTAAACGCCGGTACTCTTCCTCATCATTGTCCCTATGATTGTCCCATCGATCTACAACCGGGAGCAGAGCCACCATGGGGACCAATCTACAACTTGTCACCCACCGAGTTAGAAGTCCTTCGAGCCTACATAGAGGAGAACTTGGCAAGCGGGTTTATTCGTCATTCGAAATCTCCGGCCGGAGCACCCATCTTCTTTGTTAAGAAGAAAGGTGGCTCAGTTCGTCTTGTTGTTGATTACCGCGGCTTAAATAAGGTCACCATCTGGAATAGGTATGCACTTCCTCTTATATCAAGTCTTTTAGAGCGAGTTAATGGTGCAAAGTTTTTTACAAAAATCGATCTACGAGGAGCGTATAACCTCGTGCGGATCTGACCGGGAGATGAATGGAAGACCACCTTTCGCACACGGTATGGGCATTTCGAATATACTATTATGCCGTTCGGTCTAACCAATGCACCCGCAGTCTTCCAACACATGGCAAATGATATATTCAGAGACCTCTTGGATATCTGTTTGATCATCTATCTGGATGATCTATTGATTTATTCGAAGACCCAAGAAGAGCACGATTCTCATGTACTATTAGTACTAAACCGACTCCGCGAGAAGGGTCTTTATGCCAAGCTAGAAAAATGTAGATTTGACTGCAAACAAGTGGAATTTCTAGGCTACGTTATCTCCTCAAAGGGCATCTCCATGGATCCAGCTAAAGTCCAAATTGTGCTAGAGTGGCAAATTCCACGGTCGGTAAGAGATGTACAATGTTTTCTAGGTTTTGCTAACTTCTACCGCAAGTTTATACAGGATTACTCGAAGATTATGTTACCTCTCACACAACTTACGAAGAAGGGACAAGCATTTCTTTGGTCCAATGAAGTGGACATGGCTTTTCGGCATCTTAAGAAAGCCTTTACATCTGCACTTATTCTAGCTCATGTGGATACAAGCAAACCATTCATCATGGAGGCCGACGCATCAGATTTCGCCCTCGGTAGCATCCTTTCTCAACAAGGAGATAAAGAAGAGTTACATCCCGTGGCTTTCCATTTGCGCAAATTCGATGCTGCGGAAATCAACTATGAAATACATGACAATGAGTTATTAGCCATCGTGGATTCATTTGTGCAATGGCGGCATTTTTTGGAGGGCTCTCCACATCAGGTCATCGTCTTCAGTGATCACAAGAATCTTTCTTATTTCCAGAATGCTCGTGTGCTAAATCGACGGCAAGCTAGGTGGGCTCAATTCCTCACATGTTTTGATTTCAAAATCGCATATCGATCGAGGAAGCAGCAAGGAAAGGCAGATGCACTATCACGACATTCATATCTTGCACCTCGTCCTGGTGATCCAACATTCGATAATCAAAAGCAAGTAATCTTGGGACCAACACGATTGCACACAATGCGGATTTTTCACACCCCAATGGATTCCCAGATTACGGACACCATATGTGCGAACTTGAAGATGGACAATTTTGCTCAAAACATTCTGGCGCACATTGATACCTCTCGGGCATCCTGTTCCCAGTCTCAACAACCAAGTATGGACTACCGACAATTCGAATATCATGATGGTTTGCTATTCTTTAAAAAGCTTGTATATGTCCCTGATTGCTCCTATCGCCTTCAAATCGTCCAAAGTTGTCACGACACCCATATGGCGGGACATTTCGGTAGCACTAAGATGTTGGATCTAGTTCAACGATCCTTTTGGTGGCCCCATATGCGACGTTTTGTCGAGGACTACGTTCGGACCTGTGATGCTTGTTGCTGAGCAAAGATGCCACGACACCATCCATATGGCTTGTTGGAGCCCTTACCGATTCCAAGTAAGCCGTGGCAGTCTATTTGTCTTGACTTTATCATAGATCTGCCGGTCTCGAAGGGGTTCGATGCTATCTTAACCGTCGTCGATCGATATACGAAGATGGCACATTTTGTGCCGTGTACTAAGCCCATCACTAGCGAGGAAACTACCACCCTTGTCATGCGTGAGGTATTTCGGCATCATGGCCTCCCAGATAGTATCATCAATGACCGAGGACCGCAATTTGTCTCCAAATTTTGGCAGCATCTCTTCAAGATGCTCAAGGTCTCTTGCAACCTCTCCTCTGGATACCATCCTCAGATCGATGGGCAGGCGGAACGAACAAACCAAACGCTGGAGCAATATCTCCGGTGTTTCCTAAGTTATCAATAGGACGATTGGGCCGAGATCCTCCACTTTGCGGAGTTTGCGTATAATAATGTTGTTCACTCCTCGACTCGAGTCTCCCTATTCTACACTTATACCGGTTCTCATCCTCGCTGGTCGGTGATTGACACCCCGGAGCTACCTACCAATCCTTGTGCCGAGGATCATTTGGAGAGACTACGCAAGATCCAAATGGATCTCTCTACTCATCTTCGTCATGCTCAACAAATACAGAAGACTTACGCGGATTGTTATCGGCTTCCCTCCTCTTTTGCCATCGGAAATCGAGTATGGCTTTTATGTACGTGGATTGTCATCCGCTTCCCTCCTCTTTTGCCATCGGAAATCGAGTATGGCTTTTATGTCGTCACATCAAGACTACTCGACCGTGCGACAAGTTGGATTATTGACGACTCCGTCTTTTCCGTATTACCGGTAAGGTTAATGATGTCACGTTCTGCCTTGACCTTCCTCCGCATCTTCGGATACATCTAGTCTTCCATAGTTCTCTTCTTGAACCTTATAAAGCAAACACTATTCCCGATCATGTTACACCACCGCCGCCCCCGCTTGAGTTAGACACCGGCCCGGAGTATGAAGTTGCTGCCATCCTTGACTCCAAATTTGTTCGCAACAAACTTTATTATTTGGTCGATTGGCTCGGCTATAGTTTGAGTGAACGTACTTGGGAGCCCGTCGAGCATGTCGCCAATGCTCAGGATCTTCTTGCTGATTTTCATCGACAGTATCCCGACAAACCCGGTCCTCAATCAGCGTTGACTCATTCCACTCGTCGTCTTAAGGGGGGGATAGTGTCATGATATGGCACTATCCCGAGTGTCATGATATGGCAAGACTCGAACCCATGACCTTATGTTATATGGGTCGAGCTCTTGACCATTATACCATCTATTGTAATACGTAGGATATTATTTTCATTTAAGTTTTATTATAGGAAATTAATGTATATTCCACATTTCTCTGGAACATTCTAGAAGCTTTAGGATTACTCCTAAGAACACTATAAAAGAATACACTAGGCATTATGTTGAACCAAATTGGTTCAACGCCAGTCTTAAGCCTCTTAGCCACTTTGTACTTATCCTTCACATACTATATTAGTTGTTATCATCATCATCTCTCTCTCTCTTTCACCCTTGCTATCTCTCTCTCCTCTTCTCTCTTTCTCCCTCGGGAATCTTATGGAGTCCCGTCCTCTTAGTATTAATAGTACTTCTCTTCTTTAGTACTAATTCTCTCTCTGCTTTAGTACTATTCCTGACACTGACCATTTCTGCCACATCTCGTAGGCATTTGTGTCATTCGCCACATGCTGAAGGACACTGACATCTATGCATTGTTTGATGGTGGCCACTACCTTCCTGTTGAGGAGTTCCCATTCAGACTCTAATACCCCTGTGGGTATTTGTTCTTTGTCGATGGGCTCGTACAGATATTTGACGATAAGAAGATCTTCCATCTAAGTTGATATTTGATTCTTCATAGTTGTGCGAGTTTAGGACCATCATTCCTAGAAAACAAGTCACACTTCCTTCCATCTTTGCACCTCTTGCTCTGATACCAATTTATTGAGATGAGATCATAAATCAGTGAGGAAGATATGCTGAAATGTATAGACAAAACACGAAAACAACAAGATAGACAAATACACAATGTACACAATTTTACGTGGAAACCCTAAGCGGGGAAAACCACAAGAATAGAGATCTACTATACAACTAAGAATACAAGAGAAACAATTGCAACTCTTCTCTGATACACAGAGATAACAACTTAGGGTTCCTAGAAAGTTCACTGAACTCTGCTATCACTCTTCTCACTCACACTCTCTCTCTACACAACACTATGTTATACTTTGCACTTTCTATTCAACACACATACTAAAGTTTTTCCCTAAGTGTATTTATACTTATACACCATATGGGCTATTTACAAATGTAGTCCCTACTAATTCTATTATTATAGTAATAACAATAGCAGTTAATCAACCGACTGGTCGACTAGTCGATTGGATTAGCTGACTCCTATGCCAACTGTCCAGTCGGCCTTGTCGTCGACCATCCGATTGAACCATCTAGTTGGTCGTGTCTTCGACTTGGATCACTTATACAATATTGTCGACTCTCCATATCGTCGACTGTCGGCACTCAGCCTCAATAGTCGGCTTCTCCTTGTCTTCGACTATCGGCACTAAGCCTGAACAGTCGGCTTCTCCTTGTCTTCGACTGTCGGCATTTAGCTCGAACAATTGGCTTTTCCCACAGGACGAACATTTTCCTAACAATAAGTTAGTGCCTTGACCAGTGTAGATTGGCCATTCGGCTCTCATAGCCAATTCAGTTTTGGTAGCCAGTTTGGCCCTCTTAGTTGATTCAACCACAGTCGATTGTTTGGCTGATTTGGATTCAGTTATTAAACTATTTGCCAATTTGGGTTCGGCTGGGGGGTTGCTGGCTGAATGGGTTTGGCATACGATATTTCGGCCTTTGAATCAGATTGGGAGAGATCGAAATAACTCTCTTGTCGATTCGGGGTTGGGATCGGTCTAAGATGATAGAGTCTTCATTGAAGACCATTGCTGCTCTAGATCAATTTCTGATTTGCTGGGATCCATAGTTGATAGTCGAATTCCCCATTTGTTCCGTATTCGAGAAAAATACATTTTATCGAATCGGGTGCTAGATTGGTTCGTTTCTCCTTTGGTATGTGTGTGTATGTGTCACATCCGAATATGCGAAACCAATTGTAGGTCGGCTGCTTTCCCGACCATAGTGCATGTGGCACTTGAAGCCTAATTGCTTTTGACGACGACGGATTTATCAAATAGATAGCCATCTACAATGCTTATGCCGAGAACTCCAGTTTCAGTCTTGCTTGTTGGAGCATTTCTGTTACTCATTCTTGGATCGTTCGGTTCATCTGTTTGGCTACATTATTTTGCATCGGGGTGTAGGGAACGATCCTTGTGTCGGATCCCTTTCTCATACAAGTACCTAGAGAAGGCTTTGGAGGTATATTCTCCTCCATTGTCTGACCATATCGTTTTCACTTTGTAGCTAGAACGGTTTTTGGCTTCAGTTAGCCACCGCGCGAACACCTCAAGCACTTCGTCCTTGGACTTAATCGAATAAACCCAGACTTTCTGTGTATAGTCATCATTGAACGTGAGTGTTTGCGGAAACGTAAAACAGAGAACACAGAGAGAGAGAGAGAGAGAGAGAGAGAGAGAGAGAGAGAGAGAGAGAGAGAGAGCAGAACACAATTTCAAAATTATTTCAAGACACTGTATACACACTATGCTAAGTAGCACTATTTATACAAGTCCTCTTGGGACTGACAGAAGTGCCATGTACTTCAATGCTCACACGAGCATCTGACACTTACTATGAGACTATAGCTACCTAGTAGTCTATCCTATACTAGGCTTCCGATTGGACTTCCGGTTATGGATTGCACCCGGTCTCCACTGCTTGCCGGTTCGGTTGCTCACTGTCATACCGATCCGTTTCGCCCGATCCGTCTCGTTTACCGGCTCCGGCTTATTCAGCCGATCCGGCTCCGGTTGAGCTTGCCGCTCAACACTCCCCCTCAAGCTCAACCTGAGGTGGGGTCGTAATGTCGACCTCTGTGGCAGTCGGTTCTTCCAACCGACTTCTCCTGGCGTCACTCCGCCTTGCTCGCGCTCCTCGTCCGGTCCGGTCCCGTTTGCCACGACCCCTTTGGTTCTGCGCGCCTCGACCCTCTTGGTCGGCATGTCTGCTCAATTGGCCCATCTCAGCACTCACGTTACTGTGACTCCGGCACTTGCCGATCCGTCGGTTCTCCCACGATGGCATCGACTTCCGCTATGTCCGTGTCCCCTTAGCCTTCAGTCGATCCGACTCATCCAGATCCATCTGTTGATCCGAATCAGCTATCTCTGACTCGTTCCAGCTCTTGTTTGAATCGGTACACTCCGATTCGACTTCCGGCTTCAGGCCTCTCACCACATCGGACCACTTCCGAGTCTTGGCCTTCTCCATGCTTCCCTCGGCTTCTTCAGCCGGCGAACCGAAATCGATTTCTTCATTCGACTCCGCATCATGGTCAGTATCGTCGTGATGACCTCCGCACAGCATGCACTTCTCTTCCTGAGTGCACAACTCTTCTTCACAGCCGCTTGCTCCGAACTGTTCGGATGTGTCGATTTCCTTCGTCGACTCGGCTTCCTTCATCTTCTTGTCTCCTCTTCTTCCGGCTCTCCTCTTACCGACGGGTTCAACAATTTTTTGGCCTTTGCCCGTTTCGGTAGAGACTTTGCCCTTGCTTCTCCCCCTCAAGTGCGGCACGTCGAGATGTTGAATACCAAGCATGTCGGTAAAGTGCTGCAACTTGTCCGATCCGAGCGGCTTGGTGAAGATGTCGGCAACTTGCCGATCCGTATGAACATACCGCAGGTCAACTTCACCGCTCAGGACCCGCTCACACACGAAGTGGTAGTGCACCTCGATGTGCTTTGTGCGAGCATGGAACACAGGGTTCCTGGCGAGCTGCAGGCTGCTCATGTTATCGCAGTAAATTGGGATCGGGGTCGGTACCTCGATCCGCAAGTCTCGCAGCAGTCGCCGAAGCCAGATGACTTCACAAGTGGCAATGGTAGCGGCCCGGTACTCAGCCTCAGTGCTTGACAAAGCCACTGTGGGCTGCTTCTTGCTGCTCCACGCAACGACCACGCTACCTATGGAGAACATGTATCTGGAAGTGGAGCGGCGATCAGACGCATCGCCGGCCCAGTCAACATCTATGTAACCGACAAGCTCTTCGGGTATACCTCGCCGGTATAGCAGTCCCCGGTCCTTAGTGCCGCTGACATACCGTAATATTCGTTGCGCGCACTGAAGGTGCTCCACGGTCGGCTTCTGCATGAACTGACTTACCATGCCGACCGGATAGCTGATGTCGGGTCGGGTGATGGTTAAGTAGATCAGGCTTCTGACAACCTGTCGGAACCGTTTCTCATTGCAGGCCGGTTCGGAGTTGGGACGGAGCTTCTGGTTCCGGTCCAGGGGTGTGGAGAGAGGTCGGCAATCTGTCATGCGGAACTTATACAACATATTCAACACGTAATGTCGTTCTGAGAGCAATATGCCGTCGGGGGTCCGGATCACTTCGATCCCAAGAAAATAATGAAGGTCCCCCAGGTCCTTCATTTCGAATGCGTCCGACAACTGGGACTTGACGCGGTTGATTTCGGGAAGACCCGGTCCGGTGATGACTAAATCATCCACATACAAGCGTATACATACCGGACCGTCAGAGCCTTGCCGGATGAACAACGAAGAGTCCGACTTAGAGACAACAAACCCCAGCTTGCGCAACCGGTGCGTGATCTTCGCGTTCCAAGCTCGGGGGGCTTGCTTCAAGCCGTAAAGCGACTTCTTCAGTCGGCATACCGCCGACTTGTTCATCTCCGATTGAAATCCGGGGGGCTGAGTCATAAAAACCTCTTCTTCAAGCTCTCCTTGAAGGAAGGCGTTCTTCACATCCATCTGGTGAAGATACCACCTCCTTGCCGCAACAACCGCCAGTACCACACGAACCGTCGTCATCTTCGCCACAGGAGCGAAGGTCTCGTCGTAGTCGATTCCGTGGGTCTGCGCGTATCCCTTCGCTACTAACCGGGCTTTGTACCGGTTAACAAAACCGTCGGCGTTGTACTTGACCTTGTACACCCACTTGCATTCGATCGGTTTACAGTGACGGGGAGGATCAACTAGGTCCCAAGTTTCGTTGGCATCGAGTGCCCGCATTTCTTCGTCCATAGCGGCACGCCAATTTGCGTCATTTGCCGCTTCTGCGTAGCTCTCCGGCTCACGTACTTCATTCACCTTAGTCATGTACGCATAATGATGCGCCATGTATTCATTGTACTTGTACCGCATGACGGGATCCTTCTGGCGGGTTGATCGGCGCAACGCACCGTCACCTGATTGGAGGCCCTTCTTGGCCAGTTCGGTCTTCGTTGCCGAAGATCCGCCTTTCTCCTTTTCGGAGTCGGATACGCATCGATTCGACTCATCGTTGCCGGTTTCGAATTCCGGCATCTTCCTCTTCCCCTTCTCTTTGCGCCTGAACCGTTTCCTCGGCTCCTTGCGCGGGGAGAGCACGACAGAGTCTCCACCACTTGCCGTCTCTTCATCCGATTGGTCCAACTAACTTAGTCGCTCGTTCGGTCCACTCAACCGTAACGATTCCGGACTCTCATATTGAGTCCCGACTTCATCATCCTCTGCCAGGGCTGATTCAGGCTCACTGGCCTGATCTTTCGACATTGGGTCGGGATCGGAAGTCGGAGTCGGTACGGAGTACCAGGATGCCGATTCATCGAACTCGACATCCCGGCTAACTCGGACTTCCTTCGTCCGGGGGTTATAGCACTTATACCCCTTTTGCTCTTGAGCATAGCTGACTAGGATGCATTTTTCCGATTTTGCATCCAGCTTTCTCCGCTTCTGATCCAACACATGCACATACGCTATGCTGCCGAATATCCGAAGGTGTCTTAAGTTCGGCTTGCGCCCGAAATACAGCTCATGAGCTGACACCTTGTCACCAATGCGGTTTTGTATGTAGACGGCCGTCCGGACCGCCTCCGCCCAGTAGAACCGGGGCATGCTCTTCTCCTCCAGCATTGCCCTTGCCGCTTCGACGAGTGTCCGGTTCTTCCTTTCGGCCACACCATTTTGCTCTAGTGTGTATCTGCAGCTGAACTCTCGCCGAATTCCCTTCTGCTGTAGATAACTAGTGAATTGGCCGGAAAAATATTCCTTTCTGCCATCCGACCGAAGGCATTTGATCTTCCTCTCCGATTCCCGTTCCACCATCTTCTGGAGGCTCCGGAAACAATCGAAGACTTCGCTCTTCCGCTCAATGAGGTAGATCCAAGTATGTCGAGTATAGTCGTCGATGAAGGAGACGAAGTATCGGCTCCCGCCAAGGCTTACACTTTGTGCCGGTCCCCACACATCCGAATGGATGAGATCGAGCTTGTCACGACTCCGATTCCGTTTGGTGGGGAATGGAAGCCGGTGCTGCTTCCCAAGTTGGTAGGCTTCACAAATTTCGGCTCTCCGGCCGCTGAACTTCGGCAAACCGAAAACGACTTGTTTCGTTTGCAGGTCTTGAAGCCTCCGGTAGTTGACGTGGCCTATCCGCTTGTGCCACAGGTCGATGTCCGACTCGACCTTCTGTCGTTTCGTGAACAGAGCGGTGCCAAAGTCATTGGTGTTGAGGATAAACATCCTCCCGTCTCTGCGCCCTTGCGCAATGACTTCGCCCTCATCCTCAATGAAGCACCCGAGGTGCGTAAACCGCACCTGCATCCCCTGGTCGACAATCTGACCGACGGACACCAGGTTCTTCGTGATTGTCAGAACGTGTAATACGTTCATCAGCTTCCCTTTCTATCCGACGTGGCTTAGAGGGACTTCTCCAACGTGCACGATTGGGCGAGGAGTGTCGTCTCCGGTTTCGACTACTCCTGGTCGATCCGGTTTCTCTAGAAGGGAGAACCACTCTTTGTGGCTCGTCATGTGGTTGGACGCGCCGGAATCAACATACCACACTTCCTCCGTTTTGGAAGTGGTCTTCTTCATTGAGTTTGCCTTGTGATTCATCACCAAGGCTGGCCCCTTACCGGCCTTTCCGGTTCCGGATCCTCCAGATCCGTTTGCGTAGTGCGAGTTTTGCCGGCCATCCTTACCGGTCTTGCTGGATCCGGATTTGTCCGAATTGGCACGCTTTCTCCAGCACTCGCTTTCCCTGTGGCCTTTTTTGCCACAGTACCAGCATTCCGTAACGGATTTGTCTTGCCGGCCTCCGGCACCGCCTTGACTCCCCCTGCTTGTGGAAGTCCCGGAACTGTTGTCGGCACGCTCATAGTGCTTCTGTTCCTGCTCTTGCCCGCCGCCTCCATTGTGTGCCGACCCACCTCTTCCACCACGCCCAGGAGCCGATCCGTTCCCGTGTACAACATTC
Source organism: Azolla caroliniana (assembly GCF_043228905.1). NCBI lineage: Eukaryota > Viridiplantae > Streptophyta > Polypodiopsida > Salviniales > Salviniaceae > Azolla > Azolla caroliniana. The sequence goes on from NW_028230443.1 coordinate 5,046,140, forward strand.
GGCTGTCCGGGGATGCACTAGTAGATGCACCGGCGTGGTTCTCCTCTACAAGGAGCATCGACTGTAAGTCGAAGAATGAGGGGGTATTCTCCCTTGTACACACCGCAGTTCGGAACGCTCCGAACTTGGACGCCAGGCCTCCGAGACATACCTGCACCATCTCGTCTTCCTCTACGGTAACATTGATAGAGGCGTGCGAGTCGCAGATCTCCTTTATCCGGCCCGTGTAGTCTGCCACGGACATGTTCTTCTGTTGAACATTGCTCAACTCCTGTCTGAGTTGCAGCTTCCGGGCAGTGGTGCTTGCGGCGAAAACCTTTTTCAGGTTCCCCCAAGCATCCTTCGGTGTCTTGGCGTCACGGATGTGGCTGAGCAGCTGATCGCCGACACTGGACGCGAAGCAGTACATCACCCTGCTTGCCGCCTGTTCCCATACCGGGAAGTCCTTGTGTGCCGAGTCGGGCGCCGCATCATTTTCTCCTTCGACATAACTCCAGTATCCGTGTCCAAGCAGGTACTGGTGCATCTTGTAAGGCCAGGATGCGTAGTTGCTCCTGTCGAGCTTCTCCACCGGGAGCGACGTAGCCATGCCTCTATCCATGTCTTCTATTGTGTCTGTTTTCGACCTGTTAGGGTTTTCTTCTCAAGAGTAAATGTCTGCAGTAGAGGTTCTCAACCCTCGCGCTCTGATACCATGAGAACGTGAGTGTTTGCGGAAGCGTAAAACAGAGAACACAGAGAGAGAGAGAGAGAGAGAGAGAGAGAGAGCAGAACACAATTTCAAAATTATTTCAAGATACTGTATACACACTGTGCTAAGTAGCACTATTTATACAAGTCCTCTTGGGACTGACAGAAGTACCATGTACTTCAATGCTCACACGAGCATCTGACACTTACTATGAGACTATAGCTACCTAGTAGTCTATCCTATACTAGGCTTCTGATTGGACTTCCGGTTACGGATTGCACCCGGCCTCCACTGCTTGCCGGTTCGGTTGCTCACCGTCATACCGATCCGTTTCGCCCGATCCGTCTCGTTTATCGGCTCCGGCTTATTCAGCCGATCCGGCTCCGGTTGAGCTTGTCGCTCAACAGAACGTGATGAAGTACCATGAGCCATTTAGAGATCTTTTGGGCATCAACCTTAGATGTCAAAATGGATCAATTCTAGGGGCTATCATATCGTCTCATATTGAACTGAGTATAGACTTTGGGTCTATTTTCCGTTGTCGCGGATATCTGCGGCTCGCGGATTGGCTCGGGCAGGACCACCGTGTGAGTACGAGTGCTATATGTGGAAACGTGTATGGATCTGTAGTCGGTACTGAACAACAAACAACACATATAGAAAATAGAATAGGCATGGAGACTTACACAGATGGAGCTTTAATGGAAAACTTCTTATTACTTCGTTCTTTCTCAGAGATACGATCCTCTGCTCGTCATCATCCATTACAATGTTAGGTATTCGCTTATATACTAAGCCCTAACTTATTAACGAGTTCACACTCGGACATATACAATTTGGAAGGAGTCGGCCTTTTATGCCAACACATCGGGGTCTCGGACCAAGGAGACTAAGGACAAGAGGCTACTAAGCTTGCACTAGCTATCTGGCCTGGTCACCGGAGCCTGGGTACTGAGCGCAAGGGCTTTGAATCACAAATAATAAACGTAGAATGAGGGAGAGAAAATGACACCCTCCCAGACACCACAGACAAGATACGAAAACCAGCCCAACTCCGAGAGCACAAACAGTGAACACAAGAAGAGTACCTAGTGCCAACAACACCAAATAATATATTAAAACAGAAAAGAATGCAAGGAATGGCCTTGGGATGGCAAGTAGAGCTTCAAGTTAAACAAACGGGTGGACATGTGAGCCTCTAGTCAAGAGCACACATGATTTCTATGCGAGTAGAGGCCTCACCAACACCTAACCAACTACACCGAGCCGAAAATAGACACTGCTAGAGCACAAACCGACAACGCTTTCTCCTCCAAAATGATGGATACCTAACTCAGACTCCCCCTCCTCCTTTTATAGCTCCAAGGAGGAGGAGGGTCAATGTTACATCAATTGTTAAGACAACCGTTTCCGTTAGAGATTCCCTCCCCCAATTTTCTGTTATCGCACACTTTTATTCTCCCCCTTTCGAGGGATCATAAAGTATCCATCACATACACGTTGTCTTGTACTTATTTATACTCCTCTCTATTTACATTTTTTCATACAAAGAGCCTCCCACGTACAAATGTGTAAATCCCTGTTCACATGCATCCAACGAGCTTTCCTCTAGTAGTCGGAATCCTCCACGACATCCACCCTCACCAATCCGCACATCTTCTGGCATGTGCCCAATAGTGAAGCGGTGGGGATTCCAGTTTGATTCTCACTCGTCCTCTCCCAATTCGTTTCCCATCCGGTCCTCGTCCGGCTCTTCGTCTTTGTCGGCATCCTCGTCCTCCACCTCCAAGTCTGGTTTCGACTCGTGTTGCTTCTTGAAGGCCTTGATACGCTTCCCCGCGATTGGTACCACTATCCTCATCTCGTCAAGCTCCACTAGATGGTACATGGCCTTGTCATTGGCTCTTGTGACTACGTACGGCCTTGCAAACTTCCGTGACGACCGGTGTTGGTTTTTGAGGCTAATGGTGTAGACCAACACCCAATCACCTTCTTCTATCTTCCTCGGTTGCAGACAGTGCATTCATTCGAATCTCTCTTTGTTCTTGAGTCTCACTTCCTTCACCTTCACCTTCACTCGCTCTATGTCCTCCGGTTGCCTCTCGAGTTGTCGGATCCTCACGGCTACCGGCTCCTCTCGAATCATCTCTTCGGCCCAGTCAACCGCTATCCATGAAATGATCATTCGTTCCATGGGTAGGATTGGCTTTTGTCCAAGTATAAGCTTGGTAGGCATATACCATGGTACCGAACTATGCGTAGTTCGGTCAGCCCATAAAGCATATGGTAGAAGTCGTGGCTAGTTCCTGACTTGTCCGTCGCACACACGTATGATGGCCTTCATGATTGGTCTGTGCCCGCGCTCGACCTTCCCATTCGCCTCCGAATTGTACGCCATTGTGAGGGAGAGCTTGAACCCTAGTCAGTCGAATAACTTCATAGCTTCGTGTGCCTCCAACTCTCCTTGATCAGCCACTATCTTCCCTACACACCCGTACCGGCCAATCACGTCCTCTATTAAGAACCAACACGCGGCTGCAATCATTTTGTTCGTTAAGGCTAGGCCCTCCACCTGGTTCGTCAGGTGCTCCCTTGCAAGCACCAGGTACCTCATCTGTCCTACCTCCATTGGCATCGTCATTAAGTCAACCATCCACTTGAACTGAATGCTTAGCGGGTTGGTCGGATGCAACTCATCGTGGTGTTGGGTTACCGAATGTACAGTCTTGGTAGCTTTCACATGCCATCATGAAGTGCTGCACGTCGTTGTATATTCCTGACCACCATTATTTCTCCTTGAGCCTCTCGAATGTGGCCCGTGTTCCTTGATGTATGGACCAGGGACTCTCGTGAAACTCACCCAACAACACCATCTGGTCTCCTCCTCGTGTCATCACCCGGAGTTGGGTTCCATTTCGTTTCTTTGGGTGTCGCCATATTACCCCGTCTCGTAGGAAGAACTTGTACGCCTTCTTCCGGATCCGACTGGCCTCCTCCTCTGTCCATGTTGCCTTTGCCGTCATTGTGCTCAAGAACGTCCTGATTAGAAGCCACTCCCCTTCGTAGTCATTTTCGTTAAACGCATGTAGGGTCTGAGTGCTTTGCTCGTTCACCGACAACCGAGCTGATGTGAAGAAATCCACGTTGATTTCTCTGTCTTCCGATACCATGTCATCCTCTCTTTCAAACCATGCTCTCGATAGCATATCGGCCATGCTATTGTATTTCCTGGAAATGTGTCAGCTTTCTGGGTTTCAGAACTTGATGTACGCGATCCAGTTGAGCATCTCCAGGTCCTGGGTCGCGCATCCGGATACCATCCAAATTGCTCCATTGCCGAATTTGAAACAATATCTAATTGTCGATTTTTGATTGTTCACGTAGCCAGCAAAGTCCCTACGCCTGAAGTATCATTCAGGCAGAATAGGATGCCATAGTCTTTTGTGCCCTTCAAATATCTGAACACATGCTTGACTGCGTTCCAATACGATCGATCAGGATTGTGCATGAATTAGCTGACACTCTGACGACGTGGGCAATGTTAGGTTGTGTCGCAACTATCGCGACCATCAAGGAGCCGACTGCTGGTGCATACGGTACTGACTTTGTAACTTCCCCCTCCAGACCAGATGTCGGGCAGTCTTGCTGAGACAGCCGAAGATGAATGGGGAGCGGGGTCGACAAAGATTTGGCCAATTGCATGTTGAAGCATTCTAAGACACGTCCAATATAGTCGGATTGAGGTAGAAACAAATGTCGTCGATCCCGATTCCGATTGATCTTCATCCTGAGAATGTGTCTAGTTGGACCGAGTTCCTTCATGGAAAACTTCAACCGCAGTTGCTAAACAAGTTCGACTAGCTCTCTGGCATGTCGATCGGAGAGTAGCATGTCGTCCACGTAGATGATGAGGAAGATGGGAGACCCATCTCAAGCTATTTTGTTGAAGAGACTGTGGTCCTCATCGCTCTTTGAGAAGCTGATTGATTGGATGAAGTCATCGAACTTCTTGTACCACTTTCTAAGTGCCTGCTTTAGGCCGTATATACTCCTCTTGAGTCGGCAGACTAGATGTTTCTGGTCGGATTCTACAAAGCCTTTCGGCTGCTCCATATAAATTTCCTCTTCTACATCGCCATGGAGGAAGGCCATTTTTACATTGAGCTGGATCAGTTCCAAATCCTCGGCTGCCATGATGCCAAGCATAAAGTGAAGTGTTGTCATTTTCACCATTGGTGAAATTTTTTTGTTGAAATCGACGCTATATTCTTGTCGAAATCCTTTTGCTACTAGTTTTTCCTTGAATTTTGGGGTGGCCGAAGCAGATGTCTCTTTTAATCTGTAGACCCACTTGCACAGAAGAGCACATCGATTTTTCGGTAGTTGGACCAAATCCCAAGTCTTTTTTGCCCGAATGGAGTTCATTTCCGACTCCATCGCCAGATGCCATGTGGCCGAATCGGCTGATGCCGATGCTTCTTCGTATGACATCGGTTCGCCGATGTTTGTGAAGAAGACTCCAGGAGAGTACCTCTCCGGGGGTTGTGACAGTCTGTCGGATCTTCGAGGTATGACTAGACTAGTCACATCGGATATCGGGGTCGGATGGTCCAAGCCGAGTCATTTGGATGTGCCAAGTCAAGTGTTGCTAAGTTGGTGCGAGAGGATTTGACTACCCATGAAACCGATTTTGTGTTATGGGCTAGGACTTCGTGAGGGGTCAGCACATCTGAAAAGATTACCCTTCGGACTTCAATAGGCCTTTCAGCCGTCTTGTGCATAACCGATTCATTGAACACTACGCCCGAACTTCGGACAATCAGTTTGTGCTCAGGGTCCTAGAGTCGGTATCTGATCTCACCGTTTGGTCCGTAGCCAAGGAAAATGCATTTTCTGGACCTCGGTTCTAATTTGCAGCGGTAGTCTTTTGGTATAAGGGCATACACCTCACATCTGAAAATCCTAAGCTTGTTGTAATTCGGCTTCTTGACGGTCCATAATTCCTAAGGTACTTGAAGTCCTAGAGGCCTACTCAGCGACATGTTAATTATGTGTACTGTCGTAAGTAGGGCCTCTGCTCAAAACCCATCCAATAGTCCGCAGTGTTGGAGCATGGATACTATCCGTTCTTGAATTGTCCATGTTGAGAGACAAGATCAACATGGGCCAAATCGGCTGTAGAAGCCGAGAGCCGAGAGCCGAATTGAATGGAGTTCGATTCGGGTGAGCCGAGTGATCCTTTTCTACAATTGTATTATAGTGTATGTAATGGTGATGTGGGTAATATGCTTGACATATTACCCAAGAGACATTATACATTGCTCGTCGCGGATATACCGTATGGCTTCAGAATATCAGTGTTACGGGCATGACCATATAATATCCCGTGGTGAGAATTTACCGTAGTATTCTATACACATGGATAAGTGTGAGGGTTAAACGAGAGTGTAAAGAAGGGGAGGATTACTTTTAAATCCTCGGGATTGAGACAACCCATTAGGCCAAGTGTGAACATGGCTGGGGGCCTTGGGTATTGCTATAAATAGAGGCCTAGCTACCCTCATTTCATTATCTTGTTGACTACGTCGAGACTCTGTCTTGTGGTGCGTCAACTCTTGTAGCAAGCGCGCAAGCACCAGGTACGACTCGATGCCACGACAGTGGTATGGGACGCCGATCGAGGCTCGAGTCCGTCTCGATCCCTTCGCTTGGGGGTGGTCGGGTGGATCGGCACCCTTCTTTCTCTCTCTTCTTTCTTTCTATCTACCTAGATCTATCCTTATGTAATGCTTACTTTAGTACATGTCTCTAATATTTGGTATCAGAGCCTATGTACTAATCTTTCTTTTGTTGGTCTTATCTTCTCGATGGATGGCGATCGATCGTTGTGCAGTTGGCCTTCATGCATACAGGGATCAACAAAGAACTTCGGTAATCTTTCTTGTTATTTTTTGTCTATTTTTTCTTCTCCCATCTAATCATGTGTATGGTTAATATGTAGATTATTTTCATTAATTAAATGATGTTGTAGTGGTATTTAATTGGTTATCTAAAACGTTTACATATGTGCACGAGGTCAATACCTTGTTTGACATATAAATAATATGTGATGAGTGTCGTATGCGTACGAGGTTAATACCTCAATTACGTATTACGTTCACAAACATATGTTACATTTGCGTATGAGGTCAACACCTCGATTTTGTTGTAAATGATATGCGTTTGGTCTCGTATGCGTAAGAGGTCAATACCTCAATTGCGTATTACGTTGAACCCTTATTATTGGATGTCTCGTGTGCGTAGAGGTATATGCCTCGATTACGTATCTCGATTACGTCATTTTTGGCTATTAAATATAACGATTTCTTTAATATAGGCATATGTGGTCACGTGTATACGTAGTTGATCGTATATATGTGATAATATACATATGTGTATATAAGTTATTACGTAATTTTAAATCGAATGTTTTCCTTTTCGGGGAAAGGATCTTGGTGGCCGTCCTCACATTTTTGTGAGAGTAGCGTTGTCACCATCCCTTTTTTAAACAATTTTTTATTGTTGAAATCCTCGTTGGTGACTTCGATATTTCATTACATAAAGAAACGCTATAGCCATAATGATTTTGAGTACGTAGGGCTTGACCTACTTCATGTGAGGTCGCTCTTATGACACACGTATCCAACATCCCTCCCTCATTACATGGATATGATGCCACCATGAGATCATTCTTATGAGAGGCATTCGTAATGACGTGACCATGTGATGGGCCACGTGGGCCTACTACGAAAAGAGGGTTGCACTTTTGCGTATGACATCGTAATTACGAGACTTGAGGTTAAGTAACGTACCAACATAGTTGTAGTAAATGAGGGCGAAATAAGGACTCTTGACATATATGTTTCTTTTAAAAAAACATATATGGGCAAATTCCTCGCATATCTCTTATACGCATGAAACATTAAACATTCAAGAAGAGCAACCTACTTGGTTGGCTCAATTGTTTAATGCATTTGTTCTCGAGGTCTCGAGTTCAAATATGACCAAGACCATACAACATCGTTGATACATATGATTATAACACATATTTAGACTTGAGGTCTAAGTGCACTTCGGGGTCCTTGTAATAGGACTTAAAGAGCCGAAACCACATATGTGGGCACAGAAACATAGTTTATTGCCTACATTTTTTTCGTGTATAAACTATTCATGACGCGAACATACATGGTTAAGCCTCGGGGAGCCACCATGAAAAAATCGATATAGAGATCAGGGAAAGACATTTATTTGTCACCCCCATGGTTTTTAAAACACCTTTGTGTTACCATAGTAGCCTAATCTTGAACCTCATCTCATATGTCTAGAGGGGTATTGACGTGAGATAATGATATCGATTAATGCTCGCCCATGATAGGTTTACCTCATGACATGATGTATGACTATCTCTCTGACCTTATGCTATTTCTTTTCCAGAAATAATCATTTAATGGCTCAAAATAACGATCCGATGTCATCCGCTCAAGCGGAAGGAACTCAAGGGAATCCTCTTGGACAAATGTCCATTGAGATGTATTTTTCGCAAATAACCCAATACCTTAGTTTCACCGCTCAACAGATGACCGAACTTCGGCAATCTCAAAGTGCTCTCGAGGCACGTGTCATTAGTCTACAACGTGAGACTAATAGACCTGATGAGCGACAGGGTGAACCATCGTTTGTCATTAAGCCATTTACGAGAGACAAAAAGGAAAGAACCGAAGATGCAATCTGCACGTGGTTGGGCTAATGGGAGTCTCATTTTGAGGTCTATCCCACGCCAGATAGTACGAAGATTGCATATGTCGGCTGAGAACTAGGGGGTAAGGCTGTCGCCTGGTGGCGTGGGCTCCGTACTTTGGGGAAATTGCCCGATACCTGGACAAATTTTCTCACAGTTTTCAAGGGCCAATTTCTACAACCTCCCTCTCGAACTGAGGCAGCACAAGCTTTAATGAACCTCTCTAGTAGGAAGTTTTCCTCGCTAGAAGACTATGTCCACCATGCTAGAACCCAAATCCAAAAATCAGGTCTAGAAGGGGACAACTGGTTAATAGATTGTTTTGTCAATGGCATCCCCAATTCGGACTATCACTGGATAGTGCATGATAAGGATCCAAAATCCTTCGAAGAGGTCGTTGAAATAGTTCTTCGCTATCAACGCACTTCGAAGAAGGACCACAACAAACCCAACGAAGCGCCCGGGACTAAGAAGTCGCAATTCGTTGGGAAACACAAGACACCCAACGAATTCATGGATCGCGATTGTAAGTGACAACATCCTTTTTGCGTATTCTACAAAAAGAAGGGTCATACAAAAGATCAATGTCGAAAGCTCCAACGGAAAGAGCATGACAACAAAGCTAAAGTTGTAGACCATAAAGGTCAGATTCCTAATGTCCTTGAGGTCTATACACATCATTTAAGTAATTGTCAATGTTCTTTCCCTCACTATGTATTGGGTCCCAATGACTTACTACGTGCAAACGGGTATATCAATGGATCTCCCGTACAATTTTTATTTGATTCGGGAAGCTCACACAACTTTGTGAATGATTGTTTGGTTCAGATATGGGGAATCCAACCCACCATAAGTGATCATACCTACACGGTGCACTTGGCTGATGGAAGAGTACAATACATCAACGGGGCGATTCATTCATTAGGAATTTCTATTGATACTTATATAGAGGAAGTAGACTTCCATGTAATGAATCTTTCTACCACCGATGTAATACTGGGTTATCCCTAGTTTTATAATAAAATCTCTTCTTTATTTATTGATTGGGTTCATCATTCAATTACATTTGTACTGAACGATTGTACTCATTTTATTCAATGTGTAAAAAAACAATCCCTCTCGATTGTTTCCTCGTGTTCATCAATATCCGAGCTGTCTTGTTCTACTCTATTTTATTGTGTACTTGATCCGGACATTCACGTTTACAATATTGATAATGTCTCGGTTCAATTAACATATTTTGAACAACAACAACTTGACGAAATCTTAAATGATTTTCGTGATGTTTTTCCGAGTGAACTACCAGATGGCTTACCTCCTAAACGTAATATAGACCATCGTATAGATATTGTACCTGGTGTTGCACCAATAAGTATACCTCCTTATTGCTTAAGTCGATCCGAAGAGGATGAGGTATCTAAGCAACTCAAGGACTATTTACGAATGGGTTATATACGTTATAGTAAATCTCCATGGGGTGCACCAGTTCTCTTGGTTAAAAAGAAAGAGGGCACATGGCGTATGTGTATTAATTACCGACGCTTGAATAAAGTGACAATCAAGAATTCATATCCATTGCCCCGGGCTGACGATCTAATTGACCGTCTCCAGGGAGCTCGGTATTTTATGAAACTTGATCTCCGTACTAGCTACCATCAAATACGTATAACTGAGGACGATGTTCCTAAAACAACATTTCGTACGCGTTATGACCATTATGAGTTTCTGGTTATGCCTTTTGGTTTGACCAATGCTCCGGCTACATTTCAACAAGAAATGAATGACATTTTCCGAGAACAACTTGGAAAATTTGTCGTTATTTTCTTGGATGATATTTTAGTTTATAGCCGTACATTACAAGAACATGCGAAACATTTCCGCTTTGTTTTACAAACATTGCGTGACAAACAGTTTTATGCGAAGATCTCAAAATGTGAGTTCTTCAAGAAATCAATTACTTATCTTGGACATCTCATAACCGAACGAGGAGTTGAAATTGATCCTTCTTGCATCGAGAAAATCAAGCTTTGTCCCACTCTTCGGAATATTCGAGAAGTTCGATCATTCCTTGGTTTTGTCGGGTTTTTGCGAAAATCTCTTCGTGATTACTCCCAATTGACGACGTCGTTTACTGATAAGTCTACAAAACCTATTGTGTGGAATGCTACACTAGACCTCGCCTTTAAGGAACTCAAGGACCTGGTATGCAGGCTCCTTCACTTCTTTTACCCGATCCTTCAAAACCTTTTGAGGTTGAAACCGATGCAAGTGATTATGCTATAGGTGTTGTCTTATATCAAGATGGTAAACCAATAACATTCGAGAGTAAGAAACTTGATTCTGCTCAATGTCGGTATACCGTTCAAGAAAAGGAATTATTTGCAGTTATACATGCGCTCAAAACATGGTGCCATTATCTTTATGGAAATCGCTTTGTGGTAACTACGGACCACGAGTCCTTGAAATATTTTTGTGACCAACAAGACCTGAAAGGTCGTAAGGCACGATGGGCTGATCTCATCTAGGACTTTGATTTTTCCATACGATATCGTAAAGGTTCCATGAATACTGTTGCTTATGCACTAAGTTGCATCCGTGAAGTTAACATGCTTAGCTTCACTGAAATATCATCAGATCTTTATGATCACCTTCGAGGAAAGTATCCTGATGACAGTTATTTCGCAAAATACTGGGCAAGAGTTGAGTCTGGAACAAACACCACCACATCCTCGAAGGAATACTTCCACATTGCTAACGGTCTGCTCTACCGTAATGGGAAGGTTTGTGTTCCAGATTTACCCGAGGTCAAAAAGAGGATTCTTTTTTAATGCCATGATGCACCCTCAGCAGGGCACCCTGGAATACATCGTACACTCGTTCTCATCTCCACTCAATTTTATTGGCCTAAGATGCGTCCTGACATACATAGCTATGTGACTAAATGTCACCAATGTCAGGTTAACAAAGCCGAGCGACTTAAAGCCGCAAGACTTTTACATCCCTTGGACATTCCCAATAATAAGTGGGAAAGTATATCCATGGATTTTATTGTTAGCCTTCCACGCACCCAAAAAGGCCATGATGTCATCTGGGTTGTGGTTGATCGACTAACTAAAATGGCCAGATTTATTGCTACTAAAACCACGGTAACAACTCCTGAATTGGCTTACCAATTTGTGAACGAGTTATTTCGTTTTTATGGGTTACTGATGGATATCGTGAGTGATCGAGATCCAAAATTTACTAGTGACTTCTGGACGCAAGTCTTTAAGAAGTTAGAAACTACGTTGAGCATGAGCTCCACGGATCATCCTCAATCCGATGGACAAACAGAACGAGTAAATCAAATTATTGAGGACATGCTTCGAGCATATGTTGGTGCAAAACCAACAAAATGGGAACGTTATCTCCCAATTTTGGAGTTTGCTTATAATAGCTCCAAGCATACGTCGACGGGATATAGTCCTTTTATGTTGATGTATAGTTTTCAGCCACGAGCCCCGATTGATGTTAATGTACATCATGATGAGTTGCGAAGTACACAAAACTTTCTTTGGGATATGCAAGATATGTTGCATATTGCACGAGATAATATAAAAACAGCTCAAGATAGAGCTCGTTTTTATGCCGATCATCATAGGCAACCTCGTGTATTCAACCCTAGACAAAAGGTATTTTTACGTGTACCTCACAATTCTAAGACATTGTCTACGGGTAAGTGCGCTAAGTTAGCCCCACGGTTTTGTGGACCTTTTACAGTCCTCAAACGCATTGGGTCATCAGCCTATCGTATCGCTCTTCCCGATGGTGTTGGAATTCATCCAGTCTTTCATGTGAGTCGTCTAAAAGAACTTCTAGGTTCTAGCAACAGTACAGTTACAACTGAAACTCTGGTTACTTCTGAAGAATTATCTTCAAAACCACATGTACCAGAAAGAATTCTCGATGTTAAAACAAAAAAATTACGTACTAAAGAAATCCGAGAATTTAAAATAAAATGGATGGATAAATCAAATAAAAGATGCCACATGTGAACGTGAAAATACTCTCAGAACTAACTTCCCTAACTTTCCATTGCAAGAGTGCAATGTTTTAAAGAGGAGTATGTTACGGGCAATGACCATATAATATCCCATGGTGAGAATTTACCGTAGTATTCTACACACGTGGATAAGTGTGAGGGTTAAACGAGAGTGTAAAGAAGGGGAGGATTACTTTTAAATCCTTGGGATTGAGACAACCCATTAGGCCAAGTGTGAACATGGTTAGGGGCCTTGGGTATCGCTATAAATAGAGGCCTAGCTACCCTCATTTCATTATCTTGTTGACTACGTCGAGACTTTGTCTTGTGGTGGGTCAACTCTTGTAGCGAGCGTGCCAGCACCAGGTACGACTCGACGCCACGGCGGTGGTATGGGACGCCGATCGAGGCTCGAGTCCGTCTCGATCCCTTCGCTCGGGGGTGGTCGGGTGGATCGACACCCTTCTTTCTCTCTCTCCTTTCTTTCTATCTACCTAGATCTATCCTTATGTAATGCTTACTTTAGTACATGTCTCTAATAATCAGGCTCGACATACGACGATGTGCCATACAAATATTTGCAAATAGCACCATTATGGCATATTGTTATATTTCACAGTATGGGTCAAGCGTTATCGGTTACGACTGTATTGAAGTCGAGATGCCATGCCACTGAACATATGCATATTTATTAACTTGTTTACTACATATGCATATCTATGTTGCTTACTACATATTTATTAACTTGTTTTGATTCAATTATACAATAGGGTTACAACGAACATAACTCGTACCCCGGGTGATTGAATGGTGAGCATTGTGGAGCACATGTGCGTGGGCTACTATGACGCAATTTCTAAGAAGAAGGCTTGGGCACATGTCAATGAGCGGAATGTTGTCAACTATATCATGTGCCCAGCTGTAATGAAGAAATTGTGCCACGTGTATGGCGATAAGAGTTTAGTAAACCCTTATCAAAAGCCTCAGTGATTGATTAATCGATTGGTCGAGTTGTTCTCGAACCTTGATGATTAGGTTCTCGACTTATTTTCTGGAACAAGTAATCCCATAAGTTTCATCAATATTTCTAAAAATGAAATATTATTTCTTGTCCAATTTTCTTACTTTTGAATGTGTGATTGTTTATTTAGGAACGACGACTGCATGTGCTCTTAAACTGTTCAGGAAATGTGTCGCATTAGAAAAGGACCATGGTAGCTAATTAGCTACTCAGTTAACATATCGTAGTACCTAATTAGCTACTACCATACTTTAGCAGAGTAGCTAATTAGCTACTACCATACTTTAGTAGACTAGCTAATTATGTAAGTGGTAGCTAATTAGCTACTACCATAGTTTAGTACAGTAGCTAATTAGCTAACTGGTAGCTAATTATGTAAGTGGTAGCTAATTAGCTACTACAATAGTTTAGTACAGTAGCTAATTAGGTAATGTACTAAACTATGGTAGTAGCTAATTATCTACCACTTAGCTAATTAGCTACTTAGCTAAACTATGGTAGTAGCTAATTAGCTATTGTACTAAACTATGGTAGTAGCTAATTAGCTACTGAGCTAAAGTATTGTAGTAGCTAATTAGCTACCACTTAGCTAATTAGTTACTCAACTAAACTATGGTAGTAAATAATTAGCTACTGTATTCAACTATGGTAGTAGCTATTTAGCTACTTAGTTACTCAACTAAACTATGGTAGTAGGTAATTGGCTACCACTTAGCTAATTAGCTACTCAACTAAAGTATGGTAGTAGCTAATTAGCTACCACTTAGCTACATGTTAGGTAATTAGCTACTACACTACAACCATAATAGCTAAATAGTTTCCACACTTTATACAACTTACCTAATTAGCAAAGATGGAACTAATTAGCTACACTATGGTCACAAGCAACAATTTTACCTATGTGTTTTCTCCACTCATCTGGGAGAGTTGTACTACAATCCCCCAAACAGAATGCAGCAATGCGACAGACATATTGAAAACAAACGATATGGTATGTGTGCTGGCATGGTTGTAGGTGAACCAACAGAGTAGCAGATTTGTCCTCTACATGTAATCCACAAGCGATGCAACGTGCTTGAACAATCAATATATCGTTTCCTCGTTCTCCTTCATTTGGTAAGGGAGCAAGAATGTTCAGGTCCAATTCTTGTCTGCTCCTTACCATCCCCTCCGCAAAATGTAGCTACTTCTTAAGGCAGCTAACTACCTGTTCTTGACGGGAGTATTGTTCCTTCAACGCAGCCGAGAAATTTACCGATTAATTATTTCTTAATGAGGAAGATACAACAACAAGAAACAAGAATCATTAACTTACTTGTAGCTTTTCCAAATTGTAATCAGTGACAATATTTACACCTAGAAGGTCCAGGTTCATTGAAAGAACCTAGATCTCTGTCTACAGTTGAATTTTCCGTTGGGGATCCAACGACCCCTCAATTTCAAGTTCATGTTGAGCAACTTGTTCCAGATAATGCCTTAGTAGCACATTTTCATGTACAAGTTATTTATACCATATTACATACTAGCAAAACAATACGTACCTAAATCTTATTTCTGATTGTTGTAACTGCCAATGTGACTTTGCTCTCCATCGCATCAGCCAATGTTGCTTTCTCTAAATCAGTCTTAAAAAACTCCAATGTCTCACAGGCTTCATGGACATTTTTTTGCATATAGCTAATCAATGTCTCACCTGTATCATCGACATTGGCTTTCATTGTGTGTCGGTGTGGCATATACTTGCGGGTTTGTTGAGAGTCGGCAGTTGCATCATCAACTGCCATGCTCCAAAATCTTGCCATATTTTGTTGCAAGCTCCCCATCTTCCGACATTTTTCTATCGATGCCTCACCATAAATTTCCCAAGGTACCCTGTACATTTCAGGGTCATGAGATTCCTTCGCTGTTTTGCAATATTCGTTTGCAAAAGCTCTGGCAAATGAAACGAACAACTCGTTGTTGACCGGGCTCTCTTGATGTACTTTTTGGTGCAGTCTCATGCAGTCATTGTAAAGGTCTGGTTGTACATGCTTGAGCTTGACCTTGCCTTTCACTCTAGGCACTTTATATACTGCCATCCAGTCTACATCACTAATCAATCTATACCCTCGAGCGACAGACCATATATGTTGTGAAAGTCCTCCTTTGTCTCGCAAAATTTGGCGAAGTTCGGCAGTCTAGGATAGGGAGGAATGAGCCACCTGAAATAGAAAATCAGTAATTAGAATTGGTGCAAAAATAGAATTTTTAATGTGAATTTGGCGCAAAATTACAACACTTTGAGACAATAATCTAAAAATTGTAATCTGTCCTTTTTCAACATGTATCAGAAATCAACCACTTAAAAAATAGAAACCCTAATCAGAATTTGTTATGAGAATTGGTGCAAAATTACAACAAATTGCGACAGTAATAAGAAATTTGTAACCAGAAACTTGTAATCTGAAATTTGTAATCAGAAACCCTAAACCACTTAAGGGAAACACAAACCCTAATCATCACTAAAGGCAGAAATCAACCGTACTACGAAATTCTGTCAATCAGAAACACACCTGTTGCTACACCCCGATCTTCGAGATATCCTTGTTTGGGACTCCAAGGACTTCGCCCTCTTTGATTTTTGGGAAAGATGAACATGTACCAAAGTTACAGACAGTTATTAGAAAGGAAAAAAAAAGTTTTTTTAATAGGTAACTGATACATACCTGGACAAGGATCGACTTGCTCGTGTGTTGTAGCTCTGAAGGTGCAATGTCGATCTCAGAGTTTTTGTGCTGTTGCTGGGGCTTCGTCTGCGTTCATGCTCAGAGTACTCCATCTGTTTGGAGTTCGAACTCGAACTCAGGATTATCAAGAATTTGATGACATTCAAGTTGACCTTAGACGATGGCACTATTCCCCATGTTCCACTACATTAGAAACCAAAGTTCAAATATTTGAGTATTCTCATAAATTAAATGACATGTATTTAACTAATAAAACATAAAATTTTGTAAACCATCCTTATGATTTTCCCACAAAAAACTAGTTACACAAATAGCTAATTAGCTATGGCCATTTTAGTACCTAATTAGCTATAATAGTGTTTCCACTCACATGCTTTTACCCATATCACACCTTCAGTCGACCTCTAATGAGCTGACGGAACCTATAGACGATTTTTTGTTTGTTCGTTTCTCACCGAAATCTTCAAGACACCGTTGTCGTGAAGAAAACCGTCCAAGGGTGGAATTGGTGCACCAAGGCGTGGGAACCGGCTCTTCACGCACGTGCGCGCCAAGTTGTACATAGAGGCGAATTAGGTACCTAGGAGGATCGAGGTAGGTAGAAATTTAATGCCGAACGGCTCCGTCTGGACCTATAAAAGGGAGGAGGACGGGGAAGAAGAGGGGATCGCGCGCAGAGAGGACGAAGTGATGTTGGACCGATTCTAGACGCTTCTCTCTCTGTTCTCCTTTCCTTTTTTTTCATAGCTTTCCCTGTGCAGGTTTTCGAGGAGGCTCGCGCTGTTTCGAGGAACGCCCGAGTGCTTCCGGCAGCACCTCCGACCTGGTCCCTTTTGTGCGACGCAGCGAACAGGCATCGGCATCTGTTCGCCGGCCTGTTCGGTTGTAACCATCCTGTGCCCCATCGCGGGTTGTAGCTTCTTGATCAGATATTTGCTCATATATATATATATATTCATTTGTTTGCGTCTACCTGTGTCGGCGTCTATTCGCGTTCTCTGTGTTGAAGGGCCGTGTCCCTGTGCGTCCCCGGTCCTGCGTAACCGGTCCTCTCTCTTTCCACCCTCGCTTGCTCTTCGGTTCAAGACCCCCGCGGTCCCGCCTCGTTTCTATACGCACTTGCGTAATATCTCGACATCTTGGTGAACCCGACGTGAAAGAGGCGGCAGAAGAGCAGGAAATGAGGGGATCGGATCTTGCAGAGGCCATGACTTCGGCCGTTGACTGGTTAGTAAACGCACGCGAGGGCTCCGGCGCCCTCGACAGAGCCATTGAGGCGGTCGTCGGTACAATCGGCCGATTCAGCGGAAAGGATGCCACGAAGTACTTGGCGTCCTACGGTGCAGAGATGCTGATGCGGGACATTCCGGAAGAAAGGCGTCTTGCCGGATTTTCCCGAGTGGCGATGCCGAGCATCCATGCGGAGGTGCTCGAGGTGCGGGCGGAGAGCCGTACCTGGGAGGAGTTCGAAGGTCGGCTCCTAGAGAAATACGGGCTGGACGACGCGCTCCGGCTTTCGAAACGGAGCTTCATGGAATGGGTGGAGTCCCCCGGGAAGGGAAGAAGCGCGTCGGCACTCCTCCGGGAGTTTGAGGAAAACTTTGCGCGCCTTTCGACGCTTGACCGAACGATCCTGGATACAAGCCGGGTCCTACTGTTCGTCAAGTCGGTGGACGAACGGGATCGGGATCACGTGGGCGCCCTGCTGGAAACCGAAGACGGGCTGACGACCGACTGGGCGGCGGTTAAGAGAGCCTGCGGCCGTTTCGACAGACGGCGAGAATGGGCGGATAACGGGGCGACCGGGTCGGGCTCGGTCACAGCAAGGAAGCTTGAACCGGCACAGCCGGTGCGAAAGGGAGAGACCCGGGAGTGGCTGGAAACCGGTTCAGCTTCGACCGGCGTGATCAGAGGCTCGACCGGAGTAGCTGCGCTGGAGGAATTGACGAGGGCGATAAAGGACCTCCAAATTGCACAAGCCCGCAGGGAAGGCGGCGAACCGGCTCGCGACCGACGACCGGCAGCGGGAAACAGATGCATGTGGTGCGACGAGGTCAGCCACATTCGGAAGGACTGCGGCGATTTCGCAGAGGCGCTGAAGAACCGGGTGGTGTACCTGTGGGAAGGCCGGGTGCACGCCAGCGACACCAGAAGGGCCCTAAACCGAAACGACGGGCGAGGAGGAATGAAGAGACTGATGGAAGAGGCGGCGGCCCGACATGCGGAAACCATCCACTACTCGGCGTCGGCCGGCATTCGGGTCGGGGGCAGCGAGGCCCGAAAGGAAAGCGGAGCCGGATTCTGGTCGGCGATGCTGGAAGGCCTCACCGGTACGCGGCTGAAAGGGCACGAAGCGGACCGCGCGAAGAAACGGGTCCGGGAGATAACCAGGTGGAGCGACCCGGTCGAGGAAAAGACGGGCTTCATGGAAGCCGCCTGCCAAAACTACGAGGCTCTGGTAGAAGAGAAGCGGGTGGGGAAAGCCGGAACGACCGGGCCCTCACAACGGTACGAGACCCGATTCGGACAACAACGGAACGATGCCGGTGGGCCCGGCCTGCAAGATAACCCCAGGAAGGGCAGGTACTGACTGGGGACAGAAATAGAAAGGACTACGGACCTACGGAAGGTCCTAGAGGAACGGATCCTCGACAGCAAAGTGGAGCTGTCATTGTGAGAGGTGCTAGGGATTGCCAAGAAGGAATTCCACGACTCCATTGTGGACCTGGTGAAACGGAAGAGGCTGTCAACGGAGACGGATGCGGGAAGACCGGTAGAGGTGAGGATGACGCACCTAGACGACATGGCGCTGGAAGATGAGTGGGCGGAGAGCCACTATTCGAGGCCA
Organism: Azolla caroliniana; assembly: GCF_043228905.1. NCBI lineage: Eukaryota > Viridiplantae > Streptophyta > Polypodiopsida > Salviniales > Salviniaceae > Azolla > Azolla caroliniana. Next base: position 5,065,224 of record NW_028230443.1, read on the forward strand.
CACTGGGCCCGAGCGACCACGGAAACCCCGGTGAAGATCGGAGATGTCCAGGAGCCGGTGGTAGCTTTGGTGGACCACGGTTCGGAGATCAACCTAATGTCCATGGACTTCTACAAGAAGGGCAAATGGCCGATCAACACCAAGCATGGGTGGAAGATACGGGCGGCGACGCGCGCCACCGAGGAACTGCACGGGGCCTGCCCGAACGTACGGGTCAAGATCGGCGACGTCGAGATTGACCAGCACTTCTTCGTACAGGAGACGTCCTCGCATCCGGTAATATTGGGAGAGCCGTACATCACGGCGGCGCGAATGGAGACCAAGGTGCTGAATAACGGTTCGGCCTATGCAAGGGTCAAAAGCCAAGACGGGCGCCATTTGGTCCAGTTTTTGACGGTACGGCCGAACCACGAACGTAACCGCGACTCCCTCGGTTTTCGAAAACCGAGAGGATTTTTAGAGAGGACTGCCAAGGCGTGGGGCCGCGACAGTCCGGATGCTCCGGGAAAACCCCACATCTGTACGATAAAACCGTGTACAATAGGTAGGAAATTTTGCTTCTCCGACAGCGGAGCATGTACGATAGTCGGCATCGCCGGCCGAGAGAAGACAAAGACGGAGGGGAGACTTCGAGCGTGTGGAGTTCTCGGCCCTGACGAGGAAATCAACGGAGCCGTGGAGGCGGTCTCCTTCGACGACACCTTGGGAATGCTGGGGAAGGTAGTCGAAGAAGACCTTAACGAAGACCGGACGATACCTGTATGTTCCGAAGAGATGTACGAAGTCATCGCGGACTTTGGTCGGGGGCTCGAGTCGGATCGGACGGCCCGAGTAAGCACCAAGTACAAGACTGTGGACCGGAAGGTAAGGCCAGTCGCGGTACCCTTACCGGAGGGCAGCGAGTCGCGAATCAAAGGGGTTGCATCGGACCCCAGCTTACGAGATCCGGCCTGCATAGGACACACCTTCGCCAATGAGACGCTCCGGGAGCTCAAAATCAGTGGGGGCGGGTTCCTACTACCGGCGAAGGAAGACCGGTTTCGGAGAATGCTCGGAAGGCACGGGAAAGCCTTCGCATTCTCACCGGAGGAAATCGGGTGCGTAGACCCGACGATCGTAGAGCCGATGGTGATATTCACGGTACCGCATGTACCGTGGAATCTCAAGCCAATTCCGGTTCCGAGAGCTCACATCCCGAAGTTGATGGAGCTGTTGAAGCAGAAAGTTGATATGGGCATTCTCGAGCCGTCGAGCACCCCGTATTCAAACCGATGGTTTACCGTACCAAAGAAAAACGGATCATTGCGCTTCATTCAGGACCTGCAACCGGTCAATAGGGTGACCATTCGGAACGCAGGGATCGGACCGACCATAGACGAGTTCGCGGAGGCCTTCGCCGGAAGGTCGATTTACTCGGTCGGTGATCTATACTCAGGGTACGACCAGTTTCAGCTAGCCGTGGAGAGCAGAGACATTACGACGATGCGAACTCCCCTCGGTCTAGTGCGGATGTGTACGCTGCCGCAAGGAGGGACCAACTCGGTGGCCCACATGGTGAATGCGATGAACAAGGTTCTGAGGGACTGCATCCCGGACATCACCATGCCGTTTCTGGACGACATCCCGATCAAGGGATGCCCGGTAGCAGAGAAGGACGAGACGATCGGGTCGGACGGATGTCGGCGATTCGTGGCAACGCACATCGACGACTGCGAGAAGGTGCTGCAAAGGCTAGAGGATGCGAGGCTCACCTTCTCGGGGGAGAAATCAGCCTTCGGGCAGTCGGAAATCATGGTGGTCGGACACTTATGTGGGCCATATGGCCGGAAACCGTCTCCGGCAAAGGTAGAAGCCATCTCCGTGATGAAGCCCGACTGCAGCTCGGTCACGGAAGTACGAAGATTCCTGGGGGCATGCGCATTCTACCACATATGGATCCCGCATTACGCCCACGTTGCGGAGCCGCTATACGGGCTGCTGAAGAAAGGGCAAAAATTCGAATGGCGAGACAAGCATACGGAGTCGGTCCGGAAGCTGAAGGAAGCTCTTGCAGCAGCACCGGCGCTCCGGAAGGCTGTTTACGGGAAGGGTACCCCGGTATACATAACGGTGGATACGAGTTCGACCGGGATCGGATGGGTCGTCAACCAAGAAGATGAGGACGGCATTCGGTTCCCGATCCGATTCGGCGCGAAGGTCCTCAGTGAGCGACAGCGAGGGTACGCCCAGGTTAAACGTGAACTCTGGGGTATCGTTTCGGCAGTAAAGGCCGACAAAGACTACCTGATCGGGGCAGAAGTGATTATCGAGACGGATTGCATGCCAATTCTTGGCATGGTTTCCGGATGCGTGACACCGGACCTGGCAATGCTTAGGTGGATAGCGTACATCAAGTCCCTGGACCCGGAGATACGACACATTTCCGGAAAGGACAACGCCATGGCCGACATGCTTTCGAGGGCGAGGTTTGATGACGAGGGCGGCATGGTTTCGGAGGACGAAGAAGTCGGCGTGGACTTCTTCGAGTCGGCATACGTAACAACCGACGGGACGAGCATTCCGGCGCTTCACGACTTCGACGCGAGCAAGTACGACGGGGAGTGGCTGCAGATCGGCGGGTTCTTGAGGACAATGGCGCCGGATGCGTCATGGACGAAAGACGAGGCCAACCGGATCCGGAAGAAAGCGTACCGGTTCTTTCTCCGGGATGGCTATCTATGGAAACACCCGAAGAAGGGGGGCGGCGTCCCGCTCCGGGTGGTGGCGATGAAGGAAGAACAGGAGGAGCTGCTGGCGGCCTACCACGACAGCCCTTGGGCTGGACACCGTGGAACGTGGGCCACGTTCGAGAAACTAAAGGGGAAATACTGGTGGTCGGGATTGTACCGGGACGTGCATCGGTTCGTGACGACTTGCGAAAACTGTCAGATGCACTCCGTAGTCCGACACCGGGACGAGCTTCACCCTACGTACCCTCCGACCATCCACTTCAAATGGATGGTAGATCTGGTGACGATGCCAATGGGGGTAGGACAGATGCGGTATCTGGTCCTAGCGCGGGAGGATCTGACGAACCAGGTGGAAGGCCGAGCCCTTCAGAACAAAACGACCGCGGCCGTATGTCGGTTCCTAATCGAGGACGTGATATGCCGGTACGGGTGCATCAAGAAGATCGTGGCTGACCGAGGGGAGTTGGACGCCGAAGAAGCCGCGGAGCTGTTCGACCGGCTGGGAGTCAAGCTCTCGCTCACCACTGCGTACAATCCGGAGGCGAATGGAAAGGTGGAGCGCGGACACGGGCCGATCATCAAGGCGTTGGTTCGGGCATGCGGAGGCCAAGTCGGTAACTGGCCGCGGCTGCTACCTTATGCTTTGTGGGCAGACCGGACTACGCACAGTTCGGTAACCGGGTACATGCCGACGGAGCTTATGTTCGGCCAGAAGCCGATCATGCCGATGGAATGGACGATCTCCTCATGGGCAACGGTCGATTGGAGGGACGAGATGAGTCGGGAGGAGTTGTTGGCCGCGCGTATACGACAACTCGAGCGGAGACCGGAGGACGTGGAGCTGGCTGCGGAGAAGCTCCGGGTGGCGAGGACAAAGAACAAAGCCAGGTTCGACCGAACGCACCGGCTCCGACCGAAGAAGATCGAGGAAGGTGACTGGGTGCTCGTCTACGACAGCAGCCTCGATAACCAGCACCGGGCTACACGGAAGTTCGCGCGTACGCGGTACAAAGCGCCAACGACAACGGAACGTATCACCTGGCGGAACTCGACGGCACGAGAATGGCGATACCCGTGGCTGGAAAGAGGATCAAAGCCTTCAAGAAGCGACACGACGACGAGCCAGACCCGGTTCTCCTAGACAGCAGCGACGACCGATCCGAGACCGAGGAAGGACCGATGGGCGAAGAGTGAAGGCGGGCCGGTTTTCTCCGTCCCAACTTAATTGGCGCATGCCGGTGGACGCGCGGTTAGGTGGGGGCGGATGTCGTGAAGAAAATCGTCCAAGGGTGGAATTGGTGCACCAAGGCGTGGGAACCGGCTCTTCACGCACGTGCGCGCCAAGTTGTACATAGAGGCGAATTAGGTACCTAGGAGGATCGAGGTAGGTAGAAATTTAATGCCGAACGGCTCCGTCTGGACCTATAAAAGGGAGGAGGACGGGGAAGAAGAGGGGATCGCGCGCAGAGAGGACGAAGTGCTGTCGGACCGATTCTAGACGCTTCTCTCTCTGTTCTCCTTTCCTTTTTTTTCATAGCTTTCCCTGTGCAGGTTTTCGAGGAGGCTCGCGCTGTTTCGAGGAACGCCCGAGTGCTTCCGGCAGCACCTCCGACCTGGTCCCTTTTGTGCGACGCAGCGAACAGGCATCGGCATCTGTTCGCCGGCCTGTTCGGTTGTAACCATCCTGTGCCCCATCGCGGGTTGTAGCTTCTTGATCAGATATTTGCTCATATATATATATATATTCATTTGTTTGCGTCTACCTGTGTCGGCGTCTATTCGCGTTCTCTGTGTTGAAGGGTCGTGTCCCTGTGCGTCCCCGGTCCTGCGTAACCGGTCCTCTCTCTTTCCACCCTCGCTTGCTCTTCGGTTCAAGACCCCCGCGGTCCCGCCTCGTTTCTATACGCACTTGCGTAATATCTCGACACCGTGTGTTGCGACCAACCTATCCAACTGACCTGACGGATCTGTTTGTCTGGTTCCAACAGGTTAGATCCGATCGGGTCTGTCCTGACCGGTTCGATCCACATCTGATCTGCATTCTGTCCGGTTTGGTTCGGATCTGTCCGTCCGGATGCATCCAGCCCAATTCGATTCCAGTTCCGTTGCTGTTCGTCCGGTCCGGTTCTCCAAAACCATTACGAGTAGCTAAGCCACATCCATCCATCCGAATAGTTTAGCCCAAGTCACCTTGAACATTTTGTGCTCCACACATAGACAAAAAGTAATAAGTTCTGGCTCTGCTTATATACTGTGGGATCTTGATTTGTCCTATCTATGTGGGATATCTCACAGTTTTGTTTTTCTCTTCTTCTTCTCAAACTTCACACTCACATAACTTAACATTTAGCTGTCTATTTCAAATGTAGTAAAGTACATTCATAAGCTCTTGAAGACATCTATCTTTTCGTACCAAGATATTAAACTAATATAAAACAGTATCCTCACTATTATTGTTTCATATTGTGTGTGAAGAACCACACTTGATTTTGTACATTCCATGCAATTTTCACATTGTTGCCGAAAGTCTTCTTGCAAAGTTTCTTGTTGTCCTGTGTTGATTGTCAAGGCTATTGTCGTAGACCAATACCCAATCTCCTTCTTTGATCTTCTTGGTATGTAGTCAATGTGTCTTGTCGAACCAAATCTTGTTCCTCACTCGGGCTACCTCCATCATCTTTTGTGCTTTTTCTAAATCTTCAGGCCTTCTTTCAAGCTGCCTTATCCGTGCCGCTAATAATTCTTCTCGCTCATCTCGTTCTCCCATGGTATCGCTACCCATGAGGCGATCGTCCTTTCGATGAGCATTACCGGCTTCTTTCCATACATAAGCTCTATTGGCATTATACCCTGTCACTGAACTATGTATAGTTCTGTCGGCCCACAAGGCATAGGGCAATAGTCGTGGCCAGTTCCCGACTCGACCGTTGCATGCTCGGACGATGGCTTTGACGATTGGTCCATGCCCTCACTCAATCTTCCCATTCGCTTCTGGATTGTAGGCAGTCATGAGGGAGAGCTTCACGCCTAGTTGCTTCGTGTGCATCCAACTCCCCTCGATCAGCCACTATCTTTCCCACACATCCATATCGGCAGACAACCTCTTCGAGTAGAAATTTGCAAATAGCTGACGTCGTCTTATTTGCCAAGGCCCGTCCTTCCACTAGATTTGTCAAGTCTTCTCTTGCTAGAACTAAGTACTTCATTTGTCCCACTCCCATTGGCATCGAGACCAGATCCACCATCCATTTGAAGTGTATGGTGAGCAGGTATGTCGGCCGTAACTCATCATGATGACGTATGTTCGAATGTACTTGGCAAGTTTCGCATGTGGACACGAAATGGAGTACATCTTTGTGCATGCTTGGCCAGCAATACTTCTCCTTCAGCTTTTCGAACGTCGCCCATGTTCCTGTATGACCTGCCCAAGGACTCTCGTGGAATTCAGTCATTAGCGTCACTTGCTCTTCTTTCTTCACCACCACTTGACGTGGCATTCTTATCCTTCTTTGTGGTGTCACTAGAGCAATCCTCCCTTCAACAAGTATTGGTAAGCTTTCTTCCGGATTCGTAGAGCATCCTCCTTCGTCAACGAAGCATCCGCCGTCATTGTTCTTAAGAATCTGCCGATTAGTAACCACTCTCCTTCGTACTCATCCTCGTTGAAGGTGTGGAGGGTTAGTGTGCCCTTGTCTTCCGCCGATAGTCGGGCCATCTTGAAGAAATCGAGGGTGACGTCTTCATCTTCTAAAACCATGTCCCTTTCCTTCTCAAATCTTGCCCTCGACAACATGTTAGCCATGGCATTCTTCTTTCCTACAATGTGGCGGATCTCTGGGTTTAAAGACTTGATATAAGCGATCCACCTTAGCATAGCTAGATCTGGTGTCACACATCTTGAGATCATCCCAAGGATTGGGAGACAATCTGTCTCAATTATCACTTTCAACCCGATTAGGTAGTCTTTGTCCATCTTCACTGTAGACACAATACCCCAAAGTTCTTGCTTGACTTGGGCATATCTTTGTTGTCGTTCGCTAAGAACCTTTGCTCCGAACTGGATGGCATACCGTGCATTATCTTTCTTTTCTTGGTTGATGACCCACCCGATTCTGGTTGGGTTCGTATCTACAGTCACATAAATAAGCTTCCCTTCGGTATAGTCGGCCTTTCTTAGTGTTGGAGCTTCAAGAAGTAGTTTCTTCAATCTTCACATTGTTTGTATGCTTGTCTCGCCATTCGAACTTCATTGTTTTCTTTAGCAATCCATATAATGGCACAGCGACACGGGCATAGTGCGGAATCCAGATATGATAAAACGCGCATGCTCCAAGGAACCTTCAAACCTCCGTTTGGGTTACGCATTCTTCTTTCATGTCCTGGATCGCATTCACCTTGGATGGCGAAGACTTTCGGCCGTATGCTCCACAAAGATCTCCGGTTGCCCAAATGCAGATTTTTCTCCCGAAAATGTCAAATTCGCATCTTCGAGCCTTTGGAGCACCTTCTCGCAATATTTCATATGATCCACGACAAACTTTCTACACCCTTCCGTATCTTTCGATTCATTCTTCTCCTCACCCGAACATCCTTTTATCGGAATATCATCCAATAATGGCATTGTGATGCCCGGGATGCAATCCTTCAAGACCTTGTTCATGGCATTCACCATATGAGCCACCGAGTTCATTGCACCTGATGAGTAACGGCGCTTGTCACCGAGTTCGTTGCATGTCCTTCACCTGAATGAGATTGACTTCGGCAAGTCTTTTCATCCCCTTCTGGCTCATATGACACAGTCTCTTGTGTCATAGCTCACCGGCAGTGTCGAATGCAACATTCACTTCTTCCCGGCATATCCGGGCATGCATCAAGTACAATGTGTTGACCTTCCGAGCTCGAGCCACTATTAGGCTCCCTTTGCTGAACTTCATAACTCCATTCCGTATGCTACCCATGTAGCCTTCATCATCTAGCCGACCGGCTGATATCAGGTTCAATCGAACCTCCGGAACGTGTCGGACATCCTTCAGCAACAATTTACATTCGGTTGATGTCGTCAACAACACATCTCCTATGCTGATAATTCAGCATGTACCTTCATTCCCCATCCGGACACAACCATGATCACCGATTGTGTAGGATGAGAAGTATTTCCGATCCGGTGTCAAGTGGAACGACGCTCCGGAATCGGCAACCCACTTTGTCTCGTCGCTGACAAGGTTTAACTCATTCTCCTCGGTAATGAGCATCAATTCCTCTTCACTTGTTGCGATTGCCGACATTCCTTTTCGATCCGGTCCTCTCTGATCCAAACAATTTCGATCCGAACTCTTCTTCGAATCGGTAATGTCAGTTCCTTTCTCTTTCCGGAAATGCCGTCTGTTCTTCTAGAAGTGCCCCGGCTTCCCACAATAGAAGCAAGTAGGCCTCCCCCTTGACTTCGACCTCGTCCCTGATTTGTGCCGGTTGTGGGGAGTCCGATACTGGCCTCTTCCCGGTTGTGGTCATCTTCTGTGACCAAGGACTTCGGATCGGTTCCGGACTCCTGATCCTTTCGGCGAGCTTCTTCATCTAGCAAGCTTGATTTTACCCTTGCTAGGGACAACTGCTTTCCTTCTGGCCCGGCGTTGCCCAACATGACAACTAACGTCTCCCAACTATCTGGGAGGGAACCGAGCAGGAGCAATGTGAGTACCTCATTGGCGAGAGGTACTTCCAACGAGGTTGCTTGGTGTATTAGATGTGCTCTGCCATACTGGAGTCGTCTTGGTACTTGAGCCTCACTAGCTTCCGGAATACGGAAACCCGATAAACAACATTCTTGTTCTGGAACATGATGTTGATCTTCTCCCAAAGTTCATGAGCCTTGCTCTCTTCATTGAAGTTGTTGTACAGGCTCATGTTGATGAAATACCGGATGTATGTCGTCGTCTTCATGTGCATCACCTCCCACACTGTGGCATCGATCTTATCAGGTCTCTTGTCCCCGAATTGAACCGGCAACCAAAGATCTTCAACCAGTGTACATCAAGCTTTTTGACGGCAAAGGTGTATGGTATCTTCATCATCTCCGACTTCTCAGATACTGTCAAAAGCTTTTTGCACAAGAGTGATCCTTTCCGACAATTGTATTATAGTGTATATAATGGTGATGTGGGTAATATGCTTGACATATTACCCAAGAGACATTATACATTGCTCGTCACGGATATACCGTATGGCTTCAGAATATCAGGCTCGACATACGACGATGTGCCATACAAATATCCACAAATAGAGAAGATGGTTAAGCACTTTGCAGAGCTGACCCTGGCACCATTATGGCGTATTGTTATATTTTGACAGTATGGGTCAGGCGATATCGGTCACGACTGCATTGAAGTCGAGATGCCATGCCACTGAACATATGCATTGGTAAGCATTATGTTACTATATATTTAATGTATGGATTCTATGTTGCTTACTACATATTTATTAACTTGTTTCGATTCAATTATACAATAGGTTTAAAACGAACATAACTCGTACCCCAGGTGATCGAATGGTGAGCATTGTGGAGCACATGTGCGTGGGCTATTACAACGCAATTTCTAAGAAGAAGGCTCGGCCACATGTTAATGAGCGGAACGTTGTCAACTATATCATGTGCCCAGTTGTAATGAAGAAATAGTGCCACGTGTCTGGCAATAAGAGTTTAGTAAACCCTTATCAAAAGCCCCAGCAATTGATTAATTGATTGGTTGAGTTGTTCTCGAACCATGATGATTGGGTTCTCGACTTATTTTCTGGAACGGGTAATCTCATAAGTTTCATTAATTTTTCTAAAAATGAAATATTATTTCTTGTCCTGTTTTCTTACTTTTGAATGTGTGATTGTTTATTTAGGAACGATTAATGCATGTGCTCTTAAACTGTTCAAGAATTGTGCCGCATTAGAAAAGGACCCCGACCAAGTCAATTTTATTAAGATGAGGATCTAAGGCATCTGGGATTGTCCCGACCAGGACCAAGAGGTTGGAGCAAAGCATATCAACGAAACAGAGATGTTTCAGATGGCCTCCAGAGAGATGATGGAAAATATAGATGAGGAAGGAGGCGACCTTGTCGACCTTGAAGATGCACCAAGTTCTGATCATATACAAGATTCAACTGAGGAGACAGAACATGTCGATGCAACACCACTGTCAGCTGATCTTGGAGAGCAGTCTATTCCAGACCTCCTAATGGAGTGATTGTATATTAGTTTGTATTTGTAACTATAAAATTGTAACACTAAACTTGTTTTGGAATATAAGATTATTTTGTTTGAGTACCATTTCTTTACACTATCTTATTGGTTTGCAAACTTTAACTGTCTATCATATAGTTATATTGGTTGACTCGGAAAGTCTGTGGTTGTTAAGTATAGTTTTTATTGAATGGATGTTGATGAAATTATCGATTGCATGACAAATGTTGGTTATAATTGTTTCTTTATTAATATAATTGAATTTAGCTTTGTTCTAGGATTTCTGAGCTCTTTTATCTTGGTTATTTAGTTTCAGGTGTACAAAACAATATTTAGTCAACGTTGTTGCTCACTTGATCTTACAATTAGGTTGTTCATATATGATTGGGATATAATGTTCGTAGATGTTTTTGGGCAAGTGAGGTATATAATGTGATATTCACTTGTGAATATGTGTCTAATTATACCCAAAAATGCAATTTGCTCATTAAATATAACAAGATTTATAGGAGTTATGAAGGAGAAGAACTAAAAGAGACAGAAGAAGTGTTGCGTGAACTCTGCACAACCAATGTGCACGTTCAGAGGGGTGGATGTCGTAAAGGATTTGCTTCAAAACATAAAAATAAACGTTCAGAGAGGTTATCCTCGCCAAGTTTTTGCATTCCCTTCTAGCTCATGTGGCATAACGGTGCCACAACTCACCGACAGTGTCAGATACCACATTCACTTCTTCTCGGCATATCCGGGCATGCATCAGGTATAACGTTGTCATGAAGGATTTGCTTCAAAATATAAAAATAAACTTACATATTGTATTCAGTAATATTTGAAAGACTCGAACCCATAACCTCACACACCAAGTAAGAAGTACATACCACTAGGTTAGTTTATTTGTTTTAAGGTGTCATAAAGGATATAAAGATAACCGAAAATATTGTATTGAATAACATTTGAGAGACTTGAACCCATGTCCTCACATACCAAATACAAGACACATACCATTAGGCTAGGTTATTTATTTTTAAAACTATACATGAAAGCGCAAATGAGCGAGATATCTATCATGCATCATATGTAATGCATGAATGTCAAATGGTGATCATGCATCACATGCATTTCATGCACTACATGCATGTCTTGTACCCTCACATGCATCATATGCATGGGGGCACCTATTTAAAGAGTGAAAGGGAAAAGGAAGGGATCAAGAGGCAATCAGAAAATAAAAAGAAGAAGAAGAAGAAGTAGCTCATTGGGTAAACATTTTGTGTTTAGAAGTGGAAGTTGAGGGTTCAAGTCGGAATTTGGTAGAGAAAGGTAAAGTTGGTGAAATCTTGTATTCTTAATATACATCATGTTCATATCATATACTCTTGCTTCTCAAATCATACTTTGTCTCTATCTGACACGAATATGCAGAATAATCTTCGGCCACAACCGAGACTTCGATCACTTAACAATAATCAAACACAGAAGAAATGGGAAATGGAAGTACACAAAAAGAAGAGAATGCACAGGATGTTATCGTGGAAAACCCTAAACGGGAAAAACCACGAGAGTTCACAAACTCCAACTATCACTATGTCGAGAGGAATACAACAGACAAGCACAGAGGCAGCGACCTCGTTTTCACAATCTTCGCCTTGCAGTGGTTACAACAGAGACTCTCTCTCTCTCTCTCTCTCTCTCTCTCTCTCTCTCTCTCTCTCTCTCTCTCTCTCTCTCTCTCTCCCTCTCCCTCTCCCTCTCCCTCTCCCTCTGCTACACTCTGTACAATAGTTACACCAATCACTCTATATAAAATAATGACAGCACAATGATACACACACACAGATCAAGAGTTTGCCCTAGGTCATATTTATACTAATATGACTTTCGGGCTATTTACAAATATAGCCCTAGTGGGCTCTCTGGAACATATTTACATATATGTCCCTTCATCCGGTGAGAGGTTTTCACTGGGCCTGCAACATCCGGTTCTCACCGGGTCTTCCTTGCCAAGTACTCATCATCCAGTTCTCACCGGGCCTTCATCATCCGGTTCTTACCGGACCTACATCATCTGGTTCTTACCAAGCCTTCATCATCCCATCCGGAAGGACCAAAATCCTAACAAACTCCCCCTTCACTCCGGCATGGGATGTTTGGTTAGTCCAATTCGCTTTCGGCATGCGTCCAACTTGTCGGGCGTCAGCACCTTGGTCAGCATATCCGACCCATTCTCCTCCGTGTGGATCTTCGTCAGCACGAACTCTCGATCTTCTACTCGCTCCCGGATCCAGTGGTACCTCCTCTAGATGTGCTTCGTCCTGGAATGATACACTGCATTCTTCGCAAGGTGGATGGCACTTTGATTGTCGCAATAGAGCCGGTATTCCTCTTGTCGGATCCCTAACTCTTCGATAAAGTACTTCATCCATAGTATTTCCTTGACAGCTTCCACAACCGCCATGTACTCTGCCTCCGTGGTTGACAACGCAATCGTCTTCTGCAGCCTCGACTGCCACGAAACAGCTCCCCTTGCATATGTCATAACATATCCCGATGTTGACCGGCTGGTATCTACATCAACCGACATATCCGAATCGGTGAAACCGTCAAGGTGGGGTTTACTGGAGCCGAATCGGAGACACATACTTGAGTTGCCTTTCAAGTATCAGAGTATCCATTTTACCACATTCTAGTGCTCCTAGCTAGGATTGTGTTGCACACGGTGCTCGGCCACAACCGTGGAATAGGATCAACTCACAGAAAATAGGAAATACAAAGTACACGAAGACAATAGAGAGAAGAGTACACAGGATATTTTACGTGGAAAACCCTAGATGGGAAAAACCACGGGAGTCCTCAAACTCCAACTATCACTATGAACAGAGATGTACAATGGTGAAGCTTCAAGGCAACAACCTTGAGCTCACTGTCTTCGCCACAGGCGGCGGTAATACACAGAGGCAACGACCTCCTCGTCTCTCTCTCTCTCTCTCTCTCTCGGCTGCTCTCTTCACTCTCTCTAAGTGGAAAACAGAAAAATAAGCAACAACATAAAACTGTTTGCCCTAAGTCATATTTATACACATATGACTTTCGGGCTATTTACAAATATAGCCTCAAGGGCCCTTGGCAAACATATTCTCAAATATGTCCCCGCATCCGGATCTCTCTCCGGGTACATTCGTCATCCGGCTCCGTAGCCGGGGTCTTCATCATCCGGCTCCGTAACCGGGGTCTTCATCATCCGGCTCCGTAGCCGGGGTCTTCATCATCCGGCTCCGTAACCGGGGTCTTCATCATCCGGCTCCGTAGCCGGGGTCTTCATCATCCGGCTCCGTAGCCGGGGTCTTCATTCCCGATTCCCGGACATCCGACCATCCCATCCGGAGGGACCGTAATCCCAACAAACTCCCCCTTCACTTCGGCATGGGATGTCTTTCCAGTCCGACCCTCTTCCGGCACGCTTCCAGCTTGTCGGGTGTGAGCACTTTGGTCAGCATATCTGACCCGTTCTCTTCCGTGTGGATCTTCGTCAGCACGAACTCCTGGTCTTCTATCCTTTCCCGGATCCAGTGATATCTTCGCTGGATGTGCTTCGTCCGGGAGTGATAGGCCGCGTTCTTCGCAAGGTGGATGGCACTCTGACTGTCGCAGTAGAGTCGGTACTCCTCTTGCCGGATACCGAGCTCTCTAATGAAGTCCTTCATCCATATTATTTCCTTGCCAGCTTCAACAGCCGCCATGTACTCCGCCTCCGTGGTTGACAACGCAACCGTCTTCTGCAGCCTCGACTGCCACGAAACAGCTCCCCCTGCATACGTCATCACATACCCTGATGTGGACCGGCTGGTATCTGCATCAGCCGACATATCCGAATCGGTAAAGCCGTCGAGTTCGGCCTTACCGGAGCTGAATCGGAGGCACACGTTTGTCGTGCCCTTCAGGTATCGGAGTATCCACTTGACCGCGTTCCAGTGCTCTTTGCCGGGATTGCTCATGTACCGGCTCACCACTCCAACTGCATATCCTATGTCCGGTCGGGTACACACCATTGCGTACATCAAGCTCCCGACGGCAGAGGCATATGGTACTTTCATCATGTCCTCCTTCTCAGCCTTTGTCTTGGGGCTTTGCTTGCTGGACAACTTGCAGTTTGTCGGGAGTGTTGACCCGACCGGTCTTGCCTCCGACATGTTGAACCGGTGAAGCACCTTTGTCACGTACTTCTCCTGTGACAGCCACAACTGCTTCTTCTTCCGGTCCCGGATGATGTGCATCCCTAGTATTTGCCTCGCCGGACCCAGGTCTTTCATTGAGAAGGTTCGGTGAAGGGCCTTCTTCAGCATCCGTATCTTGACCTGGTCCCGTCCGACGATCAACATGTCGTCCACGTACAGGAGGAGTATTAGAAAGTCTCCTCCTTCGAACTTCTTCACAAACACGCAGTGATCGGACTGCGTTTTGTGGTACCCTTCATCTGTCATGAAGGAGTCGAACTTCCGGTACCATTGCCGAGGAGCCTGCTTCAGACCGTAAAGGCTCTTCTTCAACCGGCATACCAGGTGCTCCTTCCCTTTCTTCTCGAATCCTTCCGGTTGCTGCATGTAGATCTCTTCTTCGAGGTCACCGTGAAGGAATGCCGTCTTCACGTCCATCTGTTCTACCTCGAGGTCCATGCTTGCCGCTATGCTCAGCACCGTCCGGATGGAGGTCATCTTCACTACCGGGGCAAATATCTCGTCGAAGTCGACGCCCTTCTTCTGCTGAAACCCCTTCACCACGATCCTGGCTTTGTATCTCGGGGGGTTTCTGGCATCTCCCGGTTTCAGCTTGAACACCCACTTGTTACGGAGTGCCCGTTTTCCTTTCGGCAACTCCACAAGTTCATATGTGTGGTTCTCATGCAGGGAATCCATCTCCTCCTGCATGGCACTTAACCACCTGCGGCTATGGGTGTCATGCTTCGCTTCTTCAAAGCTCTCCGGCTCCCCCTCGTCGGTTAGTAGCACGTGCTCTGGTTCCGGAAATCTCCGGGGGGCCCTTCTCTCTCTTAGAGGATATCTCCGTTCCGGAGCTTCGGTAACCGGTTCTTCCGATTCTTCTTCATCCGAATCCATTTCGGGATCGGGGCCGGTTCCGGTATCATTTTCATCTTCTTCGGCCGGTTCTGTTTCTTCACCGTCTTCGGCCGGATCTTCGAGTGTTAACTGGTCCCTTGCCGGTCGGGACTGCTCCTCGTAGAGTTTATCCTCTCCGGTCGACTTGGAGCTCTTCATCTTCTTCTCCGACTCCCAGTCGGCGAGTGTCTTGTCCTCCATGAAGATGATATCTCGACTCCTGAATATCTTCTTGTCGACCGGGTCCCATACTCGGTAGCCGAACTCGTCGTCGCCGTAACCGAGGAATATGCATGGCCGGGTCTTTGGATCTAGCTTTCCTCTCCGGTCCTTTGCCACATGCACATATGTGAGACACCCGAATACCTTCAGGTGCCGGTAGGATACTTCCTTACCGGTCCACACTCTCTGTGGCGTGTCTCCATCCAGGGGTACTGAGGGTGATCTATTTATCACATATGTCGCCGTCGACATTGCCTCAGCCCAAAATCCCTTGGGTAATTTCGCATGTGCCAGCATACTCCGGACCCTCTCCATTATGGTCCGGTTCATCCTCTCGGCCAGCCCGTTCAGTTCCGGCGTCTTCGGCACAGTAAACTCGAGCCGGATTCCCTTCGAGCGACAGTACTCCGCGAACTGCCCCCGGTATTCCCCTCCGTTATCCGCTCGTATCGCTTTCAGCTTCTTGCCGGATTCCCTTTCCACTCTCGCGTGGAGTTCTTTGAAGACGGACAATACTTGGTCCTTTGTCTTCAACGGTGCCGTCCACAGCTTCCGGCTGTGATCATCAATGAATGTTACGAAGTACTGGGCTCCGCCATGTGACTTCGTTTCTACCTGACACACATCAGTGTGCACCAACTCCAATGGTGCGCTACGTCTCGTCGGTGGCCTTGAGTGGAAGGAGGCTCGGTTTTGCTTACCGGCCAGGCAATCGGTGCACTTCTCCAGGTGCACATTCTTCACTGGAATAAGGTTATCTTCTGCAAGCCTCTTCATCCCCTTCTCGCTCATGTGGCACAGTCTCTTGTGCCACAGCTCACCGGCAGTGTCAGCTGCCACGTTCAGCTCCTCCGGACATAGCCGGGAATTCATCAGGTACAGTGTGTTGACTTTCCGGGCCCGAGCCACTATCAGGCTCCCTTTGCTGAACTTCATAACACCGTTCCGGATGCTACCCGTGTAGCCTTCATCGTCTAGCCTCCCGGCCGAAATCAGGTTCAATCGAACCTCCAGAACGTGTCCGACATCCTTCAGCAGCATCTTGCATCCGGTTGATGTCATCAGCCACACGTCTCCTATGCCGGCAATCCGGCATGTACCTTCATTTCCCATCCGGACACAGTCGTGCTCCTCGGCTGTGTAGGATGAGAAGTATTTCTTCTCCGGGGTCAGGTGGAACGACGCTCCGGAATCGACCACCCAGGTCATCTCTTCACCGGCAAGGTTCAGCTCCCTCTCTTCGGTAATGAGCATTATCTCTTCTTCACTTGCCGCGAGTGCCGTCGTTCCTTTCCGGTCCTGCCCTCGCCGATCCAGACCTCTCCGGTCCGTGGCTCCCCGGTATGCACCGTTTCGCTCCGGTGACTTCTTCGAATCGGTGTCGTCGGCTCCGTTGTCTTTTCGGTAATGCCGACAATTCTTCCGGAAGTGCCCCGGCTTCCCACAGTGGAAGCATGTGGGCCTTCCTCTTGACTGCGACCGGGTCCCCGACTTCTCCCGTCTCTGCGGACTCCGGTTCCGTTGTCTTCCCCGTTCCGATTCGGTAAGCAGCGCCTTCGAGTCGGAGGCCGGTTCTTTATCTCTCCGACGCGCTTCTTCGTTCAAAATACTTGTCTTTACCGTTTGTAGAGACAAGTTATCTTCGGTGCAGGAGGTGCTGAGAGTCACCACCAAGTTCTCCCAGCTTTCCGGCAATGTACACATCAGAATGATGGCTTGCATTGCATCCTCCAACGGGAACTTGATCGCCGCAAGCTGGTTCACGAATCCCATGAACGTGCTTACGTGTTCCACCATGCTCTCGCCGTCACGGTACTTGAGGTTCACTATCTTCCTCATCAGGGAGGTCCGGTTCAACGCATTCTTCCTCTCGTAGAGGCCCGACAGCTTCTTCCACATCTCATATGAATTGGTGTCGTTCGCCACATGTTGTAGAACGCTCACGTCGACGTATTGCCGAATGGTTGCAACGGCTTTCCGGTTCAGAAGCCTCCATTCCGACTCAAGTACCCCCTTCGGTATTTCCGACCTGTCAATCGGTTCGTACAGGTCCCGAACAATCAGTGTCAGGAATAGTACTAAAACAGAGATGGAATTAGTACTAAGAAGAGTAGTACTATTAGTACTAAGAGGACGGGACTGCGTAAGATTCCCGAGAGAGAGAAAGTGAGAAGAGGAGAGAGAGAGGGAAATAAGATGATGACAGCAGCTCTTATATTATATGAAAGATAAGTACAAATCGACTAAGAGGCTTAAGACTGGTGTTGAACCAATTTGGTTCAACATAATGCCTAGTGCCCTCTTTTATAGTGTTTTCAGGAGTAATCCTGAAGCTTCTAGAATGTTCCAGAGAAATCTGGAATATACACTAATTTCCTATAATAAAATGTAAATGAAAATAATATCCTACGTATTACAATACATGATCTAATGGTAAGAGCTCGACCCATGTAGCATAAAGTCATGGGTTCGAGTCTTGCCATGACACTATCTCCCCCTTAAAGACGACGAGTGGAACGAGTCGGCGCTAATTGCGGACCGGGTTTGTCCGGATACTTTCGGTGGAAATCAGCAAGAAGATCTTGTGCATTGGCAACATTCTCGACGGGTTCCCAAGTACGTTCGCTCGGACTATAACCGAGCCAATCGACCAAGTAATAAAGTTTGTTGCGAACAAGTTTGGAATCGAGGATGGCAGCAACTTCATACTCCAGGCCGGCGTCCAACTCCAGGGGGGGTGGCGGTGGTGTCACACGATCGGGAATGGTGTTTGCTTTATAAGGTTCAAGAAGAGAACAATGGAAAACCGGATGTATCTGAAGCTGCGGAGGGAGATCCAGGCGGAAGGTGACATCATTAATCTTCCCCGTAATACGGAAAGGACCGAGTCGTCGATAATCCAACTTGTCACACGGTCGAGTAGTCTTGATGTGACGACGTAAGAGCCATACTCGATCTCCGATGGCAAAAGAGGAGGGAATCCGATGACGATCCGCATAAGTCTTCTGTGTGTGTTGAGCATGACGAAGGTGAGTAGAGAGATCCATCTGGATCTTGCGTAGCCTCTCCAAATGGTCCTCGGCACGAGGGTTGGTAGGTAGCTCCGGAGTGTCGATCACCGACCAGCGAGGATGGAAACCGGTATAAGCGAGAAATGGGGAGACCCGAGTCGAGGAGTGAATAGCATTATTATACGCAAACTCCGCAAAGTGGAGAATCTCGGCCCAATCGTCTTGTTGATAACTCAGGAAACACCGGAGATATTGCTCCAACGTTTGGTTTGTTCGTTCCGCCTGTCCGTCAGTTTGAGGATGGTAGCCGGAGGAGAGGTTGCAGGAGACCTTGAGCATCCTGAAGAGATGCTGCCAAAATTTGGAGACAAATTGCGGGCCTCGGTCACTGATAATACTGTCTGGTAGGCCATGATGCCGAAATACCTCACGCATAACAAGAGCGGCGGTTTCCTCGCTAGTGATGGCTTTAGTACATGGCACAAAATGTGCCATCTTCGTATATCGATCGACGACGGTTAGGATAGCATCGAACCCCTTCGAGACCGGCAGATCTGTAATAAAATCAAGACAAATAGACTGCCATGGCTTACTTGGAATTGGTAAAGGTTCCAACAAGCCATATGGATGGTGTCGTGGCATCTTTGCTCGGCAGCAAGCATCACAGGTCCGAACGTAGTCGTCGACAAAACGGCGCATGTGGGGCCACCAAAAAGATCGCTGCACTAACTCCAACGTCTTGGTACTACCAAAATGTCCCGCCGTATGGGTGTCGTGACAATGTTGGACGATTTGAAGGCGACAGGAGCAATCGGGGACATATACGCGCTTTTTAAAGAATAACAAACCATCATGATATTCGAATTGTCGGTAGTCAATACCTGGTTGTTGAGACTGAGAACAGGATGCCCGAGAAGTATCAATGTGCGCCAGGATGTCTTGAGCAAAACTATCCGTCTTCAAGGTTGCACGTATGTCATCAGTAATCCGTGAATCCATCGGGGTGTGAAAAATCCGCGTCGTGTGCAATCGTGTTGGTCCCAAGATTACTTGCTTTTGATTATCAAATGTTGCGTCACCAGGCCGAGGTGCAAGATATGAACGACGTGATAGTGCATCTGCTTTTCCTTGCTGCTTCCCCGGTCGATATGTGATTTCGAAGTTGAAACGCGTGAGGAATTGCGCCCACCGAGCTTGCCGTCGATTTAGTACGCGAGCGTTCTGAAAATAAGCAAGATTTTTATGATCGCTAAAGACAATGACCTGATGTGGAGAGCCCTCTAAGAAATGCCGCCATTGTACAAATGAATCCACGATGGCTAATAACTCCTTGTCATGTATTTCGTAGTTGATTTCTGCGACATTGAATTTACGCGAATGGAAAGCCACCGGATGCAACTCTTCTTTATCGCCTTGTTGAGAAAGGATGCTACCGAGGGCGAAATCTGATGCGTCGGCCTCCATGATGAATGGTTTGCTTGTATCCACATGAGCTAGAATCGGTGCTGATGTAAAGGCTTTCTTAAGATGCCGAAAAGCCATATCTGCTTCGATGGACCAAAGAAATGCTTGGCCCTTCTTCGTAAGTTGTGTGAGAGGTAAAATAATCTTCGAGTAATCCTGTATAAACTTACGGTAGAAGTTAGCAAAGCCTAGAAAACATTGTACATCTCGTACCGACCGTGGAATTTGCCACTCTAGTACAGTTTGGATTTTAGCTGGATCCATGGCGATGCCCTTTGAGGAGATGACGTAGCCTAGAAATTCCACTTGCTTGCAGTCAAAGCTACATTTCTCTAGCTTGGCATAAAGACCATTCTCGCGGAGTCGCTTTAGTACTAATAGTACATGAGAATCGTGCTCTTCCTGGGTCTTCGAATAAATCAACAGATCATCCAGATAAATGATCAAACAGATATCCAAGAGGTCTCTGAATATATCATTTGCCATGTGTTGGAAGACTGCGGGTGCATTGGTTAGGCCAAACGGCATAACAGTATACTCAAAATGCCCATACCGCGTGCGAAAAGCGGTCTTCCACTCATCTCCCGGTCGGATCCGCACGAGATTATACGCTCCTCGTAGGTCGATTTTAGTAAAAAACTTGGCACCATTAACTCGCTCTAAAAGACTTGATATAAGAGGAAGTGCATACCTATTCCGGATGGTGACTTTATTCAATCCGCGGTAATCAACGACAAGACGAAGTGAGCCATCTTTCTTCTTGACAAAGAAGATGGGTGCACCGGCCGGAGATTTCGAATGACGGATGAACCCGCTTGCCAAGTTCTCCTCTATGTAGGCTCGAAGGACTTCTAACTCGGTGGGTGACAAATTGTAAATTGGTCCCCATGGTGGCTCGGTTCCTGGTTGTAAATCGATGGGACAGTCATAGGGACGGTGATGAGGAAGGGTACCAGCTTTTACCTTGTCAAATACATCGGCATAAGGATGATATTTTGCCGGAAGTTGTATTGAGGAGTCCTTCTTAATAGTGCTAGAAGGATGTACTGATATGGCAAATAGGAACATTGCCTCCTTGGGTCCTTCTTCGCGTAGTTGATGGAGTGAAATGGTCGAAACTCGGTGAGTTGATTCTTGGGGTGGTCGATATCGGACTTCTCTTGTTCTCCAATCTATGGCTGGATTATGTAATTCAAGCCAAGGTAATCCTAGGACAATGGGATGCTCTGGACTACTAATTATATTAAATGATATTATACACACAAAACTACCTAGGACAACTTGAATGGGTTCTGATTCTTCTACAATATTCCCGGAAGCAATGGGACGACCATCAATGACCACTACAGATGCGGGACAAGGAAGTTTTCTTAAGGATATCTGAGAAGCTTGGGCAAAATTTCGATCCATGAAACAGGAATTAGCTCCGGAATCTAAAAGTGCTAGGACGGGTACTGGGGGAGTACTTTTAGTACTAACAATGACTTGGGCTAGGAACACATTGCTAACTTGCTTGGAAGGAATGGAACCACTAATGGGCTGTACAGATCTAGGGCTGCTGTCCAACCAAATGGCTCCTATTTTGGCTGGACTCAATCGTTTAACTCTTCATCTAATTGACTAAGGATTTCAAATTTATTTGAGATACTTGGGCTATTAGTACTATGGATACTATCTGACACTCTATTAGTACTATTAATACTATCAGACACTCCGAAGGGAAGAATTGACTCGGGTTTAGTACAGGCGACGATTTGATTTACCTGTCTTCTTGGCCTATGGGGACAATTGATGGCGATATGTCCTGGTCCACCGCAATAAAGACATAATCGATTGGCACGTCGTCGTTGCTTTTCTTCTTCCGATAACGGGCCGCGTCGACGCATGGTATCGATCTCCATCGGTGTCGAAGTATTTGCTTGAGGTATGTCTCGTGCAAACGGTTTAGCCGCGACTGCGGCGTAAGTGGGCTCTGGCCTAGAGCGTGGTATCTGTAATTGACGTTCTGAACGCCGTTCAAAAAGGCGGTTGTCACATCGAACTGCTCGACTGATTGCCTCCGTAAGAGACTTTGGTTCTTCGGGGAAAGTTAGAAGTAGATCTTTGACATCGTTTCGCAAGCCATAGCGAAACTGCTCCATTAGTGCTTGATCATCCCAGGGTATATCTGAAGCAAGTAGGCGGAAATCCGCCGCGTAGGCAGAGGCTGGACGATCGCCTTGACGCAATCGCCGGATCTTGTTGATCGCCGTCCTGATGCTGTCGGTGTCTCCAAAGCAGGCTTTAAACTCACCAATAAAATCTTCAAAGTTATTAAGTAAGGGTGATTGTTTTTCTAGAAGCGGAGCAAACCATGCCAAGGCTGAGCCGCTAAGTAGCGTGCCTATTAGGCCGACTCGAGATGCATCAGTGGGATATCGGGAAGGATGCATCTGGATGACTAAGCGTACCTGATTAAGGAATCCCCGGAATTGCGAACGCGTTCCATCAAATTTCACAGGAAGTCCAATCTTGGGCTCTTTATGAAATCCTTGGGGACTGGATCCTTGTTGTTGCAACGCTGCTTCGAGTTGTTGTACCCGTAACGCTAACTCCCCATGTTGTTGTTGCGTTTGTTGTTTTTCTAGAGCGATTTGTTGCAGATCCCCTATCAGCCGTTGGTTTTCTTGTTCCAGGGCAACAAACTTTTCTTTTAGGCACTGTAGCTCGGAGAAAACGGATTGGTATTCTTGGGCGCTAACAGTAGCCATAGTATAGGGGAAAGGGTAGGAGGATGAGGGAGAGTGACAAGTAGGCTAGAGGAAAAAATTGGTTCAAACTGTCAGGAATAGTACTAAAACAGAGATGGAATTAGTACTAAGAAGAGTAGTACTATTAGTACTAAGAGGACGGGACTGCGTAAGATTCCCGAGAGAGAGAAAGTGAGAAGAGGAGAGAGAGAGGGAAATAAGATGATGACAGCAGCTCTTATATTATATGAAAGATAAGTACAAATCGACTAAGAGGCTTAAGACTGGTGTTGAACCAATTTGGTTCAACATAATGCCTAGTGCCCTCTTTTATAGTGTTTTCAGGAGTAATCCTGAAGCTTCTAGAATGTTCCAGAGAAATCTGGAATATACACTAATTTCCTATAATAAAATGTAAATGAAAATAATATCCTACGTATTACAATACATGATCTAATGGTAAGAGCTCGACCCATGTAGCATAAAGTCATGGGTTCGAGTCTTGCCATGACAATCAGAAGATCCTCCATCTTGATCTTCCAGTCGGCGTAATTCTGCGCATTCAGCACCATCATCCCCGGCTGCCCGCTGCCGCCGGCTTCCATTTTCTGCAGCAACTCGCTCTGATACCACTTTGTTGCACACGGTGCTCGGCCACAACCGTGGAATAGGATCAACTCACAGAAAATAGGAAATACAAAGTACACGAAGACAATAGAGAGAAGAGTACACAGGATATTTTACGTGGAAAACCCTAGATGGGAAAAACCACGGGAGTCCTCAAACTCCAACTATCACTATGAACAGAGATGTACAATGGTGAAGCTTCAAGGCAACAACCTTGAGCTCACTGTCTTCGCCACAGGCGGCGGTAATACACAGAGGCAACGACCTCCTCGTCTCTCTCTCTCTCTCTCTCTCTCTCTCGGCTGCTCTCTTCACTCTCTCTAAGTGGAAAACAGAAAAATAAGCAACAACATAAAACTGTTTGCCCTAAGTCATATTTATACACATATGACTTTCGGGCTATTTACAAATATAGCCTCAAGGGCCCTTGGCAAACATATTCTCAAATATGTCCCCGCATCCGGATCTCTCTCCGGGTACATTCGTCATCCGGCTCCGTAGCCGGGGTCTTCATCATCCGGCTCCGTAGCCGGGGTCTTCATCATCCGGCTCCGTAACCGGGGTCTTCATCATCCGGCTCCGTAGCCGGGGTCTTCATTCCCGATTCCCGGACATCCGACCATCCCATCCGGAGGGACCGTAATCCCAACAGATTGCTCATAAACCGGTTCACCACTCCAACTGCGTGTCTGATATCCGGTCGGGTACACACCATTACGTACATTAAGCTTCCGACGGCAAAGGCATATGGTATCTTCATCATATCCGCCTTCTCTGCCTTCATCTTCAGGCTTTGCTTACCGGATAAACTGTAGTTTGTTGGGGAGTGTCGATCCGACCGGTTTCGCATCTGACATGTTGAACCATTGAAGTACTTTTGTCACGTACTTCTCCTGTAACAACCACAATTGCTTCTTTGACCGGTGTCGTGAAGATTTTCGGCAATAGTGTGAAAATCCCATAAAACGTACGAAATCGAGTATGAATCACATAATACAATAATTGTGAAGATAACATTTTAAATAAATTTAATATCTAAGTACAAAATGATGGAGGTTTCGAATGCACTTTATTACACGAGAAACGGACAACTAAATGTCAAGATATGAGGGTATAAAGTTTGTGAAAGGAAAAGAGAAAATTGTGAGATATGCCACATAGGCACGACAAATACGGCTCTCATCATATATAAGGTAGAGCAAAAGATATTATCTTTGTGTCTATGTGAGGAGCACACATGTTCCGGAGACGTGGGCAGTTCAAGCCGACGTGGCAACGTGAGACCCAAGAGATAGACGGTGGTGTTACCCATGTAGGACATTCCATCTAGAGACTTGGGCAGTTGCGTTGAGAACCAACGTGGGACCCAAGAGACAGATGGTAGGAAAGGAAGGTAAAATAATTAGAATGTAAAAGGGGGGGTTATGAAATTAAGAAGAAGAAATTCGTTATCAAATTGATGGTGTAACTTGTTTCTTAAATCTAAAGTTAAAAGTTCTATCAATCTCTCTCAATCGTGTGATCTCAACTTCTCTCTTTCCCAATCTATCTTAAGTACTTTCTCGCTAAAGCTTGCGCCAAAGCTTGTACTGACTTTGAATCCTTCCGGTCCAAAACCCCGGCGGTTCCGCCTCACGATCCGCGCATAGTGACGGATCTTCACGACATAATTAAGTGGTGAACTCGACGTGAAAGAGGCGGTAGGAAGGATCAAGTCGAGATTAATACTTGGAGATGGCGTCCTCAAGCAACCAAGCGGGAGAGCTCAAAAGGATGATGCTAATCGTCGAGCAAATGATGAGATCTCGGGACAACGACGCGAGTGTGGAGAAGGTTGTCGATCGTGTCGTAGAGCTCGAGGGCCAATTCGATGGAAGGAACGTTACGAAGTTCCTTGATGCATATAGAAGGGAGATGAATCAGAGGGACGTGTTCGAGGCACGTCAAATCGCAAGCTTCAAGAGAGTTGTCGCCAACAACATCCAAAGACGCGTCATCGAGCTTCAAGAAGGTAAGACAACATGGTCCGAGTTCGAGAAAACGATACTAGCGGAGTTCGTGACTGAAGACTCAACGAGGATGACTCGACATGCCCTGATGAAGTGGATAGAGAAGAAGAATAAGAAGATGAGCATCTCGAGGGTGTACGACGAATTCGACCAGATGTTTAGTCGTCTCCCCAATACGGACCAAGTGTTGCTTGAAGAGGACAAGACTTTGTACTTCTTGAAGGCCGTGGACATAAAGGATAGACGGGAGTTGGGGACTCTTCTCGAAGATGATACCCAAGCAAATGGGCTCGTAGCGGACTGGATCGCAGTGAAGCGGGCATGCGATAGGCTCGACAAGCGTCGCCAATGGGTTGATGACACCGACTTGACGGGACCAACTACCACGGAGAAAGCAAGACCGCCGAAAGTAGTTGAGCCGCCAAGACAAAGTAACGTGGAAGAAAAGAAGATTGATGATGACATCATTGAAGAGCTAGCGAAGAAGTTCGAGAAGGTCACGCTAGCCAACATGAATCGTCGGGGCCCTAAAGGAAAAGAACCCTTTAGATGCGTGTGGTGCGATAGCATGAACCACATGAGAAGGGATTGTGCGAGCCTTCGAGAGGCGATTCGACAAAATATCGTATACATAGAGGACAACATGATCTGCTCAAGCGAGACTAGAAGACCCCTACGGGTGAATTTCGGAAGAGGAGGAATGAAGAACTCTATGGAGGATGCTAATGCGACTCATGTGGATGCGATGCACTATGCTGCGTCGGCCGGAATAAGAGTTGGGAAAGACAAGACTGAAGCTGCTAGGGCGGGAGCAAAGTTTTGGACTTCCGTTCTCGAATATGAGAAGAAGGGAAAAGTCACATCGAACGAGGTAGAGCTTGCGGACCGAAGCGTGCAAAGCATAACCGGGTGGTCGGATCCGGTGGACGACAACACCATACTCGCAGAGGTGATGTGCGACAACCACGAGGTGTTCGTCGAAGAAAAGAGAAAGAGAATAGAAGAGCAAGGCCCATCAAAAAGACATGAAACAAGGAACGCGAAAAAGAAGGACGATGCGGAGACGAGTCGACCTTTACAAACGGAGGAACGAGAATCAAGCCAAAAAGGGGAGCCGAGCATACGAGTTCAAGAAACGGTTCGGCCCGTGAAGGTTGGTGTCAAAGACCCCGCTCGGAGGACAAGGACTATACCTACCTATAAGCTAAGGTCGGACATAGAGCAGACGACGGACCTAAAGAAGATTCTCGAAGAACGAGTTCTTGATAGCCACGTAACTTTGTTCTTGAGGGAATTGCTTGGCATTACGAAGAAGGAGTTCCATGACACGATCGTGGACCTTGTAAAGAGAAAGAGACAACAATCGGACGAGGAAGAAGAGAAGCCGCAAAAAGCAAAAACGAATGCCATAACGATGGCAAGAGACGAAATCAATGAAGATATGGTGGATAGCCACTACACTCGACCTCATTGGGCACGAGCGACAATGGAGACGCCGGTGAAGATCGGGGAGAAGAAAGAGACCGTGGTAGCCTTGATCGACCACGGCTCGGAGATCAACCTCATGTCAACCGACTTCTACAAAAAAGGAAGATGGCCAATCAATACAAACCATGGATGGAAGATTCGCGCGGCAACAAAGTCTACGGAGGATTTGTATGGAGCTTGTCCCAATGTCAAAGTCACGATCGGGGATGTGGAGATGGATCAACACTTCTTCGTACAGGAATCGGCGTCGCATCCTGTCATCCTAGGGCAACCTTATATCACATCATCTCGGATGGAGACCAAAGTGTTCGATAATGGAGCAGCCTTCGCACGAATAAACAGTCTTGACAACCAAAGATCGGTCCAATTCCTAACGGTGCGAGCCAATCATGAAAGGAATCGAGATAATATAGGAGGCGAATCCTCGGATTTTTAGAGCGGACTATTGAAGCATGGGGCACAAATAGTCCGAGCAATCACAATACCCCACAAGAAAGAAGAGTGCATGGATTGCAAGGAGAAGCAACATGTGTCACACCTAGTGGCACATGTAAACTAGTACTACCTGACAAGAAGCACAAGCGCCGGATACAAGAATTCGAGAAGATGCTGAAAGAAGAGAACATAATAGAAGAAGGAGAGTTCGTGACTCATATTATGAAAGAAGCCTCATTTAACGACACCATCGGCGAAATCGAGGACGTCGTGGACTTGAGCTATCTTCACAAACAACGCGTGATTTCGGTTAACTCCGTCAACATGTACGCTATCATCGATGAATACCGTCGTGGCATTTCGATGAAGGAAGCTGACATCAACACGAAATATAAAACGGTGGATAAGAAGATCAAGCCAGTTGCGGTTCCGCTACCGGAAGATAGCTGGCAAAAGATGAAGGAAGTCGCTAACGATCCAAGCTTAAGAGATCCGAAGAAGATAGGTCATGTCTTCACCAAAGAGACGAAGGGGAAGCTACGAGTTGGAAAGGAGGATTTCCTTCTCCCTAAAGAGGAGCAAATGTTTCGCGATATGCTTGAGAGACATGGGAAGGCTTTCGCATTCTTCCCATGAGAAATCGGATGCGCCGACCCAAAGGTTATAGAACCGATGGTGATCTTCACGGTGCCTCATGTGCCTTGGAATTTGAAACCGATACCGATTCCGAGAGCACACCTTCCGAAGTTGATCGAGCTCTTAAAGGAGAAGGTGAGTATGGGAATTCTAGAACCGTCGAATGCTCCTTATTCCAATAGGTGGTTCACGGTGCCGAAGAAGAATGGATCATTGCGATTCATCCAAGATCTTCAACCCGTCAACAAGGTGACAATTCGAAATGCCGGAATCGGTCCGAGCGTGGACGAATTTGCCGAAGCGTTTGCGGGCCGGTCCATCTACTCCATTGGCGATCTCTACTCCGGATATGACCAATTCCAATTGGCGATCGACAGTCGGGACATTACAACCATGAGGACTCCAATCGGGCTTGTGCGGATGTGTACCTTACCCCAAGGCGCAACGAACTCGGTGGCTCATATGGTGAATGCCATGAATTATGTCTTGAAGGATTGCATTCTGGACATCACGATGCCATTCTTGGATGATATTCCGATAAAAGGATGTTCGGATGAGGAGAAAGATGAATTGAAAGATAAGGAAGGTTGTAGAAAGTTCGTTGCGGATCATATGAAAGATTGCGAGAAGGTGCTTCAAAGGCTCGAAGATGCGAATTTGACATTTTCGGGAGAAAAATCCGCATTCGAGCAACCGGAGATCTTGGTGGTAGGTCACTTGTGTGGAGCATACGACCGGAAGCCCTCGCCATCCAAAGTGAACGCAATCCAAGACATGAAAGAAGAATGCGAAAACCAAACGGAGGTTCGAAGGTTCCTTGGAGCATGCGCGTTTTATCATATATGGATTCCTCACTACGCTCATGTCGCCGAACCGTTATATGGACTACAAAAGAAAAGAATAAAGTTCAAATGGCGAGACGAGCACACAAAGGTGATACGAAGATTAAAGAAACTGCTTCTTGAAGCTCCGGCACTAAGGAAGGCCGACTATGCCGAAGGGAAACCAATTTACGTGACCATAGATACGAGCCCAACCAGAATCGGGTGGGTCATCAATCAAGAAGGTGAAGATAATGCGCGATATGCCGTCCGGTTTGGAGCAAAGGTTCTCAACGAATGGCAACAAAGATATGCCCAAGTCAAGCGGGAACTTTGGGGTATTGTGTCGGCAGTGAAGACGGACAAAGATTACCTGATCGGGTCAGAAGTGATAATAGAGACAAATTGTCTCCCAATTCTCGGAATGGTCTCGGGATGTGCGACCCCAGACCTTGCTATGCTAAGGTGGATCGCCTACATCAAGTCTTTAAACCCAGAGATCCGTCACATTGCAGGGAAGAAGAACGCCATGGCTAACATGCTGTCGAGGGCAAGATTTTCAAATGGAAGTAACATGGTTTCGGAAGATGAAGATGTTGCCCTCGACTTCTTCAAGATGGCTCAATTGTCGGCGGAAGACCAGGACGCGCAAACCCTCCACGCCTTCAACGAGAACGAGTACGAAGGAGAGTGGTTACTCATCGGTAGATTCCTAAGAACATTGACGACAGATGCTTCGTTGACAAAGGAGGAGGCCCTACGAATCCGAAAGAAAGCTTACCGATACTTCTTGAAGGGAGGATTCCTTTGGCGACATCCAAAAAGAAGGACGGGAATACCACGTCGAGTGGTGGTAAAGAAAGAAGATCAAGAGATGTTGATGACCGAATTCCACGAGAGTGCTTGGGCAGGTCATAGAGGAACATGGGCGACGTTCGAAAAGTTGAAGGAGAAGTACTGGTGGCCAAGCATGTACAAAGATGTACTCCATTTCGTGTCCACATGCGAAACTTGCCAAGTATATATAAATATACGTCATCGTGATGAGTTAAAGCCAACATACCCACTCACCATACACTTCAAATGGATGGTGGATCTGGTCTCGATGCCAATGGGAGTGGGACAAATGAAGTACTTAGCGCTGGCAAGGGAAGACTTGACAAATCAAGTGGAAGGACGAGCCTTGACAAATAAGACGACTTCAGCCGTTTGCAAATTTCTACTTGAAGATGTTGTTTGCCGATATGGATGTGTAGGGAAGATAGTGGCCGAACGAGGGGAGTTGGACGTGCACGAAGCGACGAAGCTCTTCGAAAGGCTAGGCGTGAAGCTCTCCCTCACGACTGCCTACAATCCGGAAGCAAATGGGAAGATCGAGCGAGGGCATGGACCTATCGTTAAAGCCATCATACGGGCATGCAACGGTCGAGTCGGGAATTGGCCACGACTATTACCCTATGCCTTGTGGGCCGATAGAATGACACATAGCTCGGTGATAGGGTATATGTCGACGGAGCTTATGTACGGACAAAAGCCGATTATGCCCATCAAAAGGAAGATCGCCTCATGGGTAGCGATACCATGGGAGAACGAGATGAGCCGAGAAGAGTTATTAGCGGCGCGGATAAGGCAACTTGAAAGAAGACCTAAAGATTTAGAAAAAGCGCGAAAGATGATAAAGGCAGCCCGAGTAAAGAACAAGGTTCGGTTCGACAACACGCATCGACTTCGTCCCAA
Organism: Azolla caroliniana; assembly: GCF_043228905.1. Classification (NCBI taxonomy): domain Eukaryota; kingdom Viridiplantae; phylum Streptophyta; class Polypodiopsida; order Salviniales; family Salviniaceae; genus Azolla; species Azolla caroliniana. The sequence continues at coordinate 5,095,474 of NW_028230443.1, forward strand.
GAAGATTGAAGAAGGGGATTGGGCTTTGGTTTACGATAGCACCCTTGACAATCAACACAGTACAACAAGGAAATTCGCAAGAAGATGGTTCGGGCCGTATGTGGTGACAAGTGCCAACGATAATGCCACATACCACCTTGCGGAACTTTACGGATCAAGGTTGGCCGTACCCATTGCGGGAAAAAGAGTAAAGATTTTCAAGAAAAGACAAGACAAGGATCCTGACCTCGATTACCTCGACGATGAACATAATAGGACGGATGTAAATGAATACATGGAGGAATCTAATTGATCATCGTAGCCGAAATCTCACTTTCTCTCTTCTTGGCACGTACCGGAGGACGTGCGGTTTGGTGGGGGTGGATGTCGTGAAGATTTTCGGCAATAGTGTGAAAATCCCATAAAACGTACGAAATCGAGTATGAATCACATAATACAATAATTGTGAAGATAACATTTTAAATAAATTTAATATCTAAGTACAAAATGATGGAGGTTTCGAATGCACTTTATTACACGAGAAACGGACAACTAAATGTCAAGATATGAGGGTATAAAGATTGTGAAAGGAAAAGAGAAAATTGTGAGATATGCCACATAGGCACGACAAATACGGCTCTCATCATATATAAGGTAGAGCAAAAGATATTATCTTTGTGTCTATGTGAGGAGCACACATGTTCCGGAGACTTGGGCAGTTCAAGCCGACGTGGCAACGTGAGACCCAAGAGATGGATGGTGGTGTTACCCATGTAGGACACTCCATCTAGAGACTTGGGCAGTTGCGTTGAGAACCAACGTGGGACCCAAGAGACAGATGGTAGGAAAGGAAGGTAAAATAATTAGAATGTAAAAGGGGGGGTTATGAAATTAAGAAGAAGAAATTCGTTATCAAATTGATGGTGTAACTTGTTTCTTAAATCTAAAGTTAAAAGTTCAATCAATCTCTCTCAATCGTGTGATCTCAACTTCTCTCTTTCCCAATCTATCTTAAGTACTTTCTCGCTAAAGCTTGCGCCAAAGCTTGTACCGACTTTGAATCCTTCCGGTCCAAAACCCCGGCGGTTCCGCCTCACGATCCGCGCGTAGTGACGGATCTTCACGACACCGGTCCCGGATGATATACATCCCTAATATTTGTCTTGCCAAACCCAAGTCTTTCATTGAGAAGGTCCGGTTCAGAGCCTTCTTCATCGTCTGTATCTTGACTTGGTCTTGTCCGACGATCAACATGTCGTCCACATACATGAGGAGTATCAGGAAGTCTCCACCTTCAAACTTCTTCACAAACACGCAGTGATCGGCCTATGTTTTGTGGTATCCTTGATCCATCATGAAGGAATCGAACTTCCGGTACCATTGTCGGGGAGCCTGCTTCAAACCGTAGAGGCTCTTCTTCAACCGACAAACCAGGTGCTCCTTCCCATTCTTCACAAATCCCTCCGGTTGCTACATGTAGATCTCCTCTTCGAGGTCGCCATGGAGGAACATTGTCTTCACGTCTAACTGCTCTACCTTGAGGTCCATGCTCGCCGCTATACTCAGCACCATCCGGATGGAAGCCATCTTTACTACTGGGGCAAATATCTCGTCAAAGTCCACACCCTTCTTCTGCTGGAACCCCTTTACCATGATCCTGGCTTTGTATCTCAGGGGGTTGCCGGCATCTCCCAGTTTTAGCTTGTACACCCACTTGTTTCGAAGTGCCCTCTTTCCTTTCAGCAACTCCACCAATTCATACGTGTGGTTCTCATGCAGGGAATCCATCTTTTCCTGCATGGCACTCAACCACTTGCGGCTGTCAGGAACAGTACTAAGACAGAGAAGGAATTAGTACTAAGAGAATTATTAGTACTAAGAGAGGTGAAGAACTCTCGAGAGAAGGAAAGAGTGAGTGAGAGGGATGGAGAGAGAGAGAGAAAGAAAGAAAGATATATATATATATAGAGAGAGAGAGAGAGTGATGATAAGAAAAGATATATATTATGTGAAGAGAATGTACAGTAGTAGCTAGGAGGCTTAAGACTGGCGTTGAACCGATTTGGTTCGAAATAATGCCTTGTGCCTCCTTTTATAGTATTCTGAGGAATACTCCTGAAGTTTCTAGAATGTTCTAGAGAAATCTAGAATATACATCAATTTTCTATAATAAAACATAAATGAAAATAATATTTTACGTATTACATTGTATGGTCTAATGGTCAAGAGCTCGACCCATGTAGCATAAGGTCATGGGTTCGAGTCATGCCATATCATGACACTATCCCCTTTTTAAAACGACGAGTGTCACGAGTTGTTTTGGATTGAGGACCCGGTTTGTCTGGATATTGACAATGGAAGTCTTGAAGAAGAGCACGAGCATTGATCACATTCTCTATCGGTTCCCAAGTACGCTCACTAGGACTATATCCTAGCCAATCGACTAGATAGTAGAGCTTGTTGTGAACAATCTTGGAATCAAGGATGGCGGCAACCTCGTACTCAGGTCCATCTTCAAGCTCGATTGGGGGTGAGGTTGTGTAATACGTCCTGGGATGGTGTTCTCTTGGTAGGGTTCGAGGAGAGAACTATGAAACACCGGATGTATCCGAAGTTGCGGAGGTAGATCGAGACGAAAAGTGACATCATTAATCTTTCCTATAATACGGAAAGGACCTAATCGTCGATAGTCCAATTTCTCACATGGGCGAGTAGTCTTGATGTGTCGTTGTAGTAGCTATACCCGATCTCCAATGTTAAAACTGGATGGAAGTCGATGACGATCCGCATAAACCTTGTGTGTTTGTTGAGCTTGTTGGAGATGAGTAGATAAATTGGCTTGTATCTTGCGTAACCGCTCTAAACGATCCTCTGCGCAAGGATTTGTGGACAACTCTGGGGTTTCAAATACACACCAGCGGGGGTGAGAACCCGTATAAGCATAAAATGGCGTAACTTTAGCCGATGCGTGGACAGAGTTATTGTAGGAAAATTCGGCAAAGTGGAGAATATCTACCCAGTCATCCTGATGATAGCTTAGAAAGCACCGAAGATACTGCTCCAATGTTTGATTTGTTCATTCTGCTTGGCCATCCGTTTGTGGGTGGTGGCCGGAGGAGAGGTTACACGTGACCTTGAGCATTTTAAAAAAGTGCTTCCAAAAATTCAATACAAACTGGGGTCCACGGTTGTTGATGATACTATCGGGAAGGCCATGATGCCGACATACTTCACGCATGACAATTTCAGCGGTTTCTTCACTAGATATTTCCTTAGTGCATGGCAAGAAATGAACTATCTTCGTATATCGATCTACGATTGTTAGAATCGCATTGAACCCCTTAGAGACTGGAAGATCTGTGATGAAGTCTAGAGCAATGGATTGTCATGGCTTGCTTGGAATTGGTAATGGTTCTAATAAACCATATGGATGATGCCTTGGCATTTTTGCTCTGCAGCATGTATCACAAGTCCAAACAAAATCTTTGACAAATTGTCGCATATAGGGCCACCAAAATGATCGTTGTACTAAATCTAATGTTTTAGTACTACCAAAATGCCCAGCTATATATGTGTCATGACAGTTTTGGACTACTCGAAGGTGGCAAGAACCATTAGGAACATACAAGAGTTCATTAAAGAATAGTAATCCATCATGGTATTTGAATTGCCGATAGTCCGTACCTGGTGGTTGCAACTATGAACAAGATGCTCGAGAGGGACAAATTGTGCTAGAATGGCTTGGGCGAAAGCATCGGTCTTCAAGTCCTCACGTATAGTATCGATAACGTGGGAATCCATTGGCATGCCAAAGACCTGTGTTGCTTGCAGTCGTGTCGGTCCCAAGATTACTTGCTTTTGGTTATCAAAAGTTGGCTCGCCAGGACGCGGTGCTAGGTACAAACGTCGTGATAATGCATTTGCCTTCCCTTGGTGCTTCCCCGGATGATATGTAATTTTGAAGTCGAAACGCGTGAGGAAGTGGGCCCACCGAGCTTGACGTCGATTTAACACACAAGCGTCCTAAAAGTAGGCAAGGTTTTTGTGGTCACTGAATACGGTGACTTGATGAGAGGATCCCTCTAGAAAATGCCTCCATTGTGTAAAAGAGTCCACTATTGCCAATAGCTCCTTATCATGAATTTCGTAGTTGATTTCGGCAGCGTCAAACTTGCGTTAGTGAAAAGCCACAGGATGTAGCTTCTCGTCATTACCCCGTTGTGACAGAATGCTCCCCAATGCGAAATCCGATGCGTCTGCTTCAATAATGAATTGTTTTTTCGGATCGACATGAGCTAGAATTGGAGCCGATGTAAATGCCTTTTTAAGACTCTCGAAAGCCATGTCCACTTCTTTAGACCAAACGAACGATTGTCCCTTTCTGGTAAGCTGTGTGAGAGGCAGAATGAGCTTTGAGTAATCATGTATGAACTTCCGGTAAAAATTGGCAAAGCCTAAAAAGCATTGCACATCTCGCACCAAAAGTGGAGTCTGCCACTCTACCACAGTTTTGACCTTAGCTAGGTCCATCGAGATGCCTCCCGAGGAAATGACATAGCCCAGAAATTCCACCTGGTTGCACCCAAAACTACATTTTTCTAGCTTTGCATAAAGACCATGTTCTCAAAGTCGTTTTAGTACTAACAGTACATAAGATCATGTTCTTCCTGGGTCTTCGAACAAACCAATAGATCATCCAAATAGATGATCAAACAAACATCCAAGAGATCTCGGAATATATCATTTGCCATGTGTTGGAAGACTATTGGCGCATTAGTGAGGTCGAACGGCATGACTGTATACTCGAAGTGCCCATATCTGGTGCGAAACGTTGTTGTGTGGTTTTTCACACACGATATGAAAACTAGTAAAATAATTATTTACGATTAGCTTAATATATGGATATGGAAAGATAGATGTGTTAAAGAGCTTCATAGCGTATTTTACTACGCATAAAACGGATAAACAAGTATCAAGTTATGTGAGTGTGAAGTTTGAAGAAAAGAAAAGAAAAGACAAAATTGTGAGATATCCCACATAGATAGGACAACATTGGAACCCAGAATATATAAGGGAAACCAAAACATATTCATTCTATCAATGTGTGGAGCATAGGATGTTCAAGGTGACTTGGGCTACACTATGTGGTGTGCACGCTTCGGGCGTACACGCGTGTGCATGGCCACGTGGACGTCTTCGGAAGTACGCACGTGTGCAAGTTTCGGGCGTACGCGTGGATGTTTCGGATGGATACGTATGTGCGGACGGGTGAGCGATCGCATGCGTGGACATTTCAGATGGACGCGTATGTGCGGCGCGGATGCGTGTGTGCGTACGTGCGCATGCGTGGATGCGTATACGGTGTGGGTTGGACACGCGTGCGCGTGGATGCATACACTACGGCGTGGTCGGGACGTGCCCATGCGTGGATGCGTACACTACTACATGGTCAAGACTTTTGCGCGCTGTCACGTCTACAGTTTGGTTGCGACGCACGTACGGATTGCGCACGGGCTAAACTTTACAGATGATTGTGTCATTTGGCCGAATTATACGGACAATCACATGCAACCAAAAGCCAAGGCCATGCAACTAAAAGTAAAAGGCATGCATCTAAAAATGGAAGCATGCAACTAAAAGCAGAGGCCATCCAACTAAAAGTGGGCATGCAAAGTAACATTGGGGAGGAGGATCAACGAGGAGCTCGATATATGTCCCATTTTTTCCCTCCTAGTTTTTTTTTTCCCCTTTTTTTTTTCTTCTTCCCTCTCGGATTCGAGAAACAAATTATCTCACATATTGATATCAAACTCCTAGCTTGGTTTTACTTGATCTTTTCTAGTAAAAAATTATCTCTCGTATTCAGGTCGGACCACTCCTTGCATGGTTGTTGGCTCCTTTCTTTGAAAATTTAATCTCTCATTTCCATACCCAACCCATTGTAACACGATTCTGAAATTATAAAGAATCGATTTTCTTTTGCAATAACCTAATGATTTTTCTCTTCCACTTGTCTTATGCTTAAAACTTGCTTGTGTTGTTCGTGTTGCATTAAATCCTTCTAGTCCAGAACCCCGGTGGTTCCGTCTCACGATCCGCACATAGTGACGGATTTTCACGACAACGCGGTCTTCCATTCATCTCTTGGTCGGATCCATACGAGGTTATAGGCTCCCTGTAAGTCGATCTTCATGAAGAACCTGGCACTATTGATCCGTTCTAAAAGACTTGAGATAAGGGGAAGTGCATACCTATTTCTGATTGTCACCTTATTCAAGCCACGATAATCTACAACGAGACGAAGTGATCCATCCTTTTTCTTGACGAAGAAAATGGGTGCGTTGGCTGGAGATTTCGAATGCCGAATGAAACCATTTTCATAATTCTCCTCTATATAGGCTCACAGGACTTCTAGCTCGGTTGGTGACAAATTGTAGATTGGTCCCCATGGTGGCTCTTTCCCCGGTTGTAAATCGATGGGGCAATCATACGGTCGATGGTGAGGAAGCGTATTGGCTTGTACTTTATCAAACACATCGGCATAATGATGATACTTCTTTGGAAGTTGAACAGTGGACTCCTCTTTAATGGTGTCTGAGGGCTTTACTGATATTGTGAAGAGAAACATTTCTTCCTTGCGTCCTTCTTCCCGCAACTAATGTAGCAAAATGGTTGCAATCTCATGAGTAGACCCTCGGGCTCTTCGATACCGAATTTCTCTTGTTCTCCAATCTATGTTTGGGTTATGTAATTCGAACCATGGTAATCCTAAAACAATGGGTTGTTTTGGGATGCTAATTATATTAAATGATACTACACATGCTAGATTATCTAGGACAATATTAACGGGCTCTGACTCTTCTATGATATTTCCAGAAGCAATGGGACGACTATCAATGACTACTACAGAGGCTGGACACGGGATTTTCTGAGTGATATTTGATGAGCTTGGGCAAAGTTCCTATCCATGAAGCAAGAATTAGCTCCGGAATCTAGAAGTGCTAAGACATGTACTGGAGGGGTACTTTTAGTACTAACTGTTACTTGGGCTATGAACACATTGCTAACTTGCTTAGAGGAAATGGAACCACTAATGGGCTGCACAGATCTAGGGTTGTCCAACCAAACGACTCCTATTTTGGCTGACTTAGTCATTTAACTCTTCTTCTAACTAACTAAGGACATCAAATTTGTTCGCTAGATTTGGGCTATTAGTACTATTAGGACTATCAGATATCCCTACTGAAATAGACTCGAGTTTAGTACAGTCAGAACTAGCAACTATTTGGTTTACCTACCTTCTTGGCCTATGGGGACAGTTTACTGCGATATGCCCTGGTCCACCGCAATAAAGACATAGTTGGTTTGCTCGACGTCATTGCTTTTCTTCTTCCGATAGCGGTCCATGATGACGTGTGGTGTCAATTTCCATCGGAGTTGGAGTACTTACTGGAGGCGCATTATATGACTCCCTCGAAAAAGGTTTCACTACCAAGGAGGCGTAGGTAGGCTATGATCTTGCCCTTGGAATCTACAATTGTCGTTCCGAACGTCGTTCGAAGAGGCGGTTGTCGCATCTCACCGCACGACTGATTGCTTCTGTTAATGACTTTGGCTCTTCGGGCAAGGTCAAGAGTAAATCCTTGACATCGTTGCGTAAGCCATAACGAAATTGCTCCATCAATGCGTGATCATCCCAAGGGATATTGATAGCGAGTAGGCAGAAATCTGCAGCGTATGCGGAGGCTGGATGGTCACCTTGGCGTAATCGCCGAATTTTGTTGATTGCAGTCCTTATGTTGTCAGTATCTCCAAAACAAGCCTTAAACTCACTTATAAATTCTTCAAAACTGTTTAGTAATGGAGATTCCTTTTCCAACAATGGAGCAAACCATGCTAACAATGAGCCACTAAGGAGAGTGCCTACTAATCCCACTCGTGATGCATCGGTGGGATATCGAGAAGGATGCATTTGTATCACGAAACGTACCTAATTCAAAAACCCTCTAAACTGTGATCGGGTCCCATCAAATTTTGCAGGAAGACTAAACTTGGGTTCTTTGTGAATCCCTTGAGTGCTTGATCCTTGTTGTTGTAATGATACGATAGTCGCTTCGAGTTGTTGTACATGTAACGTCAGCTCCCCATGTTGTTGTTTTTCCAGTGCTATTTGTTGAAGATCCCCCAACAAACGATGATTTTCTTGTTCTAGTGCTAAAAATTTCTCTTTTAAGCATTAGAGCTCCGAGAAAACAGATTGGTATTCCTGAGCGCTAATAGTTTCCATTTTACTAGGGAGGATAAGAGGATTAATAAGAAGATAAAAGGAAGAGGAGGAAAGGAGGAGGAGGAAGGAAGAACGACCAAAATCGGTTCAAATTATCAGGAACAGTACTAAGACAGAGAAGGAATTAGTACTAAAAGAAGTATTAGTACTAAGAGAGGTGAAGAACTCTCGAGAGAAGGAAAGAGTGAGTGAGAGGGAGAGAGAGAGAGAGTGAGTGAGTGAGTGATGATAAGAAAAGATATATATTATGTGAAGAGAATGTACAGTAGTAGCTAGGAGGCTTAAGACTGGCGTTGAACCGATTTGGTTTGAAATAATGCCTTGTGCCTCCTTTTATAGTATTCTGAGGAATACTCTTGAAGTTTCTAGAATGTTTCAGAGAAATCTAGAATATACATCCATTTTCTATAATAAAACATAAATGAAAATAATATTTTATGTATTACATTGTATGGTCTAATGGTCAAGAACTCGACCCATGTAGCATAAGGTCATGGGTTCGAGTCTTGCCATATCATGACAATGGCTATGGGTGTTATCCTTCGCGTCTTCGAAGCTTTCTTGCTCCCCCTCATCGGTCAGCAACACACGTTCTGCATCCGGAAATCTCCGGGGGGCACTTCTTTCCCGGAGAGGATATCTCCATCCTCGGTTTTCGGTAATTGGCTCTTGTGTCTGTTCTTCATCTAAATCTGATTCAGGGTCTTGTTCGGTTTTGGTTTGAGCTTCCTCTCCTTCTTCTACCGGTTCGGTATCCTCACTGTAACTGGCTGGTTCTTCGAGTGTCAACCGGCTCTTAGCCGGGTAGGTCTGAATCTCATCAAACCGATCCTTAGCAGTCGACTCAAAGTTCATTATCTTCTTCTCCAACTCCCAATCGGCAAGGGTCTTGTCCTCCATAAAGATAATATCTCGACTCTGGAAAACCTTCTTGTCGACCGGATCCCACACTCTCTACAACGTGTCTCCGTCCAAGGGTACTGAGGGTGATCTGTTTATCACGTACGTCGTTGTCGTCAACACCTCAACCCAACACATCTTGGGTAGCTTAGCATGTGCTAGCATACTCCAAACCCACTCCATTATGGTCCGGTTCATCCTCTCGGCCAGCCCATTGAGTTCCGGCGTCTTCGGCACGGTAAATTCGAGCCGGATTCCCTTTGAGCGGCAATACTCCTCAAACTTCCCCCGGTATTCTCCTCCGTTATCTGCTCGAACCGCCTTCAGCTTCCGGCCGGTTTCTCTTTCCACTCTCGCGTGGAGCTCCTTGAAGACAGATAACACCTGATCCTTCGTCTTCAGCGGTGTGGCCCATAGCCTCTGGTTGTGGTCATCTATGAACTTCACGAAATATTGTGCTCCGGCATGTGACTTCGTGTCTACTTGACACACATCAGTATGCACCAACTCTAGTGGTGCATTACGTCTCATCGGTGGCCTTGATCAGAAGGAGGTCCGGTTCTGCTTACCGGCCAGGTAGTCGGTGCACTTCTCAAGTTGCATGTTCTTCACCGGAATGAGGTTGTCATCGACAAGCCTCTTCATCCCCTTCACGCTCATGTGACATAGTCTCTTGTGCCACAACTCACTGGCAGTGTCGAATGCCACGTTCACTTCTTCCGAGCATAACCGGGCATTCATCAGGTACAGTGCGTTGACTTTCTGGGCCCGAGCAACTATTAGGCTCCCTTTGCTGAACTTCATAACATCGTTCCAGATGCTACCCGTGTAGCCTTCATCATCTAGCCGGCCGACTGATATCAGGTTCAGTCGAACCTCCGAAACGTGTCAGACATCCTTCAGCAGCAACTTGCATCCGGTTGGTGTTGTCAGCCACACGTCTCCTATGCTAACAATTCGGCACGTACCTTCATTCCCCATCCGAACACAGTCGTGCTCACCGGCTGTGTAGGATGAGAAGCATTTCCGGTCCAGGGCCAGGTGGAAAGACACTCCAAAATCAACAACCCACGTTGTCTCATCGCCGACAAGGTTCAACTCGCTCTCCTCGGTGATGAGCATCAACTCTTCTTCACTTGTCGTCTGGTCTGGTCCTCTCTGGTCTTTACCATTCCGGTCTGGTGACCGCTTTGAATCGGCATTGTCGGTTTCCTTCTCTTTCCGAAAATGTCGACAGTTCTTCTGGAAGTGTCCAAGCTTGCCGCAATAGAAGCAAGTAGGCCTCCCCCTTGACTTTGACCGTGTCCCTGACTTTTCCCAGTTCTAGGGACCACGGTTCCTTTGTCTTCCGCATTCCGATTCGGTAAGGAGTGCTTTGGAGTCAAAGCTCGTATCCTTGTCTTTCCGATGTGCTTCCTCATCTAGCAAGCTCGACTTGACCCTTGCTAGGGATAGCTGTTTTCCTTCCGGCCAAGTGTTGCCCAACGTGACAACCAACGTCTCCCAGCTATCTGGGAGGGAACCAAGCAGGAGTAGAGCAAGTACCTCATCGACGAGAGGTACTTCCAGCGAGGTTGCTTGGTGTATCAATCCTTGGAAGGCATTCATGTGTTCTGCCATACTGGAGCCATCTCGGTACCGGAGCCTCACTAGTTTCCGGAATACCGAAACCCGATTAACAACATTTTTGTTCTGAAACATAATGTTGATCTTCTCCCAGAGCTCATGAGCCTTACTCTCCTCATTAAAGTTGTTGTACAAGTTCATGTCGATGAAGCACCGTATGTACATCGTTGTCTTCATGTGCATCACTTCCCATATCGTGACATCGATCTTGTCCGGTCTCTTGTCCCCGAACTGAACCGGCAACCAGAGATCTTTAACCACGAGCATGTCCCTCATCTTCGACTTCCACACTTAGTAGTTGGAGCCAATGAGCTTGAACATGCCTCCCAACGAATCTTCCATTTTCTATGTCGTTTCGCTTTGATACCAGATTGACACGAATATGCGGAATAATCTTCGGCCACAACCGAGACTTTGTTCACTTAACGATAATTAAACACAGAAGAAATGGGAAATGGAAGTAAGTACACAAACAGAAGAGAATGCACAGGATGTTATCGTGGAAAACCCTAAACGGGAAAAACCATGGGAATTCACAAACTCCAACTATCACTATGTCGAGTGGAATACAACAGGCAAGCACGGAGGCAACGACCTCATGCTCACAATCTTTGCCTTGCGGCGATTACAACAAAGACTCACTCAGTCTCTCTCTCTCTCTCTCTCTCTCTCTCTCTCTCTCTCTCTCTCTCTCTCTCTCTCTCTCCCTCTCTCTCCCTCTGCTACACTCTGTACAACAGTTAGACCAATCACTCTATACAGAATAATGACAACACAATGATACACACACAGAGATCAAGAGTTTGCCCTAGGTCATATTTATACTAATATGACTTTCGGGCTATTTACAAATATAGCCCCAATGGGCTCTCTAGAACATATTTACATATATGTCCCTTCATCTGGTGAGAGGTTTTCACCGGGCTTGCAACATCCGGTTCTCACCGGGTCTTCCTTGCCGGGTACTCATCATCCAGTTCTTACCGGGCCTACATCATCCGGTTCTCACCGAGCCTTCATCATCCCATCCGGAGGGACCGAAATCCTAACACTATCTTGCTTCTTAAATCATACTTTGTCTCTATCTTATTTCTTGAATCATACATTGTCTCTTATCTCTTATCTATGTTCATCTATCTCTCGCACAATACTTCTAACTCTTGTTCTTCCTATCCTTAATCTTTCTAACATTGATGCACAAGCCTTATAAATATATATAGCCAACTCCTTTTAACCTTAGTCCCTGCGACTTCACCACACGAACCACAACTACCCCGACAACATGTTAATCTTCCGGGGTCGAGCCATGATCAAGCTTCCTTTGTTGAATTTCATGACTCAATTCCGGATGCTACCGATGTAGCTTTCATCATCCAGTCGACTGGCTGATATTGGGTTCAACCGAACCTCCGGAACGTGTCAGACATCTTTCAACAACAACTTGCACCCGGTTGATGTTGTCAGCCACACGTCTCCTATGCCGATAATTCGGCATGCACCTTCATTCCCCATCCAGACACAACCGTGATCTCTAGCTCTAGGGTTAAATAGGTACAAAGGGTTAGATACACAAGGGTGCAAGCCCCTTGGGCATTCACACCTAACCACTCACTCACACCTCTTTGTATCCACCACACTTACACTTACATTCACACTCATAATCATATAACATTACACATACATATCAACGCATTACATCTTTCACCCTTACTTATCACACTTATCAATCACCCGTACATCTCGTACGGAAACAAATCAAATTATTGAGGACATGCTTTGAGTATACGTTGGTGCAAAACCAACAAAATGGGAACGTTATCTCCCAATTTTGGAGTTTGTTTATAACAGCTCCAAGCATACGTTGACAGGATATAGTCCTTTTATGTTGATGTATGGTTTTCAGCCATGAGCCCCGATTGATGTTAATATACATCATGATGAGTTGCGAAGTATGCAAAACTTTCTTTAGGATATGCAAGATATGTTGCATATTGCACAAGATAATATAAAAATAGCTCAAGATAGAGCGTGTTTTTATGCCGATTGATGTTAATATACATCATGATGGGTTTTTATGCAACCTCATATTCAACCTTGGACAAAAAGTATATTTACGTGTACCTCATAATTCTAAGACATTGTCTACGGGTAAGTGCGCTAAGTTAGCCCCACGGTTTTGTGGACCTTTTACAATCCTCAAATGCATTGGTTCATCAACCTATCATCTCGCTCTTCCTGATGGCATTGAAATCCATCCAGTTTTTCATGTAAGTCATCTAAAAGAACTTCTTGGTTCTGGTGACAATATAGTGACAACAGGAACTCTAGTTACTTTTGAAGAATTATCTTCTCAACCACATGTACCAGAAAGAATTCTCGATATTAAAACAAAATAATTTACATTCGAAAATAATCTGAGAATTTAAAATAAAATGGATGGATAAGTCTATAAAAGATGCCACATGGGAACGTGGAAATACTCTTAGAACTAACTTCCCTAACTTTCCATTGCAAGAGTGCAATGTCTTGAAGAGGGGGGGAGTATGTTATGGGCATGACCATATAATATCCCGTGGTGAGAATTTATGGTAGTATTCTATACACGTGGATAATGTGTGAGGGTTAAACGAGGGTGTAAAGAAGGGGATGATTACTTTTAATCCTCTGGATTGAGACAACCCATTAGGCCAAGTGTGAACTTGCCTGGGGACCTTAGGTTTGGCTATAAATATGAGGCCTAGCTACACTCATTTGACACATTATCGACTACGTTGAGACTCTAACAGTGTGGTGGGTCAACTCTTGTAGTGAGCGCGCCAGCACCAAGTACGACTCGACGCCACGACGTTGGTATAGGATGTCGATCGAGGCTCGAGTCCATCTCTATCCCTTCGCTTGGGGGTGGTTGGGTGGATCGACACCCTTCTATCTCTCTCTCCTTTCATATTTATCTATCTTTTATCCTTATCATGTGCTTACATTAAATCATAACTCTAACATGAAATAACCATATCGAGTGCGAAATGCAGATTTCCACTCATCCCCCAATCGAATTCAAACAAGATTATGTGCACCTCTTAAATCAATTTTTGTAAAATGTTTTGCCCCACCAATGCGCTCTAAAAGACTGGAGATTAAAGGGAAAGTATACCTATTTCTTATGGTGACTTTATTTAATCCCTAATAATCCACGACTAAACAAAGCGAGCCGTCCTTTTTCTTCACAAAAAATATAGGAGCACCGGCTGGAGACTTTGAATGTCGAATAAACCCATGTGCAAGATTTTCCTAAGCTCAGTTGATGATAGATGGTAGATCGGATCCCATGATGGCTCTTTTCCTGGTTGGAGGTCAATGAGACAATCATACTGTCGATGCTTTGGAAGTACACTCGCTTTGACTTTGTCGAAAACATCAACATATTCTTGATAATTTTTGGGAATTTGGATGTCTGAATTCCCTTGACTGGCACTAGAAGGTCTCACTGATACTGCAAATAAGAAAAGTTCCTCCTTTCCTCCCACTTGGGACAATTATTGCAATGTGATGGTTGAGATTCGATGAAAAGTAGATGGGGCACTGGTAGAACTATATTCTTTAAGGGAATAGTCATGGGTTCGATCCTTGGCAATGATGTTTTCTGCTGAAGGGCACCAAATTTCTCGCCTCCAATTGATTCTTGGGTTATAGAGCTCAAACCATGGCAAACCTAGGACAATTGGATGTTTGGGGCTACATATTATGTTAAAGGAAACTACACATCCTAAATCACCTAAGCATATGTGTACTGGCTCAAACTCTTCGAATATCTTCCCGAAAGCTATGGGAGGTCCATCAATCACTACTACGGAAACTGGGCAAGGATATTTGGTGTTTTTGGGCAAAATCTCTATCCAAGAAACAAGAATAGGCTCTAGTATCTAAGAATGTTTGGACCTGAAGTTGACAACTCGGTGTCCTAACTTGTACTTGGGTTGAGAAGACTCTACTAACATGCTTGTAAGAAATGGAACCCAAGCTAGGTTGTACAGATCTAGGGTTGTCCAACCAAATGACTTCTATTTTGGTCGGACTTATTTGTTTGACTCCTCTTCTAATTGGATTAGGACCTCAAACTTATTAGACAAGGGTGGATTATTCATATTAGGAGCACTAACTGTTTCAAAAATGTTGGACTTTTTTATTGTAATAGTGAATTTGATTTACCTAACATCTCAGCCTATGGGAGCAATGAATGGCTATATGTCCTGGACCTCCACAATATAAGCACAGATGGTTTGCTCAGCATTGTTGCTTCTCTTCTTTTGACAATGGTCCTCATCATTGGGTCATATCGATCTCCATGGGTGTAGGTCTATCTATTGGGATTGGACTACATGTTTGCCTTGGAGTTGGAGCAAGGCTATATGTTTGCCTTGGAGATGATTGCGCCGTTACAAATGCATAAGTTGGTGTGAATCTTGATCGTGCTATTTGCTGTTGTCGCTCACATCGATGCCCAAAAAGACGATTATCACATCGTATTGCTCGACTAATAGCTTTTGTAAATGATTTTGGATCCTTAGAGAAGGTAAGTAGTAAGTCTTTCACATCACTACGAAGGCCGGAACAAAATTGCCCCATTAGGGCTTATTCATCCCAAGGAATATTGCTTGCAATGAGATGGAAATTGGCTACATATGTCGATGCTAGCTGATCACCTTGACGTATTGTACAAATCTTATTGATTGTTGTTCTTGCCCCATCTATATCTCCAAATAAAGCCTTGAATTCTTTGATAAATTCCTTGAAATTATGCAATAGAGGAGAATTTGTCTCTAGTAATGGAGCAAACCATGACAACGTTATGCCAGTCAATAAGGTGCCCACTAACCCGACTCGTGATGCATCTGTCGGATAACACATGAGATGCATTTGAATTACCAACTATACTTGATTCAAGAAACCTTGAAAATGTGCCCTCAAACCATCAAATTTAGTTGGGAGGCTGATTTTAGGCTCCTTGATAATTCCTTCACCTTCGACCCTTTGTTTTTGTAAAACTACGATTGTCGTCTCTAATTGTCGACAGTAACCTTTTGTAGATCTTCAAGAAGACATTGATTCTCTAATTCAAGAGATGCGAACTTGGTTTTAAGATTCTCCATTTCTGCAAGAAGGGTGAGATATTCTTTTGAGTTAATGGTGGCCATGGTTTCGTGACGTTTATAGAAGAGGATAAATGAGAGAGAAAATTCGAATCAAACTGTCAAAACCAATAATAAAAGAGAGTGATTGAAGAAGGATATAAGAGAACACGAGAAGAAAAGGGACAAAATGATAAGAGAAGAATGAGTGTATTAAGATAGAAAGTGAAAGGGAATGGATACAAGATATACAATGAGAGCTAAAGACTGGTGTTGATTCAACGGCAGTGTCCACTCCACTCCTCTTAATGACAAATCTCAAGAGGTGTTGGAATTGGTTAGCCCAATAACTCTTTGGATTCTATGGAAACAATGATGTAGGCGAGTCTTCTCCAACCAAACCGCACATCCAACAAGGTTAGTACAAGAGATATGGAGTGAAATTGTAGCCACTCTAAAGAGCCAATATGATGGCCTTAAGGGCGGCTCCGATGGAGTTGAAAGACAACGAATAGCCTTTATCCAACAATGGTCGTCCTCTTCCTTTCTTGAGTCAATGGGCATCCACATAAGATGGAACTATCGCGTCCCTACAGGGATTTGTACATAATCGTCTCATTTATAAAATTTTATAACTAATGGAAGGAGTTTTTTTTTGGAAAAAAAGAAAAGAAGAAGAAGACTGGTGTTGATTCGAATTGATTTGAGAATAATTGTATGTCTATATTTATAGGTTCCTATAGAATAGCCTAGGGATTTCTATAGTGTTCTACACCTAGAATATTCTAAGATGTTCTAGGATATTCTACAATGTTCTAGAATGTTACCAAAGTATTTACAATAATTAGTATATTATAAAAAACAACTTTTATATCATTTATATGATCATAGGCTATCTTAATGGTTGGGTTGTTGATTATGTATTACAAGGTATTGGGTTCAAGCATAGGTGAAGCCATTATATTGATGTATTTATGACACTCCCCTGTCCAGCCATATTATACAGGGATCCTTTCAAGGGAAAGTAACAATGACGATAAATATTGCCTGATCCTTGCTAGTGAGAACTTTCACCCACATAAAACGAGCTTCTGGCTCTGTCCTTAGTATTTCTATCCTATTATGTATCTCTCTCCGAAATAGTATTGCAACCACTCCAGACCCTCTAGTAGTGTGTCGACGTGAGTATGTATCTATCTACGAAATAGTATTGCAACCCCTCCAAACCCTCTAGTAGTGTGTCGACGTGAGGTTTGGTCTAAAGGACAGACTCCCAACGAAAACCTCCAACTTTTGGTAGTCCTCTATTTGGGCTCTGATGTGTTTCTACTAAAAAAGAGAGTATATCAGATACCTTCAAAATCTCCTCCAGACGGCCAGGGTGTGTGTCCAAAGTGCACCGTTACAGTTCTATAAAGTCATCCTAATTTTATTGTCTTGTCACATGGGCCACACACGCCGGCAATTGGTGGCACGATCATTTACATATTATTTACTCGTCCGTGTCAGTAAGCGAAAAATAGGCCAGAAACATAAATAAGCAAAACTTACAGATAATCGTGAAGAGTTTTCTTTTTTTCTTTTTTCCTTTTTTTGTTTTCTTTTTGAAAAGGAAAACAAAAAACAGAGCAATTTTAGGGTTTCCAAACAGTGGCCATGGCCTCCTTCCTCTGAGAGCTCCTCCTTCCGGCCATGGCGATCGTCTCTTTCTGAGCAGCCTTTCGAGTTTTCGATTTTGACGGGGTCTCTCCCAGAAGCAGAATCGACGAGCGCCAGCTATGGAGTTTCGAGATCCATACGCTTCTCTCAGAGATCGGAAACTTGTGGTAAGTCCATTTCTTACTTCTCTTGCCTGTTTCTTTTTCATGTCCATATAGCTTGTCTCGGAGATCGATCACCTGCGGTAAGAAACTCTTTTTTGCGTTGATTTTGCTGTCTTTCGCTTCTCTCTTATCCACTCGCATCTCTCGGGAAAGAAGATTTGTTATCAGCCCTTTGCATTTACCTTTTCTTTTTTTGTTTAGTTCCTTTCTTGTTTCTGCGCTCCTTTTAGAGCATTAAAAACCTGTAGCAAGTCGTCTTTGCTTTGTTGCTGTGTTAAAAAAAACTAGCTTTGTTACATTCCATTTCTTTCAAAATTTATGGAGTGTTTGCTGCTGATTGCTCTGGAAGCAAGATAATTTTGGTAAATTCGGAACTTTTAGTGGCGGATTTTCTCTGGGTTTCTCTGGAATGAAGAAATGCAGGACTTCACCTTGTGGGTTTCTCCCGTCCAAATTGATTTCTTTGGAGAAACTATGTGGTTTCTCATCTCTGTAAGACTTACAATTCTACTCTTTTTGTCACGAATCCCCCCTCTCCCACTGAGTTGATTTCTTTTCTTAGGAGAAATTGCAATGGTCATTTCTTTCTGGAATGGAGACACGCCTAAAATCCACGCCGTATAATTGTGAATTTCTCCTGTCTGAATGAATTTCTTAGGAGTAATTGTGGTGAAGCTGAGGTTTCAAGAAATTGTAGTGATCTTGCAAGGCCTCAAATTGAGGTCTTTTCATTATGGATTCCTCCTTCTAGAGTTTCACTGACGGAAATTACAGAGATTTTGAGGCTTACAGTCTTACATCTCAAGTTTACTTCTGAAAGGATTTTTTGACAGGAATTGGTTGATGTTTTGATGCAATTTTGTAGCTGCCTTGCAATGTAGGGAGAGGACAAGCTGAGATAATAAGTTATAATTGCACTTTAGGCGTGTTGTAAAGATCAAACTGTTTTAAAACTTTAGAGGAGTTCATCAAAATACCCATAAGCTTTAGTAAGTTTCTGAAATATCCATACCTATCTCTCTGCAGATCTCTGCTCTGCTGCCCAAGTTCATTACATGAAATCCTAATATACAGAGACCAAGATAGTGTTGTAATTACAGAATTATATCTAACTACCAAACCAAGGGTTGATTACAAGTATTCTCAGATGTTGTAGGTCCCCCACATGTCGCCAAGCAGATTAATTGCCCATCACTGATTAATTTTCCATGCTCATAGCTTAGGAAGCATAAGTAATTCAAGTAGATTTCTTTTTTCTATCAGGAATATTTCCACCGTGAACCTTAGAATCATTTTCTTTCAAGCATAAGCATGCATAGTCCATGATTATTCCAAACTTCCAAGGGGAGAAGTTTTGCCAAATCAAACTTTATCGAACTTCTTTCTGCTCTTGCTGCTTTCCTTTCAGTAATAATGAATGCATACAGCATGTCTGCTAGTTTAATACCAATGCATTGAGTGCATTATGAATAAGAGACTCTAGACATCCACTGAGTTATTGCTCAATTCACAAGGTTACCTCATAAAAATTTCACAAGGGTTATAGTGATAAACCTTGTGCTTTGGAATTGTTAGATTGTGATTTCATCCTTAGAAGAGGGCCTGATGCAGTATTTATTATGGAAACTTTTTAAGAATTTTAGTTTGAGATTATGGCACATGCAAAAGCAGTTGCCTACTAAAGAAATGGCTTCACAACATTGATATTGTTATTGTTATTTTTCACAACATGCGTGAAACTGAAAACATTGCCCTTTCAGAGGCAATGCTAACAAAGCAACCATATCATTTTAATCATATAGAGCAAGCTCCAACATACATGATTGTAATAGCTAAGGGTCATGATAGGGGAGAATTTCATTATGATATATATTTCATTAATGAATATGGTGGTAGAAGTGGGCAGTGAAAATTGGGAAATATCCTAAAGTGACAGCATTCTTAAAAGAAAATCTTAGGATACCCACATGAACTCATAGTTGGGGTTGTTACACACTTGATCTAATAGAGCCCTGCCTTTGTGTCCTGCATTTCTGCTCTTCACTTCATAACTATAGTGGCCCCCATCACAATATTGTTATTGGCCTGTATCTATCTATTACATGCGTATTGACGATGTTGTTACCCTGAGACGTTTATGTTTCCTACTTACCTCTCATTAGATTGCTACTCTGAAGATTGCTGACTACATCATATCAACAATTATAGACCTTTCTTACACACTTAATCTCAGTGACCTTGACACCTTAGCCTGTTGCTTGTTTTTTATTATTTGGTAATTTCTTCAGAATTATGCTGCGAAACTCCCCATGGTCTCTATATACAACTAATTAAACTAGTTTTTTATGAAAAACTAGAAAGGTTGCCTTGAGGTAGAGGCAAAGATGACGATTATGATATTTCAACGTCCTCAGAAGACCTGAAACATGACCTCCTCTGCTGTTGTCAAAATTTCAAGAGACCTCCTCTGCTGTTGTCAAAAAGTATCAATAGGTGTCCCATGAAATTTTCTTAAGGCCAGTCCTATGTTCAAGTAGAGTAGACAATACATAGATGCACCTAAGAGTGGGGTGATGTCTGACTTGAACTTGTGCAAACCTGGTGCATTGGGTAATTAATGGTGGGAAGCATTGTCATGTGGCCATGAATGCTTCACATCATATTCGGAAATGCTCTTTTTTCTCAATCTCCTGAGTGGGGATTGCAGATATGGTACGATATAGGTAGAACGCTCATCCATTCTCAATTTCAATCAAGTTCATGCCAATGAATGCGAGGGGAAGTGGTTGCTGTATCACGTTGAATTGCAGGAAGAGGATAATATGTTGTTGGGTGTGCCCCTTTCCTTCCTATTAGGTTTATTGACATGTTGGGTTTTTTTTAACTCAATAGTATTGTAATTTGCTATTAATATCATTGTTCCATTTGGCTACTTCAATCAAGAGGGGGTATGCTTTCTCTCAAATATCCACCCCATATAGCATTGAATTGTCCAAAATTTGTCTGCCATCTATTATTTAGATTGTATTTGAATTTGAAGATATGGTAAGTGGTCCAGCTAGTTTTCAAGTACTATCCTATGTACATACCCCTATTATGGTTTTCCAGGATTTCAATTCTCAACTATTTGAAAGAGCTCACATATTCAATTGCCCCTCCTATGCAAGGGAGGGAGGGATAGATGGGTGAAAGGAGAGGAAGCGTGAGTTGAAGATCATGCATTGAACCATCCCTACGTTCTGCAATGTTGTGTAGTTTAGAGAGAGGGAGGGAGAGAGAGAGACAGAGGGAGAGAGAGAGGGAGGGAGGGAGAGAGAGAGACTCTTGCTCAAATTGGCAGTATTTTCAATATCAATCCTCATCAACATCATGGAGACGTGACAAAAGTTGGCACATAAATATGCTGTGTTCAGGAGGCCTATATGAGCAGCAGCTTATCATGGGTGTGGGCTAGTTGTGGCAAGTTTTCTACCAATAGAGGTAAGAGAGAGGAAGAGAGAGGGAGAGACTTGGTAAGGTTGTCAGACAGAGACTAGGAGGACATGAATTCCAACCCTACATTTTCACTGTGCCATCTAGTAAATGTGCAATTAGTGAGATTTGAATCCTGGTGTAAGGGTTAATAAAAATGAGGCTAACCACAGTAATACAGCCTGCCCAATGTAGGAAAAAGGAGAGAAGAGGTTGAGTTATGCGATAGCTAGAATTTAGTGTCTGTTTGTAGAATCCAAGAAATCTAAAGATTTAGGCTTTCTTCTGCAGTTCAAACAATCTCTGTAGGCTAGATATATTTTGTTTGCAAGATTGAAAATGTTGGTATTGCCTTTCAACGTGGAGCTTGCGAAATTCTTAAAGAAAGGCATCTCTAGATATCATTTCTGTAGAATCTAGGTGTATATCGGCTGGACACGATGGAACGGATTATAGTGTTTATGTCTGCTTCTATGTTTAGTGTATTGTCACTAGTGCCTTTTTCTTGGATGGATAACTTGCTCTCTCTTGTTTGCGTTATTCTTTTTACAAACTATATATGTGCCACATTATCATATCTCTGAAATAAGAATGAGTGTATTTAAACTGTGGAATGAGATTCAGGCCTGACTTTCTTATTTGATTCATATAAATTACTGTAAATCGTGTAGCTCAATGTGAATTTGTGTGGTTGATATCTTCTGTATAAGATCAATGTTCTCTTTCACACTTGCATCTAGAAAGTAAACTTTTGAAATTCTTCATGTCACTGGTTGGAAATCTTAACTAAAGCAGGTGAAAGTTCTCATACAAAAGCTAATATTTGCTCGATTCCTTCCACCTCACTTTGAAAGATAAGCGTGCAAAGCTTATATGCTGGAAAATATATTAAACTAAGAATATTCTATACAATACTGAATCCATATTCACAATTTACAACTGATTATTGTGTAACTCACAGGGTAAGTCTTTCATCTGCTAGTGTCAAGTATGCTAAAAGTTCACATGCAAACAAATTCAATTTATGTGTCCACTTAGAGTTGTGCATGCGGTCATAGAACTTTTTGAAATGCTTTTGCTTTTCTAGTGTTTATTGTTTTAGATTTCACATATTGATACCTTGATAAATTCTCCATCCTCATTCAAATGGGGGCTGGCCCTTTCTCTTAGGTGATTATAAATCTAGCATTATTAGATGT
Source organism: Azolla caroliniana (assembly GCF_043228905.1). NCBI lineage: Eukaryota > Viridiplantae > Streptophyta > Polypodiopsida > Salviniales > Salviniaceae > Azolla > Azolla caroliniana. The sequence continues at coordinate 5,117,885 of NW_028230443.1, forward strand.
TCAATGATTTTTGCTTGAAGAGAGGTCAAGAGTAGTTTCGTTTATCCATGAGCTGGTGTCCTCTAATTTATTATGTAGTTAAAAAGGGAAGTAATATATGAAGATTTTGGCTATTTCTTTAAGTCCGTATGCGTTCGGGCAATTGTCAAGTCCTAACTCCACTTCTATGGATAAAACTTGGTAGTTATCTTCTTTGTGTAAATGTTTTTGAGAGGCTTTATTTTCTACAGTAAGTATTGCATTTTTTATGGTTCAGTCTGCTGTTGGCCGAAAGCAAGAGGTGATTGAAATTCAATGTAATGGCTTATGTACTTTGCACTATTGGATTGAATGCTCATCTATTTTTGCACATTGATGGGAGTAGTGGCTATTCCACCTTATGCATACAATAGTTTGTCTATGGTAGTAGTTGCTTAAATTCGGATGTGCATTTATACCCCACATTTTTCTAGTTTATTCATTTATTTATTTTATCAGTTGACTTCCTGTTATTTTGATAATAGCATCTGAATGTGAGCATGTGGTTAATTCATCCCGTTTCTCTCTTTTTGGGTGTTAATCTTGATTATTTAGAAACTGATCTGTGGTCTGACTTATGCAACAGGTTTTAGGTATTCCGTTTGATGTTGAAACAGAAGAATTGAAGTATTATCTGCAAAAGTTTGGAGAGCTTGAAGACTGTATTGTTATGAAGGTTTATTATGCCTTTGAAATGCTTCCTCTAATAACAATGTTCCCAATGTCAGTTCATGAATATTGGTCATGGACTTTTATTCTCATTTGCAGGATCGTCTAACCGGTCAGTCTCGTGGTTTTGGTTATGCAACCTTTGTGACAGCAGAAGATGCAAAGGTGATATATATTGTATGCTCTTTGCTTCATTTTCCTTGCTATATTAAACCTTAATTTATCGTCATCATGCAGAAAGTCACTGCAGCACATCATGTTCTAAGTGGGCGAACACTTGATATCAAAGTTGCAACTCCAAAGGTAAAAAAACATGAAGACATATAATGGAATAGGCTCTCGTCATGTTCATAGACGTGTTATAATTTATGTGGATGTTTTTACTGGGCGGCAGGATGAAATGACACAATCTACATCTAGAAAGGGTGTTCGAATTTTTGTTGCAAGAATACCTCCTCATGTCACAGAGGGAATGTTCCGAAGGTGAGTCATATTGGACACTGTAATGACGAAAAGGCCTTGTCTGGTTTTTGGGTTGCTAATGTTTTTCTCTGTTGGTGGACATCATAGCTATTTTCAGAAATATGGCGTTATTGTTGATGCATATATGCCGAAGGTATGTTTCTAAGTGTGATTCTTATCCTCGTCAACTGGTTCCGTTAAATCAATAATGTATTATATCAGTATCATAGAACGTAATAAACGTGTTCGATCAAGCATACAAATGTTTGAAAACGTTTGGAAACGAACATGTTTGAAAAGGGAAAAATGCGTGTTCCTTTTTTTCTGTCTTTTTCTTTTTTATTATTGGAAATTACCTTACCTTAGTGGTAAGTTAATATGGTATTACTGCCCATGTCTCGTGTTCGAAACCTAATTTTGTCACTACTCTCTCTCTCTCTCTCTCTCGTCAGTGTCATAGTAAAATTTTATGTTAGTGTCATGTTTTCTTCATATTCTCGAATATATGTTTTGAGTTTTTGAACGTTTGATTATAAATTATAAATTATAATGACATATTTTGATTCAATCTCTATAGTTCATACTCATTTTTTTGTATAGTTCTAAAGTGAAGAAATTGATACCTTCACTAGTTGCGAGATAAGAACATTGATAATTGCAAGATGAGCTCATCATCAATACAATTATGTCTTTGAACTATTTGATTTTTATGCTCGTGCTTTCTAATGTTTAGTAGTTAGGTAATTCCTAACTTTTGAACTTTCAATTGTGTTGGCATGTGATTCAATCAATATATAATATAGACCATAGTCATTTTTTAAAATTCAACTTACAAATCCAATCCAACTTTGAGATGATTTACCATACATGTTTGATTGAATCATTCTCGAATGCGAATGCTGTATGATATGTATGGTTCATTCTATGATCAATATATAATATTGCAAGGAATTTTGCAATAGCTTGTGTGGCACATTGAGTAATTCATCGTGCTCGATTGTCCAGTTATTGCCTCCTTTTTGTTTGGATTTTTGCTTAATAATCACTTGTTTTTTGTATTTCATTTTGTTTCTCTCCACTAATTGTTTGTCTCCAGGATGTGGGTTCCAGAATGCATCGGGGAATTGGGTTTGTGACCTTTGAGAGTACAGGTATGTAGTGAATTGATATCAAGCTTAGGGTTTTGATATCATAGATAAATGAATGACTTGATTACTACTTCTGCTCTTTACAGACTCGGTGGATAAAATCATGACTGAGACACATGAACTTGGGGGCTCAACGATAGCAGTGGATAGAGCCACCCCGAAGGTAATATCTGAAAGCTTTACACATGGCAACATGTCAACAACAAATCCAATTAATATTGGTAACTCAAGCTGGTTTTTCATGCAGGATGAAACAGCACCGAAGTTCTGGGGTGGCAAATCCCATTCCGAACAGTCAAACAAATCTTACCCTCAGCAGTGGGGTAAAGATCTCCCCGATCAGTGGGTGAAATCTATACCTGAGGAGTGGTCAAAGTGTATTCCTGAGGAATGGGCGAAAGCATATCCCGAACAATTTAATTTCTTCATGGCAGCAGCTGCAGCAGCGGCTCAGATGGGTGCCTTTGGTGGAATGGAAGGTTTTGATTTTTCATCTTTTGGTTTCCCTAATGGAATGGGCACTGAGAAATTAGAAAGTGCATGGTCTGCCCCTGATACTGGAGCAAAAGATCCAAAGGAATTACCTGGAGGTGATGAACAGTTGCAACCATTACTTGGTGGTGCTCAGGCCTATGGCCATCAGAATGATTCAGTTGCAAGTAATGCACCAGTTGCTAGCTCTACAGCTTCTGTTTATGATCCAGAATCTGCACAAAACAATCCAGCCTCTGCATATGCTACTTCTGCTAATAACAATATGTATTATCCGGAATCTGGTTATGGTGGATATGGCTCTGGATCACAGGCTGCTAGTATACCTTCCACATATGGTTCTAGCATGTCTCAAAGTGGAGTACCAGCAGCACCAGCTTCATATGGAGGTGATTTTACATATAATGTTATGCCAGCTCCCCCAGAGACTTACAATTCTGGTGGTTATTACGATGGGGCTGTACGCAACTCTTCGTCTGCTGTTCAGTCATATGGACCCGAATATGCATCTCGTACTGGTTATAGTGCTTCCTATGGTAGTGGGCCAGGTGCTTCTTATTCGGATTCTAGATACAGTTCGAATAACCCTTTAGCTCCTCATGGTGTTGGATATGGTCCACGATCCTCGTACAGAGGTGCAGCTTATGGTCAGGACGAACCATATAGCAATGAGGCCCGATCTGGATACAGTGGTCTCCCTGTTCCCTCATCAGGCAACAAAGTGTTCATTGGAAAGCTTCCTCATGAAGCTACAGCTGAACATTTGCGAACTTACTTCAGTTCATTCGGTCGCATTTTGGATGTCTATATTCCAAAGGTAGGATATGGACAGGAAGATATTTTTTGAAACATGTATTTAGTCTGTAAATTCTCAATGAAACTTGTTTCACGGAATCACATCTCTGTAAATGTTGAGATATTCTTCCAAACATAGTCATGACATGATTGACAAAGCGTCATTATGTTTATATGAATGCTATAGGATGCAAAGAAGACTGGACATAGAGGCTTTGGATTTGTTACCTTCTTTGATGATAACGTCGCTGAACAAGTTGCAATGGCATCACATGAAATTCTTGGACAGCCTGTAAGCTTTGGCTTAATGTAATATATGGATGTAAAACAGGCTATGCTGTTCTCTTTACAAGTAAGTTGGAATGCAGGTTGCAGTAGACCGACCCACTCCTCAGGATAGTAGTGCAAATATGCCATACGCCACTTGGGGAAGCAATGTGCAGAGAATGGGATATGGAGGAGGTCACCACGGGAATCCTGATTACTACACTCCAGGGGTAAGCATATTAGGACGTTTAGTTGCATGTGATTTGAGCAAAAAATTTCTGTCTTTTTGACACCAGCAATGAGCATATGAGGCCAGAAAGTTTAGAAACAAGCATAATAAATGTACATACCCTCCGAGCACTTCATGGCCTAAAATCTTTAGAAATAATCCCATACATAGCTTCGAGCACTCCCAATGACTTTGGAAAAAACTATAACTCTCTTAGCACGTACATTGCATTGATTAAGGTAAATTTTGATCTATTTGGGAACATAGGGTCATACATTCTTCATTATGATGAATGCATGTGATGAAGGTGCACACAACATATTACTGAGCAAACAAGTTTTTGGTGGCAAAACTCCACCTGGTGATTTATACTTTTCATAGGAATTTGTAAAGCAAAATGAGAACTGGTATGTTTGCATGAAAACATCTCACAAACATCAATATTATTATGCCATTTTTATTGTTTCTATTTTTACCATGGGAAACACTAATATATTCTTATCATTTTTATATTTACCAGATTGCCTTCTGTTTTATATGAGTACTGAAATATGAATATCAGAAAACCCCATAGTTTAAATTAGGCTTAATTTTCATTATTGTAATTAGTGCCCTAATCAGATTATACTAGTAGGCTTATTTGTTAGTTTGGCTATTTATCGGCTGATTACCTATTATATGGATGACTAATCAATGAGCGTATTGATCTGTAATCAATTTGCAAGTTTGTTACGTAAAACAATTCCTCCTCAAACCACATGACTAAGTGCCTGCAAAACATATGGTGGTGGTGGTGTTATCACATATGGTTTTGTCAGCAGTTATAAGTGTGATGTGTGTATTTCAGATGGGTCATTATGGTGGTGGACGACAGTCAAGTTCATACGATGCTGCAGGTGCAAGTAGGTCACACCACTATGATGCCAGATACAGGCCGTATTAAGTCACTCTGACACTCTTATGGAATGGATACTTCTAAGTTACATAAACATGCAGATTTGTGTGAATACATTCTCACAATTATTTTGGACTACTCTATGGTAAAAGAAGTTTTGTCTAAGGGTCAAGTGTCATCGGTTTAGCTTGGGAGCTACACATATCTGTTCATTTACTAGTGGTAACTTAGTGCAAAGTGTAGTTTATTCGCCGAGGATGTAAAGGGATGTTTTGATTTATAACAATCTGAAAGGAAATGCTATCACATTCTCTTCCCTGCTGTAATATTGATGATTACAATGATTAGTAGTATATTTCCCTCGCCATTCTTCATTAATTTTATGTGTACGGCTCAGAAGGGGAAGCCATTGATTTATTGTCTTGTAGTTGGAAATGTAATAATTTGATTTTGAGTTCATATTTCATAGTAAAGAATATTTTGTATAATAACCATACAGCTCCTAATCTTTACTTTGCCTTGCAACTACATACAAACAAGCTACCATATTTATAGTCTTAAAAACTACAAAACAGTCCATGGAAAACAATAACCGTTTTTAAGATCAGTTTTCTTGCCTTATACCTCCAAAGTGATGTGGTCACAACTATAGTGATCTTGGTATTGAAAATATTTGTGTAACTTGCTTAATGAAATATAAATAGAAGTTGAAATATCTTTTCTTCATTGGCATATGCAATAAAATATATGGCTTTTGTTCTTTCCTCATTTTATCCTCTTTGTAATAATGCAACAATTCTTTCTTGGCAAACCTTTGTTAATGGTTGTTTAATGTGAACATTTGGATGTGGGCATACGGTTTGTTTGTGAAGCTGTCTTTACAATGAACTTGCTACATTAATTATATGGCTTTTTGTAGATGGGGTGCTAAAAGGATTGGGTGCATGGGGTTGATGGTCCTTGAATTTGTTTTACTCTTGTGACTCATGAGTTATTTGTTTGTCAAATTGTGTTAAGAAAATCTTTAGTATGTTGTGACAAATCCATCAACAATTGGAGTTTCAAGGTTCTTGAAAACATAAACATTATACATTTCTATCTCAAAAACTTTTATTTTACCAATTTACCCATTTGATGTCATTTTACACAAAATTCTCTCACATTTTCTTGTGCACTGACAGTTCTGGTGAACCATATTTGAATTTCATTGGTTTTCATGAGTTTACATGATCCTTTCGGAAGTTAGTTGGACAAGGTATTAAGTAGCATGATGGAAATGTTTTAGAAATGCATAACATCTTCAATGAATGCCTTCATGCTACATTTTACGAAGAAAATGCCAAAATGATAGTGAGGATTAAATATTGTTGAGAGATCAACCTCAACTTAGTTTAGTTATTTAGTCAACCATGTAACTTCGTAATTACCTAGATAGAATCTAGTTAGGAGTGTTAACCATAATGCCTTAAATATAACCTTGTACTTAAGTGGGATATTCTAGATCCTCCACTCCTAAGTACATTTAATATAGGACTTACACCTTAGTACCTATATTCTACTCACACATGTGCACCTTTGCACATGAGATGTATATATACCTCATTATAGGTATTTTTGTATTTGATGATGAGGATGGTGCTAATTTAATACAGAGTTAATCATCCCCCATCTTGTGTTATTCATAAGTGTAACTTCCTCTCTCTCTCTTTCTCTCACACACATACACGCACATATCACTTAATCTTTCACTTATCAACAAATCACATAATTAGGTACTAATTAACCCGTAGTTAATCACCTAATTATTAACATGGTATCAGAGCGTGAGGTTTAGAAAATCCACTAAGCCCACCCGACTCCGTGATTGTGTGTTCGAGACGCCGACGACAAAATCCGGTTATTCGCTACCGTAGTGCCGCTACATAGCACGTGTACATGACCGAAGGAAGGAAAGCAAAACCGGAAGACACTACAATCAACATGAACACATAAATAGGAAGCTCGCTCCCTAGTGAAAAGCTAGACCGGAGCAATTATTTATCTTAGGAGTACAAGATGAACTAATACCTTGTCAGCCAAGGGTATTGGAGCTACATCAACAACGCTCAAGAAAATTGACCCGACCCAAAGAACGACGACTACTCAACATGGGAGCAAGCGGCGAGTTGAGTCATGTATTGCTTGTCAACATGTGTCCACGACCACATGCTTAGCCACATTCAAGACGCCAAGACACCCAAAGAGGCGTGGGAAAACTTAAAGAAAATGTTTGCCGCCAGCACAATCGCCCGAAAGCTTCAACATCGACAAGAGTTGAACAACATTCGACAAAAAAACATGTCCATATCGGACTACACCACCAAGATCAAACACATTTGTGACTCGCTTGGCTCCATCAAAATAAACGTTGATGAAGACAAGATGGTTCACGTATGCTTGGGCGGCCTCACACAACGATTCGACTCGTTGAGGACGACAACCTTGGTGAGGGAAAACTCTCCTTTGTTCTTTGACCTTCAATCAATGCTAATGTTTGAAGAGAACCACATCCAAACCAAAATCAAGACATCCGAAGGACAAATGTTCTTTTTGAATTCAGATAGTGGCCGAGGACGAGGTCACGGTGGTAAAAGAGGCCAATTCGGCCCATCACACGAAGGGAACTCAAACCTTCACGGAAGCCATCTAGGAACCTTCAAAAGAAGGGGAAGATTCCATGCCAAACAAGGTCGGCAAATGAGGCCTGCAACTTGCAACTATTGCGGAAAAACCAGCCACTGCAAGGAGGAGTGCCGAAAAAGAAGAAGCAAGTCGGCTTCGACAAGTCGACAACTCACGAATTACGCCATCAACTTCGAATACAACGACTACGACGGACTATTCATAATGAGGCATAGAGCGAACTCTATGTCGGCCTCTGACTCCGCAAGCACCTCCAATTCGGAAGAGATGTGGTTCGTCGATTCCGGCGCGTCACATTATAACATCAAACCAAGAGTGGTTTCGTGACTTACGAACGCCGGACCGACCCGACTTCATAGAGACAAGAGACGACACCACACATCCCATTCGGCACATCGGCAATGTCCCATTCGGGAAAGAAGGCGAACAAACTTGCTTCAAGAATGTCTTGCACGTGCCCACAATAAGGAAGAATTTGGTCCCGGTCAGCCAAATCGTGGAGCAAGGCATACATATCCGCTTCAACAACAAAGGTTGTTTCATCGAGAAAGATAGCTGACTTATAGCCAAGGGACGGAGAGACGGTCGCATGTTCATCCTCGATTCGAACAAGGTGAAATCGGCCATGTATGCCAAAGGTCTCAAAACCGAGACAAGCATCGAGTTGTGGCACAAAAGAATCGGCCGCATAAACCTCCAATGGCTTCGAGCAAATGCAATCAAAGGGAGTCGTCATCGGACTTCCGGCATTTGAGTCGACTAAGTATGCGAAGCATGCCAACTCGGCAAACAACATCGACTCCCATTCCCGAAGGAGAGCCACGCAAGCAAAGGCCTCCTCGACATCATACACTCGGATGTATGGGGACCAGTTCAAATGCTGACAATTGGCGAATGCCGATTCTACGTCACCTTCATCGACGACTACTCGCGCTACGCGTGGATCTTCCCGATGAAGAAGAAGAACGAAGTGTTCTCCCACTTCCAAAATCTCAAGGGCCAAGTCGAAAAAGAAACTGGTCACCACACTCGATTCTCATGATCGGATGGAGGCAAGGAGTACTTCTTCGATGAATTCACCTCCTACCTCCAAAGTGAAGGCATTCAGAGAGAATTCTCATGCCGACACACACCCCAACAAAATGGAGTCGCCAAAAAGAAGAATTGACAAATACTAGAGGTAGTACGAGCCATTTTACATGAGAAACACATGTTGAACTTTTATTGGGCTGAAGCGGCATCCACAGCCATCTATCTCATGAATCGATGCACCACTAATGGAGTGCATGAGCTAACTCCATACGAGCTCTTCGTCGGAAGGAAGTCGATCTTGTCGCACCTCAAGTTGTTCGGAAGCATTGCGAATGTACGCATCCCGAACGAACAACGACAGAAGCCCGATGCGAAGTCAAAGGAATGTATCCTCATAGGATACTCGTCCGAGAAGAAGGCATACAGTTGCTTTAACCCCTCGAGCCGAGCAGTTCAAGTAAGTTGAGACGTAGTTTTCGACGAGTTCGCATCTTGGTACGCGCCAACGACAACTTCGACTCCAACTCCGCTCGACCCGAAATCCGTCAGAATAGAGATAGAAGCCGAAGATTGGCTCACGCGCATGTTCGAAGAAAGCCCGATTACAACAAGGCTTAGTGGGCCACAAGAGCCCCCGAGCGACCAAGGCACATCGCGGCCAAGTCCAAGCACGGACAAAGGCAAAGGTAAGATGCCTGAATACGAAATCGACCACCCTGACAACAGTGATTCGAATATGTCGGCTCACTCACTAGACAGGTTTGGTGTACCCATCATGCGGACACCCGGAGCAAAGAAAGTGCTCACATCGGCGAGCGAAAAACTTCGACGCTCATCTAGAGCTAAGAACCCCATCACTTGGCTCGGCTACAACGAGTACATGGCCCATCACTATGCCTTCACAATGAAGGTTGCAGCCGAACAAGAGCCCAAGAGCTCCACTGAAGCGGCTCGTAACCCACGATGGGTGGAAGTAGTGTCATGGCAAGACTCGAACCCATGACTTTATGCTACATGGGTCGAGCTCTTACCATTAGATTAGGAATTGTATTTTATAGGATATTATTTTCATTTATACTTTATCATAGAAAATTGATGTATATTCCAGATCTCTCTGGAACATTCTAGAAGCTTCAAGATTATTCCTAAAAACACTATAAAAGGAGGCACAAGGCATTGTTTTGAACCAAATTGGTTCAACGCCAGTCTTAAGCCTCTTAGCCGCTTGTACTTATCTTTTTACATAATATATAGCTGCTGTCATCATCTCTCTCATTCTCGCTATCTCTCTCTCTCTCCTCTTCTCACTTCCTTTCTCGGGAATCTTACGCAGTCCCGTCCTCTTAGTACTAATAGTACTGCTGTTCTTAGTACTAATTCCATCTCTGTTTTGTACTATTCCTGACAGTTTGAACCAATTTTTGTTCTCTAGCCTACTTGTCACTCTCCCTCATCCTCCTACCCTTTTCCCTATACTATGGCTACTGTTAGCGCCCAAGAATACCAATCCGTTTTCTCCGAGCTACAGTGCCTAAAAGAAAAGTTTGTTGCCCTGGAACAAGAAAACCAACGGCTGATAGGGGATCTGCAACAAATCGCTCTAGAAAAACAACAAACGCAACAACAACATGGGGAGTTAGCGTTACGGGTACAACAACTCGAAGCAGCATTGCAACAACAAGGATCCAGTCCCCAAGGATTTCATAAAGAGCCCAAGATTGGACTTCCTGTGAAATTTGATGGAACGCGTTCGCAATTCCGGGGATTCCTTAATCAGGTACGCTTAGTCATCCAGATGCATCCTTCCCAATATCCCACTGATGCATCTCGAGTCGGCCTAATAGGCACGCTACTTAGCGGCTCAGCCTTGGCATGGTTTGCTCCGCTTCTAGAAAAACAATCACCCTTACTTAATAACTTTGAAGATTTTATTGGTGAGTTTAAAGCCTGCTTTGGAGACACCGACAGCATCAGGACGGCGATCAACAAGATCCGGCGATTGCGTCAAGGCGATCGTCCAGCCTCTGCCTACGCGGCGGATTTCCGCCTACTTGCTTCAGATATACCCTGGGATGATCAAGCACTAATGGAGCAGTTTCGCTATGGCTTGCGAAACGATGTCAAAGATCTACTTCTAACTTTCCCCGAAGAACCAAAGTCTCTTACGGAGGCAATCAGTCGAGCAGTTCGATGTGACAACCGCCTTTTTGAACGGCGTTCAGAACGTCAATTACAGATACCACGCTCTAGGCCAGAGCCCACTTACGCCGCAGTCGCGGCTAAACCGTTTGCACGAGACACACCTCAAGCAAATACTTCGACACCGATGGAGATCGATACCATGCGTCGACGCGGCCCGTTATCGGAAGAAGAAAAGCAACGACGACGTGCCAATCGATTATGTCTTTATTGCGGTGGACCAGGACATATCGCCATCAATTGTCCCCATAGGCCAAGAAGACAGGTAAATCAAATCGTCGCCTGTACTAAACCCGAGTCAATTCTTCCCTTCGGAGTGTCTGATAGTATTAATAGTACTAATAGAGTGTCAGATAGTATTCATAGTACTAATAGCCCAAGTATCTCAAGTAAATTTGAAATCCTTAGTCAATTAGATGAAGAGTTAAACGATTGAGTCCAGCCAAAATAGGAGCCATTTGGTTGGACAGCAGCCCTAGATCTGTACAGCCCATTAGTGGTTCCATTCCTTCCAAGCAAGTTAGCAATGTGTTCCTAGCCCAAGTCATTGTTAGTACTAAAAGTACTCCCCCAGTACCCGTCCTAGCACTTCTAGATTCCGGAGCTAATTCCTGTTTCATGGATCGAAATTTTGCCCAAGCTTCTCAGATATCCTTAAGAAAACTTCCTTGTCCCGCATCTGTAGTGGTCATTGATGGTCGTCCCATTGCTTCCGGGAATATTGTAGAAGAATCAGAACCCATTCAAGTTGTCCTAGGTAGTTTTGTGTGTATAATATCATTTAATATAATTAGTAGTCCAGAGCATCCCATTGTCCTAGGATTACCTTGGCTTGAATTACATAATCCAGCCATAGATTGGAGAACAAGAGAAGTCCGATATCGACCACCCCAAGAATCAACTCACCGAGTTTCGACCATTTCACTCCATCAACTACGCGAAGAAGGACCCAAGGAGGCAATGTTCCTATTTGCCATATCAGTACATCCTTCTAGCACTATTAAGAAGGACTCCTCAATACAACTTCCGGCAAAATATCATCCTTATGCCGATGTATTTGACAAGGTAAAAGCCGGTACCCTTCCTCATCACCGTCCCTATGACTGTCCCATCGATTTACAACCAGGAACCGAGCCACCATGGGGACCAATTTACAACTTGTCACCCACCGAGTTAGAAGTCCTTCGAGCCTACATAGAGGAGAACTTGGCAAGCGGGTTCATCCGTCATTCGAAATCTCCGGCCTGTGCACCCATCTTCTTTGTCAAGAAGAAAGATGGCTCACTTCGTCTTGTCGTTGATTACCGCGGATTGAATAAAGTCACCATCCGGAATAGGTATGCACTTCCTCTTATATCAAGTCTTTTAGAGCGAGTTAATGGTGCCAAGTTTTTTACTAAAATCGACCTACGAGGAGCGTATAATCTCGTGCGGATCCGACCGGGAGGTGAGTGGAAGACCGCTTTTCGCACGCGGTATGGGCATTTCGAGTATACTGTTATGCCGTTTGGCCTAACCAATGCACCCGCAGTCTTCCAACACATGGCAAATGATATATTCAGAGACCTCTTGGATATCTGTTTGATCATTTATCTGGATGATCTGTTGATTTATTCGAAGACCCAGGAAGAGCACGATTCTCATGTACTATTAGTACTAAAGCGACTCCGCGAGAATGGTCTTTATGCCAAGCTAGAGAAATGTAGCTTTGACTGCAAGCAAGTGGAATTCCTAGGCTACGTCATCTCCTCAAAGGGCATCGCCATGGATCCAGCTAAAATCCAAACTGTACTAGAGTGGCAAATTCCACGGTCGGTACGAGATGTACAATGTTTTCTAGGCTCTGCTAACTTCTACCGTAAGTTTATACAGGATTACTCGAAGATTATTTTACCTCTCACACAACTTACGAAGAAGGGCCAAGCATTTCTTTGGTCCATCGAAGCAGATATGGCTTTTCGGCATCTTAAGAAAGCCTTTACATCAGCACCGATTCTAGCTCATGTGGATACAAGCAAACCATTCATCATGGAGGCCGACGCATCAGATTTCGCCCTCGGTAGCATCCTTTCTCAACAAGGCGATAAAGAAGAGTTGCATCCGGTGGCTTTCCATTCGCGCAAATTCAATGTCGCAGAAATCAACTACGAAATACATGACAAGGAGTTATTAGCCATCGTGGATTCATTTGTACAATGGCGGCATTTCTTAGAGGGCTCTCCACATCAGATCATTGTCTTTAGCGATCATAAAAATCTTGCTTATTTTCAGAACGCTCGCGTACTAAATCGACGGCAAGCTCGGTGGGCGCAATTCCTCACGCATTTCAACTTCGAAATCACATATCGACCGGGGAAGCAGCAAGGAAAAGCAGATGCACTATCACGGCGTTCATATCTTGCACCTCGTCCTGGTGACGCAACATTTGATAATCAAAAGCAAGTAATCTTGGGACCAACACGATTGCACACGACGCGGATTTTTCACACCCCGATGGATTCACGGATTACCGATGACATACGTGCAACCTTGAAGACGGATAGTTTTGCTCAAGCCATCCTGGCGCACATTGATACTTCTCGAGCATCCTGTTCTCAGTCTCAACAACCAGGTATTGACTACCGACAATTCGAATATCATGATGGTTTGTTATTCTTTAAAAAGCGCGTATATGTCCCCGATTGCTCCTGTCGCCTTCAAATCGTCCAACATTGTCACGACACCCATACGGCGGGACATTTCGGTAGTACCAAGACGTTGGAGTTAGTGCAACGATCTTTTTGGTGGCCCCACATGTGCCGTTTTGTCGACGACTACGTTCGGACCTGTGATGCTTGTTGCCGAGCAAAGATGCCACGACACCATCCATATGGCTTGTTGGAACCTTTACCAATTCCAAGTAAGCCATGGCAGTCTATTTGTCTTGATTTTATTACAGATCTGCCGGTCTCGAAGGGGTTCGATGCTATCCTAACCGTCGTCGATCGATATACGAAGATGGCACATTTTGTGCCATGTACTAAAGCCATCACTAGCGAGGAGACCGCCGCTCTTGTTATGCGTGAGGTATTTCGGCATCATGGCCTACCAGACAGTATTATCAGTGACCGAGGCCCGCAGTTTGTCTCCAAATTTTGGCAGCATCTCTTCAGGATGCTCAAGGTCTCCTGCAACCTCTCCTCCGGCTACCATCCTCAAACTGATGGACAGGCGGAACGAACAAACCAAACGTTGGAGCAATATCTCCGGTGTTTCCTGAGTTATCAACAGGACGATTGGGCCGAGATTCTCCACTTTGCGGAGTTTGCGTATAATAATGCTATTCACTCCTCGACTCGGGTCTCCCCATTTCTCGCTTATACCGGTTTCCATCCTCGCTGGTCGGTGATCGACACTCCGGAGCTACCTACCAACCCTCGTGCCGAGGACCATTTGGAGAGGCTACGCAAGATCCAGATGGATCTCTCTACTCACCTTCGTCATGCTCAACACACACAGAAGACTTATGCGGATCGTCATCGGATTCCCTCCTCTTTTGCCATCGGAGATCGAGTATGGCTCTTGCGTCGTCACATCAAGACTACTCGACCGTGCGACAAGTTGGATTATCGACGACTCGGTCCTTTCCGTATTACGGGGAAGATTAATGATGTCACCTTCCGCCTGGATCTCCCTCCACAGCTTCAGATACATCCGGTTTTTCATTGTTCTCTTCTTGAACCTTATAAAGCAAACACCATTCCCGATCGTGTGACACCACCGCCGCCCCCGCTGGAGTTGGACGCCGGCCCGGAGTATGAAGTTGCTGCCATCCTCGATTCCAAACTTGTTCGCAACAAACTTTATTACTTGGTCGATTGGCTCGGTTATAGTCCGAGCGAACGTACTTGGGAACCCGTCGAGAATGTTGCCAATGCACAAGATCTTCTTGCTGATTTCCACCGAAAGTATCCGGACAAACCCGGTCCGCAGTTAGCGCCGACTCGTTCCACTCGTCGTCTTTAAGGGGGAGATAGTGTCATGGCAAGACTCGAACCCATGACTTTATGCTACATGGGTCGAGCTCTTACCATTAGATTAGGAATTGTATTTTGTAGGATATTATTTTCATTTATACTTTATCATAGAAAATTGATGTATATTCCAGATCTCTCTGGAACATTCTAGAAGCTTCAAGATTATTCCTAAAAACACTATAAAAGGTGGCACAAGGCATTGTTTTGAACCAAATTGGTTCAACGCCAGTCTTAAGCCTCTTAGCCGCTTGTACTTATCTTTTTACATAATATATAGCTGCTGTCATCATCTCTCTCATTCTCGCTATCTCTCTCTCTCTCCTCTTCTCACTTCCTCTCTCGGGAATCTTACGCAGTCCCGTCCTCTTAGTACTAATAGTACTGCTGTTCTTAGTACTAATTCCATCTCTGTTTTAGTACTATTCCTGACAAGTAGTCGACCTTCGCCCATACACGACAAGCCTTCGTCATCGGCTTGAGGGGGAGGAACCGAGATTGGCGCGGCGAAGAAAGCCAAAGGCCGGATGGAAGCACACGAAGCCAACGAAAGCCAAAGCGGATGTTGGACACCTCACACTTGAGCTTGAGGGGTCGTGTTTAGAGGTCAAGCTCAACTTAGTTTAGTTATTTAGTCAACCATGTAACTTCTTAGTTACCTAGATAGAATCTAGTTAGGAGAGTTGACCATAACACCTTAAATAGGACCTTGTACTTAAGTGGGATATTCTAGATCCTCCACTCCTAAGTACATTTAATATAGGACTTACACCTTAGTACCTATATTCTACTCACACATGTGCACCTTTGCACATGAGATGTATATATACCTCATTGTGGGTATTTTTGTATTTGATAATGATGATGATGCTAATTTAATACAGAGTTAATCATCCCCCATCTTGTGTTGTTCATAAGTGTAACTTCCTCTCTCTCTTTCTCTCTCACACATACACACACATATCACTTAATCGTCCGCTTATCAACTAATCACATAATTAGGTACTAATTAACCCGTAGTTAATCACCTAATTATTAACAAATATAATTGTGTTGGATTCAGAGGTGGCACAAAGGCTATGTTATTTGTCCCAATGTACCATCACTTCCCCCACTAGCCCACAACATGCTAATCTTTCACTTAAGTCTAGGAAAGGGCAGCTTAATGCTAGATGAGCTTCCCTAACTTATATTGTGATGAAAAAGTTGAAGCCCCAACTCTATAATTGGGTAATCAACATAATGATGAGTAAAGCTACCAAGGGATGGGATGGGTTCTACGAGAACACCTAATACACACCTTCGGCACCAAGAGAGTGAACAATGACCTTGATATATATATATATGTATGTATATGTATCATGTATGTATTAACCCTCATCCAAATATGTGATTGGGTATGTATTTATGTGGATGTATGTATTGTATTAACTCTCTTTCAAATATGTGAATGAGTATGTATGTATTCGTAGTATGTGTGTTGGTATGTACAATGCATGTATGTGGGTGTACGTATGTTGGTATGCAATGTATGTATGTATGCATGCATGGCATGTTGATGTATGAATGTATCATTGTATGTATGTGTGTATGTATGTATGTGGATGTATGTTGATGTATGTATGTGGATGTATGTATGTATATGTATTCATGTATGTATGTATGTGGATGTATGTATGTATGTATGTATATGTATGTATGTGCGACGTGTCTATTATGACACAAATCATAAAGAGGGCTGGTGAGGGAATCGCGACCACAGACGGTGCAGGTTGCTCAAAGAAGGCACATGCAATCTGCATCGTCGAATTTCGATAAGGAAGAACGCGCGAAAAAAAAAGTTGTGCAGAGGTCGCCCAACCTTGTCAGAGGTCGCCCAACCGTTGGGTGACCAGTTTAAGCAAGTTGCCCAACTGCTTTAGGGCTTATATTGAGTTGGTCACCCAACCAACTCAATAAAAGATGTAGGTCGCCCAACCGTTTATTTTTAAAGCGGTTGGGTGACTTGCAAAAGTAGGTTGCCCAACTGCTTTAGGGTTTATATTGAGTTGGTCACCCAACCAACCCAATAAAAGATGTAGGTCGCCCAACCGATGACTATAAAAGCCTAAAACCTGTCATTATCTCTCATTTTTTCAAACGAGATTGACAGGTTTCTTTTGCCGGGAAAGAGTTGGGCGTTAGGCGGCCTACAATCAACATACACAACAATCAATATCC
Organism: Azolla caroliniana; assembly: GCF_043228905.1. Classification (NCBI taxonomy): domain Eukaryota; kingdom Viridiplantae; phylum Streptophyta; class Polypodiopsida; order Salviniales; family Salviniaceae; genus Azolla; species Azolla caroliniana. The sequence continues at coordinate 5,135,006 of NW_028230443.1, forward strand.
TCCATCACTATTCCCAGGTATGTACTAAACCCTATCGCATCACTTTTTCTGTTTTTTTTACATGTGGTAGGAATAGTTGAGGGATTAGGGTTTGGAGTAGTTGAGGGATTTTGTTTCTTGTTGAGGGATTACAAGGATAAGGATTCATTACTAAAATCATGTAGAAGGCTCTACCTCAGACATGAAATCTATGCATTGAATAAGGTAGCAGTATTCGATATTGCATCCTGAGTCTTTTAACTGCATAGTTAAGGTACAAAACATGGATATGCCATCACTATTATCCCCCCAAAACAAATGGAAAAAATAGTAATAATAATCACGAAGTTGCATTTGAATTGTCTTAATCCTTGGTTTGATTGATTCAAAAAGGGGTATTTCAATCTTCCCCCTAAGATCATCCACATCAATTACCACATTTTTTTAATCTTCTTCGAGAATGTGTAACACTTTTCGTTGAGCGGCATGCAAGCAACCTCTACATAACGAAAGGAAAACTATCTTATGTTCTATCAATTACACATTCACTCATCATAATCATGGTTCCATACCATCATCAATAGCCTTACCCCCTCTTCATAAACCTTCTTACTTCTTTAATCCTATACTCTCTCTAGTTTACCAACACCAGAGACTCTGGCTTTGATTCAATTAACTCTCTTTTATTGTCAATCCCCAGAGACAGCTCTGTGCCATGTTTAAACTGTCTCAATCCTTGTTTGATTCAGAATGGCATTGATTTAACCCTGAAGTCATTCATATCATTATCATCAATTTTTTTTTGTCATCAACAATGTGTAACAATCTCATTGTCCTCTTTTCTTTTCTTCATTTTTTTAGTCATCAATAATGTGTAACAATGGCACTAAAGCATTGCCATTGTTCCATCCTCATCTTTTTTTCTTAGAGGTCACATCAACCACATTCACTGCAACACATGACTTTTCCTTTTAGGACAAACCACATTTACTAAATCATTTAACCTTCATATGTTGTTTTACACACAATCCTTACATACAGGGAGGGTCACCACCATCATCATTATATTCCTCCTCCTCTAATTAGAGATTTGGAACATGATAAGTAGGATATAACATATGGGGAGATTTGGAAGTGAGGGATTAGGGTTTCGGGTTTAGGGTTTAATGATTTGCTTGCTTAAACTTAATATTGTGTGTGTTTGAGTATTAAATTCAAAAAATGTTTGATTACTTGAATGGTGGTAGATGGCTTCCAAGTCCAAGTACAAAGATTGGTGGGATTTCGATAACAGTGACATATATCCAACTCAAGAGAGGTATGTCACGAACCAATCTCCCCTAATACTGGTTTAGGGTTTGATGCATGTATGTTGACTCGTGATTTGTTAAAGGGTCTTCGTTAGAAGACATTGGCGAAGTTCGTCAGCCGACATGTGTACGAGTGGGGACAGAATGGATCAAACACATACGCCTCAAATCGAGCCCATACAGGCCATGGCAACATTTGACCAAGATGCTCCTCCAAATGGTATGTGGATTTGGTGTCGTTCCAATATGTCAATCTTTATGCCAATCTTTATGTCAATCTTAAATATGTAACACATACAGAAGGAACAGATGCTCCTCGCCCAGACTCGTTGTATAAGGTTGGAAGAGATGCAAATAGGAACAAGGCCCGTGTGTGTATCTATACTGAGTATTGCCGCCTCTCGCCAAGGTGGTATCGCAAAAAAAGTGACATGGAATCACATTTACGCAGGGAACATGGAATAGACATAGTCCTACCACGAGGGATGCGTATAGAGGAGGAGGAGGGTATTCCGGGGGTATGCTTTAATAACTATGAGCGTCAGAGATCACTCAGAAGATTCATGGACCCCGAAATCAAGTACAACAGAAATCGGCAAACATATATCCGGAAGTTGAAGGTTAGGGCTGTTTCGAGGTACCACTCTATTCCGTCTGAACTCCGTCTTGACACAGAGGCAGAGTTCGTGGCGCAATTTATGGACAATGAGATGGCCATATACGACTCCAAAAAGGATGAGCGTTTGGAAATGTTGGCGAAGAAGATATCATCCGGTTTGGATTCTTATGTAAGTATGAGCGAGGATTTCATTTCATATATGTGTTGGAGGGTTTATTGGTAGAATTCAAATAATAACATGTGTCTTATTGTGGTGAAACAGTGTAAAAAGGCAGGGATATCCACCCAACCACAGGGTGTGTCCACGGATGTGGATGAGGCTCTAAACCCATCTGAGGGTGGTGTGTCCACTCCACCGAGACGGAGACGACAAAAGATGCCAGTCCGACGGAAGGAGGTCGAGTCACACACTGATGTTTATTCCCTAACATCAGATTCAGATGACGTTGCACCGAATGTGGCCATAGTTCAAATTCAGCATGGCAAGGGCATAAGGTTATGGATCCAAACACCAAATAAACACTTTTCCAGGTAGGGTTTATGTGAAATATAAAGTAGTATCCTACTAACTGACATGGGGTGTGATGTACCTACTCAAACTACATATTTTTATGCATTCAGGTACCAGCTGACCTGCCAACGTCTCGATTTGGCCCTTGACGTTACCGAGTCAAATCTTGAGACCATGTGCAAGTGTCGTGAAATGGCATCGACGTGGACTATGACCTTATTCACGTTGTGGATGGAGTATTCGTTGCCACTCGAGGTGACATAACGCTTCACTGTCGTCGACCCACTCTGGGTGACGCTACACCAACAGATGATGAAGGGGCAAGCCATCCTTAGGAAGGTGGCTGAATGTGATTATATGTTCATTTCGATCGTGCTTGACGGGCATTGGGTGTTGTGGACGAAGATGCGACAGAAAGTTTCTAAGCTAACTAGCAAAGTAGTCTTCTGCGATCCATTGAACAACGCAGCAACTGACAACATGCGGAGAATGGCAGAGTTGGCGATTCGGGAAATTTCATCTGAACTGTTAGACCACACCATTGTGCCTGAGGGTCAACATCACGTATTGCACATCCCAACTCAGCCAAATTGTTGGGATTGTGGCTTTTACGTCATGAAGACTATCCAAATGTTGGTGGGGGAGTTCTTACAAGGATGGATATCTCTGACTTTTGTAAGTGTAATTGCAATGCCTTATTCATGTGGATTGTGTATAGATGTGTTCTTATACATATTTGGTGACAGGGCACAGAGATGTGGTTCACCAAACACGAAATGGATTCACTTCGGAATCATATGGACGAGTGGGCACGAAGGGTACTAGGATTTGCACCTGCGACCGGTGGCTCCATATTGTAAATTTTGTGAATGTTGTTTTCAGCACAAATTTTGCTATAGAGCTGATGTTATAACTATATTTTGGAATCCACACAAATTTTGTATAGCGAGAATCGACTCATTGTAGATCGCGATTACTTATTAATGGAAATGTTGTTTACAACAAGTGTTTATCTCAAGTTGATTTGTTGTTTTAAACCAATCACAAGTTGTGATCTAAAGGTGATTTGTTGTTTTCAACCAATCTAAGTTGTGATCTAAAGTTGATTTGTTGTTTTAAAAGTTTCTCAAGTTGTGATCTCCAATAGATTTGACGTTTTAACCAATCATCTACTTAATCCTTTCTCTATCTTATTGGTAAATTCTAATTTCACACAGCTCCTAGTTCCTAAAAGACTTTCAATTGACTTTAGCAACGTTCCTAGAACCTTCCTCGCGTATGTCTAAAAAAAGGACTTTTTTTATTTCTTTAATGAACTACGATTTTTCATTCAACGGAGAAACCAAGTTGCCCAAACATCTTTAAATTAATTCTCTTTTGATATGGTCACCCAACCAGGTTGCCCAAACCTCTTAAAATTTATTCTCTTTTGATATGATCACCCAACCAGGTTGCCCAAACCTCTTAAAATTAATTCTCTTTTAATATGGTAACCCAACAAGGTTGCCCAAACCTCTTAAAATTTATTCTATGTTGATATGGTCACCCAACCAGGTTGCCCAAACCTCTTACAATTAATTCTCTTTTGATATGGTCACCCAACCAGGTTGCCCAAACCTCTTAAAATTAATTCTCTTTTGATATGGTCACCCAACCAGGTTGCCCAAACCTCTTACAATTAATTCTCTTTTGATATGGTCACCCAACCAGGTTGCCCAAACCTCTTAAAATTAATTCTCTTTTAATATGGTAACCCAACTAGGTTGCCCAAACCTCTTAAAATTTATTCTATGTTGATATGATCACCCAACCAGGTTGCCCAAACCTCATAATCTAGGTCGCCCAACTTGTTACCTAAACGGCCAAAAACACTGTCACATTTTAAGTCATATTAAACCCTTCACCGTCATTTTAATCAGAGCTGACTCCATCTCTAGTTAATTACCTTTTAAGATCAGATTCAATTAATCACATTCTCTATCTTAATCCGAAGCAATTAATCACATTCTCTATCTTAATCAAGTTCTTATAATCACATTCTCTGCCTTAATCACATTCTCTGTCTTAATCACGTTCTTATAATCCCATTCTCTATCTTAATTAGGTTCAATTAATTACATTCTCTAGCTTAATCAGATTCTTGTAATCACCGTCTCTATCTTAATCATAATCTCTGTCTTAATCATAATCTCTGTCTTAATCAAATTCACTTAATCACATTCTCTAGCTTAATCATGTTCAATTAATCATATTCTTATAATCGTCGTCTCTATCTTAATCATAATCAGATTCTCTATCTTTATCATAATCTCTGTCTTAATCAAATTTACTTTATCACATTCTCTAGCTTAAATTACCTCTGATTAATCACATTCTTATAAACCAAGTTGTCGAGATGAATCAAAATGAAATAGATTTCATCACGTCCTTGTATGATTCTGAGGATGGTTATGCATCACCATACTCCGCAACCATCGATGAAGACTTGGATTCGTCTACATCCGAAGACTATGAGTTGGCTTCATCTGAAGAAGAGGCGGAGGAGGTTGATCCCTTCATGTATTGTTCGGCGAGGTATTTTGCGTTCACTAGAGGTATGTACGATTTAATGCTTAAAGATTTATTGGGTCAAGTTAAGGTAACATTTGAAATATTAAGCACACTCGCAAGGGGTGCACCTCTTAATTTACATGCATGGAGGCGCATGAAGAGTCGTCTCACGCTTAGAAATGAGCATGCAATACACCTTAAGGCATCGCCTCATCTTCAGATTACACATGTAGAGAAATGGAGGGAGATAGTATTGGCGTCACATTGTGGCGCATCGCACCGTTCTTTGACAAGTACTCTGTTAGAGTTAAAGAGACTTTGGTCCAATGACCTTCGTGACCATGGGATCCCTAGTGCGTATGTGAAAGCAGTGATTGACCAATGTGGTTGTCAAGTTGTGTTGAGGTTAACTCCATCTGACATGGAGGGGACAAGTGTCGTGAAATATAAAAAGTCTAGACCCATAGAAGTGATCAAGATAGAGGCACATAGGGTTGATGATACGCTCATAGATGTTCAATTGAGGTATCACACATGCTTCCGTACAGGGATCACAAGGGGTGCACATGTGACTAGGTATAATTGTCACCGATGCGGTGTGGCCAACAAGCAATATCCATGCACTCGACGTAGAAAGCATTCATCTCGATGTGGGTGTACTTTTCATGTGAACGCTCGAATGAATGGCAGGGTTGACCATGGGACAGTGACCGTTTCAATATATGGACCTCATACGGGTCATGTACCGGGAAGTAGACCAGATGCGTACTATTTGCCAGTGGCCCCAAATGTTATAAGTTGTTGTAGAGATGACCTTTTTGATGTTGGTTGCGCACGACATGTGGCACGAATGAGCATGCGTAAGGAAGCATATCATAAGTCCAAGGCTAGTCCATTAGACCTTGTGAGTTATAGGTTCTTTATGATACCAAAGGAGGTCAATAACATGGCCAACAAGTTAAAAATTGGGAGTGCCATGTCAGGGGTTGATTGGTCTTTGATGATGCAAGATGCCTATGCCCTCCGAGATCTTGGGAAGGTGGCTCATGTCCAACCCTACTTGCCTGGTGAATATGGATCTCCCGCAAGGCAACCGTTCATCTTGGTGCTCCAAGATGAATGGATGTTAGAGATGTGTGAGCGATTTTCAATAAACAACTCTTGGGCAATCTACTCCACGTTTAAAACAAACCAATTTGGCTTGCCATTATATGCAGTTGTGGCCCCAAATGCCATGGGAGTTGGTATCCCATTATGGTACATGATATGTAGTTCTGATAAGGGGTCTAACCATGAGCAAGTAGCTTTAGAAACTTGCTTGAGAGTCATATTTGCACGGATGCCCAATGTGAGGCCAAATGCCATAGTCATCGATAAAAGTTGGACATCATATAATGCCATAAGTAATGTGATTGCAACAGACCGATTATCTTGGATAGTTACAAATGGGCAAAGGTCGCAAACACATTGTCGACTTTTGTTGTGTCACTTCCACGCAAAAAAAGCATGGTTGGACAATTTGTTGCCAAAGGTAAGTGTAACTAAGAGAAACCATCTTTATAATCGGATGTGCCAACTCATGCAATGCATTACGGAATCCACATTCAATGCCCAATGTGAGGAGTTAAAGGTAGAATATGCAAACAAGCCAGGTGTTTGGCAATATATAGAAGGAGGATGGTGTGACTTGACATGTGTGTGGAGGAAACTGTGGCCCAAATTTGGTAGAATGTTCAACTACGGACATGTTGACACTACCAATCTCGTGGAGAGACATTGGCAGTTTATCAAATATACTGCCTTAAGAGGGAGGATAAACCGATCAATTACCGATCTTGTGCATGTTTTAATCGGGGACAGTCAAACTGGAACTTGCATCGGGGGTACTGTTATTGAATGGTACAAGCAACGACAAGAAATATGTGAGAGTGGTAGATTTGCACCACGTGCAAATTGTAGGGATCAAACAACAAGACTTAAAGAGGCCGAAAGGCTACTAGAGAGGTATGAAACTAATGATGCGACAATGCATATTGTGGACGAGCCCTGATATTGGTTTAAAATATTGAGCTTGACAAAACCGAATGTATGGTATAATGTATCGCTCCAATGTTCATATTGTGATTGCCAAGACCCTATGAGTAAATGTAAGCATATACTCGGCATCAGGATGATTATTGAGAGGCACATGCCACATCTATGTGGGTCATTGCCTTTTATAGATCATGCAACCCATATGCGCAATGACCATTTCACAGAGACGGAAGTGGAGACAGAAGTAGAACCAGTCGAGGAGACAAACCCTATAACATCACAAATGGAGGAATGGGAGTCGAAAATACAAACGGTTGAGGGGGCTATTCAATGTCTTAGGCAAGGGTTACGATCCCTTGACCGTGCAACAATTTTGGCATGTATGGAGTCCATTGAAGAAATAGGTCAGACGCTGGTGTATCACCTAGGTGCACCGAAACCAACCAATGAAGAAGACCGTGGATCCATAGGGCGTAGGCAAGCAATTGGTGCAAAAAGGGGAGCATCAATCAACATTTCACAAGATCTCATTGGCAGCTCCCCAAACACTTGCAAGGCACACACAGGAAAAATGCAAAGAGGCGCAAGTCGAGCTAGGAGGCGGTTGCCAATATGTGCAACAGAGAAGATGCGATGCTTGCATTGCGATGCCTTGACCTTTAGATCAAGGGACTCAAATGTTGATTGTTGCAAGAATTGTGGTCGCATCTTGCCATCATCTCTGGATGAGCCATAAACATAGCTTGGGTGGTTTTGCGGACCGGTGCATTTGGGTTTACAATGTTTCAAGTGGATTTATGTTGATTTATGAGTGCATTTGGGAGTATGTCATATGTTGATTTATGTTTTAAGTTTCCTTATTCAAGTATGTCATCCTTTGATTTGGGTTTACGGTGTTTAAAGTGGATTTACGTTCTCTGTTTTAAGTTTTATTTTTTTTAACTTTTAACTTTTATGTTTTAATATGATTATTTGTTTTAACATAAGTATGGTAAAGATCGTCGATTTTGAATAATTTAAGGTTGGATTTTGTGACTGTTTGATATGTTATTGTAAGTTTTTTAAGGGTAATGAACAAGCTTATTTGAAGATTTTGGTCGAAATGATACATTTGGTTGGGCGACCTGCAACGGTTGGGCAACCTGCAAATGTCAGGGTTGGGTGACCTAAAACGGTTGGGCGACTTGCAACAGTTAGAGTTGGGCGACTTGCAACAATCAGAATTGTAACAGTCAGAGTTGGGCGACCTCTGACAGGGTTGGGCGACCATCGACTCAAAGTTGGGCGACCTCTGACAACTTTTTTTTTCGCGCGTTCTTCCTTATCGAAATCTGACGGTGCAGATCGCACGCGCGTTCCTCTAAGCGACCTACACCGTCTGTGGCCGCGATTCCCTCACCAGCCCTCTTTATGATTTGATGCAGAATAGACACGAGCATGTAGAATAGACACGAGCATGTATGTGGATGTATGTATGGGTTTAGGGTACTGTAGAGTGAAAATGCAGACACATACATACAGAATACAGAATATGTAGTTAGTTCTCCAATTGTCTTGGAACCCTCTTCACCATCATCGATGAACAGAGTAACCCAGAGATGGGTTCTACGAGGAAGACTACGACACCGGTCCTTCTCTTCTTCTTCTTCTTCTTCTTCTTCTTCTTCAGAGAGAGCAGAAGACTCAGCCAAGATGATCGAGGTATGGGCATGGGGTAAAGGAGATAGTGGTCAGTTGGGAGCTGGAGATGATAAGAATCACAGGAAACCCCACCTCATCGCTCGCATTCAACCTCCCCCGAATCTTCATCTTGCCCCAATGCAAGGATTGTCTGCAGAGACCCCTCTTTCGTCCATTTTCTCTAATGTGGGTTGCATTAACAACCTATCCTCAAGTCATCATCTTGGAAAAGAAGATCTATCATCGTCAATGCACCGTCTCCATCATGGGATTGAACAAGGTCCATCATCATCAGGTTTTTTATTTTCTCCTTTTTTTTTTTAATGTGAATTGTAGTAATCTATGGTCATGGAAAACTTACAATCATCATGAAAATTATGATCAAGTTCTACTCTCTGGGTCTGTGCTTCTCATTATGTATTTCGTCACATCGCCATAAAAAATAATGTCCTCTCGTTATGTATGTCGTCACACCATCGTAAAAGATATTGTTGTCAAATCATTGTAAAAAAATAATGTCTGCCATCCATTGTTCCTTATTCTGACTCAACCCTTTTTTATTCTCCCAATGTAGATTGCAATAATCTATCATCTTCCTGTGTGTCATTGAGTAATCATGGCATACAATGTCTATAACCATATATGATCAACCTTTTTTCTAAGGTTGACATACAATTAAGTCATCATAACCATTTTCTCTAAGGTTGATTGCACCTATAAATGATCAACCTTTTTCCTAATGTGTGCGGGACTAACCGATTACGAAACCATCTTGAACAAATGTCTTGCATCAATTCATCATGAAAGAAGATTTTTTGTCAATCCATAACTAGAAGAACTTAAACCATCAAATTAACATGAAAAAGATGGTCTACCAGCAAGTTATCATGAAAAAGAAGGTATATCATCAAATCAACATGAATGAGAAGGTTCATCATCAAGTCATCTTGAAAAAGAAAGTTTTTCATACCTTTCGTCTCCTATCATTGCATATTAGATATTTATGTAAATGAAAGTCTATCATAAATCATGGTAAAAAGAAAATTTTCTTCTACATCTACAGTCGGAGTCTCTTGTGGGCTGTTCCATTCTGGATTGATTCTAGATGGAGAGATGTGGACTTGGGGTAAAGGGGAAGCCGGGAGACTTGGGCTCGGATCAGAAGTGCCAAAATATGGTCCTGTTTCGAACCCACATCTTGAAAATGTGCATTGTCTTTCTCTCGGAGGCTTGCACTCTGCTGCTACTACTGCAGATGGAAAGCTTTATACATGGTAACTACTCTCAATCTCTTTTATGAAATGATATTATGAAATCCTTCATGGTCATTTGCATTTTGAGGTTTTTCTTAAACATTTACCACAAATCCTTTCGTGCTTAGACATTGTGAAGCTTGCTTACAACATGTTTATAAAATACATAATTCATGCTCATCCACACTGTGCGGCTTACTTACAGCATGGTCATTCATATTATTTTTTGAAACATCCATTTGTGCAAACTACATTTTTTCATATGTATACACATCTGTCTAGAAGGTACAATGTATAAAGCTTTATATGGTGAAAAGTAAGAGAAAGAGTTCAACGTTCCTGTAATCAATAACTTCATGAACAGATGAAAATTTTGTTGCTCAATAAGCATCACTCAAGCTCTTAAATCTATGTTTAATTATCTTTTTAAGGTGATAAACCAAGAGGAAGAGTATTGGAGTTTTAGTTACCCAAAATCTTCGAATATTGGGTACTTTATAATGCAATCTTATATGAATGGCTAGAAAAAAAACCTAAACCCAAGGTCTCTGTATTACAAGGTGGCACTGTGCCATAATATATCTGGTCTTAGTGACGGTATTTGATGAGTTTGTATTGCATATCAATGACTCTGTTTTTGCTTTCATTTTTTAAATTATTTTGTTTGGTTATTGACATCATTGTCTAGAACAAGGTTTATCTTTTCTATTAATATATTAATACAAGGATCATAATGCACTTCCAAGTTTTTTGATATGAAGGCTTGCAGGGGTTTTGGAGCTTTTGGAGCATTAGGTCATGGAAGATACAAGGCTGAGCTTTTACCAAGAAGATTACACCTTCAAAAAGATAAAGAAGATAAAGTAGCATATGTTGCAGCCGGTGGGTCTCATTCTGCAGCGATCACCTCATCAGGTATTTAATTAACTGCATTTCTTGAAACTCTTCCATATAAAGATGATAACTATAACAATTTTAGAGGAGAAACAAAATCCATGTAGTGGATGCTTACAATTTTTTTTGGTATTAAATCTTTTACTATGCATGTGCACACATACTCTCTCATAGGGGTGTCATTGGATAGAGCCACTGAGAGTTGTTCATGCACATAAGAATCTGTAACATCTGGTTTGATATGATGAGAGAATCTCTGTTACTAAGATATATGGTCTGGTAGCACAAACGAGATTTCTGATTCCAAGATATATACTCTGGCTGTAATATGGTAGTATACTCACATACCTTGTAAATTTAACTTGTTAATTGGATAGGTGATTTGTATACATGGGGCAGAGATGAAGGGGATGGAAGGCTTGGACAAGGGGATGAATTAGTTACAGATGAAGGAGCAGTCAATGTTCCATTGCATGTGTACCTCATGCCAGAGGCAGTCAAAGCAGTGAGCTGTGGAGGCTTTTTCACAATGGCATTATCTTGTGGAGGGAAAGCTTGGAGCTGGGGAGGTAATGACCTCTCTCATGTTATGTCTTCCAATGGAGAAAAAGAAAACTAGTAACAGTAATTGAACTTAATAATAAACTCCGAAAAAAACGTTTTGGTTCTTTCTCATAATACATTCTCATTGTGATAAAGTTGTATGCACAAAAAACTCAAGCCCGTTCTTATGTTTCTATTTGAAACTCAACAACTTAATCCTAAGAGAAAATAAGAATGATTTGCATATATTTTCTAGAGTCTCTTTTGAAGGTGTTGAAAATTCACTCTGATCTATTTTTATACAGCTAATGCTAACTATGAACTTGGAAGAGGAGACAATCATGCCCGTTGTAAACCGACACTGATTCCTGAGATTGAGAATATGCACATTGTGCAGGTCGCTTGTGGTGGCTATCATTCAGCTGTTTTGACAGGTCCACTTTTCTTTCCATCTCGAATTTATTCTATCTTGTTTTTAAGTTAAGTTAATTTCCTATTGAATTTATTCTGCTTATTGTTAAAACTGCAACTTCCAATTTGTTCATTCTGCTGTATTATCAGTAAAGATCAAAAACTTCAACCTTAACCGAGATTTGATTGGTTTGTGGTAAAAATGTGAAACTTATGAATAGCCAAAGTTGATGGTTATTAACAATTGGCAACAGTTCGGTTCTGTTTGAGAGGGTCCAAACCGAACTGTTTAAACTTTTTGAAATCTGAACCAAACCGAGCCACGAAACCGTTAAACCGAGCCGTTAAACTGTAAAAACCGTGGTTTCATGGTTTGGTTTCGGTTTTGAAAATAGGTCAAAATTGTAAATTGTTTAAAATTTATAATATTTCATTTTTTACAATTTTTACAATTTTTAAGATGTTCCTAAAATGTGAGAATAAGGTCTAAAAATGAAAAGATTGCTTAAAAACAATTTTTAAAATTTAAAATTTAAAAAAAAAAAAACTGTTAAACTGTTTAAACCATGGTTTCTGGCTGTTAAAACCAAACCGAACCGAACCATTAAACCGTTAAGCTGCCGTTTCGCGGTTTGGTTCGGCCGATTGTTAATGGTTATAACTTTTTCATGTGCTTCTGTGTAACATAATGGTGTTTTTATGTTAAAATTGATACAGATGATGGGAAGGTATTGACATGGGGTAGGGGTGGTGATGGGCAGTTAGGCCATGGGTCATGGGGAAATGGCAAAATCCCACAGGTAGTAGAAGCACTTTCACATCTAAGGATTGTTTACATCGCTTGTGGAAGCTTTTCTACAGCTGCCATTACTGGTAAAAGCTTAAAAAATCAATTGTATTTGTAATACTATTTTACCGGCATATTATTGGCTTTAAAAACTACTACTAGTACATTAGGCTATTTATATAACATAATCTGAGAATGATTGTATACACAGACACAGGTATATTATATTGCTGGGGTAAGAACAAAGATCATCAACTAGGTTTTCCTGGGAAAATGGATGCGGAAAATATACCTACTAAAGTTACTTTCAACCGATCCAATGACTCAGAACAGGATAAAGAGTCATCAGTTATTTCAGTTGCTATGGGAGCTTGTCACGGGATTGGTGTTGTTCTCCATTGAGCTTGAGTGAAATATATATGATGTAGCCTCCAAATCCTTAAAAAGAAGGAATTTTGATGGAAGTCTCAAGATGAGGCTTAACGATGTGATTGAAACATGCAAAAGAGCATAATTATATGGTTGTATATTATCTCCAAATTTTGATGATCACCCAGCTGTGTAAAGATATATATATACCCACACACACATATATATAGGAGATATGATGTGATGCATCAGTTCTGTTGATGGATACCGAGAAAAATAATGTGGTTCCATACAGGATCAAAGCCTAAAACACTAACATCTGGACTGAACAACAGAATCAATTTAGTTTGTCAAAATAATGTTGTCTGACAAAATTTGTGGCATAAGCTTGATTGTGGATTGATGATAAGTGTATTTATCTCATGCAGCTGTACTATGAATCATAAACCTCAAACTCTCATTCTCTAGTCACTAAGCATTAAATCTAACCCAAAGTTAACTCTAATTGAATTCCTAAACCTACACCTAAAGCATAAAGCCTATCCTTGTAACAACATTAGTTTTGTTGAAATTGTTTTATATAGTCATTATTTATAAAGGTGTGAACATATATAAATGATCAATGTATTTGATTGTATGATGGAAATTCGGATCTGAATTTTAACTTTAACAATGATATTTCACACTTCATCTATGTATAATTTGTCTCTAGAAAACCATCAATGGCCATTTAAATGAATAATGTGGCTATGAAATTCAACTCTAACACTGAAAATGATGTGTAAACCCAATTTTAAATGCTCCCCTCATTGGATTGTAATGTTTCTTGAAGCTATGCAATGACATGGATTGGTTTAAGAAACATGCTTACTATTATGTAGGTTCGAATGAGTCGTTCAAAGGTTTTGGTAACTCTCAAGGATCTTGTGTTTCCTTTTCTCTTTCTCTCGTTACATGTTGGATCTTGTAAAGTGAAAAACATAAAGAGTTTGAGTAATGTGTTAAATAGATTGACAATACACTACTTCATTGGAGAAGATGCATATGGTTGAATGTATAATGTTAGGGGTGCATAAAATGTGGGGACATAATTAATGCGCAATCAATGTTGTTGGAGTTGCTTGCTGAGCGATCCAAAATTTTCCAATTTTCCAAATGATTGTTAATTCTTCTACTTATTGTTCCTAATTCTATGCGGTTTTGTGATTTATGGGCACCCAATATATTCAGTGTTTTTTGCAATAACTCTTGCATTTGATGGTTTCTTAATCATCTCAATTTTGCAACTAATTGATTTACCAACATTGTACGTTACAAAATTTTCTTTCATATTCAACAAGTTTCCTCCAAAGTGCTCAAATATATAACTATGTGCCCTTTGTTTTAAAGTTAATCATTTCTTCACATCATAGAGTTCTAAACCATTACACCTTAGTTGTTAATATACAATCAATCACATATTAATTGGCGTATAGTTTAAGCCCCCGACTTATTTGGTAAATTTCATTGGTGTTGATGGTATCCATTGGTAAATTGCATAGGTCATACTTTAAGATATTACCGTTTTGCAAAACCGATGCTTTGAGAATTAAATTGGGTACTTGGGAATAGAGAAATTTAACTTGAAAGATATGTAAAAGATATGACAAAACCATCATTGTGTATAGGTAAGTCCTAGAGAAACTACAGAGGATATGATACGCATGGACATCAAGGAGCGGAAAAAACGAACATAAAGACAAAAGAGAATTGATAACATTTAAGGACACCCCTACACTACTTCATTAGTCGAAGTTGAATTTGCTTGAGTTGACGTTGAAGTTGATTGACAATAAATAAACTACATTCATGATATAGGCCAATCTCTACTAATACTAACAACTGGTTTTGTAGGTGTCACCGTGTCTGGACATTCTCTTCAGCACATGAAAACATCGTATTAGATGTTAGGGAAAATACCAAAAGTACCGCCCACATAAGAAAGGGGACTATAATTTCTACCCCTTTGATTCTCAACAATATTATGATATGCCCCTTGCAAAGAAATTGTCCTACTTTTTAATTGTACCCAACAATGACAATAATCACTATTCCAACTTATCATTAATAAAATAGCCACGTGTATATGTAAATATTTATCCTTCATCTTGATTCACTTATTTGAATCAGTACTTTAGTGATTCTAATGTTAATCGGTTAATATAACAACAGTCAATTTAAACTTTAGCCAAGGGTATATGATGGTATTGTTAGAATTACAAGGAGTGGTTGTTGTATTACCCCCTTGCATGACAGGCACTTCTTATACATTTTATGATAGACAAAATCTCCAAGTACATTGACTGGAATAAAATGCTCCTTGATGATGATGTGCACGAATGCTTTGAAATCATTTAGGTGTGCCACTGTAGTCTATGAATTCAATCCTTGTTATGTCCATTTATGGTTTTCAGCAAACAACTGTCTCATGATGTGTGGTTTATGATAAATTATGAGGTGGTTAAAGTCAAAAGACGAAATCACAACTCCATCGTCCCAAATGGATTAAGGAACACATCATGTACGTTATACACACATACTAATGTGAATGCATTTTCTCTAACCTTGGTTCCCTAGCCCGTTTCTTTCCTTGTGTTTCTGTTTTGTCTTTTTGTATGCATGGCAAGATTAAAATTTGTGCTTTCCATAAGGTAACATAGGTAATTACAATTATATGTGGAGGGAGAAAACAAATGAACTTTAAAGGTAAAAATTCCATCAAGGTTGAGACAATCATACCCCACATTGTATTTTTTATCTTGATTTCATAGGAATGCTTCCTATATTTTGTCTTTCCAAGTATTGAGTTACCATTTTTATCCTTCAATTAAATATATAAGGGTTTTCGAGGAAGACGAAAAAGTGTACAACATCGGTAAAAGGGCAAGTAATCTGCCAATTGACTTAAGTTTGGATCGAGGCTTGCTACACCCAAATGGATTCGCAACAAATATCTATGTACACTTGTTCAACAACACAAACTTATATGTAAACGGAGTCCTCTTAAATCTAGTAGTATTAATTGTCTTTGGTGGCATTTTATCGTCATATTTTGCGTATTGTTGTCGTCACAAACTCAACTACATGATCCCTTTACTTAATCATGTAACACAATAATGCACAATAACAAGCATAATATCCATAAGAACCTCTTACGTACTATGGTCAAAATTCAAAACACAACTTGCATGGCATGTACATGCATTTATATTTTCCAATAGACATTCCGAGTAGCTACCTGCATCCTTTCATATCTTATAATCATTCAGATAAATGGACACTAACGACCTTTATTTTATTTTAATCTCTATTTACATCCTCATCCATTTATTGGATGCACGGGTACATAATCCCACATATTGACATATACAAGCCGACATATGTGGTTCATGGCTATTTATAGTTATTGATAGCATTGAAACCGTGTGAGCCATATTGCATACGACCTTGAGATTGTTTTATGGTATGTGAAGCAACACAACTTTTTCTTATAATATCCTAATTATTCTTGTCCCAATTTTGGGATCTTGACATAGATTTCTTCAACAAGTCGACAAATAACATCTTGAATGATGTTACATGCATGCATCAGTAATTGTAATCGTATAGCATTGAAACCGTGCGAGCCATATTGCATACGACCTTGAGATTGTTTTATGGTATGTGAAGCAACGCAACTTTTTCTTATAATATCCTAATTATTCTTGTCCCAATTTTGGGATCTCGACATAGATTTCTACAACAAGTCGAGAAATAACATCTTGAATGATGTTACATGCATGCATCAGTAATTGTAATCGTATAAATGGTTAGAAAATTACAGAGCAAATTTCATTTTGCATTGGGATGGATGTTTATTAATAAGTAGCACATATCTTAAAATTCACACATATCAATAACATTACTTGATCAATCATATTGTGTACGTCCCCTATTGGCACAGACGAAACATTTTTATATTTACTACCTTAGGTTCCATATCAAAACAAGTAAAGAACGTGACATATGCATAGACAAGTAAAAATGGTTGGAAGTCTTGTGTGAACTACACATTGTAAAGAACGTGAGTTTGTAGAAACAAGTAGCCCAAAACATGCTTTAAGATCTACTTTGAAGTTGATGGAGTCTAGACTCACAATCCATAGTGATTTCCAATGAAGCAACCAACAACACATTACAACTATGACAATGTATTTTGAAAGTCTAGACATTAGTGTTTTGTCATTGGGATGCACGATATGAATCGTAATTTTTGTTTATATAAATACAAAACATTGACAGTGTGTTTCTAGTTTTGTACCAAAAGTACTTCTTTCATTCCTGTAGGGACAATTTCTATCTAGAATATTCAAAGTTTATATGATTGGACCTATCAAGAACGATAAGGAAACTTCTATTTAAGGAGCTCGCATTGTGTTAGCTCGCACCCTCATAGTCCTCGAGTAGATCAAGTGCCTTTGGAAGGTGTGCATTTCTTTGGGGAACTACCAAGATCTCAACCAACGGTAGTTAGCTTGAAGCATGTGCACATAGAGAGAGAGTCACACACTTGCAATCCCATCAACATAACTTTGGCACTATGGTCAAAACTCTAACAAAGCATGGACGAGCCATGCCTAAAGGCTAATGCCAACAAAATGAATACCACAAAAATGCTCCAAATTTTTTCCACAAACAACGTTGCAAAACCATATGAAAATACAATTTTGATTTGTATGATATTGAAGTAGTATGCTTCATCTTTGTCTAAATAGTTTTATATATTCATGGTCAAAATGTGATTCCCCAATGTCATCATGGAAAACATGGCTATTGGGGGTAACATTTAATAGTTGAACTGTCAACACTTTATTGATGACGAAGCTTTATGAGAGATTCTTCAGATCCCAATCCATTGTAACAGTCTACAAATTAACGTTTTGAAATGTTCAATTCCCCTAATTACTGAAGCCATGCACAATCCAAACCATAAAAGGTGTTTTGAGCATCTTATATGAAGCGAGGGAAACGAAGTCAACAAAGACCCTCTGTGGGATGGATATATCCTTGGCACATTACAAACCAGTGAGAGCGGTCTGTTTTGCTGGCTACCACATGTATCTATCTAGTAGTGCAATTGATTGCTATAAATCTTCCACCTTGGGAGACATGAAAGGCGAGATAGGGAATGCAAGACACTCTCATGACCTACGATGCAAGACACTCTCATGACCTACGATGCAAGTCACTCTCATGACCTACGATTAGAGAGAGAGAGAGAGAGAGAGAGAGAGAGAGATTGTTATGTAACTTAATTGGTAAGGTTGTCCGATGCAATCCAAGAGGTCAAGAGTTCAACCCCTAAATTCCATAGTGGCATCTAGTAAATTTAAGAGGGTTTGGGTTAGTGGTGTAACAACTTACCACTAGGGTCAGGTAATTATGATAAAAAAGAAAAAGGGATTTTTAACATCCAACGAGAGACAGGGCCCTAGCCCATGGTGAGAATCAAACTCAGGTTCTCCCAAGTCTATGACTTTTGATGCTGCAAACCACCAAGGAGAGAGACAAAAAGAGACCAACAAATGGATGTAGGTCAGTTGGTAAGGTTGGCCTATGTAGACCAGGTGGTCATAGGTTCAACCAGTGGCATCTAGTGAATTAAGAGAATGTATGAAGTATTTAATAGACAAGTGAGAAAATTCGGTTTCAAACCCAATCCATAGTGGCTTGTAGTTGTAACAACTTACTTACCAATGGCGTAAGCAAATTATGAGAGAGAGATTTAAATGTAGACTACTACTAGACAGATACCCCATAAGCTAATTATGAGAGAGAGAGATTTACAAGTAGACTACTACTAGACAGATTAATTGGCGAACGAACAAGACCTACTACTACTACTACTACTACACGAACAAACAAGATTGATTGGTAGATGAACAAGACCTACTACAACTACAACTACACGAACAAACAAGATTGATTGGTGGATGAACAAGACCTACTACTACTACAACTACAACTACACGAACAAACAAGATTGATTGACGGATGAACAAGACCTACTACTACTACTACACGAACAAACAAGAGCTATGGATCTATTCTATTCTATGTTATGCGATGCTAAGCTACCACCCGTCCAAGACATCCGCCTCCCTACTACTACATGGTCTAACAGGCGTGGGGGTAGACAAGACCTACTATTACTACTTACTACACGGACATGCAAGCGGGCGGGCGGGCGGACAAGAGCTATGGATTCCATATCTATTCTATGCTATGTTATGTATGTTATCTATATGTATCTAGAGAGAGAGAGAGAGAGTGTGTGTGTGTGTACATACATATGTATATATACTAATACACATATGTGTTGATGTAAGGGGGAAAAACGGTGGCCCCAACAAAAAAACAAAGAAAAAACAGATCTAACGAACTCCTTCCATTCATTCATTCATTCATTCTTCTTCTTCTTCTTCTTCTTCTTTTTCTGGTCTTTCTGGCTGCTTTTCTTTCTTTAAGCCTACTAGTTTTGTGTGTGTAAAGAATAAAGAATTTGTGCAGGAGCATTTTAACCATATCCAAAGAAGGAACTCCGCCCCGCGCCCCCCCCCCCCCCCCCCCCCAAGAACCAAGGAACGAGAAACACGAAGGAAGGAAGGAAGGAAGCAAGAAGCCATAGCTGCTTCTGCTTCTTTTCTTCTTTCTTTCTTTCTTTCTTTCTTTCTTTACCCTCCCTCCCTCCTGTCTCTCTCCCTTTTCCCCAAACTCTTTCTTCTTCTTCTTCTTCTTCTTCATCTCAGCCATGGCGCAATCGGAAGACCTCGCATCTCCTTCTCTTGAATATGCGCATCGTTCCCTGGAATCAGAGCCTCCTTCGCAGGTCCTCCTCCTCCACGCACCGCCCGGATGGCAGAAGAAGGTTTGTCGTTTTTCTCCTCCTCAGTAATCTCTCTCTTTCCGCCAATTATTCATTGTTTCTTCTCTGTCATTTATATGCCTGACACATTATCTTTGAAGAATCGCGTTTCGTTTCTGATCTGACCTCCATTTCTCTCTTCTCATATCCTCTCCTATCGGAAAAGAAAACTGTCTTATTTCTCACACAATTCATCTTCTCTCTACCCCCTAATCAGTCTTTTATGTACAGTATGTCTGAAATTGAACGTTTCTTTTTCTTCCTTCTAAGTATTTCTCTCCTAACTCCGTTCTAATTCCCCCGTATTTCATGCCGAAATTCTCCTGTTTTTTCATGACATTTTGGCCACCGGATTGCAGAGGAACGTTCCTTTCATCTCTCTGTAATTCTCTCTGATATCTTCTTCTGTCTTTTATGCCGAGATGTGCCTGTTATCCTGCCTAAATGTCCGTTTCTCTCTCAATTTTCCTCCGTTTCATATTTGTCTCCTATGTCTGCACCAAAAATTCACCTGTTTTTCATGTCGACTTGCACGCAAGATTGCAGAATCATTTCTCTCTAGAATTTAACTCCGTTTCTTCCATTCCCGCGTTATCCTGGGGAAATTCACATGTTTTCTTCTTAATTTTTGTTTTTTTTTCTGTCTTTATACCTAAATTCTGCACAATTTTCTGGAAAGAAGGCATCCTTTGCGTTCTTTCTCTTAAAAATTTCCCCCATCTTCTTTCATTCATTCATTCTTTACATCCTCCCTCCATCTCCATTTACCGATTCTTGGCAGAAAAGGTTTGTTTTTGCCTCATTTTCTCTTTAAATTAGGCCCCGTTTGTTCTTGCTTTAAATTTTTCTAACACAAAAGAAGCCATCTTTTGAATACTTTCTCTTAAATATTCCCCCCTTTTTTTCTATCCTGTCTCTGTTTCTATTTACCGATACTTGAAAGAAGAGGTTTGTTTTTTTACCTCATTTTCCCTCTAAATTTAGCTCCCTTAGTGTTTCCTGTCTGTTGTTATCAGAAAGTCCCATGTCTACTAGAAATGTCTTGAATCCTTAAGTTCATTTCCATCTGAATTCTTCTTTCTTTCTTCCCGTTTTGCTCAGGGTGTTATTCTCCGAAATTTCTTGCATTTCTCTCGTTGTCTGTCTCAATTGGGGCATAGAGCATGTTCTCTGCTTTCTGCATTTTTGTAGAAAAACTGCTGTCATAATAATTACAATGCATCTGAATTTTGTTGAATGGTCATAATTTAAGCATATTCCTCAGCAGCTGTATCTCTCTTGAAGAAGGATACGTGCTGAATTGCTGTGCTTTCAAATGTTCCTATGTTCTAGCACTACTATTTACAGGTTGTATTTCTTGTGGCTGTAATTTCTTTATTTAGAAATGCTTGCTGTACGTTTTTCATGCGAAAGCTTTGGAATCATGACTCAGAAACAATCTAAGTTTCTTGAAAGTAGAAATGTATTACATGACATGCAAGTGAGTGCAGGTTTTTTTCTAAATGGTAAATCTTTCACATGACTCAGACATTCTAACTTCTTCTTCTTAAGCAAACTCCGTAAACGATCTCCTAAAATAACAAAGACTGAAAAAAATCTCTCGTTATTTTGTCTGCCTTAACTCCAGTACATTCTCGTTCTGCGACCATACAATCTTTCCTTCATTTCGTACCTTTTACTTTGTGCATGGGATGTACAAGATTATGTACAAATTTGGATCGATATTTTGGATTAAATTTGGTGCATCTTCCTTTCCATGTATAGGATATCCTCCTATACGCAAATTAGATTCCCACATGTTTTGATTGCTATTTAACATGAGATTTTATCGTCTTTATACTAGCATGACCAAGGAAGAAGTAGATGATCTGTCTCTTTTTGTGAGGTTTTTAATTTTCGATCACCGTTTCTTCAGCCATTTGTAAGGTTGATTGATACTAAGATTATAAGTCTTGACATCTACATATACAGAATTAAGGATGACTGTAAGCTTATAAGTCCTAGAAATCTAAGTTTTCTGTATCTGAATGCTAATAACTAAGGCTAACAAATCTGTGATTTAGATTTACACATGCTTAAAAGGATACTAACAAATCTTATTTTTTCAATTTACAAAAGGATGCTCCTAACTACTGACCTTTCAAATCTGACTTTTACATTTACAAAAGGATCTCCTAACTACTGCCTTTTCAAATCTTACTTTTACATTTAAAAAAGGATGGCTAACTTACAAATCTGACATTAGATTTTAAACAACAAAACGTTTAAGCATAAAAAAACCTCGTGATTTGCCAGATTACTTCTACAAAAAAGGGCGGGAAGAAAGATGTCTCCTTTGTTGCACCGGATGGTGAAGAATTTAAGTCGAAGCGCACCTTGGATCGCTACCTTAAAAATCACGCTGGTGGTCCCACTGCATCTGAATTTGATTGGAGCAATGGTATGCTATAATACACTATAGCTATATTTATTTCTCTCAATATCAAATTGTTATGCATATGTTTTGATGCTGAAAGAAATGCATCATTATATAAGTTCTGACTGGTCAAATTCATTGATTCTGTCATTGCTGACTCATTAAATGCTTGTTGTTGACCTCTAAAATGCATGGTTACAGTATTATTGGCCAACACTATGCATCGTTATAGTGTTGCTGACTGTTGAAATGCATGGCTGTAGGGTTACTGGCTGATAAAATGCATTGTTATTACATTGCTGACAGATAAAGCATATCATTATATTATTGTTAACTGATAAAAATGCATCGTTAATAGTATTGCTGACAGAGAAAATGAATCACGATGGCATTGCTGTCTGCTTTCAGGAGAGACACCAACCAGGAGATCATCACGGATAAGCTCTCGGACACCACCTTCTATAAAGAGTTCTGAAGAAGGATCAGCTAAAAAGAAACACAGGAAATCTGAAAAAGATGAAACAAAATTAGAACCAATTACAAAGGATGAAGCAGATATTCCTGTGACTATCACAAAAGAGGAAGAAGAGATTGAAGGAAATGAACATGTACAAGATGAAAAGATGGAAGATGCACTAGAAGTGAAGGGGGAAGAAGAAACTGCCAATGTAGAGGCAAAGGATATAAAAAATGATGAAATTGTGGAAACAAACGCATGTGTGGAGGAAGAAGTCAAGGCAGCAGAAGCTGTAGAAACAAATGACATGAAAAATGATGAAATTGTGGAAGATACAAATATGAAAGACAAACAAGAAGAAGCAGTCAAGACTAAAGAATATAGCAATGTTGAAGATATAGTGCCTGTATTGGCAGCAAGTGAAGCACCTATTGAAGAAGAGGGTGCTACTACTATTGCTAATGATGATGAAAAGAAAACTGAAGAAGTGCAAATTATGCAATGTGCTGAAAGAGAGTCAACAGAAGAGGTAATTACAAAGGCTGGTATTGATGAAGCTAATGAGAAGAAGTTTGAGAAAACATCTGATGATGACCTGAATCAGAAGTGCCCTGATCAGTCTCAAAATATCTCAATGCCTGTTCATGTGAGCACATAACAAGAAGAATTTTAAGCACATATTAACATGACATGATTCCAATGTATGATGATGACTTGTAATGTTAACCATTAGGGAAGTGAAATTAGTTTTCTGATGAGAGGACACCATAAGGTCGCTTTTGGGTTATTACAAGAGAAGTGAATCCTTGTATAAGTTCCCTCGATGAAGAAATGGCACCATTGAGGCACTTGGGTGTGGCTTCAAACATTTATGTATTATTTTTAGTTCATAGTAGGCTGTTATTGATGATACTTAATTTTGAGATTATTAACTACAACTGACATGACTTCACATGTATTATGATGACTTGTATTGCTAGTAGTTTTTCTTATGAGGAAATTATACCATCTGGAAGCTGTCAGAGAAGGCACTTCTGGATAGCTATCAAATAAAGTTGTTTTGGTAATAAAGAGGTATGCTAATTATTCACCTAATTAACATGACATATCTGACATGCTCATGAAATCAGGCTTTCATTGGTTTTAAGGAATTCTGATAATTACCTAAATAACATGTTTTGACATGCAGATATCAGACTTTCATTAGTTTTAAGGAATTCTGATAATTTTACCTAATTAACATGGCATGACATGCAGAAATCAGGCCTTCATTGGTTTTAAGGAATTCTGACGATAACCCACTTTACATGGCTTGACATGCATGGGCATAGTTTTTCTTGATGAGTACATGAAACCACATTGGGCTTTGCTTTAGTTTGGGTAGCTTGAAAATTTATGATTTAATCTTAGTTCATACATGGATAATGGGCATTAAATGCACACAATCTCATATTTTAACTTAGTATGTTAATTGGCATCTTTACCAAACATATCCTTTTCATATCTTGTGTCGTCTTGAGGTGTTCTCACCGAGCACACTACTTGTATTGGCAGAGTTATGCCTCCACACCGATATGATAAGTTGAGGGGTCTAGACTGTTGTATACCAGATTGAATGGCGAGTCAGGCAAGAGTGGTTGGTTGTTAATAACTCTTGAGCTACTAAAGAAACATACCTTATTCTTGTGAGCTCTAGATCATCTCTGTATTAGCCTAGTAAGTTTCAACTTTAGACACATACACAAGTAAAAATATAAGTAACAAAACTAACCACACTTCGATGAAAGAGGTCACTACAACACATACAAAGGTGATTAGTGTTTGATTTAATGGCACTTAACACGAATCACTCACAAGTACGAGAGAGAAAGAGGGGGAGAGAGCTCTAGCATAAGTTAATGGGGAAGAGAAGAATTAAAGATCAAGAAGAACTAAAAGGCACACAAGTGACCATTATTGTTCATTTGCAAAGAGAATGTCGTTTTTCACATTGGGATGACCATTAGGTTTAAAACTCTAGGGCTAACTCTATCGCGTTCCCCTTCTCTTGCTCCTTGGTGCCAATGCCCATGTCATCATGGGTCAAGCTATGTACGACAGGTTCTTAACATATCTATTTGAGTTTTGTACTAATGCCATTTTAACATATGATATTAACTAAGGCAATTGTGTGCCGTTTGCATGTAATTGATCCATTAGATTGTGCTTTCATATCAATTTTCAATTTCTGATGAACTCTTGTATTGATAGCCACCTCCGGTTGAAATATAACATGCCACCAACATTGTTCTTATTGCCTTATGTCCACATTTATCTATCTGTATACATATATAAAAATACATTTATCTATCTTTATACATATATCTGTATCTTTATATAAAAATACATAGAGAGAGAGAGAGGTATTAACGACTTTTAAGCGGCCAATATTGACCCACGAGATCTAAGTATACAAGTTTTCTTGATGTGTTTCTCCTTCCTAAGTAGGGATATTCATACTTCCAAGCACAATGTCTCGATCTATGACTAAGGCATACACATATGAGCTCAACCTTCTAGGTGTTCTCTTTAGTGTGACATGGAAGAAGACATCACCCCCTCTTAATATGTCATCATACCTTTCACAAATTGCACTATATGCAGAGCATATAAAAAGCAAGTGATATTCATCCTTTACTAGCTCTTCCTCACATACTTTACACGCATTTATATTTGATGGATTTTGATGCCATAATGCAACTTCAATACCTAGCTTGTGTGATTGAGGTAACAACATATTAATGTTTCTTCAATAACTGCATATTTCGCAACATCACTTGAAAGCTCTAAGAAATCATCCACACTCCATCTTTTGATGTCAACAACTCAACTAGATGAGAGAATTTTGCTCTTGGGATTCTTTTGTAGTACACACATCCAACATTCCAAGCAAGATGTGGTAATTTATGATTTGGCATATTCTTGACTTTTATAACGTATCTAGATTCTATACTCTTTGTAACACCAATATCTCTAAAAGTCAAATATGTGTTTCTACTCCATAAAGCAAAATTTGTGTTACCATAACATTACTTTCACTTCCTATCCACAAGTATCACTTTGGTTGCATTGATTTTCTAATATATAATAACTTTTCCAACCAGCTTTAAGCATAAATTCAACGCATACATTCCATTTATTTATGGTAGGCACATCAATACCAAGATACTTAAATCTTTGCACAAATTGTACATTTTCTCCCTTATATGTAAGCATAAGGTATCTGTGAGCCTAGGTGGTTCACACTACCATCATTTTTGTTTTATCCACATATATAGTGAGTCCACTACTTTAGTAAAATGCTTCTTATGCTCTAACAAAACATTGCATACCATCAAAATCATATAAAAAGATAACCAAGTCATACACATATAAGATTAATAAGATAATTCATTGCATAAGTTTTGGATCATCTAATCCTTCTTTTCTTCAACCCTATTCACCATTTCCAATTTATCAATGCATAAATCAAAGAAGTATCATGAGAATCCATTCTCCATTTTTAGTTGGCATCTAACTTAGTCATATAATCGTTCAATAGCAACTAGATACTCTAATGGCATGCCAATTGCCACCATTCTATTCTAAATCTCACTTCATGATACTATATTGAAAGCTTTTTAAAATCAATAAAACAATAGAGTGTTTTCCCTTGGAGCTGAATTTCTTCCATACTTTTGACATAACCAAATGATCCATAGTGTAATTTCCTTGTCTAAATCCTAATTGCCCATTGCCGAAGTGCTCGTTCGTTTCTACTTTCACCCATGCAATTACTTTAGCTCAATGATAATGCTAGTCAAATTAGCATTAGTTGAACTTACCACAATTGTGTGATGGTTTGATATTTGATTCTTATCTCTTACTTCAAAAATTTGCATAATTCAATTTATGAGCCAATCATTCAACTATTAACATTAGTTAATAGCTTGCCAATGATGAGCAAGTGCCATCGTCTAAAGAGCGAGAGGTATTAACAACTTTTAATGAGGCCAAAATTGCCTAAGAAGAGAGTTTACATATTATAATATTGTCTCCTTGAGAGAGAGAGAGAGAGAGAGAGAGAGAGAGAGAGAGATTTAATGTCCACAGAAGACCAATTGTGATCTATAAGACAAGGCCGAGCCCATGGTAGCAGTGGGCATGGTTCGGTTTCAAGGCAAAGAAACCGAACCGAACCGTTTATATAAAACAAAAACCAAACCAAACCAAACCGTTTATGAACTCTCAAGTATTTAAACCAAACCGTTTATGAACTCCCAAGTAATCCAAACCGTTTAGGGAAAAGTTGAAACCAAACCGAACCATTTAATAAAAAATTTAAACTTAACCATTTAAGTCAAATTAATTAAATATTTACATAAACAAAAATACATTAAATTAAATAATCATTTAAGTTAAATTTATTAAATCAATAAAAAAAACTTTAATTGAACCATTAAATTAAATAAACATTCAAGTTAAATTAATTAAATCAATAAAAAACCATTAAATTAATAAACTATTAAGGTAAAAAAAAAAGTTAACCAAAATCCTATAAACCCGAGTTTTAGAACCAAACCGAACCGTTTATCGAAAATCCAAACCATTAAATTTTTTTGGAACCAATAAACTGTTAAAACCATAGCTTAACGGTTCGGTTTCGGCTCAAACCGAAACCGTGCCCATTGCTAGCCCATGGTGAGGGCCAACAACCAGAGAAAGAAAGACAAGAGTTATTGACAAGCCTCTTGTTTGAAAGACAAACTTCAAGTTTGCAATATCTAAAAATCAACTTTAAATTTTGAAGTTGGAAACTCTTAAGACGCCTCCAAATTCCGGTGCTATATTTTGGAATAATAACCATGTTTATTAAAAATGATGTCAAAAAAGTTGAATGAAGTTTTCTTACTTTCTGGTGAAGTTTAAAAAAAATCCGAATATGGTTATGAATCATCGAGGACTCTGACCTCGCTTGAGTAAGGGCCATCCTTGTATAACATCATTCATTGTTCACGTCCATAGAAACGAATTATGCTAAGCTTTTGTGCATCTCAAAGCAAGAAATATGTAGCATTGATCATTCACTCCATAGTAGGAGAGGAGTTTATGATGGAAGAAGACGAAGATGCTAACCGTTAAACCGGAAATGATGGTTACCGAAAACTGTTTCCATTACTTCGTTACAGGCACAAAGTTTTAAATTTAATTAAGGGTTGGGATCCTTAAACGTGTAGTCCTCCTATTCCTGATTTTGAAATGCTCCCGGCAAAATCTGCTAGCAAATGGCAGAAATGGAGAACCCAGCTGGTTTTAGAAGTTGCATTGACAAAATAGACTATACCTTCAAAATTTAAAGGAAATTGCCATTTGCAAATTACATTAAACTTGGGTGTTTCAAATTTTTTGGAGAGTATTTATAACCATAGATGGTTGTTTTATCCAAAAACATCTCAAAGATTTACCTTTTCCTTCGAATTTCCAAAACTTACATGAGTTTTTTTTATATAGATACAGATTACACTAAACTCGTATGTTCTAATTTGTCACAATTATTTATATATAGATATCTCAATATTTGAAAGTTTCCTTCCTTTTTCAAAAAATCAAGATATCTATCTGTAC
This sequence comes from Azolla caroliniana, assembly GCF_043228905.1. Taxonomy (NCBI): domain Eukaryota; kingdom Viridiplantae; phylum Streptophyta; class Polypodiopsida; order Salviniales; family Salviniaceae; genus Azolla; species Azolla caroliniana. The sequence goes on from NW_028230443.1 coordinate 5,163,405, forward strand.
TCGTCAATTTCAAGAATTTACAAACTTTGGGTTTTCAAATTTGTTTTGAAGTGATTTATTAACCTATTTCTTGATAGTTGAATGATTTTCTCATTCAGAAACATCTCAATCTTGAAGTTATCTATGAGTGCCTAAAATCAAAATCAAGTTTCTCCAGTGTTGCCAAGTGCAAATTACTCTAAATTCTGGGTTATTAGATTCCTCAAAATTACTTGATCATAGTCTTCTTGATGTAAGAAGGGATTTTATTTGTTTTGTTTTGTTTTTGTTTGTTTTCTGAAAGCATCTCGAAATGTGAAATGCAAGTATTGGAATATTGCAACTGCAAATTACACAACTTATGCGTGTCCTCTTCTAATATGATGATCAGTACCATCCATAATTGAGGGGATAAACCACACCTGATGAATAAATGCGATTTCTAGTGTTTATTGGCTTGTTGTGTAGGTGACATCTGCATGTTTCACGAGCCAATCCAAAACCTTAGCTCCCTCTAGAAACTCCTTTGCCTGAACAGATTGAATTTTCATGACACCACATGAGCAACCACCACCCAAAAATAAAAACCCTCCTAGCATGAAATGTTTCTTCAACATACTTGTTCCACGATCCGATCTTTGTCATATTCCTGATTAAATTTCTTGAAATCTTCCTCTGCACTTTCGACTTCTTTATTCAGTTCTTCATCTGAATACTGCATAAATCAAAATATTTGTAACTTTATGCAAGTGTTTCTATATAATATACATATATATATATATATATATATATATATATATATATATATATATACATACATACATACATATATGAATCATATGTAATTATGTCTGAAATTAGATAGATGTAGTATATATACTTATGTCTAAACTTAAATTGATGAATCATATATAACTTTCTATACTTTGTTTAGCAACTAAATATAATGCAATTGCCGTAAAACATGTGAGTTTGTGTATCATGCTTTTAAGTTTCCACTCAGACTTGATATTTCCAGTTTGAGGATGAATACGGTGACCACTAGTCATTTCTTAGTAATTATATTTTGCAGGTTTTTATTTCACATTGGAATTTCCCACCAGTATAAAATGTATTTCAAAGGTAATGAAGATGATACTTTCACATCCTCAGGAGGTCAGAAACATGACCTATGTCACCACATGTGGCTCAAGCAGTTTTCTAAGGGTTGCTCTATCCTCAAGTAGAAAGCATACATATGTGACTAAGATGTGCAGAAGTTGTGTGAGGTTGATACATCCAGTAATTTATCAGATGAAGCATTGCTGGATGGCCATGAAAGCTTCACATCGTAGCCTGAGTTGCTCCTCATCCTCACATTCCTTGATTAAGGCAGACCATGCATTGTATTCTATTACCTTGTGTAGTGAGCAAAACCCTTGTTTGAAGAGGCAATGGTATCTCCCTCTTATTTCCATCCCCCAACAGCACAATTGACATTCTTCCATAGATTTGCATGTATATCTGTCTTTCTCAATTCCTAACTGATGTGAAGAGGTCCTAAGCTGCCCTATCACACTATATGCATGAGATAGACATGTATCCATACGAGAAGGCCCAATGATGAATCCATCCTGCGAGGTGTGTAAAATGAGTGCCTTATAGTGGGCCATCTTCCTATCAAAAGATGTGGGCTGATCCTTGTTCCTATATTAACCAATTTAATGATATCGGCTCATATCACTCTATTCTTTTCCACTTTAGTCATGTTCGTCTATGGAAAATCCAAGCTAGACTGGAATGGGGGCAGCATGTTTATACTTATGCCATGTGACTAGGACAGTTCTTGCATTTGAGCATACCAACAATGATTATCTGCACATTCAGCAAGTCAGCAAGTTGTTTTGATGATATAAGTCCAGCCTTCAGTACTTCTGCTGAGGGGTTTCCCAATTACGTTGAATATTGTTCACTCATTAGAAAAATGCCTTGGCAAGTACTGAGGAGGTTCCCATCTTTGTCTGGATTATATCATGTGCGCCAAGCCTTTACCCATTAACATGCACGCAATCATCAAGACTGATAGTCTCTCCAAATCTGTCCAGTTATGTGCACTAGAAGTTTCCCAAATTTCTACTTCGTACAAAAGGGTTAGTGTTACAAATGTATCAAATAACCACAATTTGCTTCATGATTCTTGGAACTGGATGTGCACACATTGTCTTTCAAGAGCAGAAAGGGCTGCATATCCATAAGAAAGGAGAGCATATGCAGCATCCTGTAGGGAGAACCAAGGCGTTGTGAACATTACCTCTAGATATCTGTAGGATAATGTGTATGCCACCTTTTCCACTTCCAAGTAGAATTCCAGTTTTTATCTTGTTATCCATGCATGAGTGGTGCTAAACACCACAGTTTAGTTTTATCATAATCAACACAAACCTTTATCTATACAAAATGACTTTAAAGAATGGATGTTTAAGAGTCGGAAATCAACACAATGTCATCAGGGCATATGGAGTATCAGCATAGCGACCACCAGTAAACATGCTTCTAAACCACCCAATCTCTCTATGTAATTTGATATCTCATCTACATAAAGACCAAAGAGAGAAATAATACCATAAAACTTCCTGTTAGTCATCTAGTGCTATTGCATATCCAGACTGCAATGTGACATTTGCAACTGATGCAGTGTTTTAGATGTTCGAAAGTATTCTCATAAATTTGTATCTACCGTGCTGTATATACATACTTTCCATAAAGAGAGAGAGAGTGTGTGCGTGCGTGTGTGCATCTTCACCATTTCAGTTTTCTGTAACTAAAAGCTGCATACTAAACTGTCTTCAGTGAGAATTGCAAAACCATTTGTTGTGCAATTCTCTGCATAATACATTTCCACATTTTTTCTTTCAAACCAAAAGAAAGACAGATAAAGAGTGAGAGGGAACCTCTAAGTTTTCACGCTTGAAGATTTCTGCAACAGCAAGAACTTGCTTTACAGAGGTTACTATCTCATCTTTTTTTGCCATAAGAAAATTATTAACCATCTCCTCACTTGAAAGATTCACCAACTGCTCTTGAGTCATGTTCATTCTAGCCTGTCAAAGAAATGGTCTTATTACCATTTGAACCAACAAAAAATGTACAGGAGATGATATCAAGCTATATTTTATTTCTTAACTTGTATCTCAAGAAGCTTCCCAGCATACAAATTACGACCCTGCTCCTCAATTAATGAATTTGGTACATCTATTTCGGCAATCTGAGATACCAAAAACAATACAAAGAATAATGATGAAGGATTTTTTACTTCATATATTATATTTTTTCATTTGAGGTTTGATGCCAGACATACTTCGGGATGCTAGACTGGAAGACTAAAATTGCTAATCTTTGGTACCAACATTATACAAAAGAAACTAAAATGAAGGATTTCCTTATTTGATATTTTTATTATTCAAAGAATTAAAGTTGCTAACCTTTCCCAGCTCATTCATGATAGCTCCATGAGTAGCACGTAGTTTTTCGAGCTCATATTGGTCCTTATGTTTCTTCAAAAGAGCCTCTCTAGCCTACCAAGGTCACAAAATATAAAGTAACTAGGGAGGCCGTCAAAACATAAGGGAATGTCTTGAGCTGAATGAAGCTCGCCTACCTCTTCAATAGTAGTGCAATTCTCAACAAATCTCCCTGCTAAACTATCATCCAAAATTGGTAGCACCCTGTAGAAATGTTCCTTGCATTCAACCTATGTAGTGTGATGAGAGGAATAAGCACATTAAAACCTAGGTTTTAAAAACTATAAAAAAACAATTTTAACTTTAATATTATCAAAGAGAGGAAATTTTGAATGCCTCACAAAACCATTCACAACTAATTGTTTGGTGTTTATCTACAAAGGATAAATGCTGCAGTTTAGTACTGCCCATACACTAATCAAAGTGTATATGTACATGCACAAATACATATATAGGGTATATATGTAATATATACATAAAAGTACACATTCTAAATATTTGCATTTGAAATGTTGTAAGAAATGTTATGCAAAGGAACCTGATGTCCTTTTCATCACATTTCAGACTACGTAACTTCTAATTTTTTGCCATTGCCGGGGCTTCAGTAGGAATGGCCTGTAGCTAGAAATTTATGGTAGCTGTCATGCAAATAATGAGATGGTGCTACTTTATCTAGTACAATTAGCTAAATCAGTAACTGATTTGCATACAAGGAAATCGAAGAAGATCTATAGAAGAGGATATATATACATACACACACACACACTAGAAGTTGGTACTGTAGACAATATAACTTACAACAAAACGGCCTGTTGCACCTCTAGTAGCTTCCACCTGCCATGTTTCTGGAAAAACCAGATCAAATGTACGAGTTTCACCCCTTTTAAGACCAAGAATTTCTTCCACAAACCCTGGCAAATAGTTTAGTCCTTCTTCAGTATCCAACTGAAATCCTGCAACAACCCATCAAAATACCATCAAAACATTTTTTTATAGAAAAATAAATAGTGATTTATTGATTTTGGCTGAGTTCTAATTAGTCAGCCCTTTCCATGAGGGATGCAAGCTGGATTTTTAAGTTGTCAACTTTTTCTCATAGAAAGGGCTGGACAATATGTATAGCAATCTTAGGAAGCATACTTGCTACTACGTGGGACATCTACCAAAAAACTAGGCATCCTCCCAGTACTTTATACATGTGTTAGAATTTACCCACATAACGTGTTTTAATTACATCAGCATTGTTGACAGTTTAAACAACTTAAGAATTCAAATTTTGTTTTGGGACAATGGAAAGAACCTTTTTGTTCACCCGACATGATTCTCTCACCAACAGACCCGTCTTCATTTACACGATTACAAGCCACGTCAAGTATAGCTACATCCCCCATCTGTCAGAAACAATGCCACAATTTTAGCTTATTCATGGAACTGTTACTCTTCAATGATATACATTCTCAGAGGCTATTAACACCTCAATATTTCTGCCTTCCACAATCCGAAGGGAACCTAATTCCTTGTGGCGTGTCCGAAACTCAGTTTCAGCTGCTTTTTTATATGAGGATTCATCATCTATATCTACTACAACCTTCAGATTTTTATAAGCATCTGGAGTTATCCACGTCACTTCTGGTAAGACGTCCACCACAACATCATATCTGTAAAACACAATAAACTTAATTCTCTAACACAACTGCCCACAATATATCTACTACAATTCGGCATTTCATAAATGCACAAATATCTGCTTTCAAAAACATCAGATATCTCAAACTCAAAAAACCTTGTAATGCATCTAGAATCCATATCACATATAGAACATATTACTAGGAATGGAAACAAGTTTATATGCTTCAGTATTGAGGGCCCTGAATGGAAAAGAAGATCACACCAAGGAGGAAAAACCATCACAATTGGTCAAAGTGACCAACTCACCTCAACAACGATGTTGGTGAGAATGCAGATCTTAGTTCATCTAGGTTTGTGACAATATGCTCCGAATCTTTCAGGGCTCTTCCAGCAACCTGTTTAAATTTTAATTAAGTGAATTTCATGTTACCTTAAAATACATATAGAAATGCAACAATGGAGAATTAATGTAGAAAGAAGTGAACAAAATGGCCATTGATAATAGTTCCAAAAATGAGCACATATGCATATTCATGCCAGATGAGGTATGCAAATATTGAGGAGCCTTTTCCATTTTGAATTCAAACAGGCTCCAATAAGTATTGAAATACATCCACAAAGAGTGGACGCACCGAAGACAATGCTGTAGGTAATGTGTGTCTTAAAACAGCTTCAATGGCTGCAGTCTTTACTTTATCCTTCCCAACAAAGTTAACTAATATTGGTTCTGGAACAGTTTTGCCAACTTGAAATCCAGGGATCTATGCAAGTACATAACAAATGACATTAGATTAGATGATATTGTTCCAGAATATCTTCGAGCGCATACCTAGCCATTGCCAATAACATCTTAACCTTAAGATATTTTTCCTACCTTTGTCCTCTTGCTGAATTCCTTCAGAACAAATTCATAGCTTTCTTTGCATATTTTGGGAGACACTTTGACACTAAGTTTAATCTGCAAAATCAGCATCAATCAGGCTATACATTTATTGTGAGTTCCAAATAAGTACAGGATCAGTAAGCAATTTTCTAGTATAGCCAACAAGAACAGGATCGATACAATACAGCAGCACAAACTGAAAATATAGGATTGAGTGAAATGCAGACACTGTTATTTTCTATTGCAGAATTCTAGCTTTTGCGAGCATTAGACACTCATATGGTTGTACACCACCTCAAGGCTTATACATATGATGGCCATACCACCATTGTTCTGACATTGTATGACCAGGTGTGCATGATTTACATATGGTAACAAAATGTCATTGTCCTTGTATTACACGATCAAGTCCATCTCATACACATAACTACCAAATTATCACTGTGCTTGCATTATACTTGGACCAGAATACCATTGTCCTTATATTATACTCACATTATACTAGCATCTCATACACAAAGTTGCTGGACTACCATTGTCCTTATATTATACTCGGATTATAGTAGCATGTACCATCTCATACACAAAGTTGCAGGACTACCATGGTCCTTACATTATACAACCATGTAGCACCTCATAAGCATATGAGTACCAGACTACCATTGTCCGTACATTATATGATCATGTACCACATCATACATATGACTATATTTTGTGGTCATGCACCACCAGAATACCATTGTCCTTCCATTATCGAACCATGTACCACCTTGTACATATAAATGACTACCTACATTATACGATCATGGTACCACCTTATGCAAATATGACTACCTACTTTATACTTACATATATGATGATGTACCACCTCATACATATAACTATTGAACTAAAAGATTCCTTAACATTATATGGTCATTGCCCCACCTTAGCATTATATATCAGTACCTACACATCATAAGTATGAGTTTGGGCGACAAATGTAGCTTATACAATTATGTACAACTCATACATATGATGACCGAATTACAATTGTCCTTCTAGGTACAAAATTTTCTTTTTGCATGAAAAGAAATTCATATGTAAGTAATGCAGAGAGGAGGAAAAACTGAGCATATAATATTTACCCTAGAGTTCGGCTCGATTGTTTCCGAGACTTCTATTGTATCAGCGGCACTAGCGCTTGCTCGAGAACAAAGAGGAAACCTTGTATTCTTTTTGTAGGTACCATGTTCAGGTGTGAGACCAAGTCGGCCAGTATTTATCGAATTCGAGACAGAATGGAGTGATAAATACCGATGCTTTGAGCGAATAGGAAGAAAACGCTGCGATGATGATGAAGACGAAGAAGAAGAAGAAGAAGAAGAAGATGATGATGATGGTGATGATAAGAGGGTAGCAGAGAAACCAGCGCTGATGGCAGAGAAGGTCACCATAGCTCCACTTCCCTCTCCTTCCCTCTCTCCTTCGAGAAGCTTATCTCATTTTTGCTGTGGATTTATCCATAGATAGATATATGGATGAATTTCCTTCTTTTTTTATCTTCTGTAAAGTAGTGAGTGGGCGAATTCATCCACATTACTCCCCTCCTTCCCTCATTCATTCATTCAATCTGATTTTTCCAAATTCTCTGAATTACCACCCCTTCATTCATAGAATCTGGTTTTCCAAAATTCTCCGAGTACCCCTCATTCCTAGAGACCTCTCGATCTCTCGGATTACCCCCCCCCCCCCCCCCCCCCCCCTTCCATCTTGGGCTGAAGTGTTTCGATCCATCGAATTAGCTCATAATGTTAAGCCTTATCCTAAGAGAGAGAGAGAGAGAGAGATTGTCTCTTACATGTGTAATGAAGGAGAGATTGAAGGTTGAGCTCAGTTTGGGATGGGGCTCAAGCCAAACCGAACCATTTTGGGCTAAACTTGTTCCCAAATGGTTAAGGCTAATCGGTTTGGCTTAACCGGTTTAGGAGCCGGTTTAGTTCAAGTTTGAAAACTCCCAAACTAGTTCAAGCTTAACTGGTTTGGTTTGGATAATGCCAAACCGGTTATGCTGAAACCAAATCGTTGTCGATTCCTACCTATGTGTTTTTATGGGGGTTGAAGTATAGGGTGGTGTTAGTAACAGCTTCAAAGTTTACTTGGAAAGAGCTCGAAAATATTCAAATTAGTTCTGTTGTGAAGTTTCTTCGAGGCAAAATACAAATATCATACTTACTCCTACCTCATGAGACCGTGTCACTCCCATCGAGAGATCATGGGCATAGTTTGAAAGCTCCAAAACCGATTATGGCTTAATTGGTCTTGGTTTGGATAATGACAAATTGGTTAAGCCAAAACCAAACCATTGCCAAATCCTACTTGTGTGTTTTTATAGTGGTTGAAGTATAGGGTGGTGTTAGTAGTAGCATCTTCAAAGTTCACTTGGAAAGAGCTCGAAAATATCCAAAATATTTCTCCTGTGAAGTTTCTTCGAGTCAAAATACAAATATCATACTTGTTCCTACCTCTTGAAACAGTGTCACTCCCATTGAGAGATCATGGGCATAGAAAGTTTTGTTCAATACATGCTTAAGCTTTATGAAAGAAAAACCTCACATCGGCTTACTGTTATTGGAAGGGAAGAAAATAAGCAAACAAATTCAAAGGGCACACAAAAGCAACAAATTTGAGCGTTGCATGAATGCAATCTACAAAGAAAATGGGATGCATTACACTTGCTTCATGATGTTGCTGTAAAGAATCGGGTATGATTCTTGTGTAGCGGAATAGGTGAGAGATGTGCGTTATGTGTGTGTGTGAGAGAGAGAGTTAGAGGAGAGAAAGAAAAGATAGATTTTTGAGAGACAATAGAATACTCAAGAAGATGTATATTACAAAGGAGATTAATCGACAACATTACAAAGTAGGAGGAGAGTGCTTTATATAGTCACTCTCTCTCTTCATTAACTACCGAAGCTCATGGGTCATGGGGAATGTGAAAACTCATTACTTATGTGTCATAGAATATGATTCTATGACACATAGTTAATGTGTAGATAAGAGTGGTGACTTTTGACCTTTGAGTGCGCATTCTCAAGGGTGTGTTCACACACTAGACTAGGTTGAGCTTGATTCTCAACACGCCCCCTCAAGCTCAAATTTGGTCGGTTACTTCGGTTGATGTCCGCTTCGGCTCGTATCCAGTTCAGACGGTATCCGGTTTTCGCTTGTACTCCCCCTCAAGCTTGGCAAGTCAAGGACCATCAACCCAAGGTCTGACAGGAATTGCCGAAGCTTGTCGGCTCCTAGGGCTTTGGTGAAGATGTCGGCTATCTGAAGATTCGTAGACATATGTTGAAGGTTGACATCACCAACCTGAACACGCTCTCGAATGAAGTGATAGTGCACTTCGATATGCTTCGTGCGTGCGTGGAACACTGGGTTCCGAGCCAGATAAATACTGTTCATGTTGTCACAGTAAAGGAGAATCGAATCTTTGATGGGAACGCCCAGATCCTTTAATATCCTCTTGAGCCATACGGCTTCACATGCAACCATCGTCGCAACCCTGTATTCGGCCTCTGTGCTCGAAAGAGCGACGATTGGTTGCTTCTTGCTACTCAAGGAGATGGCTCCACTTCCGAGGGAGAAGACAAAACCAGAGGTTGATCGTCGGTCGGCTTTGTAGCCTGCCCAGTCGGCATCTATGTACCCCTCGAGTTGAATTGGCGTGGTTGACTTATAGAGAATGCCATAATCCATCATTCCGTTCACGTATCGTAGCACTCTCTTAGCACAATCCAAATGGATATCTCGTGGAGTTTGCATGAACTGGCTAAGAAGGCCGACCAGATAGCTCAGGTCTGGTCGAGTGATCGTGAGGTAGATAAGACTACCGATCACTTTTCGATACTTAGTCAACTCACACTCTGTGGTGCCAGAATTGGCATCTAGTTTGAGGTTTCGGTCAAGAGGTGTTGCCAAAGACTTGCACTCTGTCATCCTGAACTTGTATAACAAGTTGAGAATGTAGTGCCGTTGGGAGATCATAATCTTGGTTGGAGTCTGAATTACTTCGATGCCAAGGAAGTAGTGGAGCTCTTTCATGTCCGTCATCTCGAATTTGTTGGAAAGGAGGGATTTGACCTTGTTGATGTTGACTAGATGCTCACCTCCAATGACCAGATCATCCACGTACAGGATGATGACGATCAGACTTTCGGAATCGCTTCTTACATAGAGAGAATTGTCGGATTTTGACATTCGGAAGTTGATTCAATTAAGATATTGTGTTATCTTTGAGTGCCAAGCATGTGGTTCTTGCTTAAGGCTGTAGAGAGGCTTCTTGAGTTGGCAGATGGCTTTCAGATGAATGTTGGATTCGAAGTCGGGTGGTTGTATCATGTACACCTCCTCTTCTAATTTGCCTTGAAGAAAAGCGTTCTTGACATCCATCTGGTGGAGGTGCCACCCTTTCGTTGCTGCAAGCGCTATCACGGTTCGCACGGTTGTCATCTTTGCCACCGGGGCAAAAGGTCTCTTCATAGTCGACGCCCTATGTTTGTGCATAGCCCTTTGCTACGAGTCGAGCTTTGTAGCGGTTGACAGAACCGTCGGCATTATACTTCACTTTGTATATCCATCTGCAGTCGATTGCCTTCTTGTGCGGTGAGTGAGGGACGAGATCCCATGTCTCATTCTTGTTGAGAGCTTGCATCTCCTCGTTCATCGTTTCGACCCATCGAGGATCTTTAGCGGCTTCAACAAAGCTCTCCGGTGTTGAGCGACAAGCTCAATTGGAGCCAGATCGGCTGAATAAGCCTGAGCTGGTGAGCGAGACAGATCGGTGAGCCGGTGAGCACCCGGTGAGCAAAAGAGCCGATGAGCTAGGGAGTTAATACTCTCGTAGTTAGTGTCAGACGCTCGAGTGAGCATTGAAGTACACCGTACTTCTATCAGTCCGTATGGACTTGTATAAAAGTGTTCGCTGAACACATACGATGTACAGAGTGTTGATATAATTTTGAATAGCAATTCTTGTTTTGCTCTCTCTGTCTCTCCAACGTACTATTAAGCTCTCCATTAAACCTGTTCTCTGTTTTCAGTTTTTCCTATTGCTTCTGCACGCTATTTGTTTTTACATGGTATCAGACGCGAGGGTTGAGAACCTCTATAGCCGACATTTGCTTTCGCAAGAAGAAAACCTAACCTTTGTAAAGAACAGAAAGAGAAGTAATGGATAGAGGAATGGCTAGCTCACTCCCGGTGGAGAAGCTCGACAGATCCAACTACGCATCTTGGTCATACAAGGTGCACCAGTACCTGCTTGGGCATGGTTACTGGAGCTATGTCGACGGAGCTAACGACGCAGCACCTGATGCGGCACACAAGGACTTCCCGGTGTGGGAACAATCGGAAAGTAGAGTGATGTACTGCTTTGCGTCCAGTGTCAGAGACCAGCTGCTAAGCCACTTCTGAGATGCCAAGACGCCGAAAGAAGCTTGGGGAAACCTGAAGAAGGTGTTCGCCGCAAGCACTACAGCCCGAAAGCTGCAACTCCGACAGGAATTGAGCAATGTCCGACAGAAGGACGTGTCGGTGGCTGATTACACTGCCCGAATCAAAGAGATCTGTGACTCACTTGCCTCTATCAACATCACGATAGAGGAAGACGAGATGGTACAGGTCTGTCTTGGGGACCTGGCGTCTAAGTTCTAAGCTTTCCGGACAACAGTATGTACGTGGGAGAATACGCCGTCATTTTTCGACTTATAGTCGATGCTCCTTGTAGAGGAGAACCACGCCGGTGCGTCAACAAATGCACCCACCAACAGCTGGATGTTGTACACGGAGGCAGATCGGCCCCGTGGGCGTGGTGGATGAGGCGGGTCGGCACGCAATGGAGGCGACCGGCAAGGGCAAGACCGACGGCACAGAGACCGTGCCGACAGTAGTTCCAGGACTTCCACAAGTAGGGGGAGTCAAGGTGGAGCCGGAGGCCGACAAGACAAATCTGCCACGGAATGCTAGTACTGTGGCAAAAAGGGCCACAGAGAAAGCGAGTGCTGGAAGAAGCGTGCCGATTCGGACAGATCTGGATCCGGCAAAACCGGTCGAGAGAACCGGCAAAGCTCGCACTACGCGCAAGGATCGAAAGGATCCGGAACCGGGAAGACTGATAAGGGGCCAGCCTTGGTGATGAAACACGAGGCTAACTCGATAAAGAAGACCACTTCCAAATCAGAGGAAGTGTGCTACGTTGATTCCGGTGCATCAAATCACATGACGAACCACAAAGAGTGGTTCTCCTTCTTGGAGAAACCGGAACAACCGGGAGTTGTCGAAACCAGAGACGACACTCCTCACCCAATTGTGCATGTCAGAGAAGTTCCCTTGAGCCACGTCGGACAGAGGGGGAAGCTGATGAACGTATTACACGTTCCGACTATCACGAAGAACCTGGTGTCAGTCGGACAGATCGTCGACCAGGGAATGCAGGTGCGGTTTACGCACCTCATGTGCTTCATCGAGGAGGAGGGCCAGATTATCGCGCAAGGGCGCAGAGATGGGAGGATGTTCATCCTCGACACCAATGACGTCGGCACCGCCTTGTTCGCCAAAGGACAGAAGGTCGAATCGGACATCGACCTGTGGCACAAGTGGATCGGCCACGTCAATTACCAAAGGCTTCAAGACCTGCAGACGAAACAAGTTGTTTTCGGTTTGCCGAAGTTTAGTGGCCAGAAGGCCTAAGTATGTGAAGCCTGCCAACTCGGGAAGCAACACCGACTTCCATTCCCCGCCGAACAAAACCGTAGCCGTAACAAGCTCGACCTTATTCATTCGGATGTATGGAGACTGGCACAGAACGTGAGCCTTGGCGGGAGTCGATACTTTGTCTCCTTCATTGACGACTATAGCCGGCACACAGGGATCTACCTCATTGAGCGGAAGAACGAAGTCTTCGACTGTTTCCGGAACCTCCAGAGCATGGTGGAACGGGAATCAGAGAGGAAGATCAAGTGTCTGTGGTCAGATGGCGGAAAAGAATATTTTTCCAGCCAATTCAACAGTTATCTGCAACAAACAGGAATTCGAAGAGAGTTCAGCTGCAGATACACACCAGAGCAAAACGGTGTGGCCGAAAGGAAGAACCGGTCGCTTGTCGACGCGGCAAGGGCAATGCTGGAAGAGAAGAGCATGCCCCATTTCTACTGGGCGGAGGTGGTCCGAACGGCCGTCTACATCCAAAACCGGATCGGTGACAAGGTGTCCGCACATGAGCTATATTTCGGGCGCAAGCTGAATTTGAGACACCTTCAGATTTTCAGCAACATAGCATATGTGCATGTGTCGGATGAGAAGCGGAGGAAGCCAGATGCAAAATCGAAGAAGTGCATCCTCGTCGGCTACTCACATGAGCAAAAGGGGTATAAGTGTTATAACCCCCGGACGAAGTTGGTCCGAGTTAGCCGCGATGTTGAGTTTGATGAGACGGCATCATGGTATGCCTTACCAGCTCCGACGTCTAACCCCGACCCGATACCGGAGGATGACGCTAGTGAGCCTGAACCGGTCCAGATAGAACATGATGAATCCGGGAATCAAGAAGAGAGTCCGGAATCGTTTCAGTTGAGTGGGCCAAACGAGAGACCGGGTCAATCCGACTAGTCGGATGAGGAACCAGCCAGTAATGAAGACTCTGTCGTGCTCTCCCCGCGCAAGGAACTGAGGAGACGGTTCACGCGCAAAGAGAAGGGGAAGAAGAAGATGCCGGATTATGAAACCGGTAATGATGAGTCGGATCAGAGCAGATCCGACTCCGGAAAGGAAAATGACGATTCTTCGGCACCGAAGACCGAACCGGCCAAGAAGGGACTCAAACCGGGTAACGGTGGGTTACGTCGGTCAATCCGCCAAAAGGAACCTGTTAAGCGGTACGGGTACAATGAGTACATGGCGCATCACTATGTGTACATGACCAAGGTGGTGGAAGTGCGTGCGCTAGAGAGCTATGCAGAAGCGGCAAAGGACACACATTGGCGTGCCACTATGGAAGAAGAGATGCGGGCACTTAATGCCAACGATACATGGGACCTGGTTGACCCTCCCCGTCACGGTAAACCAATCGGATGCAAGTGGGTGTACAAGGTAAAGTACAACACCGACGGTTTAGTTAACTAGTACAAGGCCCGGTTAGTGGCGAAGGGATACGCACAGACCCACGGAATCGACTATGACAAGACCTTCGCTCCAATAGCGAAGATGACGACGGTTCGTGTGGTGTTGGTGGTTGCTGCGGCAAGGGGGTGGCATCTTCACCAGATGGATGTGAAGAATGCATTTCTTCAAGGAGATCTTGAAGAAGAGGTCTTTTTCCAGACGAAGATGAACAAGTCGGCAGCCGGCTGAAGAAGTCACTTTATGGCCTGAAGCAAGCCCCCCGAGCTTGCAATGTGAAGATCACGCACTGGTTGTGTAAGATGGGGTTTGCAGCCTCCAAGTACGACTCTTCGTCGTTCATCCGGCAAGGTCCGGACAGTCCAGTTTGCATCTTGTTGTATGTTGATGATCTGGTCATCACCGGACCCGGACTCGATGAAATCAGCCGAGTCACATCCCAGTTGTCGGATGCGTTTGAGATGAAGGACCTGGGGGACCTTCATTATTTTCTTGGGATCGAGGTGATCTGAACCCCCAACGGCATATTGCTCTCACAGAGGCACTATGTGTTGAATATGTTGTACAAGCTCGGCATGACAGAATGCCGACTTGTCTCTACACCCTTGGACCGGCCTGCGATGAGAAACGGTTCCGACAAATTGTCGGAAGCCTGATATATTTGACCATCACCCGACCCGACATCAGCTATCTAGTCGGTGTGATTAGCCAATTCATGTAGAAGCCGACCGTAGAGCATCTTCAGTGTGCGCACCAAATACTGCGGTATGTGAGCGGCACGAAGGACCGGGGATTGTTATACCGGCGAGGTATAACCAAAGAGCTGGTCGGTTACCCAGATACCGACTGGGCCAGAGATGCATCAGAACGTCGATCAACCTCTGGTTATATGTTTTCCCTAGGTAGCGCGGTTGTTGCGTGGAGCAACAAAAAGCAGCCAACAGTTGCTCTGTCGAGCACTGAGGCTGAGTATCGGGGCGCTACCGTTGCCACCTGTGAAGCCATTTGGCTTCGGCGACTGCTGCAAGACCTACGGATCGAGGTACCGACCCCGATTCTGATCTATTACAACAACATAAGCAACATGTCGCTCGCCAAGAACCCCGTATTCCATGCTCGCACAAAGCACATAGAAGTGCACTATCACTTCGTGTGTGAGCGTGTCCTGAGCGGTGACGTCGAACTTCAGTATGTTCACACGGATCAGCAAGTTGCCGACATCTTCACCAAACCACTCAGATCGGACAAGTTGCGGCACTTCACCGAAATGCTTGGTGTTCAGCATCTCGACGTGCCACACTTGAGGGGGAGAACGAGCAAAAACACCGGAACGGGCAAAGGCAAAGAGACTGTCGATTGCGCCAATGAGGGAAGAACCGATAAAGAGAGAGACAAGAAGAAGAAAGGCGCCGAGTCGACACATCCGAACAAGTCGGAACAAGCGGCAACGGCGGCAGAGTCAAGAAGGACAGAGTCAACCGAAGGAAGAAGGCCAAGACCTGGACATGGTCCGATGTGGTGAAGGGCCTCGAATCGGAAGACGAATCGGGAGCGACCGATTTGGACAAGAGCTGGAACGAATTGGAGATAGTCGATTCGGTTCAACAGACAGATTCGGAAGGACCGGATCAATTCAAAGGACGAGAGGACGAGAAGGCAGTGAAAGTCAACGCCAACACGAAGGAATCGGCGAACCGGCACGCGCCGAAGTCACAGCAACAAGGGAGCTGAATTGGGCCTATTGAGCAGATAAGCCGACCGAAGAGGTCGAGGTGCGCAAAACAGGAGGGATCACGGCAAACAAAACCGGACCGAACGAGGAGCACGAGCAAGGCGGTGTGAGCCAGAAGGAGCCAGGGAGAAGGACCGGTTGCCACAGACGTTGACATTACGACTGTCATGACGACATACATTTTGGCCTTACAAGGATTCGAGCCCAAGACGTCTTGGTCTATATGTTAGAACTTTAACCATTATACTAACATATATGATGTATAGTTATAATAAATGTATTATTAGTTATTACAAGACATTTAGAGTATTCTAGAACATTCTAGAGTATTCCAGAACAATCTAGAGTATTCTAGAACATTCTAGAATGTCTTGTAATAATTAATAATACATTTATTATAACTATACATCATATATGTTAGTATAATGGTTAAAGGTCTAACATATAGACCAAGACGTCTTGGGCTCGAATCCTTGTAAGGCCAAAATGTATGTCGTCATGACATTATCCTCCCTTTTCGACGACGAGTTCCACGAGTCGGAAGATAAGATTTCGGACTTGGCTTATGAGGATATTTGTTGTGAAATGCAGCAACCATTTCGGAGGCATTAGCAAGATTCTCAAGAGGTTCCCATGTTCGATCATTAGGTGTATAACCTAACCAGTCAACCAAATAATACAATTTGTTGCGAACGATCTTGGAGTCGAGAATGGCAGCAACTTCATATTCGGAGCCATCCGAAACTTCGATTGGAGGTGGGGGAGATGTAAGACGGCTTGGAATAGAGCTGGTTGTGTACGGCTCCAAAAGTGAAACATGGAAGACCGGGTGAAGATGCATATGAGGGGGAAGATCAAGGCAAAATGCCACATCATTGATCTTACCAGATATCACATATGGGCCAAAACGTTGATAATCCAATTTGCAGCAAGGTCAGGTTGTTTTAATGCGACCTTGTAAAAGCCATACTCGATCCCCCACTTGAAACGTAGTCGATGAATCACGTCGATGACGGTCGGCAACCTTCTTTTGAGTGTTTTGAGCATCACATAAATGGTGAAAAAGGATATCTTGAACTTCTTGCAGTCGGGTGAGCCGATCTTCAGCATCCGGGTTTGTCAGGAGTTCGGGATGTTCAAGCATAGTCCAACGAGGATGGTACCCAATGTTTGCAAAAAATGGGGAATATCCAATAGAAGAATGTTCTGAGTTGTTGTAAGCAAATTCCGCCAAATGTAATAGATCAACCCAATCATCTTGTTGATAGTTGACAAAACAACGAAGATATTGTTCTACTGTTTGGTTGGTGCGCTCACTCTGTCTGTTAGTTTGTGGATGGTAGCCAGAAGAGAGTTTGCAAGAAGTATGTAAGAGTTTGAACATGTGCCGCCAAATTTTTGAGATGAACTAGGGACCCCGATCACTGATAATATCATCAGGAAGACCATGATGCCGAAACACCTATCGCATGAGTAACTCGGCTATCTCTTGGCTCGTAATGGCCTTTGTGCAGGGAAGAAAATGTGCCAACTTGGTAAAACGATCTACTACCATGAGAATAGAATCAAAACCCTTGGAAGGTGGTAGATCCGTAATGAAGTCCAATGAAATAGATTTCCATGAACTCTCAAGAATAGGCATTGGTTGTAATAAGCCATATGGATGATGTCGAGGTTTTTGGGATCGGCAACATGTATCACAACTACGAACATAATCCGTAACAAAATGGCGAAGTCGTGGCCACCAATACCTTCGAGAAATTAACGCCAAAGTCTTGTGGATGCCAAAATGTCCAGCCATTGGTGTATCATGACATTGTTGCAAGACTTGGAGTCGAGAAGGACCATCAGGCACATATAAGAGATTTTGTCGAAAAAGTAAACCATCATGCCAATTGAACTGGTTGTAGTCTTGACGAGGATTTTGAGATTGTGAACAAGAAGCACGATCTGGGATAATATGGTTCAGAATATCTTGGGCAAATTCATTAGTCTCAATATGCTCCCGAATGGAGTCTAGAAGACTTGAATCCTCGGGTGTGTCTATAGCATGAAAAGCCATTAGTCGTAGACGGTCAGGACCCAAGAGGATTTGCTTCTGACTTTCAAATGCGGCCTCTCCTGGTTGAAGTTCCATATATGAACGCCGAGATAAAGCATCTGCTTTGCCTTGTTGCGTCCCAGGGCGATATAGAATTACAAAATCAAAACGAGTTAAAAATTGCGCCCAACGAGCTTGTCGACAACTCAAAGACTCGAGCACTTTGGAAGTACGTTAGATTTTTGTGATCATTATAGACAATGATTTGTTGAGACGAACCCTCCAAAAAATGACGCCATTGTTGAAAAGAATCCATAATGGCAAGAAGCTCTTTGTCGTGAATCTCATAGTTGATTTTTGCAGCTTCGAATTTCCGTGAATGAAAAGCCATAGGGTGCAGTTGGCCATCATAGCTAATCTGGGATAATACGCTTCCTAGTGCGAAGTCAGATGCATCAACTTCCAGTATAAAGTGCTTCAATGGATCAACATGCATCAAAATTGGTGCGGATGTAAATGCTTGCTTGAATCCTTCAAATGCAGAGTTTGCATTTATACTCCACACAAATGGTTGATCCGTCTGTGTCAGTTGAGTGAGGGGCAATACGATCTTTGAATAATCTTTGATGAACTTGCGATAAAAGTTTGCGACCCCTAAAAAACATTGTACATCTCGCACAGACTATGGTGTTTGCCAATCCAAAACTGTTTGAACCTTTGTTGGATCCATAGAGATGCCATGTGAAGAGACTGTACCCCAAAAATTCCACTTGACGTTGGTCAAAGCTGCACTTCTCCAATTTTGCATAGAGACCATATTCACGCAACCATTGCAAAGCTTGTTGAACGTGTATATCATGATCCTCTTGAGTTTTTGAGTAGATCAAGATATCATCTAGGTAAATTATGACGAAAATATCAAGGAAATCTCGAAAAATGTCATTCGCCATATGTTGGAAAACTGCTGGTGCATTCGTGAGACCAAATGGCATCATTGTATACTCAAAATGGCCATAGCTAGTAGGAAAAGCAATCTTCCATTCATCCCCAGGACGAATTCGAACAAGATTGTAAGCACCTTGAAGATCTAACTTTGTGAAATACTTAGCTCCATTGAGGCGTTCCAGAAGGCTCGAAATCAATGGTAGAGCATATCGGTTTCAAATAGTTACTTTATTCAATCCTCGATAATCCACGACCAGATGAAGCAAACCATCTTTCTTCTTAACGAAAAATATGGGTGCGCCGGTAGGAGATCTTGAATGTTGGATAAACCCATTCGCCAAGTTCTCATAAATATCTAAAATATTCTAGAACATTCTAGAATACTCCATAAGGACCTATAAATAGGTGTCTATTCATTCATCACAACTCATTCGATTCAACACCAGTTTGTAGCCCCTTAGCCTACTCTTTGTAATCCTTGCTCTCTTATAATATAAACTCTCTGTCCATTTCTAGTGTTCTCTCTCTCTCTCTCTCTCTCTCTCTCTCTCTCTCTCTCTCTCTCTCTCTCTCCCTCTACCTTCTACTGTCATCTTATTTTTCTCTCTCCTATTCTCAAGTCACGACAATGACCGAACCTCAAATTGAGCTTGAGGGGGAGTGTTGAGCGACAAGCTCAATTGGAGCCGGATCAGCTGAATAAGCCTGAGCCAGTGAACGAGACGGATCGGTGAGCCGGTGAGCAAAAGAGTCGGTGAGCTAGGGAGTTAATACTCTCGTAGTTAGTGTCAAACGCTCGAGTGAGCATTGAAGTACACCGTATGGACTTGTATAAAAGTGTTCACTGAACACATACTATGCACAGAGTGTTGATATAATTTTTTGAATAGTGATTCTTGTTCTGCTTTCTCTGTCTCTCCCGCGTACTATTAAGCTCTCCATTAAACCTATTCTTTGTTTTCTGTTTTCTATTGCTTCCGCACACTATTTGTTTTTACATCCGGTTCTCGAACTACTGCCACCTTCATCATAAAGGCATAGTGATATGCCATATAGTCGTTGTAGCCGAATCGGCTAACCAAATTCTTCTCTCGGGTGGAGTGACGGAGTTTCTCATTTGCTGATGTGAGTGCTTTCTCAACTCCGAGTGACCTCATAAGAGGCACATCAAATCCATCGAACTCACTATCGAGTGAATGAGTCGATTTGTTGCCATCGAAGTGATCGTCTTCATATTCTGGCATTTTGGCCTTCCCTTTGTCCATCTTTGGACTTGGCCGAGATGAGCTTTGGTTGCTCGGAGGCTCTTGTGGTCCGCTCAATCTAGTTGAGATCGGACCCTCTTCAAGTATTGACCTTAGTTGATCATCGTCTTCTGTGTTGTCGAGGTCGTTCGTAGATGGTTCGGGAGGAGTCGGCTCGGGTTTGTACCATGATGTAGATTCGTCAAAGACGACATCCCGACTTACACGAGTCTTCCGAATAGAGGGGTTGAAGCACTTATACCCCTTTTGCTCCTGTGAGTACCCCACGAAGATGCACTTCTCTGATTTTGGGTCAAGCTTCTACCGCTTCTCATCGGGAATGTGCACGTATGCAATGGAGCCGAATATCCTTACATGGGATACATCCTTCTTCTTTCCATAGTATTTCTCGTGTGGGGTGACCTCGTGCACTCCGGATGTTGTGCACCGGTTCATGAGGTAGATGGCGATATTTGCAGCTTCTGCCCAATATGACTTGGGCATATGCTTCTCATTTAGCATGGCCCTTGCTACTTCGAGGATGTGCTGATTCTTGCGTTCGGCTGCACCGTTCTGTTGTGGTGTGTGTCAACAAGTGAATTCTCGCTGAATTCCTTTTTGTCGAAGGTATGCCGTGAACGCATCTAAGAAGTATTCCTTTCCTCCGTCTAACCGAAGACATCGTACACGACGCCCAATTTTCTTTTCGACTTCGCTTTTGAATTTTTGGAAGTGTGTAAACACTTTGCTCTTCATCATCATGGGAAAGATCCATGTGTATCTAGAGAAGTCATCGATGAAGGTAACATAGTACCGACATCCTCCGAACGTAGCCGTTTGTGCCGGTCCCCACACATCCGAGTGGACTACGTCCAATAGGCCTTTGCTCACGTTCCTCTCCTTCGGGAACGGGTGTCGATGTTGCTTGCCGAATTGGCATGCTTCACATACTCCTTCAATCTCTTTCTCTTTGAAGGTCGGGAGCCCAATGACGACTCCTTTCGATTGCATCGCCTTGAGTTTGTTGAGATTCATATGGCCAATTCTTTTATGCCATAGCTCTATGTCGGTGTTGTGTTTGAGGTCCTTTGCAAACATGACCGATTTTACCTCGTTCGCTTCGAGGATAAACATTCAGCCTTCCCTTCGACCACGAGCAATTAGTCGGCCTTCCTTCTCGATGAAGCAACCTCCTTGGTTGAATCGAACTTGCATCCCTTGCTCCACAATTTGGCCGACCGAGACCAAATTCTTCGTTATGGTGGGTACATGTAAGAAATTTTTTATGCAATTTTGTTCACCTTCTTTCCCGAATGGGACATTGCCGACATGCCGAATCGGATGAGTGGTGTCGTCTCTAGTCTCGACATAATCGGGTCAATCTGGCTCTCGAAGGTCTTTGAACCATTCTTGATGGGACGTCATATGGTTCGAAGCACGGGAGTCGACGAACCATACATCTTCCGGATTGGAGGCATTAGTCGAAGTAGAGGCCGACATAGGATTTGCTCTATGTCTCATTACAAACATTCCGCCATGATCTTCATAGTCGGAGTTGGTGGCGTAATTGGTGAGTTGTCGGCTTGTGAAAGCCGACTCGCACTTCTTCTTTCGGCACTCTTCTTCATGGTGGCCGATTTTTCCGCAATAACTGCATTCGATCGAGTTTTGTCGACTCGAACCGGAATGGAAGGTCCCCCTTCTTCCGAAGGTTCCTCGATGGCTTCCGTCTTGTTGCCAAATTTGGGAGTTGTTGTCATAAGTCGGACCTCGTCCGCTGCCTCGTCCTTGGCCAAATCGGCCTCTTGCTTGGCCGCGTCCTCTTCCTCCATTCGAATGCGTGTAGAGCATGTGGCCTTCCGAGGCGTTGCTCCTTGTTCGAACATGATTCTCTTCGACCAATAACATAGATTGAAGATCAAAGAAAGACGGAGGATTCTCCCTTGCTAGGACGGCAGTTCTCATCGAGCCGAACCGTGGTGCAAGGCCGCCGAGGCATATTTGCACCATCTCATCATCATTCAGATTGACGCTTATTGATCCAAGCAAGTCACAAAGCTCCTTGATCCTCAAGGTGTAGCTTGTGATGGACATGTCCCGTTGTTGGATGTTGTTCAACTCTTGGCGAAGTTGAAGCTTCCTCGCGGTCGTGTTGGCGGCGAAAATCTTTCGTAGATTTTCCCACGCTTCCTTCGGCGTCTCGGCTTCTCGAATGTAACCGAGTATGTGGTCGTGAACACATGTCGCCAAGCAATACATTACTCGACTCGTCGCTTGCTCCCATGTTGAGTAGCCGATGTCTTCCGGGTCGGGTCGGTTTTCTTGTGCTCCCTTGATATAACCCCAATAGCCTTGGTCGACAAGGTATTGGTGCATCTTGTACTCCCAAGATGCGAAGTTGTTTCGGTCTAACTTCTCGCTAGGGAGAGCGCTCCCCATTTAAGTATTCATGGTGTAACGTTGGCGTAGAGCTCAACACACGCGGATGGGCTAAATGGAGCTACCAAACCGCTTTGATACCCTGTAAAGAATCGGGTATGATTCTTGTGTAGCGGAATAGGTGAGAGATGTGCGTTATGTGTGTGTGAGAGAGAGAGAGAGAGTTAGAGGAGAGAAACAAAAGATAGATTTTTGAGAGACAATAGAATACTCAAGAAGATTATATTACAAAGGAGATTAATCGACAACATTACAAAGTAGGAGGAGAGTGCTTTATATAGTCACTCTCTCTCTTCATTAACTACCGAAGCTCATGGGTCATGGGGAATGTGAAAACTCATTACTTATGTGTCATAGAATATGATTCTATGACACATAGTTAATGTGTAGATAAGAGTGGTGACTTTTGACCTTTGAGTGCACATTCTCAAGGGTGTGTTCACACACTAGACTAGGTTGAGCTTGATTCTCAACAGTTGCAATGGATTTGTTAGTAGATGAGGCATTTTGCTATGAGAATGAGTTAGGGCATGGGTGAGATGTGGAGGCTCAAGTTTCACGCATTATATTACTGATGTTGTTGCACCAAACTATGAAACCATATTCTCCTCAAAACAAGAAAATCATATTCATTGATATACATATGGTAGAGCCCATCTGCCATCCACACCATTCTTCCATATGATATGAGATGATGTGTTGAGGCACCATTATGAAGACTTTATTGCATACTTTGCACCAAACGAGTTTGTGAGTTTAACTATCATATTCTATGTCCACAATGGTCCACGTTTCATCTTTGATGCCAAGAATTGTGAAAAAAATGACACTATCGGTGACGACGATATTCGGAAACCAACACATATTAAGAGCCTTGGTAGGAAATACCTCTAACGAATGAGTGTGAAAATCGACCACACTTAGTTTAGAAGGAAAACTCCATAAACCATCATATCAAAGACATGTGAGTAATACGTCGCAATGTTTGTCAACAATTGATATTTGTTGACACTTATCGATCACGAAATCAAATAACTATTGATATATTCATTTTCCAATCAAAAAATAAAGAATGTATGTTTTTTCAAGTTTGAGGCAAGCCAAAGCTTTTCAGCCATTGTTTGATAATCAGGTGCAGGATTATTGATCAAGTCATGATGGCATAGGCACAATAATAACCAATATGGCACTTGTCAATTATAACATCGTAAAGGGGATCAAATACAGCTAAGACCAAGGTTCACTTGGAGGATTCTTAAGTTGTGGGCACACGTGTACAAATAAAGTTGCATTTTTAAGAAGGGGATAAAAAAAAAAAGAATAGTAAGCAATTCGTTCACTTTGGGACCCTTTTCGAAGAAATCGACAAACATATAAAAATTGATATGGCTTCAACTTGTTGAAAATAAAGGAAAATTGCAAACATTAATTAGCACTTGCGTAGGACCCTTTATGTCTCTCTCTCACCCACAGACACACATACACATATAAATAACTAAATTTGGTTTCAAAATCTTGAATTGTAACAAAGACTAGCATTTGTACGAATTTTTGAAGCTTCATTTGGAGGTCTTTGCAAGTGGGGGATGTCTATAAAAATAGCTAGATGGAATCTTGAGTCTAGAACTGTGAGGAGAGAGACCCACACAACCAATTGCATTGGCTACTTTGTTGCCCCACAGAAAGCTCGTTAGTTTGAGTATCATGATCTACTACAATCCTCCACCTTTGATCACACTTGAGTTTAGTTTCTCCATATTCTCAACTCGCGTCTTATCTCAGATGTCAAGAATGCGTGAAAAATATGACATTTAACAACAATGATGATATTCATGAACCAACACAAGTTAAGGACTCCGTAATAAACAAGAGTGCCAAAACTAACGACACTTATTTTAGGAAATCATTAACTCCCAATCGCCACGTAGTTAAGTTCGTGCCTATGAAAGGCCCAATTCATGATGTAGAGAATGGGTGGTGGAAGTTGTTCCAATTTAAGTACTCCATTCTTTATAAATAGTTTACTAAGAAAGACAATTTCGATCCAACGTATTTTAATCCAAAATGAAGCGCCTTACACCTAGCTCAACAAGAAAACAATTTTGGATGGCTTGATCGTTTTTTGTCATTTGCTGCATAAAGTGTTGATACCACGCCTTATAAAAAGGGAATTTCTAATATTGCCTGTACATATAGCAAAATACAACGAAATTGTATGAGTCTTCAGAGAGTATACCATTTCCACTCGAAAGAATATGTTCAAATGCAAGCAAAACAACTACTAAGAAAGCCTAACTAACGATGATAAATATTAGTTTTAAGATCAAAATGTGGTTTCATAGTGACATATGACAAGGAGGAGCCTAATAAGGCGTATGATGGGCTAATGAATGTATAAACAATCATATCAAACACATTCTAGCATATACGTACGAACAATTCGGATGTCAAACAATTATTGATATATATTTTTTCAATGAAGAAATAAAGAAGAATATACGCTCAAAGAATCGAACATATAACTCAATCTTGATACTCATGAAATGTGTGTGTCCCTACAATTAAGGCTCATGCATAATTTACTAAGTATTAACATTAGGTTACGATTGCATGCTATTATTTAATCTTGTCGCCTTTTACATTACTTAGAAAGCAAGACATTTACGTCATAAGTTGGATAATGCCACTACTTTCATAAGAAAACATATTTCGATGTCTCATGACAACGTAATAGATGTGTATATCAGAATAAAATATTGCAAAATGTGGTGATTTTATGACTCAAATTCAAACTATATGTTCACATATCTTGTTGACAAATTGAAATCCTTTAAACTAACATTTCTTTTGCCCATGGACCATGCATTTTGTCTTGGATGAATAGAAAATTTATGCAGGCATCTTTCATGGATGATCATTCTCTACTGCCATCCTTTCCCCAATCAAATTTTTGTTATTTCCTAGACTAGATTGGATCTTACTTATTTGTGCTAAACAATACATTGCCTCTTTTGAAAAATGCTTTGATTGATTTTAAGACTACATTAAGTAAATGATGAATTGGTTGATTAGCTTCAATAATGTTGGCATTAACTTCACATTATCACCTTGATTATAAAGAACCTCACTTAATATCCAATTAATGACTAGATTTACACTTTATCAACAATTACATGGTTAATTGAATCGTGTCTATTGAATAAACCTTAATAATTCAAATTGATGGTGCTAATTTATAGGCCTAGAATGTAATGAGAAAGGTTGAACAAGGTGTCAAAGAAATGTAAAAACTTTGTATCAAGTTTTAGAGGGAGATGGGATTCGAATCATAGATGAAGATTTGTGTTATTCATTGCTTACAAGCAAGAAATAGTGTTAAAAATGCATTAGAGAACATGTGCAACAGCAAAGATATTAAATGTCGGGTTTCTGAAAAAGCGCCTCTTTTACACATGGGTAACAACACTAACACCAAGCTTCTCTCTATAGGGTGGTTGAAGTGTGGGAATCAGGATGGTCACATCTCTAAGTCTACTTTTGAAAAAGTCCAAAAGCGATTTTAAGACACAAACATTATATATGCTAATACGTGCTTCTCTATAGGGTTGGAGTTTGGGGGTGTTACATCCCTTATCCAATTGGGAAGAGTTTGAAAAAGTCCAAAAGCAATTCTGTTGTGAAGTTTCTTCAATGTCAAACTATAAACACCATACATGCTCCTACTTCTTGGGACTAGAACACTTCCCATAGAGATAATGTCGAGGGAAAGGGTTGTCTAATACATGTTTAAGGTTAAGAAAATACCCTCACATAGGCTTTGTAGGATAACATGAGAAACAGTAAAAGAAAAAAAGATGCGAAAAAACACACAAAGAGCAAAAAAATTTGGGTTTTAGATGGATGCAGCATAAGAAGAAATGGTTTGGAAATTTGAGCACCTCAACTTT
Organism: Azolla caroliniana; assembly: GCF_043228905.1. Lineage (NCBI taxonomy): Eukaryota > Viridiplantae > Streptophyta > Polypodiopsida > Salviniales > Salviniaceae > Azolla > Azolla caroliniana. The sequence goes on from NW_028230443.1 coordinate 5,189,904, forward strand.
GTTTTATGATGCATTCAATAGGTTCCTCTACGAATGAGCTTTGCAACATCACTATATCAAAGCTTGGGACACATATAGAGAGAGGTTCACGTTCCATACATTCTATATTACACATGTTGCACCAAACTACAAAACCATATCTCGTTCGCTAAACAAGAAAGGAAGTTGCGCTCATCGATACATGCAAGAGCCTAACCCATTGTCTACCCATACGACTTAAGCGCACGTTCTCTTTGATGCCAGATGAAGTGTCACGGGCACATGGAGATGGAGACTTCATGTTCGGATTGCAGCGGGGCGCTGGCTGTACCAAACTACAGAACCATATCTTGTTCGCTGAACAAGAAGAGGGAAGTTGCACTCATGGACACATGCTAGAGCCCGTCCCATTGTCTGCCCATACGACTTACGCACACATTCTCTTCGATGCCAAATGAAGCATTCGGGGGGCACATAGAGAGGGAGACTTTCATGTTCGGACTGCTTGCAGGCGCGGATTGTACGCATGTGAAAAATGGGTTTATGAAGTTTGGTTGGACAGGTCATATTATGTATGTTGTGGGCCTCGTCAAGGAGAGCGTGATCAATCTGTATATGTATGTATGATGATCCAATTCATCCATCCCTCTATCTATCTATTCATCCTCTATATCTATCTATCTATCCATCCTCTATATCTATCTCTCTATCCATCCATCCTCTATATCTATCTATCTATCTATCTATCTATCTATCCTCTATATCTATCTATCTATCCATTCATCCATCCATCCTCTATATCTATCTATCTATCCATTCATCCATCCATCCTCTATATCTATCTATCTATCTATCTATCTATCTATCTATCTATCCATCTTCTATATCTATCTGTCTATCATGTACATTGTAACATATCTATTTGTGTTTGTGTAGACATATATGTACATATGTATGTATGTACCCATCCATCCATACATACATATAAAAGAGGAGAGGTATAGAAGAAGAAGAAGAAGAAGAAGAAGAAGAAGCAGTAGTAGTAACTTGTAAGTAGCCTTCACAAGTGAGCAGAAATCAGGTTCTCTTTCTCTCTCTTTCTGTCTGTCTGTCAGGCTATCTGATTGATTCTTTTGGGTTTTCTCTGTACTCTCATCCCTCTTTTCCCACAGGTCAAACTTTGGCCTCCTTGTGGATGATAAAAAAATCTAACCTAAAATATCCTATCCTCTCCCCCCCCCCCCCCCTCCTCGTTCTGGGATTTGATCTTTGTTTAGGATTTTCTGAGAGAGAATCGAAAGAGGAAGTAGAAAACTCAAATCTTTCTCGCCAAGCTCCAGAGCAGCATACGTAGAGCTGAGAACATATCCAACGGAATTTGGATTTCATTCATATAAGAATAAATTCTATTCTATTTTCTTTCTCTCTCACCGCCTCTTTCTGGGATTGATCCTTTTCGGGTTTCCTTAGAGAGAAACGAAATATGAAGTAGAAAACTCAAATCTTTCTCGCCAAGCTCGAGAGCAACATTTACAAAGTGGAGAGCATAACCAAGGATTTGGATTTCATTGATCTTTGATTTGTCCATTTTTGGAGAAAAAAAGGAAATGATTCCATTGGTCTCTCTGATTTTCCGTTGTGAGCGAAAAGATTTCATTGGGCTTTGATTGTGCTAATTCTGGAGAGAAGGGATTTCATCAAGCTTTGATGTACTAATTCTGGAGAGAAGTGATTTCATTGATCTTTGATGCGCTAATTCTGAAGAGAAGGGGTTATATCGAGCTTTGACATGCCTTTCAGAGAACAATACATCCATTTAATCTTTGACATGCCTTTTGAAGAGAAAGGGTTCCATTGATCCAACTAGGCTTTTGTTGGATTCCATTTATCTTTCATTTGATTCAAGACAAAAGGATTTCATTTGATGTCTAATATAAAATTGGAGTTCAAAACAAAAACAGAAGTATTTGATTGATCTTCAAGGGATATGCTTGGAAAGAATTCTATTGATATTTAATTTTCTCTGGAGAAAAAGAGTTTCTTTGATCTCTAATGTTACTCGACCAGATTACCTTTGCCAATAATTTCTTTGTTTGGCAATCATTTTGTTTTGGTTCTGGTTTGGGTTCAGGTTCATACTTGGTAAAAACAATCACACACACACACACACACTCTCTCTCTCTCTCTGATATCTTCTAAAGGAGCTCTAACACTTCATATTGGGTGTTCAGATTGTTTCACACTGGTAACCTGATTCTTTATCCAAAATTTCTAATCTCTTACATGGCCGAATGGATAAAGAAGCAGTTGAAGCTCAAGAAGATTACAAATCTTCTAAAAGACCAAGTTTCCCTAGGACTTGCGATGTCGAAAATCAAGAAATTCTCTCAAATTGAAGTAGCAATACTTAAAACAATCAATCATGAGGACAAAGTTCCAGATGAAGACTGCGTACAATCCCTCCTACTGATTGGACGAAGCTCTCGTATGCATGTTGCCCATTGTGTCAGCATTATAATGGATCGGCTCAACAAAAGCCAAAACTGGGTTGTGGTAATTAAGTGCTTGATTATCATCCATAGATGCGTATTCGAAGGTGGTTTTATGTTCCAAGATCAGATTAGTATTCATCCTGCCCAAGGTGGTCGAAACTATCTTAATCTATCAAGGTTCCGAGACTCTACTTCTTTGTTCACATGGGAAATATCAGGTTGGATTAGATGGTATGCTAAATTCATCGAGCAGTGGATCCAAACATCGATTGTGATTGGTGATTTCCTCGATATGAAGATGATGGACGAGGATTCAGTAATGTACGGAGAGAAATTGAAGGGTATGATCAATAAACAACTGATTGCAGAGATTTTGAGTCTGAATGAACTTTTGCAAGAAGTTTGTGGATGGGAAACTGGGAAAGTGGTCATGGATCATCCTTTAGTAAAAGAAGGTCTAAGGCTTGCCACTTTTGTTATTTTGAAAGCATACCGAGAGATTAAACTAAGGCTCAAGGAGATTCAATCAAGGATCAAGACTTTGGTCCAATCACAAGTTCTAGAGCTGCTAAAGGTTTGTGATAAGCTCTCGGCGAATTCCATGATGCTTACTTATTTCTTTGAGATGTGCGAGGATCCATTACTGCAACAAAACCGAACGGTTTGCCGGGAAGTGCTTTTCTCGCATTATGAGCTAATGCAACTCAAAGAAGCCCTTCGGGTAGCTTCTACAGAAAAGCACTCAACAAAGCTAGACATTGTTGACATTGAAATTCGTTCACCATCATCGATACAATCTCTATCGACGCGATATTCAAAGCCAAGTGCGAATGGTTGGGAAGTAAAAAGAGCAGGTTCTATGTCACATTTCAACTACTATGAGACATTTCTATAGTTTTTTTTCAACTTGGTGGTGTATCTATCATATGCTCAAAGCTTTGTTAACTAGCTTGGTTTCAGCTGAATCAATCCCTTGCTGAGCAAATAGTCTGGTTTCAGCTGAATTGATCCCTTGCTGAGCGAATAGTCTGGTTTCAGCTGAATTGATCCCTTGCTGAGCGAATAGTCTGGTTTCAGCTGAATTCATCCCTTGCTGAGCGAATAGTCTGGATTCAGCTGAATTCATCACTTTGCTGGGCAAATGCAACATACTTTGTATAATCTCTATGATGAATTCAAGAATAACATTCATTAGATTGAGAAGAACACCTGGGTATGTACTCATGTAACATGTTGACACTCTCTTGAGCCAGGAGAGTATGTAGTATCGCAGCTTGGCATTGCCATTATTCTATTTATCCTTGTCGGATTTGTGTAAAGGAACATTTTTGTTGAGTGTATATCACATAACTGAGAAACATTGTGTTTCTTTTATCTACAAGAGAACTCTCGACGAGATATATACTTCAATTTAATGGTGTAGTTTAATTCGCTAGTTTCTTTTGTTGCTGGGGATCAAATTGTTTGTTGGTTGCACATTCTCACATATGATGCACAAGTATTTTCTTCTTAACACTTACTCTGGTTCAAACACAAGTGAGGGTAGAGGTTCCAATGGTCTTCACAATGGGCACACAATGAACACAAAACAGAAACAGAAACAAAAACAAAACATCAAATGATGTGAACTAACAATAACAAACACATTGTAATGATACACATTGGATCCAATTTTATTCCTTGTCGATGCACATAACATTTTTTCTGCTATTAGGATGCTAATAGCATACATTCCACCCTATTTGTTGATGGGACCTAAATACCAAGACATTTGAAGCTTTGCACACATATATTACTTTACCATTGTATGGAATAGTGGGGTATTGGTTGGATTGCCTTTATTGCCACGATCTTTGTTTGGTCTACGTGAACAATTAGCTCATTGATTTGGCAAAATGTACAATACATCATGTAAGTGTTGCATGCCATCCAAATTATATTGGAATAACACAATTTCATCAACACATATTAGTAGAAAAACAAACTCTTAGCGTGAGTTATGGGCCATCTAATCCTT